>NC_135802.1:55231832-55832478 GCF_964213995.1 Mustelus asterias
GGGTTGGGTGGGGGTTGGGTGGGGGGGGGTGAGTGGGGGGGAGTGTGGGTGGGGGAGGGTGGGGGGGGTTGGGTGGGTGGGGGGGTGTGTGGGTGGGGGTGTGTGTGGGGGTGGGGGGGGTGGGGGGGGTGGGGGGGGGTGGGGGGAGGAGGTCCAGGGAAATGTGCAATCCTTATGGACAAAAGGATTACATGGGTTTCTCAGTAGTTTGGTTATTCTTAAGCATTGGGATAGGTTTGTGTATGTGTCAGTCACACAGTTGATTAAATGAAAACTTTCAAGCAATGACAAACTGCAAAGTTTGATTTCATAAAATGCAAGATCCAATTTTAGTCTTCACTTTGCTGCATCAAAATGGGGATTTTCTCTGAGAAACAGAGACATAACTTTCGGGCCATGTTCTAAGAGTATGTATATCATGCAGAATCCAAAACACAATAAAATGACCACTGCTAGATTTTAGATTAATGGAAACAATACAGAAATGCATATCGTGTACAAACAAACCTGAACAAAATTTCAGTGGACTGTCCCTTTAAGAGCTAATCAGTGGTGTTTCCATTTTGTTGCTTTTAGAAGGATGTGTGCTGACATTTATTGGGCAGAGAGGGAGCTTTGCTGAAGTTACCTGTCTTAGTCACAGTCACCTGAGGGAGTGCAGTGTGCTGGCTTTGAGCTCTGCTGCATTGTCCCCGGCACTCAGCCTCTGCAGCTCAGGAGCATGGACAGATCGGAGCTCTGACTCTCACCGCCCGGGATCCTGTTCCTTCCCAATCACTCACTCTGGCAAAGTTTCCCAAACTTATCGTTCGGATCAAAGATGGAAGATCGCCCAAGGACCATCAGCACAACGAGCAGCACTTACACCGCCTCCTTCAGCTCGACGGTGAGGGGCTACGACAGGGCTTTCCTCAAGACCCTCCCGGGACTCCTTATGATCGCGGAGATTGTAAGTGACTGTCAGCAGACTGGTTTGAAAAGAATTTACTCTGTGTTCCCTCTGTAAAAAATTGCTTCGTAACGGGAGGGTGGACAAAACTTATCCTCTGTTTCCCTTAGAACTGTTGGGACTGATCCTGAGTGGGGGAAAAAAGGGCTTTATTTTGTCCAGGCAGGTTTATTAATAGTGGTATCCACAGTGATACAAATGGTGAATGGGGACCGAACATCTTAAAATGGACTAGGGTTAGGGATAAATGGATCAGAGCCCTGCAGACATAAACCCCCCTCCCCCGCATTTTAAACCATACCTGCCTTTATTTTATATAATTTTATAGGCAATTCCTATGTCTACATCTCCAATGGAGTTGGTGATGTAAACTTGTAGCTACAGCCTCCTTACAGTGGTGACACATACCCACACCTAGAAATACATTGGTATTACAACCATTCAGCCCAACCACTCCATGTTCAACTGGCTCACAGCACCAGGGACCCAGATTCAGTTCTGGCCTTGAGTGACTGGGTTTCTTCCCACATTCCAAAGATGTGCGGGTTAGGTTGATTGGGTGTGGTAAATTGCCCTGTGGTGTCAGGGGGATTAGCAAGGTAAATATGAGGGGTTATGGGGATAGGGCCTGGGTGAGATTGTTGTTGCAGACTCGATGGGCAAAGGGCCTCTTTCTGCACTGTAGGGATTCTATGATTCATTGAATGATTCTTGGTCTTCTGGCCAAGAGCAAGCATAGGATTAAGATCAAGTGAATACCTGTTCTTGTCAGCTTGGATTTAGTTTGTCTCTTTGGTGGGAGCCATGAATTGGATTCAATTTGAATTGTTTTTTCAGCAAGTAAAATGATGGATTAAGGGCTCGCCCTGGCCACTCTGCACATTGGCTTTGTAACTCCTGAGAAAGGAATAACATTTTTAAAAGAAGTTCTTAGAATGGTTCTTCAGCTAAGTGAGCACACCTGACCTGTTTCGGTCCCTCTCTTTCCCTTTGCTTTACTCACCTTTTCCAATCAAATCTTAAGTGTTGTGATGGTTTCTGCCACAACACACTGGTGGGAGGGATGAATTACAAGTTTCCGTCAGCAATTTGTACTATATTTCACCAAAATTAGAGATGGAAAAAGTCACTAGGAAAA
Source organism: Mustelus asterias (assembly GCF_964213995.1). Taxonomy (NCBI): domain Eukaryota; kingdom Metazoa; phylum Chordata; class Chondrichthyes; order Carcharhiniformes; family Triakidae; genus Mustelus; species Mustelus asterias. Next base: position 55,233,920 of record NC_135802.1, read on the forward strand.
GCAGCACACAGATGTAAGATTTTGATCAACCACAGCAGCTAGGAGAATAAAATCACTCTTTTGCCTGTCTAAGATTTTGTATTGCTTTTTCTATTTATCTCTACATTTATCTTGCAAACAGCAGATTGGCATAATTGAGATACAACAATATTTTTTCACTCACTCTAATGTCCCAGGATCTTGGGGATACTTTGCAATAATTATTGGGTTCTGATTTTGATCTTCCATTGTAAAGGTGCGTGTGTTATTGGATTGTATTTTCAGCTCTTTTTGCTGTTAGAATCAAGAAACTTGCACTGTAGCATAAGAGGAGGAGAAAGAACCATTGAAAATTGACCCCTCTGTTGAAAAATAAGGTCTTTAACTTGCAACCTGGCTTGTTAGTTATTACGCAGTGTTTGCAAATCCCAACTTAAGCTGGCTGCAGTCTTCACAAATTAATGGCCTTTTGATAGTTGGAATGATATGAGTAAACTACACTGGATTAATTCATTACATTCATTTGGACAGGAAATTTCCATAAGCTTGAAGCACCATGAACAAACACTGCAAAAGGAACTCCCTAGTCGTTCAGTGAGTTTTGACAGGATGTGGGTTGGCAAGGCCAGTGTTTATTGCTCATCCCTATACAACCAAGTGGCTTGCTGGGTCATTTCAGAGGGCTGTTAATGTCAATCACACTACAATAAAGGCAAAATAATGTGGATGCTGGAATCTGAAACAAAAAAGAAAATGCTGGAGAAATTCACCAGGTCTGACAACATCTGTGGAGAGAGAATAGAGCCAATGTTTCTAGTCTGGATAACCCTTCGTCAGAGCCCTGGCGCTATATATTAATGGCATTTGCTACCAAATAAACCTGTTGGACTTTAACCTGATGTTGTTAAAACTCTTACTGTGTTTACCCCAGTCCAACAGTGGCATCTCCACATCATAACTATTCTCTCTCCACAGATGCTGTCAGACCTGCTGCGTTTCTCCAGCATTTTCTGTTTTTGTGTCAATCACATGACTGTGGTCTGAAATGACAGAGGTCAGATCAGTAAAAGTGACAGATTTCTCTGCCTGAAGGACATAAACCAAATGGGGTTTCATGACCATCCGATAGTTAGATGGCTACCATTACTGTTGCTCAGCGTACTGGCTGAGGTTATCCATGAAGGTCCTGTCTTCTCAACCTTGCTACTCGCCTGAAGTGTAGTGATCCTCGGGTTAAATCACCATCAGTCAGCTCCCCCTCAAAAGGGTGGGCAGCTATGATCATCTGGGACAACGATGACTTTACTTTTACCTGCTAGCTTTTTACTCAATATTTATTCAATTATCTAAATAAAAATTGCTCAGCTGTTGTAGTGGGGTTTGAACTCACGTTTCCAGATTACTAGTGCAGGACTCTGGATTACTTGCTTAGTAACATAACCGTTCTGGGATATTTCATATCCCAAGCTCAGAAGTTAAATCCACTGTATTATGTGAGACTGTGCCATGCAAACTTGTCCCTCCTGGTTTCTCTCCTATATCCCAGTTAGCTGACTGCAGTTGGCGCAGGATTAGAACACTAATTTTGGCATCAGTACCTTGGCCTAGTGTTGGAAGAAAACTTAAACAAGGTCCATGCCCTTGATCACTATCTATATCCTAAAGGAAATCTATGTATGTAAAATTTTAATGATAGAGTTGAGACTTATTGAGATGGTTCCTGTAGTGGAATAGGCCATCAGTGTTCATTTACCAACTTCACACATGAAGAATGGCTGTAGGCAATGGATTGGAAAGTTACTGATAACAGTGGAGCAGATTTTACTTTAATTCCTGGTGTCAGGTAAAGGAGAGAAAAAGGATAAATATAGAGAAGGAGAAATAAAATAAGCTGAAGTATACTAAGTATGAAGAATGTTTCAGAAATTTACAGCACGGCTTAAAGGAAGTGGAAACTTGGTGAAGTGCACAGAAATGTCAGGCAAGGAGCACAGATTCTGAAAAGATGGCCCAGCACTTTTTAAAATATGGCTGAAAAGGGAGAGAGATATAGTACTGAAGCTTTTTGTCTCTCGCTCATCAGGACAAATGTAATTGCTTGAAATGCAAGAATACCAAATTTGTCCTAATGAGTGCAAAATGAAAAGCTTCAGCAACATGTCACCTTTTTCAGCAGTATAGAGGTTATTTTAAAAATACTTCCTTTTCCCCTCATCCACACATCAGGCAATTTTAAATTTCCAAATATTATTCAAATACCTTCTTTGTTGAAAATTAACTCTTTAAAGCATCTTTGTTCGAAGGGTATGATATAGTTCTGGGCTGTGCAGTAATTAAGGAAGGGTTCACAAGGTATGAAGTAGACATTCTCGCCTAATGTACACTTCAACTCTTTAAGATTAATGATTATCACATATGTTTTCACATATCCCCGGTGAGCATGTTTATTCAGATAAGATAAGAGTTAATTTTCATGTCCAGAATGCACCATAAAGAATGTGTTACTTATCAAATGAAGGACTGTAGCTGTGCACCATTGATGATGTGTAAGCAACAGCCTTATAGTGTGGATAAATCAGAGATGCCTTGGGTGAGAGGTTTTTATAAAAGAAATTAGAATGCTCTTTAACCTAAGGGTGCTACAATTAGTGGCATTGCGGCTGGAATTTTATCAAGGGTAGGAAGTCTCATCAAAAGTGGGGTGCAAGACCTTGGGTGACATTGGCAGTGGCCAGTAAAGAGGTCATCTATGGTTCTCAATTGCCACCCAATTGAGAACAGCAGCCCACTTCCCAGCCTTGCTAACCCTATCAGAGGGCTGGCGGTTTGGCAGCCTCGTCACCGATCGATGCAGCTACTGCTGAGGCTATAGGAAGAAAAAATGGGTGCCTCCATGCTGAAACATCTTCAAAGGAAAGGTATGGCCTCTGGTGATCGGTGGAGGGAGGGGGTGTTGTACTCTCCATAAACGGTGTCAAAGTTGCAGGGGTGGCTGCAAGGGACCAGTTTGTACGCCCATGCAGCAGTCCTAAAGGAAGTGTTCCCCACCTCACACATTCCACCCAACCCCAGCTGCCATGAGACCTGGTGATCTCCCCACATAGAGGTCACCCCTCTCGATGCCAATACCATATTGGCAGGGCTGGGAAGGGCCACTTAATTTGCTTAGTTGATCATCTATCTGATGGGTGGGGTTGGAAGTGGGGGGGAATGCCATTGAAGTTCCCACTGTTGATTGTATCTCATGCAGTAGGAAGGAGTTGAGCTCCTCCTTTTCCAACACCTTTTGCTGCAATTTTATTAGGCCTTGTGCCTTGCAACCCCTCTCTCTGGAGGCTGGCAATATCCAGTTCTATATATATAAAAATCTGACCAAAATTCATGAGGTTGATTATCAGCTGCAATGTATAAATGCCAACCACAATTTAATATCCTTGTATAACAAGTAGGACACAGGGTAATTGTTTCCAAGTTTTATAGCACAGCAGTCATGTTTTATTTGGAATTTTGAGAATCATGGTTTGCTTTTTTTTTTGTTGTTCACTTTTATGTCAATTTTCCAACTGGCTGAAGTATATGTAAAGAAAGGCAAATTTAAGTGACATCTTACATCATTGATGGCACAGTCCCAAGTGCTCGGTTCCGGTTTTGTTGGAATCACTCGACTTCAGCCCTTGTCACAGCCTTGATCCAGGAATGGACAGGAGCTGAATGCCTGACAGGGTGTGAGAAATAAACGCAGTATTTGACCAAGCAGGGCGCAAAGAACCCCAGGAAAACTGAGTCAATGGGGGTTAAAAGATAAAACTTCAAGTAGCTGGAATCAAATTTCTGTTATGATTGTGAAGTTTTATAAGGTGATTATGTTTTGGACCGTCTCTTTAATTTAAGGTAGATTGGAATAGCGAACAGAGTCATGTGATCTGCTGAGTTCTACCCAACAGCAAGCCTGGGTGACTTGGTTATCATGGACACCAGGGGTGGGCCCAGGTCCCTGGGAAATGCACGTGTTGGGCTTAACACCTGAAATCAAAAGAAGAAGCAAATGTTCTTGTTATCACAGACTTGTTGTGACAGAGAAAGAGGGAAAAGGATTTTTCTCTATTAGCTACCTGACAGAATGGCCGAAGAGAAGGAACCTGCAGAGATTTAAGAACACAGAAACAGCACAGATTGTGTAATGGTTTGTCCGTGTATAGTAAAACTTGAAATCTTGTCATTCCATTCCTTTAAGTCGATCACTGGAAATTCAAAGTTATCAGTTGGCACTTGGCAAGGTGGGGAGGCAATCATCACAGCCTCAGGAGATTATTGCAGGAGACTCTCAGGGGCAGTATCCTTGGCTCAACCATCATTGCTGGCTGCTGAACATTTGGATAGGTCATTATGACACTGAACCAATTCAGCCCATTGAGTCCATACCCTGTCCTCTGTGGAACAATCCAGTCAGGCTCAATCCCCACTCTATCCCTGCAGCCCTGCAAGTTTTATCCCCTCTCTCTGCTTCTACCACCTTCATACGCAGCGAGCTCCAGGTCATTACCACTCACTGCATTAAAACTTTCTTCACATCCCATCTGTACCTCCTGTCCAAAACCCTAAATTTATGTCCTCTAGTCATTATACCATCTGCTAATCAGCTTTGTCTACTTTATCCCAACCTGCCATAAAATTCTACAGCTCTATAAAATCTCCCCTCAATTTACTTTACTCCAAGAAGAACAAACCTAGCATCTCCAATATAACCTTGTAGCTAAAATCTCTCATCCCTGGAACCATTCTGAAGCCTCTGAAAGTCCTTCTCATCCTTCTTAACATGTGATCAGAACTAGATGCAGTATTCTCGTTGTGGCCTAACCAGACTTTTATAAAGGTTCAGCATAACTTCCCTGCATTTGTACTCAATATCTCTTTATGAAGATTCCACATGCTTTGGTAAATATTCTCTCAATACGTCCTGCCACCTTCAAAGATATATTATGTACACGCTTCCTCTGTTCCTGCACACTCTGAACTTTGCCTTTCAGTACAGAATCCCTCTCCCTTCGGCCAAAATGCATCACCTCACGCTTCTCTGTATCCATTTCCATCTGCCACTTTACTGCCCATTCTGTTGGCTTTGGCATCACTGGCTGAAATTTTACTCAGTATTCCAACATGAAAATAATTGATATACATAGTGTCCTAGCACTGACCCTTAGCAAACACCACTGTCTGTCATCATCCTTCACTCTGGAAAAATAACTGTTTAACATGACTTGCTGCTTTCTGCCCTTAAGCCAATTTTTATCCATACTGACACAGACCCTCCTATTCCATGAGCTTCAGTTTTGTTAACCAGCATTTTCTGTGATACTTCATCAAATGCTTTCTTAAAATCCATATAGACAACATCCACTGCATTCCTTTCATCAACAAATGCAATTAGATTAGTCAGACACAATCTGCCTTTTAACAAATCCATGCTGTCTCTCTTTAATCAACTCAAACTTCTCCAAGTGCCTATAATTTTTTTCTTCCCCACCACAGATAGGGTGCAGAGCTGAAGAGATTAAATATAAAAAGGGATGATGGTGCAAAAGGAAGTGGCAATGGGACAAATAAAGAAATGAAAGTGTGAATGGCAGAACCCTAAACAACTACTGCCGGGAAGACAAAACAAAAGAGAGAAAAAAAGAGAGAGCCAAAAGCAGCAAAGAGAATGAAAAAGCTCGATGGGCGGTACAGTGGTTAGCACTGCTGCCTCACAGCACGAGGGACCCAGCTCCAATTCCTGGCTTGGGTCATTCTGTGTGGAGTCTGCACGTTCTCCCTGTATCTGCGTGGATTTCTTCTGGGTCCTCCGGTTTCCTCCCACAGTCTGAAAGATGTGCTGGTTAGGTGGTCATGCTAAATTCTCCCTCAATGTACCCGAACAGGCGCCGGAGTGTGGCAACTATGGGATTTTCACAGTAACTTCATTGCAGTGTTAATGTGAGCCCACTTGTGACTAAATAAATAAACTTTAAACTTTGAGTCTGCAAGGCTGTAAAGTGCCTAATCAAAAGATGCGGTACTGTTTCTCGTTTATATTGAGCTTCATTGAAACAATGCGGGAGATGAGAAGACAGAGAAGTTGCATGGTCAGCAAGATGGAGAATGAAAGTCAAAGATAACAGGAAGCTTGGGATTTTGCTTGATGGAGATACCCCGCATAATGATCAACCAATTAGCATTTGGTCTCTCCAAAGTAGAATTTGAAAGAAATATCAGTAAATTACTCTTTCATCTGGACCACAAAGCTATTCTGTATTAACTAAAACGAGCCTAACTAAAGGTGACGTGCATTGTGCCTGCAACAGGTGTTGGCAGTTGTGTTTGCAGAGAATCTGACCTAGAAAATTAAGTAATGGTACAACACGAGAGAAAGTGTTCCAAGGTTTATGGATTCAGCACTGAAGGCCTTTGTGGAAAAGAGGAAAAATGTCCTGTATTCACGGCGGAGAAGGAAGCCCTTAAAGGAGAATGAGCGCATATAGCTGCGGAGACTAATGCCGATGATCTAGCCCTAGTAACATGGATGCCGTGCCATGAGAAGTTCAATAACCTTACGTTCACTGACTCTGACCACTCATGTATCATCAAATGCCATATTCAACAGTGCATCACTAACTGTGCCACTGCTCAAATTAACCTCTCATCTGCCAACAATATCTATCAATCAGGTTTCACTGTGACCATTCATATCCTTCAGCTCACCCTCACACACTTGGTTCTTGCTGCAAACCTGGCACTCACATCTCACAGCTTAAACACACAGCCAGCTGTACAACCAGGGCAGCTGCATCAGCCAAACAGATTTGTATGCACTCGCTTCCTCCTCTCTTGTAGGTCTAGGTGGCGTACTACAACCACTAACAGGAGCTACTGGGGGAGGGATAGGCACATTGGGTTGTCCTAACTCCAGTGGAGAAGACAGTGTTACCAATATTGGGACACCATTTTTGAGTTCATTGCCAGTGGACAGACTGAACCCATCTATGATAATGGTATCCTCACACCAATTCTTTCTTCCTTGCATCCAATTTTCTCTTCATCCCACACAGTCTTCAGAATTACAAGATAATATTACTTCTACATTCTCTTGCTTTCTAGACCCTGAGCTGCTCTGGTTACTTTCAGCCTCCCCCACTGAAGTTCAGTAATGCAGCCATGTGCAACCACTGGGGTTGCACAGTGTAGGAGCACCAGGACAGGCAAAGGCATATTGAAGTCTAGTACCAAAGTTGTACAAGATTGATTCATTGGTTTCTTTTGTATGTAATATGGCATGGTTTCATTTCCAAATTTGGTTTGGAATGTTTCTTTTTGGTGAATTTTTTAAAAAAAAGTTAGCATTGTGGTTGAGATGAGGCTATGAATATCAGTGACAGAGAAGGTAAGGTATAGGACTGATTGTCAATAGGGAGGTGATGGCCCAGTGGTATTATTGCTAGACTATTAATCCAGAAACTCATCTAATGTTCTGGGGACCCGGGTTCGAATCCTGCTACGGCAGATGGTGGAATTTGAATTCAATTAAAAATCTACTGATGACCATGAAACCATTGTCAATTGTCGTAAGCACCCATCTGGCTCACTAATGTCCCTTTAGGGAAGGAAATCTGCCGTCCTTACCTGGTCTGGCCTACATGTGACTCCAGAACAACAGCAAAATGTGGTTGACTCTCAATTGCCCTCTGAATAAGGGCAACTAGGGCTGGCAATAAATGCTGGCCAGCCAGCGACGCCCATGTTCCACGAATGAATTTTGTTTTTTTAAAAAGAGAAATTGGGGTTGCAATTACTGGTATCACATTTGGATGAATCATTTAAGGACAGCTCGAGAATAATGGGCCTGTTCAGATTTCCTCCTCCTTGCTACTTGCTGTATAGTTGGTGGTAAGGGCTTTTCCCTCGTGATGGTGAGGTTATGCAGTATGTTGCAGAGCACCCCAAATCTTGCTCTTCTGTATACTGTAGGGCTCCTCCAGAGCAATCTAGGCAGCAACCTAATGGTCTGTTCTATCATATTCCCTGTGGCATCCTGACTCTCACTGTTTGCATGCTGCACATTGTGTGGGTCAGTCGCACATTATACTTATCAACCTTTCCCACAAGGGGAAACTAGCTCTCAGCATCTACCTTGTCAAGTCCCCTGAGAATCCTATATGTCTCCCCAGCACCTTGTGCAAGTGGGTATTTTCTAAACTTGAGTATTGACAAAATAGTTTCATTACAATCGGTTATGCTGTTGGGATTAAATAGAGGTGTGGGCTGAGTCACATGTGGAACAAAAACACCAGCATAGAACATTGGGCTAAATGACCTATTTCTGTGCTGTGTGTTGCATGTAGGGCATGGCAGCTGAAAGTGACATCCACTTATTCACTTTCCAGCCTCATGTACAGAATAACAATGGTAACCTTGCTTGTGTTTTTAAATATTTTCCTTCCTTTCCCACCTCCCAATGCAATGACCCTGCTGCCAGTTACCACCCTCCAGGTGCAACTCTGCTAAATGTCCACAGTGTTTCTGATCCACACAACATGGTGAGCACTGATACACGCACTGTGGTATGAAACATCTTTATCGCTGCTTAGCACAAAAGCAAAATACTGCGGGTGCTGGAAATCTGAAATTAAAAACAAAGAATGCTGGAAATGCTCAGCAATGCAGATTCTGGGTAATCTCAATCTGAAACGTTGGGTAGAATTCTCCCAAGCCCCCTGCCAGCAGGTTCAATGGTGGGCATAGGGGGAGAATGCAGCGGGAGGCCCAGAAATTGGTTTCACGCCAGTGTGAGTTTGTAGCGGGATCTTCCGCTGTTGGTGGACTGGGAAATCCACCAGAGGCCGGTATTAACCTCCTTCTGTTAAGGGGATACGGATGAAGGCCTCATTACACCCCCTCCTTGACAGATCCCTGTGATGTCGGCAGGAAGACACACCAGCGTGAAACAAGTGTGAAGTAATGGGCAGCACAGTGGTTAGCACTGCTGCCTCACAGCGCCAGGCACCTGAGTTCGATTTCTGGCTTGGGTCACTCTCAGTGCGGAATCTGCACGTTTTCACAGTAACTTCATTGCAGTGTTAATGTAATTGTGACAATAAATAAATTATACTTAAACATACTTAAATAATGTGTTGTGCGGATATTGGAACTCACCTGAACAATGCCTGGGGCTGCCCCTGGAGTTCAGAATGGAGTTTGCCCCTGCAACCCTAAACTCTGGAACACCACAGCAGTGGGTGGGAGGGTGCATCTACAGGTGGACCTTCCAGATTTGGTGTCCTGGAAAGAGCCCATCTTTCAGCCTCAGAATATTCCTGGTGATCCATCTTCATTCTCAGGAAGTCTGTCTTCTGGTCTCAGAGTGCTCCTAGAGGTCTATTTTCATTTTCAGGAGGTCAACCTTTCTTCAATACTGGATCAGTGATGTTGGATACCTTTTCAATATGGCACCCAGACAAAACGGAGGACTACGTGCCATCCAGGCCTGCCCCGCCTCTGAATCTGGCGTGACCCAATCAGTAACCTAATTAGTGCAGTTGGGACCTGAAGAATTGGTTTGTTTTCCCATTGGCCTCCACAGTAGGAAACGTTCCACACTTCCATTCCCACCACCTAGTCTAAAAATGGGAGAATTCCACCTGTTAACTTTGTTTCTCTCCACGAACACTGCCTAATATGCTGAGCATTTCCAGCTGTTTTTTTGTTTTTAATCTCTGCTCGATACCTGGTTAATAAATCCAGAAGAACATAACTGTATTTAATCTCCAGTGTCTCCAAACTCATTTGCCAGCCCAAAATCTCGCGCTTATTTTCATCTCAGCTTGGGCTGTACATTTGGCAGGATGTACCTTGTAATTTTCCTGCCAGGTCATTTTAAAAAAATCTATTACAAACATGACAGTGTAGGGTGGAGCAAAACGTAACTTTGTAATTAAATCTAGCATGAATTCCAGTTAGGCTGCTTCCTCCAGTATCCATCCGACAGCATGGAAAGGAATGTGTAAAGTATTTACTGTTTGAGTTTGTTCTTGTCCATTTTGCTGTAAGCGGTATCTGTGAGGGTTTGTACCTTATTTTTCTCCCTTCTCTTAATTAGGTCTTCCTTTTAGGAACATCGCTACGTAGGAATTAGCAGCAGAAGTAGGCAAATTCTGCTCTTTGGGCCTGTACCACCATTCAATCAGATCATGGCTGATCTCTCCCTTGTCTCAAATCCACTTCCCCGTCTGTTCCCCTTATCCCTTTATCCCCTTTTTAAATTAGAAATATGTCTATCTCCTCCTTGAAACCATTCAACGATTCAGACTCCACTGCGCTATGGAGCAGCGAGTTCCACAAACACACCAACCTCTGTGAGATGTCGTTCCCCCTCATCTCAGTTTTAAATCTACCATCTCGCAACCTATACCTGTGACCTCTTGTTCGAGATTGCCCCATAAGAGGAAACATTTGGTCTACATTTACGTTATCAATCCCTTTTAAAAGTTTGTATACTTAGATCAGATCCCCCTCTCATCCTTCCTTCTAAACTCCAGCGAGTGTAAGCCCAAACTGTAAAATCTTAGATTTCCTGCAGAGTCTCTTGATGTGGAGCTGAGGGTAATGTAACTGGACAAGGGGCAACACAATCCTCTTTATTGTACTTTCTTTGTCCCAGGGGTGATGAGAGCATGATGCCTCACCAGTAAACTTTGAAGTATGTGTTTGCAACATGTGTATGGAGTTTGCACGTTCTCCCCGTGTCTGTGTGGGTTTCCTCTGGGTGCCCCGGTTTCCTCCCACAGTCCAAAGATGTGTGGGTTAGGTTGATTGGCCATGCTAAATTGACCATTAATGTCAGGAAAATTAGCAAGGTAAATACATGGGGTTACGGGGGGTAGGGCCTGAGTGGGATTGTTGTTGGTGCAGACTTGATGGGTCGAATGGCCTCCTTCTGCACTGTAAGATTCTATGATTGAAATGTGAAAGATTTTTTTTTATGTAAGGTGTTCAAAATCTTGAATTAACAGATAGTAGGTAGCACAGAGGAGGTCAAAAGAGAAAACGCTAGAAAATCTCAGCAGGTCTGGCAGCATCTGTAAGGAGGGAAAAGAGCTGATGTTTTGAGTCCAGATGACCCTTTGTCAAAGCTAAAAGGCATAGAAAGTGGGAGTAACAGATGAGGTAGTTAGCTCACATATTTTAAATGTTTTGACTTGGACTGTGACTAAAGGGTTTATCAAGGATGCAGCTCTCGAGTGTGTTTAATTTGCAGAATTTTAGAAACCAAATTATTTTTCACTCCCCTCAGTTCCTGATCTGAGACATGCTATGTGGAAGTTGGGATGTTGCCTTGCAGGGTGGAGGGATAATGAAAGGTAAGGGTCATTCTAGTACCTAATGTTTTTTGCAGTTTGTAGCAAAGCTAATTGGTGACATTCTGGGAGTAGGATATAGAGCATATGTATTCCATATACACGGAACAGTTATGGATGGGTGTGCTTACCAGCAAAACTTAACATTTTCATGGCACTATTTCCAAGCTCCTGGACTAATCTGTAATAGTTGATTAATTCCTGCTTTCCTTCAGATAGCATTTGTGCTTCCATAGATCTTAGCATATTGTACTTGACCTTCTAACTGATGCTGCTATTAAAACAGACCTTCATGGTTATACTTAATTCCTACTGTTGAGTCATGAGAATGGATTCATTTTAAATACAGGTGCACTATTCAAGGGCTCTTTAACCTGGTGGGAGCACTGAGTCATGTACTGTTTACCCCTAATAAATAATAGCCCAGCATTTGCAGGAGCGGGTCATCTCTCAGCATGCCGGATAGTTAGACTTATTCCTACATCCGCCATCCCCAAAAACAATTTCACCAATAAAGTAACTGGAAGTGTGAGCTGATAATGTGTCGAGGCCAAGAGGACATCTGGGAGCTGGTTGGATAACCAGTGTATCTTCGAGGTAAAGGATTAAGAAATGAACTGAAGGACTGTAAGGAGGGGGAATTAGTGAATGAGTTCAATGACAAATCAAATAAAATAAGGGAAGAGAGAGAAAAAGTCAAAGGCAAAAGAAGATTTAAAAGTTTGACATTTTAAAAATTTTGACATTTTACTAATTATTTAGAATTGCATGGAATGTTGTACTAAAAGAACAGCCCAGTCAGCCTACCTGGTCTATACCAGAGTTCATGCAGCACGTGAGCCTCCCTCCCATTTTCCTTCACCTAACTCTATCAACATTTCCATCTATTTCTTTCTCCTCTTGTACTTATCTAACTTTCCTGTGAATGCATCCACTCTATTCACTTCAACAACTCCTTATGTTAGCAAGTTCCACATTCTAGGTAAACATATCCTTGCTGAATTCTCTCTTGCATTTATTAGTAACTAGCTTACTTTTATGGTGCATAGTTTGGTTTATGATCCCTGGTTTTCCAATCTTCTCATTTTGCGATATGACACGTGGCCTCCCTACGATCCTTGGCTGCTTGAGCCCATTAAAAAGAAACCCATGTTCGGGGAATGTATAATTACTTTCCTTACATGGTGCCAAGCTGTTAGTTTGCACATGTGACGCAATTCTCATACTGGAATTGAAAATGAGCAGAATCGTCCACTGAGCTCAGGTGGTACAAGTCATGGGTACCTGAACTCTATAGACCAGTTTTAGTTCCTGCTGAGAGCATTTGATTAATTGGTACCAACTAAGGATGAAGCTGAATAAGACCCCTACGAGTCTTAACTTGAGGCTCAATTTGTCCAAACAACTCGCAAACAATAGAGCCAAATTAATGTTGAACTCAAATCACCAAGACATTGGAATACAACTCAGAAGGATCTGTGATCACACACTGCACTATTATCTCATCAGATTGTACCTTGGTGTTTGAATTTGATGAACGAAATGTTTGATGTAGTTATATGATTTTGTTCCAACTTTCTGTCTTTTGTCTCCTCCTGCCTTGAAGTATTCAGTTACTTTGGGCCTCTCTAGTAGGGTTTAATTTTGACAACTTGCCAGTGTCAAATTTAGTAGCATTTTAATATTTCTGCTACAGTGTCAACTAAATGAACAGGACTCCAAGAATCAAACCTGTTATCTTGAGGCCTTTCAGTACTGGGAATTGGAACACCTTACCACATTATTGTCCATTTTCTTTTATTCTTTCAGAAGAAGTGGGCATCACTGGCTAGGCAAGCATTTATTATCCATCCCTAATTGCTCCTGCAAAGGTGGTGGTGAGCAGCATGGTGGCACAGTGGTTAGGACTGCTGCCTCACAGCGCCAGGGACCCGGGTTCGATTCCCAGCTTGGGCCACTGCCTGTATGGAGATTGCACATTCTCTCCGTGTCTGCATGGGTTTCTTCCGGGTGCTCCGGTTTCTTCCCACAACATGCACATCTTTGGACTAAGTGGACTGGCCATGTCAGATTGCTCCTTACTGTCAGAGGGACTAGCATGGTAAATATGTGGGGTTATGGGAATAAGGCCTGGATGGGATTGTGTTCGGTGCAGACTAGACGAATGGCCTCCTTCTGCACTATAGGGGTTCAATGATTCTTGAACAACTGCAGTCTACATAAAGTAGGTAGGCCCACAGTGCTGTTAGGAAGGGAGTTCCAGAATTATGACTCAGTGACAGTGAGGGAACAGCAATATAATTCAAGTCAGGATGGTGGTAGAGGATCATGGGTTTGGAAGGTGTTGTTGAAGGAGATTGTTAAATTTGGAGAAATCTTTGGGCATCCATAATTTGAGGTTGGACAAGCAGTCAGAGTGCGTAGCTATGGTTACAGAATTGAGTTGCAGTTGGGCAAGTGACCCCTCGCCTACATATTATGCTGCAGACAGGATCAGGACTTAGCCGAGGATGGAAGCTTCAGGCAAGGCGAGGTAAATGTGGAAGGGAGGAGATATCAGAGCAGGAGATCTGTTAGTTGCAATGGGAAAAGTAGAATCAAGCAAGACCAAAATAAGGGGTGGGATATTTGGAGGTGGCCCACCGTTGGCCAGTGGCAGGATCTTCAGGTTCCACCATTGTCAACAGGGTTTCCCATTGAGTGCACCCCTTGCTGCCAGAAAATACATGGCGGGGGTGTGCCATCAGGTCCGAAGATCCGGCTGCTGTGAATGGCTGGAAAGTTCCAGCCTAGATGTCTGGAAGTGGACCACGTTCAACATTAGGGTGCTTTCCAAAAAAGGGTTGAGCAAGGCAAGAGGTAATACCAAACAAATGGAAATGCACACCCAAACTAAAGTGAAAATTGTACGGAAGGAAATACAGATTTATGCATGAAGAGTCTGTAAATGTGGGTCAGAGCTGATAATTGGTACATTACCAGAAATGAGCCCCGTGTCATCTTTTTACTCCCTTGTCTCCCCACCTCCCTGTACACTGTCCTGTGTGATTTTGTAAATTAAGAGTACTTTCTTTCTGTTTCCCATGGCTTTTGTTGGCTCAATGAACAATGTAGATAAGGTTGTAAGTATTGAAACTTCCCACTATAACTGGTGGGAAATAAAATTAACAAAACATATGCAAGTTCTGATTTAAAAGTATGCAGATGAGAGACATAAAGGTTACAATTTCAGCAGAAGTTGTGCAGAGATCCTGGAGAAATGGAATAAATATGATTTTTTTTAAAAAAATCAATCATGGGATTTGGGCATCAATATCTAGGCCAGCATTTATTGCCCATCTCTGATTGTCCTAGAGAACACGATGGTGTGCTGCCACCTTAAACATGGCATTCCATGTGGTGTAGGTACACCCACAGTACAGTTAGGGAGGACGTTCCAGGATTTTGACCCAACAACAGTAAAGGAATGGTGATATCATTTCAAAGCAGGATGGTGTGTGGCTTGTAGGGCAACTTGCATGTGGTGATGTTCCCATGCATCTACTGTCCTTGCCCTTCCAGGTCGTAGTGGACATAGGTTTGGAAGGTGCTGCTGAAGGAGTCTTGATGAGTTGCAGCAGTGCATCCTGTAGATGTTACACACTGCTGCCACTCTGTCAGTGGTGGCAGGAGTGGATATGTTGAAGATGGTGGATGAGGTGTCAATCAACCGGGCTGCTTTGTTCAGAATAGTGTCGAGCTTCTTGAGTGTTTTTGCAGTTGCACTCATCCAGGCAAGTGGAGAGTATTCCATCACACTTCTGACTTGTGTCAGGAAGTAAAATTCAAGGGGAGAGCAGAATTAGGCCATTCGGCCCATCGAGTCTACTCTGCCATTCAATCATGGCTGATATGATTCTCATCCCCATTTTCTTTCCTTCTCCTCGTAACCCTTGATTCCCTTATTGATCAAGAACCCATCTATCGCTCTCTTAAAGACATTCAATGACTTGGCCTCCACAGCCCTCTATGGCGATGAGTTCCACAGATTCAGCACCCTCTGGCCAAAGAAATTCCTCCTCATCTCAGTTTTAAAGGAGCGTCCCTTCACTCTGAGGTTGTGCCCTCGGGTTCTAGTCTCTCCCACTAGTGGAAACATCCTCTCCATGTCCACTCTATCTAGGCCTCCCAGGTTTCCATTACATCCCCCCTCATCCTTCTAAACTCCCTCGAGTATAGTCCCAGACTCCTCAACTATCCTCATGACAAACCCTTCATTCCTGGGATCATTCTTGTCAACCTCCTCTGGACCCGGTCATTGTCTGGCATGTATGTGGCCCGAACGTGACTTGCCAGTTATCATCCCAAGCCTGAATGTTGTCCAGATCTTGCTGCATTTGGGAATGGACTGTTTTAGTATCTGAGGAGTCGTGAATGGTGCTGAACATTGTGCAATCATTAACAAACATCCCCACTTCTGACCTTATGATGTGGGGGGGCAGGTCATTGATGGAGTCGTGAAGGTGCTTGGGCCCAGGACGTTCTCCTGAGGAACTCCTGCAATGATTTCCTGCTGAGATGATTGACCTCCAATAACCACAACCATCTTCCTTTGTGCTGATATGACATTAACCAGAGGAGGTTTTTCCCCTGATTCTCACTAACTCCAGTTTTGCTAGCACTCCTTCATGCCACATTCAGTCAAATGCAGTCTTGATGTCAAGGACAGTCACCTTCACCTCACCTTTTCAGTTCAGCTCTTCTGTCCAAGTTTGGACTAAGGCTGCAATGAGGCCATGAGCTGAGTGACCCTGGCAGAACCTAAACTGAGCATCCATGAGCAGGTTATTGCTGAGTAAGTGCTGCTTGATGGCACTATTGATGACCCGTTCCATCACTTTACTGATGATCAAGAGCAGCCTGATGGGGTGATAATTGGCTGGGCTGGATTTGGGTCCTGCCTTTTGTGTATAGACAGTAAGAAGTTTAACAACACCAGGTTAAAGTCCAACAGGTTTATTTGGTAGCAAAAGCCTCCTTGTGTATAGGACATACCTGGAACGTTTTCCACATTGCCAGGTTAGTGCCTGTGTTATAGCTGTACTGGAACAGCTTGGCCAGAGTTATGGCAAGTTCTCATAGAAGAATCATAGAAACCCTACAGTGCAGAGGAGGCCATTCGGCCCATCGAGTCTGCACCGACCACAATCCCACCCAGGCCCTACCCCCACATATTTACCCGCTAATCCCTCTAACCTATGCATCTCAGGACTCTAAGGGGCAATTTTTAACCTGGCCAATCGACCTAACCCGCACATCTTTGGACTGTGGGAGGAAACCAGAGCACCCGGAGGAAACCCACGCAGACACGAGGAGAATGTGCAAACTCCACACAGACAGTGACCCGAGCTGGGAATCGAACCCGGGACCCTGGAGCTGTGAAGCAGCAGTGCTAACCACTGCGCTACCGTGCCGCCCTGGAGCACAAGTCTTTAGTACTATTCCCAGAATATTCTTGGGGCCTCAGCTTTTGCATTATCCAATGCCTTCAGCTGTTTCTTGATATCACATGCAGTAAATTTAATCAGCTGAAGATTGGCGTGTGTGATGCTGGGAACCTCAGAAGGAAGCCAAGATGGGTCATCCACACAGCACTTCTGGCTAAAGTTTGTTGAAAATACTTCAGCCTTGCCTTTTACACTGATAAACTGGGCTCCCCCATCATTGACAATGGTGTTATTTGTGGGGCCTGCTCCTTGTTTAATTGTCCACCACTATTCACAGCTGGATGTGGCAGGACTGCCACAACCACTGATCCATTGATTGTGGGATCACTTACCTCAGTTTATCACATGCTGTTTTTGCTGGCATGTGTTGTCTGCTCAGTATCCTGGTCTATGGCAGTGAGACCTGGACAATGTTTATCAGCCAAGAACAATGCTTCAACATATTTGCTGTTTGTTGCCTCTGACAAATCTTCAGCATGAGGTGGCAGGACTGCATCTCCAACACAAGACCCTGAAGTAGCCAACATTGCCAGCGTGTAAGGGCAAGTTATCAGTGATGACCACAGCTGATGGTCAGCGGTGAAGATAGGAGTAAAAGGAGGCAAAGAGAAGAGATGCAGCAGCTGGCAAGACATGAAATGGCACCACAAAGAGAGAGCCAGAGATTGCCAAACCAACCAGTGACTCATTGGTGCCCACTCATTGTCTCTTGAGAAAGGGAGGCTAGGAAGAAATATTCTGAGATAAATTCACTGAGTTATCTAACGGCCACTGTGTGGTGAACCATCGTTGGTTCCCACTGTGGGGTTGTTCTAATGTTGTTGTTGGGCTAGGGTGTTTACACTGGGATTAATACACCTGTGGTTGTTACTGTTGTGGCACATCCCAGTCGGGCTCCGCCTCCTGGGAGAGGTATAAGACCCCCTGCTCGGGCGGGACCTCGTCAGTCTGGAGTGGTGTACTTATGTTCTAGTAGTTCCATTGTTAGGCAATAAAAGCCTTCAGTTACCGAAGCCTTGTGTCTTGTGTTCGATTGACGTGCATCAATTTTATTGCCTAACACTAAGCTCTCGACGGAAAGGAGAGTATGGAACAAATACTAAAGCCAGAGCGTCTGACGCTGGATCCACGTGCGGTCGGCGCCTCTAGCACCTTCGACCACTGGCTGAAGTGTTTCGAGGACTACCTGGCAGCCTCTGCAGCGGTCATCACAGATGACGACAGACTCCGGGTCCTCCATGCGAGGGTAAGCGACACTGTCTACCTCGCGATCCGTGCGGCCACCACTTACCCGAGGGCCCCCGAGCTTTTAAAAAAGCGCTACACGAGACCTCCCAACGAGATCCACGCTTGTTACCTCCTCGCTACACGACGTCGGCAGTCGGGCGAAACCATGGAGGATTACGCCAATGAGCTCTTGCAGCTTGCCAGGGGCTGCGACTGCAAAGCTGTGTCGGCTGAGCAGTATATGTACGACCTCGCCCGAGATGCGTTTGTGGCAGGGGTAGGGTCTTCGTACATCCGTCTCAAGCTGCTGGAAAAGGGGAATCTCAACCTGATCCAAGCTATGGAGACGGCTGAAATGCTTGAGGTGGCTTCGAAGAGCTTGGTCCTGTATCCGGAGGACCACGTGGAGACAACGTGGCAGGAGCAGTCACAAATCCCTCCTCGCCCCACGGGCTCGAAGTGCAGTGTTATGGCGTGGTCCCATATAGACCCGACGACGGCGGCAGCCCCAGGCGGCCCGCGGTGCTACTTCTGCGGAGGAGCCAAGCATCCACGACAAAAGTGTCCTGCTAAAGCGGTGGTCTGTAATCAATGCGGTAAAAAGGGGCACTACGCGAAGGTCTGCAGATCGAAGCCCAAGAACGGCAGTGCAGCCTGTGACCCTCCAGAACGGGGATCATCACCATCGACGTCGAAGTACCCACGGGGTCCGTCCACGTGCGAGTCCAGGACGACGCCATTGTGGTCGGCGGAGTCGGAGGAGAATGACCACCAGGAGTCGCTACGCTTGGCGCCCTCAACCATGTGCGATTCATGGGGGCGGCCATTTTGGTCAACGACGACCAGGAGCGACCAGCAGGGGTCCTCAGCATCAACCTCAGCTGCCTGCAGTGACATCCAAGGGCCAACGGTGGCGTCGATCACCCTGAACCAGGCTAAGCACCACAGGCTTGACTGTTCAATGATGAACATTAAGGTAAATGGTCGTACCGTTTATTGTCTGTTTGACAGCGGGAGCACTGAGAGCTTTATTCACCCTGACACTGTAAAGAGGTGTGGACTCCAGGTTCTACCTGCCAAACAGACAATTTCTATGGCATCACGGTCCCGGTCTGTCTCTGTTCAAGGACGTTGTGTGGTAACTCTGAAAGTGCAGGGCACAATTTACGAGCGATACAGGCTCCTTGTGTTGCCGCATCTTTGCGCACCAATTCTCCTCGGACTAAACTTTATGGTCCACATGAAGAGTGTGATCCTACAGTACGGTGGGCCATTCCCTTCGCTGACAGTAGGGGACCAGCTGCAGCCTCCAAATTGTCCAAAGCGCCCCGCATGCAATCTTTCCACATTAAAGATCACCACACCCTCTTTATTCAAGAATCTGGTACCAGGCTGCAAGCCCATCGCTACTAAAAGTAGGCGTTACAGCGCTGAAGATCGGATCTTCATCAGATCTGAGGTTCAGCGGCTCCTCAAAGAAGGGATCATACAGCCCAGTGTTAGTCCGTGGAGAGCACAGGTCGTGGTGGTTAAGAGCGGGAACAAACTCCGGATGGTCATTGATTACAGTCAGACCATTAATCGATATACGCAGCTGGATGCGTATCCTCTCCCGCGCATATCTGATATGGTCAATCAGATTGCGCAGTACCGGGTGTTCTCCACCATAGACCTTAAGTCCGCCTACCACCAACTCCCCATCCGCCCAGAGGACCGACATTACACGGCTTTTGAGGCGGATGGTCGTCTGTATCAGTTTCTTAGGGTTCCATTTGGTGTCACCAATGGGGTCTCGGTCTTCCAGCGTGCTATGGACCGAATGGTGGACCAGAACGGGCTGCGGGCTACCTTCCCGTACCTGGATAATGTCACCATCTGCGGCCGTGATCAGCAGGACCATGACACAAATCTCCAGAACTTTTTGCGCACTGCATCTCGCCTGAATCTGAGTGTGTATTCTCAGAAGTGTGTATTCCGTACGCGCCGGTTAGCCATCCTGGGATACGTAGTGGAAAACGGGGTCATTGGCCCTGATCCCGACCGTATGCGCCCCCTTGCTGAACTTCCCTTGCCCGCTAGCGCAAAAGCACTGAGGAGATGCCTAGGCTTCTTCTCCTATTATGCGCAGTGGGTCCCCAACTACGCGGACAAAGCCCGTCCGCTTATTAAGTCCACGACTTTTCCACTCACGCCAGAGGCCCAATTGGCCTTCAAGGCATTGAAACACGACATTGCGAAAGCCACGATGCACACGGTGGACGAATCCATCCCTTTTCAGGTGGAAAGTGATGCATCTGATTTCGCCCTGGCCGCCACACTAAACCAGGCAGGCAGGCCCGTCGCGTTTATTTCCCGCACCCTCCAAGGTCCCGAAATTCGGCATTCAGCGGTGGAAAAGGAGGCCCAGGCCATTGTGGAGGCCGTCAGACACTGGCGCCATTACCTGGCGGGGAAGCGGTTCACCCTGATCACGGACCAGCGGTCCGTGGCGTTTATGTTCAATAACACGCAGAGGGGCAAGATCAAGAATGACAAGATCTTGCGGTGGAGAATTGAGCTCTCCACCTATAATTACGATATCATGTATCGTCCAGGGAAACTCAATGAGCCCTCGGATGCCCTCTCGCGCGGAACATGCGCTACTATGCAGGAGGACCGCTTGAACGTCCTCCATAATGACCTGTGCCATCCTGGGGTCACTCGGCTCTACCACTTCATCAAAGCCCGCAACCTGCCTTACTCGGTGGAGGACGTCAGGTCAGTGACAAGGAGCTGTCGGATTTGCGCGGAATGCAATCCGCACTTTTACCGACCTGACCGGGCACATTTGGTCAAGGCCACTCGCCCCTTCGAGAGGCTGAGTGTGGATTTTAAGGGCCCCCTTCCCTCAACAGATCGGAACGTGTACTTTCTTAACATCATAGACGAGTACTCCCGGTTCCCGTTTGTTGTCCCCTGCGCGGACACGTCGACTGCCACGGTGATCAAGGCATTCTGTGATCTTTTTACCCTGTTCGGGTACCCCAGCTATATACATAGCGACAGGGGCTCGTCGTTCATGAGTAATGACTTGAGGCAATTCCTGCTCTCATACGGGATTGCCTCTAGTAGGACCACGAGTTACAACCCTAGGGGCAATGGACAGGTGGAAAGAGAGAATGCTACAGTCTGGAAGGCTGTCCTATTGGCGCTGAAGTCCAAAGGCCTTCCAGTCTCCCATTGGCAGGAGGTCCTCCCAAATGCGCTTCACTCCATTCGCTCCCTCCTGTGTATGGCAACCAATGCTACTCCCCACGAGAGGATGTTCTCATTCCCTCGGAAGTCGTCCTCGGGGATATCTTTACCAGCCTGGTTGACGTACCCAGGACCCGTCCTTCTGCGGCGACATGTAAGGGCCCGCAAGTCCGACCCCTTGGTCGAACCGGTCCACCTCCTCCACGCCAACCCTCAGTATGCCTATGTGGCATATCCTGACGGGCGAGAGGACACAGTCTCGATCCGAGACCTGGCGCCCGCAGGGGACGTAGCAACTCCTGTCGCTCCCATACCCCCAGTCACGAATCCCTTATCCCTTATTTCTCCCCCGGACGTGGCGCGGTCAGCACCGGGACCAGTGCATAACAGTTATACTCCACTGTACAGTTTGCCTGAGACTCGGAGATCGGCGCCATCGCAGAATGTACCGGGATCCCCTGCACTACCGCTTCATCAGGGTCAACCGGCCCGTGAGTCCGCGAGAGGACAGCTGGACGCTGTTTTGGAGAGAACGCCACCGCAAGCACCTACTCTGGTGTCACCGCCGGTATTGAGGAGGTCACAACGACGGTGCGGTCCTCCAGACCGTCTGGACTTGTAATCTGTTGACTTTTTTTATATAGTCTGTTTTCGCACCCCGCCGGCCTTTGTTCTCAAAGGAGGGGTGAATGTGGTGAACCATCGTTGGTTCCCACTGTGGGGTTGTTCTAATGTTGTTGTTGGGCTAGGGTGTTTACACTGTGGGATTAATACACCTGTGGTTGTTACTGTTGTGGCACATCCCAGTCGGGCTCCGCCTCCTGGGAGAGGTATAAGACTCCTTGCTCGGGCGGGACCTCGTCAGTCTGGAGTGGTGTACTTATGTTCTAGTAGTTCCATTGTTAGGCAATAAAAGCCTTCAGTTACCGAAGCCTTGTGTCTTGTGTTCGATTGACGTGCATCACACTGTACTGTCTCCATGTGCATTTTCATCTAGCTGAAAATGTCAGATTTTGCAAATGTTTGTCAGCATTGATGTGTAGAGCATGGAGACAATACAAACAGTTCCCAGCAAATGTCATGTGGACCTAATAATGAAGAACGATTGTGCACTCCAGTGCTGTCAATGAGCTAAAATTCCTGTTCTTTAGCAATCTTAACAGTTGTTTTGACCTGAAACAAGTACTGAACTGGACTATTATGCTCAAGCAAGCTCATTAATGTCCAGTTGCTAAGCAATATTTTTCTATCACAGCTGTGTACCTCTTCCTGACTGTTTAATCATTAACCCAAATTAATAGAGAAGATGAACAGGATCCCAATCTAATGATTGTTATGAAGCCAAAGTCTGACCATTTAGGCACTATCTCTGCCACTTGTTCCTGGCAGAAGTTCAAATTAAATAAGTATGCATGATCAATTGTCTAATTTCTGACATTAATTAGGAATGCCATTTACTTTCTGCAAGACAATGACACAATCTTACGTCATGTAAATTTCATTTAAAAACTGATTATTAAGGGCCAGACTTTCGCGAACAATGTGGGAAACTTAAGTCAGGAAATTTCCCAACTTGGCAGACCTATTGCCAAGTAAATAGTCAATATGTACATTATTTTTGATCTTGTGAGGCAGGGGCAGAATAGACTAGAGCTGGAAACGGTTTGGATGGCGCTATGAAGGTGGGCGAGTGTCGAGGCAGGCTAGGTGAGAAGGCCCACCTCAGTTCTCTGGAAAGGCTGTTAGGCCCTCCAACCCTCACACCTCCTCACCTCCACCCCACTCCCCATGCCACCTCCATGCCCATTCCATATGCTGCACACCCCGATGCCTTTTCCATGACCCCCTACATTCTTCATGCCCCCTCACCCCCAGTATGTACAATACCAATGAGCCATATAATAGCAATGGCAAGTCTTGAAATGCTCATGAAAAGCAAACAGCCATTGAGAAATCTGCTTTAAATAAACTTCTCACACTACCTTATAAAAGTGTCAATCGGAAACTGCCATTCATAGTTCCAAAGTACAAGTTTTATTCCATTAGTTTGCAATTCTTACTCCTGTCCAAATAAACATGCATCTATTGGAAAGAAAAATGGATCAAAGGAAGAATAGTTTATTTTGAGCAAATAAAGATGTAATTCAATCAAAATTAACTCTCCATTTTGACTTGTGTAAATAGATGTCTGCTCAGCTAATTCATTAACAGTTTTAGAGCTCGGACAAGCATTCGTAATTAGGGCATTTAGTATTTCTTTTGATACCAATCAAGTAAACAAACTCAAATTAATTTAGGGACAAAGTAAAAGGGGCAGCTCCCCAAAAGGAAGGGGGGAACAGCCCGAACCAAAAACAAAGTCGAAAGGAAACTTAAAACGTCAAACCAAAAGATGATTATCGGGGTCGATAATACACCCCAGCCCCTGCGGTGCCCAGCGGTCGCGGAAGGCGTCAACCGCGCCCGTGGAGGCATTTAGTACTATACCAAAAGAAACAGGTGACCAGAAATCTTTCTCCAGCTGGCCTCAATGAGCGTGTGGCTGAGCTCCAAGACACTCAAATAGATCATTTCTGTGGGGAGAGAAAATGCTGGAAAATCTCAGCCGGTCTGGCTGCATCTGTAAGGAGAGAAAAGAGCTGACGTTTTGAGTCCAGGTGACTCTTTGTCAAAGCTCATCTGGACTCGAAAAGTCAGCTCTTTTCTCTCCTTTACAGATGCTGCCAGACCTGCTGAGATTTTCCAGCATTTTCTCTTTTTTGGTTTCAGATTCTAGCATCCGCAGTAATTTCCTTTTATTTCTGTGGGAGTTTGTTTACAGATGCTGAAATAGGGTGTTACCTTTGATTGACATTTTTAAAAGTTTATAATAACTTCAGTTTCTTTGATCTGTTTTTCAATGCCTGAGTGTTTATTTGGACAAGATTAAGAAATGTGAAGTGGTGTAAAGCTTTTGTGATTGAAACTATGTATGATAGTGTTAATTAGACACTTTTTTATAATGTTGTGAGAGCAGCAGTTTTACTCAAAGATTTATGAGTGGCTGCTCTTTATCGTGGGAATTTCAAAACTTGCCGTTGGTTATTCTCAGGCTCATTGGTTCTGTACATAGCGCATACTGGATGAATGAGCATGAAAGGGATGGCACGGAGAGTATGGAATTGATATGAATGGGGAAGGGTAAGATCTTTTTAACATTTTAAAAAATGTTTCCGAATCCAGACAATGGCTCACAACTCCTGAGGGGCCAGGAACCACGGGTCCTCGAAGTTA
The DNA here is from genome assembly GCF_964213995.1 of Mustelus asterias. NCBI lineage: Eukaryota > Metazoa > Chordata > Chondrichthyes > Carcharhiniformes > Triakidae > Mustelus > Mustelus asterias. The sequence goes on from NC_135802.1 coordinate 55,258,506, forward strand.
GCCCGACTCCATGAAAATTGCAGAGGCTATGTGATGCCTCAAGTGGCGGGCCAGACAATGAATGTCTCCAACAAAGGAGAATACAACCATCACATCTTGACATTCCATGGCATTACCATCACTGAAACCCCCACTATCAACATCCTGGGGGTTACCATTGACCAGAAATTGAACTGGACTAGCCATATAAATACTGTGGCTGAGAGAGCAGGTCAGAGGCTGGTAATTATGCAGTGAGTAACTCCTCTCCCTGACTCCCCAAGGCCTGTTTTCTCAATCTACAAGGCAGTGAGGAGTGTGGTGAAATCCTCTTCACCTTGCCTGGATAAGTACAGCTCCATTAATACTCAAGAAGCTCAACGAAATCCAGGACAAAGCAGCCCACTTGACTGACAGGCCATCCACCACCTCTAACATCCATTCCCTCCACCACTGGCGCACAGTGGTAGCAGTATGTTATCGTATATATGATGCATCGCAACAACTCAGCAAGAATCCTTCGACCAGCACCTTCCAAACTCTCCACCTCTACCATCCAGAAGGACAAAGGCAGCAGTCACATGGGAACAGTATACTTGCAAAATAGGAGTGAATACCAGTGAACAGGTGGTCAAGCAGAGGCAAGACAAATTTCTGTCATTGTATTGCGGTGTTTAACAAATGAAGAAATGTGGTTTGTCTTTGAAGAGAAGTAGTAACATTGCAGTAATGACCAATTGATGTAGTGCATGAGTAAAAGAGTTTAAAGTGATTATATTTCAATTTTATTGTCACTGGATGCTGATGATTCTAATTCTCAGTATTTGTATCTAGATTATAGGCTCGAGTCACTGGAGTGAGTTTAGAACTAGTGCCTTTTTGATGAGGAGATGCAAGCTCAGCTGAACTACAGCTGACACGTTGTGAAGTGGCACACACTTGTAGGCCAGCGGTTTGCAGTTACTGCTACACACACACAGCTTCTGTGTGATCGTGTTTAATTGGGGTTTGAACCCATAACCTGTCGATTCATTTGAGAGCCCCATCAACTGAGCCAAGCTGACCTTTTAATTGTAATAAAATCTCCTCAATATGCATTAGGGCTGATCATAACCATCCTTGCTACCAGTTCGCAGAGGCACTCTCTATTGGCATGATAAACATCTGGATAATGCACCAATGATTTATACACTCATCTTGACATGTAATTTACAGGTTGCTCCTGGGACCAGTTTCCTTGCATGAAGGGACTAATTTTGAGGGAATTTGTTTTCTGCTTCAAGCAAGCAGAAGTAAGACTATTTTGATTAATTAGACAGTAACTTCCACTGACTCTGGAAAACCTATAAAGTGTGAGTTTGTGTAAAATCAAGGCCCATAATGGGGCATGATTATTCATAGGTTTTGTGTTACTTCCAATTTGGCCCAATTTATTTAAAAAGAGCGAAATCTGTACAGAAACATTTATTGATTACCCAAGACTAGGAGTGGTCATCTGACCAAAGCGTTCTTACAATCAGGCTGGTGACCATTGTTAAGTCTGAGTTTGCAAACAGCACTTTGAACACCATGTCCTTTAAGGCCTGTATGTTATTGTAAAAGTGATTCTTTGGGGTTAGTGATGTGTAAAATGTATGTGAATTCCTTTGTTAGTCCAGAGTGTTTCCATAGCTCTTTTCAAGTCCTGTCAATTTTACAGTTTAAATTAGAAATACTTTTTTTTAAAAAAAGGAGCGATTGACTGACTGCCAATGTTGGATCAAGAAGTTGCCCCTGCAGGCAGTTCTCTAATTTGTGGTGAGTATTTCCCTAAATATTAAACAAAGCATTAACCTCTCGCCATGGCAACCTTTATCTAATCAACTGTTGCTCCTGCCCTTTTGTTTGTTGCTGAATCTCTGTTCACCTTTTTGTGGCCCTTTTTTAAATATATGCTGTCCTTTATGAACCAGCATGTTTCCACCATCTGGTGTGATCAGGTTTAAGATTGTGGTGTTCCTGCGTACTGGATTTCCCCAGAATAGGTTTGGAAAATCCAGATTTAAACTGGAATTGTCCCTGATCCATTCACATGAAGCAGATTTCGGTGTGCACCATTAGTTAGACTTGTTCACCCACACTTTGGTTTTCAAACTTTTAACACACAAGGTTACTGCAAGCATGAGCTGATAATGCGAGATAACTCGATGAACAATGGGAGGGTGTACCTCCTTATGAGATTTAAGGATTAGGAAATAAATCGAGGAAGGGCCGAGAAAGAGGCTATTTTAAAAGGGGGTGAACTCATTGTCAAATCAAGAACAGAATGAGAAGTAAAGAAAGGGAACGAGACTGGATCAAGAGGAGGGGGAGGGGGGGGGGAAGAAAATGTTTTTAAAAAAAATAACATTTGACATTTTTAAGATCTAAAATGTTTCACAACCTGATAAAATGAGACACTTGCTGTAGTAAATACATTGATTGGTGATCGTCAGTTAACAACCAACAACGGGTTTATTACTATATACAGGGTGCTATAATCAACATGTTCATTCTCAACTCTTGGATCAATCTGGCTGTAAAAACACCCGCTCTGCTCCGAGATCTCCACATTCATTCCCCAATGGGTGATTGGGTCACATGACCCTTCCAATGCATGCCCCATAAACGGGCCAACTACTTCAGTTGCTGTATGTTGAAACAACAGCATTTGTGTAGCACCTTTTAACGTAATGAAACTTCCCAAGGCACTTTACAGGAATACAATAAAACAAAACATGATGCCGAGTCACGTAAGAGAATATTAGGCCAGAAGATCAAAAGCTTGGTCAAAGCGGTAAGATTTTAAGGAGTGCCTTAAAGGAGGAAAATAAGATGGAAAGATGGAGAAGTGTAGAAGGCAAATTCCAAAGCTTGGGGCTGAGGAAGCTGAAGGTGCGACTACCAAAGACGGAGAAATTAAAATCGGGAATGCTCAAGGATCTGGAATTACATGAGCACAGATGTTTCAAAAGGTTGTGGGCCTTGAAGAGGTGATAAGGATAGGCGGACCATGAAGGGATTCGAAACCAAGGATGAGAATTATAAAATTATAACACGTTGCTTGACTGGGACCCAACGTAGATCACAAGAGCAGGGGGTGATATGTGAACAAGACTTGGTGTAAGTTAATATGCTTGCTGCAGATCTTTGGATGAGCTCAAGTTTATGGAGGGTGGAATGTGGGAGGCCAGTCCAGAATGCATTGGAGTAAAAGAAAAATCTGGAATCAAGAACCTACTGATGACCATGAAACCATTGTCGGTTGTTGAAAAACCCATCTGGTTCACTAATGTCGTCGAGGGAAGGAAATGTGCTGTCCTTACCTGGTCTGACCTACAAGTGACCCCAGAGCCACAGAAATGTGGTTGACACTCAACTGCCCTCCAAGGGCAACTTGGGATGGGCAGTAAATGCTGGCCAGTCAGTGGCGTCCATATCCCATAAATGAATAAAAGAAAAAAATCAAGCCTAGTGGTTCCAAGAATGAGTTTTTAAAAAAAGTTTATTTATTGGTGTCACAAGTAGGCTTACATTAACACTGCAATTAAGTTATTGTGAAAATCCCTTAGTCGCCACACTCTGCCGTCTGTTTGGGTACACTGAGGGAGAATTTAGCATGGCCAGTGCATCTAACAGCACGTCTTTCGGACTATGGGAGGAAAGCTCTGTAACATCCCACCTCTGTAACATCGCCCCAACTTTGCTCCTGTCTCAGCACCTGCAGACACGGGGAGAATGTGCAGACTCCATACGGAAAGTGAGTGACCCAAGCCAGGAATCAAACCCTGTGAGGCAGCAGTGCTAACCATTGTGCCATCGTGCTGTATTAGCAGCAGATGCTGAGACGGGAGCAAAGTTGGGTGATGTTACAGAGGTGGGAAATAGGCAATCATAATGGTGCTACAGATATGGAAACTCATCATGGACTCAAATATGACAGCAATGTTGAGAAAAGACTGGTTTATTCTCAAAAGGCTGTTGCCAGCAAGTGTTGGACTTGCTAGGGAATATAATTTGAAAAGCGGGGACTGAAAACAGTGGCTTCACTCTTGCCAATATCTGATAGGAGCAATTTCTGCTCATCCAATACGAGATCTCGGATAAGCAGTCTGATAATTTAGCAAATGTGCAGGAGTTGAGAGAGGTAGTGGTAAGGTAGAGTTGAACAAGTGAGGTTCTAGGCAAGAAAGACTGAACAGCAGTCACTAACAGTTATCAATGTTGTTTAAAGGGTACTTAAATATTAATAAATGGATTTAACATTCTCTGGCAGTTTAATGGGCAATTAAATTTTGAATGCAACATCTTCATGAAAATCACAGGGAGGTTATTCACTTGATGCCATTTCACATCCAACAGTTTGTGGCGATTCGCAATTCCTCGTGACGCTACTGATCAATTTGTGTATTAATAATGATGTGTGCCATTCATATTCCATTACTGTGTCAGCAAATATTTTAGCCCACTCGGGGCAGTAGCCTGAAAAACAATATATAGGTACAAGGTCTTTTGTTTCTTTCAACTTCTTTCGTTCTATCTTGCTTGTGTGAAATGACCTCTCGGATAGGCATGAGGAAAATTAGCACCAATTCGGGGAAGGTTAGTTGGAGTGATAGAAGTCTTGGTCAAAGAGATGAGGTTGGAGGAAGTTTTTAAAGAAGAAGAAAGAGGTGTAGAGGCTTAGTGAGGAAATTTGAGAGAGAGGGAGTCAGAGAAATAGAGTATTTGGAGAGAGAAGATAAAGATCTGGAGGAGATTCCCCAAGATATGGTGGGGGCAAGATAATGGAATTAAAGATGTGGATTTTAAATTCCATGCGTTAAGGAATGCAGAACAATTGAGGAGCATTGTAGTTGATAACTGTCCCACAATTGAGTCACTCAGCAGCAGTGCCAAGGATTAGGAACAATGAGGCTGCCTTTGTGTTTTGTGATCTGGATGTGATGTGACATGTTCATAGGTTGTCAAAAAGTAGTTCAGAGTAAATGGGAGAATGCCATCCTTTTTAATGATCCCAAGGTTGAATTGGGAAAGTTGCTCTATCTGTCCATATCAATGACCATGCCAGCTTAGGTAAGTGTGTAGGTTTTTACATTGAATTTAGTAATTAGTGTAACCAATGGGGTACTTGAGACCAGTTTTTGATCACGTAAAGGAGTATGACCCAAGAATGTCGGGACACCCTAGGACCCCTAGTTAACAGGTACTCCGTCTGCTGTGCAGTAGTATCCTAAGATTTGGACAAATAGCTGAATTTGTTTTGGAATATCCTAAAGGATGATGTGGAGGGGTTAACTGTGTAAAGTAGGGTTTTGTGAGCATAGTGAAATTTTGTTTTGGCTTCTCTAGCCTTTGTACTGCAGGTTTTCCTAATGTTTGCCACTGTGGGAGAATGATATTAATGGATAGGAGACAGGATAGAAGTTGTTATAAAGATCGTTCTTTGGCTTTTTTTTTGCAGCAGGAATATAGAGAAGTTGAGACCATTGGACATGCGTGATGGAGTGGAAGAGTATCTATCCATGTCCACCAGAGCTGTCCCCAATGTGGTGCCAGTGACCACCTACCCAAGAAGTTCAGTTCAATCAGGACCCTCACAAATGTCCATAGAGTCACATCCTGAGGAATTTCAGGGCTAATGTGAAGTCCTCATAGTCACTGGGCAAGGGAGCGAGGAGCAAGGAAGAAGAGCAGACTATTTTTGGATGGAACTTAGGAGGCTTTTTCCAATCTCTTTTACTGCTTTTCTGTCAGTAATACTGCAAGTGAAATTTGATCTTATGCTTTTCTAGTTTGCTGGATTCTGGGGATAGTTTCACCCTGGTCCAGATGTCACACTGCAGGCAGGTTGTTGGTCCATGACATCATCACTGTCTGGTCACAAAATGAAATATATAAGTGGGTCACATTGTTCCATTCAGTGCCATAATCCATCATTTACAATTGTGCCACTTGTAACAACAGTGTGTTAATCTTACTTTATTGTTCTTTTCTCCAGGAGACGGTATTGAAAGTGTTCAGTGATTTGGCAGAAAGAATTGTGTTGGAAATAAACAGTAAAAGAGACAGGGCAACATCCATCTGTATTATTGTAAAGCCTTGAGTTTCAGTGTTCCTCATTTATCCATTAAATTAACCCAGAAACCCAGGTCTGATTTAATTAACTTGAATCTGGAGTGGAGACATAAATATTGAAATCCACGTTTGTCTCAAATTAGCAGCTCCCAGCTAGTGGTCACCTCTGTTTGAGGCAGTGCCCCCTGATGTCTGGCCTCACGTTCTCCTTCATAATATTAAACCTATGTTGTCTTGTCCCTTTTATTTTCCATGTGTCTCGTTGGTCAGCACGTATACCTCTGTGATTATTCATTTTGAAGTAACTCTCTTGGAGGCTGAGGGACCTCTGCTTATCTAATTTGTGATAGCTCATCCATCTAACGCCAGGAGTCAGCTTCATCAGAGCAAGGAGGGGAGAGGAGAAAAGTTGGTGCACAAAACTGGTGACAAGTATTCTGAATTAAAGCAAGGTGGTAGACTTCATGATATTTTTCTGGGTACTAGGTTATTTCCACTGGGTGAGGCTATTGAGTTCGATATTATTGTAATGTAGAGTTATAGCCACAGGGCGGTGCTGTTCAGAACATAAGTGGATATATATATATCCTATCTGGTAGTGAAAGGAATCATTTAACTCCCAAGATATTAGACAGTGATGTGTAATAAGAATAGTAGAGCAGAGCCACATAGACAAATGCAATACATTTGAAAGTTTATTACTTCATCTTCAGAATGTTTTCTGCTTGTGGAATTTTGTAGAAAAAGTATTTCCTCCCACCTCTGGACCTCGCTTTCATCCTGACCAAATATCTCTTTACATGCTCCTGAGAAGGTGCTTTCTAACTATAAGGAAGATTTGATTTATTATTGTCACATGTATACAGTGAAAAGTATTGTTTCTTGCACACTATATAGACAAAGCATACCGTACATAGAGAAGGAAATGAGAGAGTGCAGAATGTAGTGTTACAGTCATAGCTAGGACGTAGAGAAAGATCAACTTAGTGGGAGGTAGGTCCATTCAAAAGTCTGATGGCTGCAGGGAAGAAGCTGTTCTTGAGTCGGTTGGTATGTGACCTCAGACTTTTGTATCTTTTTCCTGACAGGTGAAGGTGGAGGCGAATATGTCCGGGGTGTGTAAGGTCCTTAATTATGCTGGCTGCTTTTCCGAGGCAGCAGGAAGTGTAGACAGAGTTAATGGATGGGAGGCTGGTTTGCGTGATGGGCCGGGCTTCATCTTGTAGTTTCTTGCGGTCTTGCAAGAGCAGGAGCCATACCAAACTGTGATACAACCAGAAAGAATGCTTTCTATGGTGCATCTGTAAACGTTGGTGAGAGTCGTAGCTGACATGCCAAATTTCCTTAGTCTCCTGAGAAAGTAGAGGCGTTGGTGGGCTTTCGTAACTATAGTGTCGGATTGAATGGAAGTATTAAAATTACAACATAGTGAAAAATGATAAAGTATGAGTAACTATGCAAACATTAATATTTAGTTCACTACAACTTGACCCTTTGAGGTTAGTGCCAGTAGTTCTACATATAGTTCCTGTATATACAGTTTATTTGATCTCTTAAATGTTTAATGTCTCAGGAACTTTCCTCTGAAAATGTCCATTCTGTCCTAAATCTGTTCCATCTGCAGAATAACTAATGATCTCCAATAGGAACTTGCTGCCGCATGAAAAACAACCAATTGGGACATCCTAGAACAGTGGTGGGCAACCTGCAGCCAAGGGCCACATGCGGCCCACCTGAGTTCTGCAGGTGGCCCACGAGACATTTTGTTGACCATTGCCCACGCTCAGAGTTGCCACATTCTGCTGATTTCCATCCACGTAGTTTTTTCCCGCCGATGTGACGGAAGTGATAGGCACATAAAGAAAGGGCAAGTGAAGTGAGATGCCTGTTGATTGCACAACATTGACTGTGAGAGCTTCCTCTGCATTCAAAATATAAATATTCCTTTTTGTTTTTACCATTTTAAGTTTGTTAGTTTCTATAACGAATCTATAATTCATTATTAAATGTATTTAATCTTATTCATGGGGCCATGGTTAGTCAACAAGCCCGATTTCAATCTTGCAGCCCACTAAGCTGAAGGAGGGCCACTCATGCGGCCCACTCACTAGCCCTTAATTTTTAGCACTTAATCTTTAAGTGCTTAACTAGTATTTAGTTTTTAATCTAACAACCAATAAAGGGAGAGAGATGTCATTTGGTGGGGTGGTGTGCTGCTCCTGTGAGATGTGGGGTATCGTGGACACTTCAAGTGTCCCTGAGGGCTACATCTGTGGGAAGTGCATCCAGTTGCAGATGCTCACCGAACGCATGGATCAATTAGCTGAAATTGTTATAGATAATAGCCACAGAAATGTGGTTACACCCAAGGTGCAGGAAGATAGATGGGTAATTGCCAGACAGGGTAGGCAGCCAGTGCAGGGGTCCCTTATGGCTGTCCCCCTATCTAACAAGTATGCTATTTTGAATACTGATAAGGAGAAAGGTCCATGAGGGACAGCAACAGCAGTAGAGCAAAGGTACCATGGCTAGCTGTGCTGCACAGAGTGGGGATACAAATCATAGCAAAGCAATAGTAGTAGGGGATTCAATAGTCAGGGGCACAGATAGGTGTTTCTGTGGCCGCGAAAGGGACTCCAGGATGGTAGTCTACCTCCCTAGCACCAGGGACCTGGATGTCTCTGAACGGGTACAAAGCATCCTAAAATACCAAGATTGCTGGAGTTGGGGATAGTGATGAAGATTGTCAGGGAATACAGCAGGATATAGATAGGCTGGAAAATTGGGCGGAGAAATGGCAGATGGAAGTTAATCTGGACAAATGCGAGGTGATTCATGTTGGTAGATTCAATTCAGGTGGGAGCGATAAAGTAAATGGCAGAACCATCAGGAGCATAGACACACAGATTTTGGGAGTACAGGTCCACAGACCCTTAAAAGTGGCAGCACAGGTGGGAAATGTGGTGAGGAAAGCATATGGCATGCTTGCCTTCATCGGCTGGGGCATTGAATATAAAAGTTGGCAAATTATATTAGTTATATAAAATGTTGGGTCGGCCACATTTGGAATACTGTGTCCAATTCTGGTCAGCACACGAACAGAAGGATGTGGAGGCTTTGGCAGGAGTAAAGAAAAGGTTTACCAGGATGTTGCCTGGTATGGAGGGTATTAGCTATGAAGAGAGATTGAATTGTTCTCCCTGGAAAGACGGAGGCTGAAGGGCGACCTGATAGAAGTTTATAAAATTATGAGGGGCATAGACAGGGCAGCATGGTGGCACAGTGGTTAGCACTGCTGCCTCACAGCGCCAGAGACTCGGGTTCAATTCCCGGCTCGGGTCACTGTCTGTGTGGAGTTTGCACATTCTCCCCGTGTCTGTGTGGGTTTGCTCCGGTTTCCTCCCACAGTCCAAAGATGTGGGGGTTAGGTTGATTGGCCATGCTAAATTGCCCCTTAGTGTCAATGGGAATAGCTAGGGTAAATGCATGGGGTTAGGGTCTAGGTGGGTTTGTGGTCGGTGCAGACATGTTGGGCCGAATGGCCTCCTTCTACGCTGTAGGATTCTATGATCGATAAGGTGAACAGTTGGAAGCTTTTTCCCAGGGCAGAAATGACAATTACAAGGGGGCACAAGTTCAAGGTAAGGGGGGAAAGGTTCAGTAGAAATGTAGGGGGGGAAGTTTTTACACAGAGGGTGGTGCGTGCCTGGAATGCACTGCAAAGTGAGGTGGTTGAGGCAGACATGTTAGCAACATTTCAAACTTATCTGGATAGATACATGGGCAGGCGGGCAATAGAGGGATACAGGCAGTTGGTCTAGATAGGACAACGTGATCGGCAGTGTTGGTGGGCCGAAGGGCCTGTTCCTACACTGCACTGTTTGTTTTTGTCCTAGGTTGTCTATCACTGTCCTAGAAGCACTTTAGAACTAATGGATGAATATTTTAAAGAGTGTGGTGTGAGGGTGGAAAGGAGTGGCATACTCCACATCACCAAGAGCTTTAACTTCTTACAGAGCTGCTTATATGTGGTCTCTTGGTGTGGATAAGATCCTCTATACTCTTCAGCCATTGGTTCCCATTGTGGAAATCTTTCACAGCTGGTGGCCTCATCAACCTAGAATCATACAGTGCAGAAAAGGCCCTTCGGCCCAATGTGTCCTCACTGACAAATTAGAAACACCTGAACTCCCACCTAATCCCATCTGCCAGCACTTGAGCCATAGCCCTGAATGTTATGATGTGCCAAGTGCTCATCCAGATATTTCTTAAAGGATGTGAGGCAACCCACGTCTACCACCCTCCCAGGCAGCGCATTCCAGACCATCACCACCCTCTGGGTAAAAATGTTTTTCCTCACATCTCTTTTTTCCCCACCCCCCCAAACCTCTTGCCCATCACCTTGAACCTATGTTCCCTCGTGACTGACCCTACAACTAAAGGGAACAACTGCTCCTTATCCACTCTGTTGATGTCTCTCATAACCTTGTACACCTCAATCAGGTCGCCCCTCGGTCTTCTCTGCTCCAATGAAAACAACCCAAGCCTACGCAACCTCTCTTCATAACTTAACCTTTCCATCCCAGGCAGCATCCTGGTGAATCTCCTGTGCACCCCCTCTACTGCAATCACATCCTTCTGATAGCTGAGGCTTCTACAAGTTCTATAGAACTCCAACATGACCTCCCTGCTTTTGTAATCTATGCCTTGATAAAGGCAAGTGTCCCATATGCCTTTTTCACCACCCTACTAACATGCCCTTCTGCTTTTGAGATCTGTGGACAAACATGCCAAGATCCCTTTGTTCCAGGGAACTTCCTATTGTCCTACCATTTATTGAGTACTTCCTTGTCCAATTACTCCTTCCAAAGTGTATCACTTCACACTTTTCAGGGTTAAATTCCATCTGCCACTTACCTGACCATCCATATCTTCTTGTAGCCCAAGACGTTCAGCCTCATTGTCAACCATCCGGCCAATCTTTGTGTCATCCACAAGCTGACTAATCCTACTCCGCACATCGTCATCTATGTCATTTATATAAATGACAAATAATAGGGGACCCAACACAGATCCCTATGGTGAGCCACTGGACACTGGCTTCCAGTCACTAAAACAGCCTCCTGTCATCACCCTCTGTGTCCTCCAACTGAGCAGATTTTGAATCCACTTTATCAAATTACCCTGTATCCCATGTGCATTTACCTTCTTTGCAAGTCTCCCATGTGGAACCTTGTCAAAAGCATGGCTGAAATCCATATAAACTACATCAACTGCACCATCCTCATCTGCACACCTGGTCACCTTCCTCAAAAAATTCAGTCAAATTTGTTAGGCATGACCTCCCTCTGATGAAGCCATGCTGACTATCCCTGATCGAGCCTTGCCTCTCCAATTGGAGATAAATGCTTTGCTTCAGAAGTTTCTCCAATAGTTTCCCTACCGCTGACGTGAGACTCACTGGTCTGCAGTTGCCTGGTTTATCTCTACAACTTCCATCTGCTACTTAACTGCCCATTTGACCATTCCGTCTATATCTTCTTGTAGCCCAAGACATTCTGCCTCACTGTTAACCACCCATCCAACCTTTGTCATCCACAAATTTACTAATCCTACCCCCCCACATAGTCATCAATGTCATTTATATAAATGACAAATAATAGGGAGCCCAACACAGATCCCTATGGTAAGCCACTGGACACTGGCTTCCAGTCACTAAAGCAGTCATCTGTCATCACCCTCTGCCTCCTACAACTGATGTGGAGATGCCAGTGTTGGACTGGGGTAAATGTAGGTTTACTTGTGCAACTGAGCCAATTTTGAATCCACTTTATCAAATTACCCTGTAGACCATGTGAATTTACCTTCTTTACAAGACTACCATGTGGGACCTTGTCAAAGGCTTTGCTGAAATCAGTGTAAACTGCATTGACTTCACTACTCTCGTCTACACACCTGATCACCACCTCAAAAAATTCAATCAAATTTGTTAGGCAGATATTTTGTAGACCAGGATAGGGCAATGAATAGTTGATTTTCAATGGGTTTTGTCAGCTATCGACAGTCTGTAACTTGGCTCAGTAAACACACAGTGACGTGTCTCATAGGTAATGTGACATTTCCCGTGCAACCGCAGTGGAACATTCTGCTGAACGCCTACAAGGCCATTTGTTGGCAGCAAGGCCAGCTGCACATCACAAAACTCAATGGGGAAAGAGTGGCTCAGTTCTCTTGCTCCCCTGAGACCCAGACTGCACTGTGGGTGCAGCATGAGTCATCAGTGACAATAATATTTTGAGTGCACACATTTGCATAGGGGACTGCTTTCACTGATGGTCATGTGTCATTTGTAACATTTCTCAGGTGTCTGTGGCAATACTTTATATTAAACACAAAGGTAAAGGCAAAATACTGCAGATGCTGGAATCTGAAACAAAAACAGAAAATGCTGGAAAAGCTCAGCAGGTCTGACAGCATCTGTGGAGAGAGAATAGAGCCAATGTTTCGAGTCTGGATGACCCTTCGTCAGAGCTGTGATGAAGGGTCATCCATCTCTAAAGGTTGGCTCTATTCTCTCTCCACTGATGCTGTCAGTCAGACCTGTTGAGTTTCTCCAGCATTTTCTGTTTTTGTTTAATATTAAATACATTCAGTCCCTTTTTAATTTATAAAAAAAAAGGAAACAAACACCATTTGCTGGCAATTTAAAATAAAAGCAAAGTGTTGGAATACACGATATTCCTATTAACCTCCCATGAGAAAAGTAGAATTAACATTTGTGGTGTATACCCATCACCAATCCTAAAACAGGCGTTCCCTATTTTTATTTGGTTTCTGGCATTTGCAGTTTATCGTTCCTTATTTTTATAGAATCATAGAATCATAGAATCTACAGTACAGAAAGAGGCCATTCGGCCCATCGAGTCTGCACCGACCACAATCCCACCCAGGCCCTACCCCCATACCCCTACATATTTTACCCACTAATCCCTCTAACCTACACAACTCAAGACACTAAGGGCAATTTTAGCATGGCCAATCAACCTAACCCACACATCTTTGGACTGTGGGAGGAAACCGGAGCACCCGGAGGAAACCCACACAGACACGAGGAGAATGTGCAAACTCCACACAGACAGTGACCCAAGCCGGGAATCGAACCCAGGTCCCTGGAGCTGTGAAGCAGCAGTGTTAACCACTGTGCTACCGTGCCGTCCAACTTCCTTCCTTGGGTAGAACTGTAAACCAAGCATTGGAGACAGGGGAATGGAATTGAAAAGCAGAGAAATCATGTTCAGTTTGCATACAACCTTTGCTAGACCACAAGTGGAGTGCTGTGCATAATTCTGCTCTCCATGCTATAAAGAGGATATTGGGTAATGTAAAAAAAAAAGGTGAGGTTATAACTGGGAAGGAAGTCAGAACAGGCTGGGTCTCTCTCCTCTAGAAAACAGAGAGCTGAGGGGTGACCTGATTGAAATCTTTTAATAAAAGGGTTTGTGGGATAGAATGGGGAGAAAATGCTTCCACGCAAATTACAAAAATTGGAGTTAGAAATACAAGATAGCCACTAATAAAGTGAAGTCTTTGCGCAGAGAGTGGAACTCACAACCACAATGAGTAGTTAAGGTTAAAAGCAGAGCTGCATTGAAGGGGAAGTTGGATTAGCACAAGGAAGAAAGGAATAGAAGGACATGCCAATGAGGTAGGTGAAAACAGATGTTCAGTTTATACCATAAATCAGCATGGACCCGTTGGCTGAATGGCCTGTTTCTGTGCCGCGGATATTAACTTATCCCTCTCCCAGCTCTTTGTCCACAGCCACACACATTTTTCCCTTTCACGTGCATATCATAGTCCGGCTTCCCTTAGAACCGTATTCCCAGCTCTCTGCCAGACAGGTTCATTGCCCACCTGGCTGCAGAATGTTTATTTTCTTGTTCACCAACAAACGGAAGCATGCAAATGCCAAAATGAGAATGGCTATTTCAAATTCCATGCAGCATGTGAAAAAAAAAAGCCCTAAATAATAAGAAAGAAAAAGCACTGTTGGTTCCATCGTTTCTCTCTCATCTTTCCGGTGGGTGTCTACAGTGGCATAAGTGAAACCTGGAGCTCATTGTGTTGTGATCTGCAGGTGTAAACCCAGGTCCTGTCAATCTCTGGCACATTGTATCGCAACACTTGGGTGACTCTTGACAAAAAATCAAAACAGTTAACTCTATCCTAGTCTAAACGTGGACTCAAACTTGAAAAGTATTTGCTTTGATGTATCTAATGGAGTGACCAATTCACACGTATTTACACCCGAATCCCAGCCTGAAAATGAATCATAGAAATCATAGAATCCTACAGCGCAGAAGGAGGCCATTCGGCCCATCGAGTCTGCACTGACCACAATCCCACCCAGGCCCTATCCCCGTAACCCCATGCATTTACCACGCTAATCCCCCTGACACTAAGGGACAATTTAGCATGGCCAATTCACCTAACCCGCACATCTTTGGACAGGATTTCAGGTTGCAGGAGGATCCTCCAGCCGGTGCGAGTGGAGCGGAAAACAACATCATGGTGTGGAATGCAGCGATATTCGGTCAATGTCCATTTGTTTTGGTCAAATAAGAGATTTCTTTCCAATCCCTCGCCTCCATCAGCTGGCTCCACAAGTAGAGTTTAAAAGAACCATTTACACTGACAAATTCTTACCCGAATTTCAATTGGTGAACATTCAATTGCTGTTCAATCATTTTGTTGCGCGCACTGTAACACGGCAACACAAACAGTATTGCTAAGTGTACTGTGCTCTGCATCACAGCACATATCCCGATATCAAATTACAACATTTACAGAACGTTACAGAAAAAAACCCCACAGGATTATACTTCATTGACTTCAGTGCCCAGATCACCACTAATCTTTTTTTTTTGGGCAACGTGAGCTGCACATTTGAATAGACAATCGTCAAAGAATGACAATCGTCAAAAACAACACTTCTACATTTTTGCTTGAATGCCACATCTCTCTATAGTCCACTGCCTCTGCTAATGTCGATTTACAAGGATGTAGGAGAGTAATTATGTGCCACCAACTACATCCAGATTTCGAGAAAGTAAAATCTCACACCTAAAAGTGTAACCCAAGTGGAGAATCACAGCTACAAACAGACCTAGGTTTCCATACTCAGTGATGATCTCAAAGTAGGGTAGTTTGCAAAAAAAAAACACTTGCAGTTGGAAAACTACCTTCTCCCCATCCATCTAAGCCAGGAAGCTCTTCCCTATAAACCCAAAGTCAGCGTTCAGAACTGGTTTTGTTTGGCAACATGGGAGTTTCTAATTTGATCTGAGGCAAAGAACAACAAATGTCATCATTTCTATAAACAGGAAATGTGGCCGCTTCTGAAAACAAATCTGTACGTTTATTGTCAGTGACTTTCTTCTCGTCTCTACCCATTGCACTGTATTTATCATCGTTAGTGTCAGATCACAATCAACACTGTCCATCCTGAGTCCCCTCACCCCAAACACATGGACTGAAAAGGGAGGCATTGTACCAGACTTCAAGATATCATATTCGCCAAATTTATTTCTTTTGGACGCTGACTTCATCATCATCTGGCTGATAAGTAATTAATATTTCAAAATACTTCTCAAACTATGTATTTGCCCTGATGTCCTTTTCAGGTGTAGTTCTTTACCCAGTAACAAGGCTGAGACAATAGGCATGAGGAAAGTGACCAAAGCTGTTCATTATTTGAGAAGGAATGCAGCAATAATTTGACAAGGCTGCAACGATATGTTTGGTGATTTGCGTCACTATTGCGTGCGCTTGTTTAATAAAAATGCAAACATTTTTGTGTCCATGGGCTGGAATTTTCCGGCCAATCACCACTCCTCCCATCCCCCCCCCCCCCGCCGCTGCAAACGAGAGCGGAGAATTTGGCGCTCTGCCAGATCTCCGTTCACTGAAGTGAGTCCAGAGAATCCCACTGGTGTGAATGGCCAGAAAATTCCAGCCCATATGCTTTTTTCCTAAAAGCAGCCTCAGTGCAATGTGTTGAACCCAGCTCATTTCCTATTCAATCCAGATGTAGGCAGGATGGAAAGTGAGCCAAGGGTTAGTATCTTGTGTAACTCGTCGTCTTGGAGGAGGAACCTCCCCCTTCTCCAATCAGCTTGGCTCATGTAGATCGGGCCCAGGACAGGGTGGTTTGGTCACTTGCCCTGCCTTGTCAGCCTGGATCGGAAATGTCTCAACTTGTTGAGACTCTGAATTGGATTTGATTTGATTGAATTGGAAAAGTATAAAAAAAAACACTTTCACTGTAAACTTCTTTTTTTCAGATACTGGGGCTGTTGGTGTGGATATTAATAGCGAGTACAGAATATTTCTCCGTCTCTGCGTTTGGCTGGGTAATGTTTGTGGCAGTCTTTTATTGGGTGCTCACAGTGTTCTTTTTGATCTTCTACATCACCATGGCTTACACTAAGATTCCTCAGGTACCGTGGACTACAGTGGTGAGTAACCTCTGGCTTACCATTTGCCTTTTCTAATTTCTTCAAAATGATTCCCCTGAATTTCTGACCTGTTGTCCTGTAATTACTTATTCATGTTGGGATAAATGGTGCTGGTTCCTCCCCTGTATGTCATCCATGCTAAATGATTAGTTTTTTTTAAAGTGTATTTATTTAGTGCCACAAGTAGGTTTATATTAACACTGCAATGAAGTTACTATGAAAATCCCCTAGTTGCCACACTCCGGCGCCTGTTCGGGTACACGGAGGGAGAATTTAGCGTGGTCAAATGCACCTAACCAGCATGTCTTTCGGACTGTGGAAGGAAACCGGAGCACCCGGAGGAAAGTCACATAGACATGGGGAGAACGTGCAGACTCCGCACAGTGACCCAAGTCGGGAATTGAACCCGGGTCCCTGGCACTGTGAGGCAGCAGTGCTAACCACTGCGCTGCCCCCATAAGAGCTTGGAAATTGAGCTATTAAGTTGAAGCATTACTAATAATGTTGATCCTGCCTTGACATGCACCCCTGCATCTCTCAAGAGTAGGACCCCCAGCTGAACCCCTGGTTGAATTTCCCTTCCCCTAGATCGGGAGCTCCAGCCAATTTTTTGAGTCCCGATTTCTATTTGAGCAGAGATCAGTTAATAACAGAGAATGGGAATAAAACTGGAGGTGAAGGTAAACTAATCGGGAGGAGGTAGCAGGGAAGGGCAAAAGCAACGGAGTTAACATGTGGTGTGCAAATGCTAAAGTTCTGGGATATTAACTGATCTCCGTTCAGCTCCTTCAAACCAGGGCACCCCAGATAGCTCGATGAATATCAACCTTGAGTTGAGGAAAACCATTGAAGTGTGAGTGACAGAGAGTGTGGAGTTTAATGGAAGTTTAACCTTAGAGAGAGTTAAGTATGGGAGTGAGGTTGGACAGGCATTTTATTTTCTTCAATTAATACTGTGAAGCAAATTAAGAGAGTGTGATTGTTTGCAAGTGTTTGATGTAACTGGGAATTAGCCATGTCAGACACTGAGGATGGCAGTGCAGGGAACTCTTGTGATGTATGTGGAGTGCAAAACATGGGCCAGCAAGGATCTTCATTATATCCAGAACAGCTCATTTGAACATAAGAATAGACTTTGTGCTGTCATCCTATTCGATCATGGCTGATCTGTAACTCGACTCAGTATTTGCCTTTGATCTATAACTACCTAGCCTAATCTCTCGATCTTGGTTTTGAAAATTTCAGTTGACTGAGAGTTTTTGTGGGGGTAGGAGTTTCCTCCTGGTTAAAAGGTGCTTCCAGATTGTGTTTCTGAGTGGCTTAACTGCAATTTTAAAATGATTCCTCTATTCGAGGAAATAGTACTCTGAATCTAGTAACTGAATCCATTTATTATTTCAAGACCTCAGTGAGATCTTCTTTTGTCTCAATCTGCAACGTCAGAGAGGATGCAGATGGTGGGGAATCTTTGGATTGTGGTCCCTTGAGGCTGTGCTAGCCAGTTCAGGATGCAGGCTTGCTGTGGAGAAGTGGGTGACCATCTGCAGTGGAAAGTAGTCTTCCCTGATGTATAGATCCCCTGATATACTGGAATTGTTGCATACATAAAGTACTTAAAGTATGAGCTGGCTAGTGACAGTGACTTAAAGCATTGTAGTTTCTTGGAACATTGGATTATACATGGATCTACAGACATGTAGATCATAAAAATGAGAGGTCATAGTAGTGAGCAAATCTATCTTATGTTTAGTGGGTGGGTAGGAGACATTCATTCACGTAAAATGCAGTTTTACCTTAATTTCCCCAGAGGTAGGTAGTGCACGGGCCACTGCCTGCATGGTGGTATTCAATAAAAGCCTATTCATAAGAACATAAGAAATAGGAGCAGGAGTAGGCCATCTAGCCCCTCGAGCCTGCCCCGCCATCCAATAAGATCATGGCTGATCTGGAGTGGATCAGTTCCACTTACCCGCCTGATCCCTATAACCCTAATTCCCTTACCGATCAGGAATCCATCTATCCGTGATTTAAACATATTCAACGAGGTAGCCTCCACCACTTCAGTGGGCAGAGAATTCCAGAGATTCACCACCCTCTAAGAGAAGAAGTTCCTCCTCAACTCTGTCCTAAACTGACCCCCCTTTATTTTGAGGCTGTGCCCTCTAGTTCTAGCTTCCTTTCTAAGTGGAAAGAATCTCTCCATCTCTACCCTATCCAGCCCCTTCATTATCTTATATGCCTCTATAAGATCACCCCTCAGCCTTCTAAATTCCAACGAATACAAACCCAATCTGCTCAGTCTCTCCTCATAATCAACACCCCTCATCTCTGGTATCAACCTGGTGAACCTTCTCTGCACTCCCTCCAAGGCCAATATATCCTTCCGCAAATAAGGGGACCAATACTGCACACAGTATTCCAGCTGCGGCCTCACCAATGCCCTGTACAGATGCAGTAAGACATCTCTGCTTTTATATTCTATCCCCCTTGCGATATAGGCCAACATCCCATTTGCCTTCTTGATCACCTGTTGCACCTGCAGACTGGGTTTTTGCGTCTCATGCACAAGGACCCCCAGGTCCCTCTGCACAGTAGCATGTTGTAATTTCTTTCCATTTAGATAATAATCAAAGTTTATATAGCAAAATGATGTACAGTCTGATAGCTGCCCAGAGGAATGTGCACATTCAAAATGTTCAGTTTTACGACATGGATATGATTGTTCCATCTACTGGCAAATGTAGTGATCCCATTGTAATGTGGTGGCACAGTGGTTAGTGCTGCTGTCTCACAGCACCAGGGACCCAGTTTCAATCCTGGCCTCGGGTAACTGGAATTTGTACGTGCTCCCCATGTCTACGTGGGTTTCCTCCGGGTGCTCTGGTTTCCTACCACAGTCCAAAGGTGTGCAGGGTAAGCTGATTGGCCATGCTAAAATTGACCCTTTGTATCAGGGGGATTAGCAGGGTAAATGCGTGGGGTTACAAGGATAGTGCCTGGGTGGGATTGTTGTCAGTGCAAGCTCGATGGGCCAAATGGCCTCCTTTTGAACTCTAGTGTTGTACCTGTGAATTCTCAGATACTTTCAACCAGTTTGCTTACTACAAGATTTTACCCTGCTGTCCTTATTTGCAAGATGGACAAAGGACAACACAAGTAAAGGTTCAACAAGTTTATTAATAATAACACCATTAACCCTTAAATTACCCACATAAAACAAGAGGATACCCCAGATTCAAGTATACTACCTGCAAAGATGGTTTGGTTAAACTGCAGGCTTGATTCTCTGAGTCCCTGTGGTCCGTCGTCACAAAGGTGAGTCTCGATGGTAGCTTCTTCCTTCCTTCCTTCTCCGTCAGTTTTCCAAATGGTCAAGGCCGCCTCCCTCATCGAGTCTTTGCTGCTGGTGTGTCTGAAATGTGTTCCTTTATCCCCCTGGCTGCTTGCCTTTCCAGAAACTTCTCGGGCTTCCGGCCAATGAGGTCCCAGGAAGGGGTTCCAATACCCAGTGGGTTTCTTGATGTCTGCCTGACAGGACACCAGGGTCCGCCCCCAGGTGTCCCATCTCCATGCTGTTGCTTACATGTAACTGCAGGTACTTTTGGTGACAAAGTCTGGCCTGATCTGGGCTTCTAACAATAGGCCGGTGCATTTCAATGAGGTGCAATGATCTCCTGCTAAGTATCAGTAATGACCTTTTGATGGGTCAGGCCCAGACATGTTTGTGTATTTGTACAATTGGCTTGCCTGAGGTTTGACTGTGTTTGATTTTAATATGCCCAATTCTTTAATTTAGGATATCCAATTTTATCAGCCTGAAAACTAGGCTTTGTTTATATCACCACATTCCCTCCTCTTGATCCAATGAGCGTCAGCAAACCGGATCTCTCCATTCTTACCAAACCATCTCAACAAGCAAGTACCCCGAATCTGGGGTTGGAAGTATCATCCCTAACCCACAATAGTACCAATAAATTTAAATGAAGTAAAATAATTTTAAAAAGCAATAAGAAACAATACACCAATCGGGTATATACAAAACCAAAGCAATAAACAGTACAAAATGACAAGTGACTATACATATTAAATATAGATGGGAGAGTATCAAGGCTCTTGATTGCAGACCCTCTCCCGACGTCGGATGGCCCTTGCCAAGTCCAAGTTTTGCAGAAATTCCTTCTTCCATCGGGCGAATTTAAATGTAAGGATGGTTAGGTACACTGCCATGAGTAGGATTCCTATTACGGCCAGGTGTGACAGAATGCGGACCCATGGGTGGATTTGGACATTTGAACCCCAATCCCAGAGGTCCTCCCACCATGTAGTGACTCTAATTTCACTAATGTTCTTTCCTATTTCCCCTGTTTGTTGCGCCACTTTGACAAAGGTCTTGTGTGCTGTGATCAATTGTGTCTGAATTTGTTGAAGTTTCTCGGGGAGAAGTGTTATCCCAGTGTCAAATTTTTCAAAATAGTCTCCCAGGCTTTGTCTCCATTTCTCGCTAGCGTTTATTAGTGTTTTCTCTCTTCTGTGTATGTCGACCATCTCAATTAATCCTATCCTAGCGGGAATCTGTGGTTTAATGCAAAAGGTAGTGTTGTGAATGTTACAAATGGCTGTCCCATACTGGTAATTTTCTAGCGAGGTTGTAATACAATATTCTCCCTCCCCACTGTAAACCACCCGGGTGACATCCCGTTCCAAATTTCGAATTTCCAATGTACAATTTAGGTCAGTGGTTGTTCTGAATCCACACAGGGCATGTTCATTTTCATACACTGGATATGGGCACACGACCATTTTGTCTGTGTGTTCACATTTCTCCAGACTGGTGCCTATGAGCTTCCCTCCTTTCTCAACCACATACAGTAGAGTCCCCTGGTATCCCATCCACATCCCTCCTTTAATGATCCCTATATTTTCGGCTTCAAAAAGTCTCAACCCGACCGTATCTTTTAAAATTACTGGGATCCCCAACACCATTCCTAGTGCAGTCCCCGGGGTTCCTCTACAACTATCGTTAGACCAGACCTTGGTCAGTTGCCGTAATTGGCAGTTAGTGACATTGGGGTGTCTTTTTCCCCGGTACAGGTGTTCAATCTGTTCATCACTGATCCAGGACGGACCTTTCACCCAGCTAACCTGGTTGAGATTCTCTCTTAACTGCTCGACCATCCATTGCCCATAGATGCTACATAGGGTTCGGTTCTGTTGCGTGGCATCATCTTCCACCCTCTCGGCGATCTGATTAATAGTTTGGGCATGTCCTTCTAGTACAGTAACCATAAGGCTACTAGCCCTGTTCTCAGCCAAATCTCCCTCAGCATCTTGCCGAGCATTTTCATTTAAGCTGTCCAAGGTCTGTTTAACTTGTCGGGTTAGGACTCTGAGCTTATTATCCAAATCAGCCAGATCCAGTGCATTAATGGTGGATACCCCTCCTCCGTATGCAGTCGCCAGATCATTCAGGATTTCCCTCCTCTTGCGCCCCTTTGGCCTGGACGTCTCTTCCCCCGCGTGTGTCCCAGTCTTTCAGCTTAGCAGCCTCTGGGTCAAGTGGAGGTACAATTTTCGATGTGGGGAGGGACACCAGTCTGGTAATTGTGTTCCGGCTAAATCTACCACTACCAGTACCAATTCGTAGTGTGTGTTGTTGAATAATATTTTCCCTGTCTGTTTTAGTATCAACCCATTTTGGGGCCTTGGGGTGGTTTCGGGACAAGTGGGGATGGGTGTGCTAACAGTTGGTCTTAACCCATTCTTAATTTCATAGTATATATATACTCGTTCTGAATAACCTTACTGGGGCACTTCTTTCCTAATTCCAGCCCTTTTTCTGGGCCATGGGCTAGACAGGCTAGCTCCATGCACCCATGGTTAGTGTACGCCCACCAATCACTAGTGAGGGTCGTCATTAGGGAGCAGTAATCAGAGCTCCCATTATCTTTCCTGTACACCACTCTTTGGTTATTACACCCATAGGTGATACTCTTATTGGGGTGTACCCATAGGATGCCATCCTCACATTTGCCTGCATCTGGTGGGGTGAACCACATATATCCAGAGTATTGTAGGCTGATCTTCTGGTCTTTGGTTGATGTGGCGTCTGTGGTTCGGTCTGAGACGAAGAGTCCCAGAAAACAGAGAAGTATATAGTTCATTCTGGGGGAGATCAAGGTAGCACCTGTTGATTCTTATTAATACCTGATTCTCTTTTCCATTTCAGTTCCATGCCTGCCCCACACAAACCAGGTGCCCTCTCTCTGACCCCAGATGCTTTGGTGGGGTCAGTACCTGAGGAAATCAGAAGGTGCAATACCAATGTATTTGCAGAGACAGCTTTAAGAAAATAATGTAACCAGACATTTTCGATGTCTTCAGAATAACTTTTTAGTTGTTCCACAGCTTAGAATTTTCATTGCTCCCGATGGGACTATTCAGCTTGGTGAAATTAATCTACAAGATCACATTGAAATGTATGAAGTTCCATGCCTGCAGCCTAGAGTGGGAAGGGGCAGTTACCCAGTCTCCTCCTCCTCTGGAGAAATAATTTACCTGACCTTCAGCCCTCTTTGCAAACGGGCTGACACTGGTTTAAAATCTATCCTTTTGGAGGTTTAAAAAAGTGCTTCTCTAATCTGGACTTCCTGGGGTGAAGCCCACTTCTGCCTTTTCTGGAGGCTGAATTCATCACATCTCACTGGAAATATAGACCCCAAACCTTGCACAGGAGTTTTACTGAGATAAATGGGCAGGAATATCAAGTAGAGAATCCTCAGCCCCTTTGTACCACTGCATTTCGAAGGGGAAGGCCAAGGCTCCTCTCTTTATAAGGTCAAGTGGAATGCCCAGTATAAACTGGGACCTGATGTATTCAGCTCCTGGGCTATTTCCAGGTCCTTCCACTGCACTTCCAGTGGAGTTGTGCATCAGAAGGGCTGAGAAAATCCTCCTGCCCTGCTGTTGTTTTTCTTTCCAGTGTTGCTGTAATTTACAGAAGAAAAATAGTTGTAAAAACATATGCTAATTGTAGGATGATCCATAACATCCTTACAGTGCAGAAGGAGGCCATTTGGCCCATGAAGTCTGCACCGACTCTCCGAAAGAGCATCTTAACCCCGCGCATGCGTTTACCATAGACAATCCACTTAACTTGCACATCTCCTCTGTGGAAGGAAACCGGAGCACCCGGAGTCAATCCACACAGACATGGGGAGAACGTGCAAACTCCACACAGACAGTGACCCAAGGTTGGAATCGAACCCAGATCCCTGGCGCTGTGAGGCAGCAGTGCTAACCACTTTCTTCTTGCATTTAATTTTTGAGGCATAGATTAACCTGTTGTTGATTTACTTTTTAGATGACTCCCATTCAGGTGAAAGAACCATGCAGAACTCTGTCATTGCAAATGTGACGCAGAGGGTTGTGATTCAAGCCCCCTCTAGATTATGAGTACATAATCTTCAGTGCAGTATTGAGATGCTGCCTGCTTGTTCAGGTGGACATAGAATACTCCATGCCTGAAGAATGGCAGAGTTTTGGTGTCACAGCTGATGATGCTTCCTCAAAGAGAAACATCAAAAACAGATTGTTCACATCGCTTGTTGTTTGTGAGACCTTGATATCTGAATATTCATTGTTGCATATGCCTACATAAGTGACAATACCATAAAAGCAATTCTTTTGCCTGAGTGATTTCAGATGCCTTGAATATGTTAAATATTTTCCATTTATTGCAAAGTTCTTCCATCTCCTAATTCTGCATTAGAAATGTATCTATAGGATATATATATCGGCACTAATCTGGTACTCAAATTGGGTAATAATGCTGTGCCTTTTAATTGCAGGGTTTGAGTTTTAATGCCAGCGCTGCTTTCCTGTACCTGTTAGCCTCAATTGTGGATGCGATTTCAATTAAACAAGCTGAAGAAGGCACACGCAACTACAACTGCTGGATAGCTTCTACAGTAAGTCCATTTTGGATCTCGTACTTTCTTCCTCCTGTACTCGTACCCTGTTTTAGGGGTAAACAAGAGCCAAATTGGTTAAAAATCTGACTCTTGTTTCACAACCTCACCACTGACAGCAGTGCCCACCTGAAGAGTTGCTTTTGACCCCAGGATCATTTTGTGGATCTGTGACATTCAATCGGGTGAATTAGCAGTAAGATTCCCATCCAAATTCCCAATAGAAAGCTGGTCCCTTCTCCGATTATCCCTCTTAATGGCAGCTTCCTTGTCTACACAAATTGCTCTTCTTCTCTGCCCCCACCACCCACTCAGATTAAATTGTACATGATGTTGCAACTTCATAGGAGCAATTTAACACCAAAAGGAAGGGAATTTTAAAACTAAATTTTTACCTTACATATATTTATTGTTCATAATCTTCATTTCTGTTTTTAAGACATCACATCCAAAGAGGGTAAAGAACAGGGCAACCAGAGCTCAGTTAGATTGAGTACAGGTTGGATAAACATAGCTCATATCTGTGCTAGGTCCACTGTTATTTGTCATTTATATTAACGATTTGGATGAGAATATAGGAGGCATGGTTAGTAAGTTTGCAGATGACACCAAGATTGGTGGCGTAGTGGACAGTGAAGAAAGTTGTCTCCGATTGCAATGGGATCTTGATCAATTGGGCCAGTGGGCTGATGAATGGCAGATGGAGTTTAATTTAGATAAATGCAAGGTGATGCATTTTGGTAGATTAAACCAGGGCAGGACTTGCTCAGTTAATGGTAGGGCGTTGGAGAGAGTTACAGAACAGAGATCTAAGGGTACATGTTTATAGCTCCTTGAAAGTGGAATCACAGGTGGACAGAGTGGTGAAGAAGGCATTTGGGCATGCTTGGTTTCATCGGTCAGAACATTGAATACAGGAGTTGGGATGTCTTGTTGAAGTTGTACAAGACATTGGTGAGGCCACACTTGGAGTACTGTGTGCAGTTCTGGTCACCCTATTATAGAAAGGATATTATTGAACTGGAGAGGGTGCAGAAAAGATTTACTGGGATGCTACCAGGACTTGATGGTTTGAGTTGTAAGGAGAGGCTGGATAGACTGGGACTTTTTTCTCTGGAATGTGGAAGGCTGAGGGGTGATCTTATCAAGGTCTATAAAATAATGAGGGGCATAGATCAGCTGGATAGTCAATATCTTTTCCCAAAGGTAGGGGAGTCTAAAACTAGAAGGCATAGATTTAAGGTGAGAGGGGAGAGATACAAAAGGGTCCAGAGAGGCAACTTTTTCACAGAGGGTAGTGAGTGTCTGGAACAAGCTGCCAGAGGTAGTAGTAGAGGCGGGTACAATTTTGTCCTTTAAAAAGCATTTAGATAGTTACATGGGTAAGATGGATATGGGCCAAATGCAGGCAATTGGGATTATCTTAGGGGTTTTTAAAAAAAAGGGCAGCATGGACAAGTTGTGTCGAAGGGCCTGTTTCCATGTTGTAAATCTCTATGACCTCTATATTTCCTTGAGATTAGAAGGTTGATTTGTGATCTGGATTTGATAGAGTAGATACTGCCAGGAAGCCATTTCCTGTGGTGGGGGAGGTCAGAACAAGGGGACATCATCTTGAAATTGGAACTAAGTCATTTTAGAGTGATTTCAGGAAGCTTTTTTTCACAAAGGGATGTGGAAATCTGAAATTCCTCCAAAAAATAGTGCATGCTGGCAAAACTGAAAATTATCACAACTTAGATTGATAATTTTTTGTAAGGTAAGGGCATCAAGGGACATGGTGCAAAAGGAGGGTAAATGGGTTTGAGATACAGGTCAATTATGATTTAATTGAGGTTCAAATGATTAAGTGACCTATTCCTGTTTCTATGCATTGAATTAATTATCTGATCTGAGTTCGGTCAGATTATGGGATGTTACAATTGACCTTATTATCTCTTAAATCCTTAGGACAACTAGGATGGGCAATAAGTACTGCCAAACAGTGTTAATCATGTCCGAAAGATACATTTGAACAATTGAACTAGGGAGGGAATAATCGGGGAGATGTCTGCTGCTAGCAGTTAGCACTGGTGCTAATGTCAGGTAAAGAGAGAATCTGATTAACCTGTGAGATCTCCCATGTTGAATAACCTGTGCTATTCACACTCTGGATTGATGGTGAAGAATGGTCACTTTTACGATAAACTAGAACATTGGGCAGGATTTTCCTCTTCCCGGGAAGATTCCGCCGAAGGTAACCCGCCTCAGCAGGTACCTCGGTGGAGTGACAGACGAGCCAGAAGAATGCTGTGGTCATCAGCAGGTCCGGAACACCTCACCTGCAGCCTATGGTGAGCTGTTTCTATCACCAGAAAACATGCCGCGAGTGGGAGTGCCCAAAAATCCCATCCTTTGTAAAACTGTAAAGAAAGGTGTTGGCACTCAGTGATACCTCAGCGTGACTCAGTGCCTCCAAGAGAATAGGGAAGAAAATTAGTGAGGAAAAGAAGAAAAATTAGGAGATTTCAGTGAATGGGTTCAGCTATTGGCCTATCCTGCCTTCATACCCTCACCTTCAAATTGATAAAGCTGCCACTGGTGGGCTGGTTCAATGAAACAAAGGCCAGAGGTTAGATTGTCAAGCCTGGAATGCAATGAGGTCAAGGAACAGATTTCTTCAGTACAAATTAAACCATTGCCTTTCTAAACTGTGGGTGGACCATCTGTTGAAAAGATGCATATAACAATTGGCAGTATTGAGCCAGACTTGCAGCGTTCTGGCATTTGTTCATTTTTGTAGTATTTTACATATCTCATTTGTCATGCTTCTTTTTATTGTTATTTTGTGGGAAGCTTACAAGGTCAGCATTTGCTGTTCATAAGTAATTGCACGAGAAGGTGGTGGTGAGCTGCTTTCTTGAATCACGTCAGTCCATCTGGTATAGGTACACTCTGTGCTATTGGAGAGATCCAAGATATTGACCCAGTGACAGTGAAGGAACGACGATATAGTCCCAAGTCAGGATGGTGTGTGACTTGGAGGGGAACTTGCAGATACTATTGTTCCCACACATCTGCTGCCCTTGTTCTTCTGTGGGTTTGGAAGGTGCTATTGAAGGAGCCTTGTGAAATGCTACATCTTGTAAATGGTACACACTGCCTCTGCCACCGATGCACAGTGGCAGCAGTGAATGTTTAAGGTAGTGGATGGGGTGCCAATCAAGTGGGCTATCTTGTCGTGGATGGTGTTGAGCTTCTTGGGTGTTGTTGGAGCTGCACACTCATCCAGGCAAGTGGAGAGTATTCCAGCACATTCCTGACTTGTGTATTGTAGATGATCAGGCTTTGCGAAGTCTCGAGGTGAGTTACTTGTTGCAGAATTCCCACAAATACCAAGATGCATCACAAAAACTGTATTTCAATAGGATGAAGTGAATTAAAAGTATGTTTTCTTTTATTTTACAGATTTTTGCTTTCATAGTCACGCTCTGTTACTCTGGCAATGCATATTTTAGCTTTCAAACTTGGAGATCAAGGGACCAAGGAGCATAATGGGCTAGTATTCTAAAGGCACCTGTTGGAAACTGGAGAACACGGTGTGAACAAAGGAATTGTGAATAACCACTATAATTAATATATATGCTGTACTAATGTGACTGCTAACTTGGCTCAGTCTTCATTTTATTTACAGTTGTAGAATGGTTTAAGATATTACCATAGTGGTTGTGTCAGATTGTGAACATTGGCATTTGAGTCTTATTCCTCTTCATCTTCCATCACTTCCTCCTCCTCCTTCTGGGACATTGACTATCCTCACTGGGATACAGTTGCGTAGTGATATTTTCCTATTGATATCTCATCTGACTGGCCCATTGACAGTGGGGAGCATCTTAATTGTGTGTCGCCTGCTCCATAGTCAACATGCACATTTCCAGTAGGAGTTTCCAAATGACAGTCTGAAGGGAGAAGGTAAATTATTTTTCCTTTTCTTAACCAAGAGGTGCTATGGCCAATTGTAACGTCTCTCTACTCCTGTACCAGCAAGAACTGCAAGCGCAGTGTAGACTGGAGTCTAAGCTGGGATCTTCACATCACAGATGTTGAAAGTACCACTGGACCCTGGGGTTTATTTGTGTCTTTTTTATGTGGGAAAGATTTTATTCAATGAGTTTGACCACCTTGTTAAAACTGGAATCGATTGTGTTTTGTGCTAATCTGTTACAAAATTAACTAAACAGGAAAGCTTTGTCATGTATCATCGCCTTTAAAGTGATAATGAACTCATTATGTAGCAGAAAATAATGCTCGCCATGTTATTTGCAAGCTGCAGTAAAATTACCAATTGAAATGACTCAGTAGTAATAGTGCAGTAAATGGCAGCTGTCTTTTAATTAAGTGGTTATTCAAATACTTTTAAATAAACACACTTATTAATTAATAAAGTGCATAAGTTGCCCATCTTTATTCATATACCAAGCAGAGAAATCTTTAACAATCAGAAATGTTACTATGAACATTTCCCTGACGGCTGTGAAATAGCGAAAAATGTCTCATTGTATGTGGATGTTTACTTTGATCTTGAATACGGCAAGTTTATAAAACAGGAAGTTGGTCCTTCCAACCTTTTTAAATTAATTGCCAATATTATATTGCTGCCATGTTTACTGTACAGTGTGCCCTGTTTTCCTTTGTGTGGAGATTAAATAAATATTTTCAATGTATATGCTTCACTATTTACTTTAACCAGGATGCTGGTTCTTATGTAAATTATCTAAAGAGGTGAAGTTTGTGATTAGAGAATAGAGTTTGTGATGGGGATTGAAGACAATGGGTGGGATTTTCCGGCTGTTCCCGCCAGTGGGATCTTCTGGTCCGGCTGATGACGACTCCCCGCTGTGTGTTCTCTAATGCAGAGGGAGCAAATAATGGGAAACCCTGTTGCCAGCATTGGAACCGGATGAACCCATTGCTGGCCAATGGTGGGCCGCTTCTGTCACCAAAAAACATGCTTGGGGGGAAGGGGCATGGAAATTCCTGCCCAATATCTTTCCCACGTTAGCCAGAGGACATTTCTGCTCATCTAGTACAGGATAGCAGACAAGCTGTCTGACAACTTGGAGAAATGGAGGGTTTAAGAAAGGTGTTGGTCAGGCAGAATTGGATATCATAAGCATATGTGTGGAACGGGATGCTGTGTTGCCAAGGGGCAGCACATAGATGAAAAAAATGAGGGGGTCTAAGGAAAGATCCTTGGGAGCACCAGAAGTACTAGTGATGAAGCAGGTGAATTGCTGGCTATGAATGGAAAGAGGCAAATGTAGTCCCACCTTTGGGGGAGACAGTAGAGAGGTATTGGAGGAGGAGATGAAGTCAACCAAATCAATGTCTGCAAGAAGGATGACAGTCCATTGGATATCATTTATAACTTTGGGAAGAGCTGTCTGGATCCTGTACCAGCCATCTCTATCAGTCAGGATTCCTACATAACATGCATATACCTCACCTCACTCTCAGATACACAGCAGTGCTGCAGGCCTCATAACTGCACCTCACAACTTACACACACTGCCAGTTATTTGACCATGACTTGCCACAGCATCAAACATGGCACTCAATGACCCACTTTCCCCTCTCTTACAGAAGAAGGTGTTGCACACAGAAAGCATTAACGACTAACTGGGGCTGGAGAGAGATGCCTGTATGTTCAAACAACCCTCCCCAGGAAGGCGATTGTACTTGTCATCATGGGAATGGCTCTTGCTGAGGCAGGGGCTGGCAACAAGGCTGTAAACAGTAACGATAATGGTATCCTCATAACCAATCCTCCTTAGCTCACCCACTTTCTCCTCACCCCACTACCTGCTCTGCTCTGATTTCGAAGCTGTGTAAGCAAGCATCTCTTCCATACAACCCCACTCCTCTCCTCACCTCAATCCTAACTGCACCTTCCTCATTTTAGATATGGAAGAATTGCAATCTGGCCAGGCAGGGGACTGATAGCAAGTAGAGAATGATACTGAAGAGACACTGTCATTTTATTTCACATTCTCAGCCACCAGCCCAAATACCGATACACTGCATATCTTAGTGGACAGATTAGAGGTGGCATCGGTACATTGAGGGAAATTGGGTTTAAGTGGAGTTTAGTGCCAAAGGCCAAGATCACATGTGAGTTCTGCTGCAGGAAACTTAATTGAGGACTTTGATGGGGCCAGCTAGAGAACAAAGCTGATAATTATACATGATGACCTGCTTGATGTGTTAGCAGGGCAACCAGAAAGCCTGCATTCAATGTCAAGGAGCATGAAAGAGTCCAACACCACCTTGGCACAGGGCTTTGCATCCATCCTTTGCAATGTGGAAATGGTGGCAAACTCCATAGCCTAGTTATGAACCATAATGTAGCATCCGATAATTGATGTCTCTGTTTCCATTGTAGCACATGCAACTTCCACCAATGAGTGCTGCAATGGAAACTCAGACTGAAATAATACAAGCTCAGCTTTGCAGCCATCACCACTGTGGCTACCAGTGTTTAAAGTGGCCTGCAGAGTTATGAGCAGTTCAGGAATTTGCCCACCAATAATTTACTAGGATTGCTGAGAAACTGCCATGGAGGAGTGGTAGTGACTCCATGATTTCATAACACCAACATATTTAAATGGAGAGAGGCTGCAGATTGCTTAAGTACAGAGGGATCTGGGTGACATAATCAAAGAACATGGAGAAGGCACAACTTAATGGGGATGTGTAAAGAGACAAAGACAAGGAAAGGAAGTGTGGATGGAAGGTGACACCTAGAGGTTACAATCCAGAATTCCCTGACAGTTTGAATGCGATTAGACAGATCAACAACATTTTGGGTTTTATAAACAGAGGAACGGTGGGGTCTTCAATTGAGGGTGGGAACAGCGACGGGCAGGAGTTTAAACCGGCTCCTGTGTCAGTGTGCCACTTTCCCAACATGGAACTGGTATGCTCTAAGCTTAAAAAAGTTTAAAGTTTATTTATGTCACAAGTAGCCTTACATTAACACTGCAATTAAGTTACTATGAAAATTCCCTAGTCACCACACTCCAGCGCCTGTTCAGATACAGAGGGAGAATTTAGTATAGCCAATCCGCCTAATCAGCACATTTTTTGGATTGTGGGAGGAAACTGGAGCACCCGGAGGAAACCCACACAGACACGGGGAGAACGTGCAAACTCATTTTAGACAGTGACCCAAGCTGGGAATCGAACCCAGGTCCTTGACGCTGTGAGACAGCAGTGCTAAGCACTGGAGCAGTGCCGCCCCACTTAACGAATCAGTTAAGACACTTAATGAATTTATCCACTTGTTAAATGCTCATCCAGAATTTTCATTCTGAGACACAAGATCCACAGAAGGACCGAACCACAGAGGGAGCGGAAGGTGGAATCATTGTGGGAAGCCAACTAGCACTGTGGGATAGCATCAAAAGGCTGCTATTGGTTAGAAAAGACCTCAATCACAGACAAGCAATTACACAATCTAGACAATTAACAGTCATTTCTCCTCACCATTGACAAGGCCATTTTGGGGAGTGGGTGTCTTTGATGGGATGGTGTTTATGGGCTTCACACATTCATGTGTGGAGAGGGCTCAGAGGGCACATTTCAACATAAAGGCAGGAGGATATAAAAGGAAATGGGGTTAATTCTAAGAAATTGATGGCTACTCAGAATCCATACATTGCAGAAGGAGGCCACTCAGCCCATCGAGTCTGCACTGACTCTCTGACAGAGTACCCTACTGAGGTCCTTTCCCCCGCCCTATCTCTGCAACCCCACACATCCGTCATGGCTAATCAATTACATAATTGATCACACTGTAGATTGTGGCTTGGAAAGAGTCAACAAGCAGCAGCTTTGACAGAATAAGTTGTGCAGCAAATGCCTGCGGTTTACAGAAAGCAGAAATTACAGGGGACAGAACAGACACCATCTCCCATCCACACCCGCCACTTTCCTGGAGGCTCCGGCCGGGAGACACACGTCTGCGGCCTTGAACAGGGATTTGCGCCAGGAACGCATGCGCATCTCCCAGAGCCGGCGAACAGTCATCGGCCAGACCACACTGAAAACTGGTGGGAAGGCAGGTAAGTCACTTAAATCTTTTAAAAATCTATTTTAAATATGTAGATTTGCTTATTTCAAGTCCTGATCGAATCTTCCACCCCGCCAGGAGTACTCCATTCCGGCGGAGTTCAGACTAGCTCCCCACATTCGGGGAGCTAGTGGGAGACCCCGCCAGAATGAAGGGGGGCAATCGGGGCCCCCCGGAGGGTCAGGCGGCAGGGGGTGGTGCCCCTGGGCATGGGCACCCTGGCACTGCCCAAGGGGCAAAGTGCCCATGCCCAAGAGGCACCTTGGCACTGGCCATCAGGCATCGGGCAATGCCAAGGGGGCAGGGCCTATTGTGGGCAGGGCCTAGGTGCGATTGGTAAGGGCGGGGGGGTCCCGCTGCCACTTTGCATTGGGATCGGTCGGAATGGAGGGAGGGCAGCGATTGGGGCAGGCTGGGGTGGAGGGTGGTCTGCCGGGGGGGGGGGGGGGGGGTCTGTCTCCAGGGGAGGGTCAGTGGGGGTGGGGGGGTCGCCACTGCTGGGGGGTGATGCCTGGGCATCAGGGCGCTGCAGGACAGGGAGGTCAGGTTGGCCTGGGAATTGTTGTGGGGGCCACGATCAGGCCGTGGGGGGGGGGGGGGGGAGGGTTGCTGCTGGAGGGGCAACACAGAATACTGATTAGAATGCGAATCTCTACAGCCAACCAGGTCTTAGAAAGATACAGACAATGTGAGTGGAGGGAGCATTAAGCACAGGTTCGGTATTCATTATTCTGTACTCTGTAACTTGATTTTGTGTCTCTGTGCTCTGTTTGAGAGCAGATATCCAATCTATCTGACGAAGGAGCAGCGTTCCGAAAGCTAATGACATTTGCTACCAAATAAACCTGTTGGACTTTAACCTGGTGTTGTTAAAACTCTTACTGTGTTTACCCCAGTCCAACGCCGGCATCTCCACATCATGCATAGAGCTCCAGAGCTGTCAAACTCTGGCGCGAATAGTCCCCCCCCCCTCCCCCCCCCCCGGGTTTTTAATGAGATTCACAACAATGCATAGAGAGCAGAGATTCAGAGGAGAAGCTGAACTGTCAGAACTGTTGCGTTCTAGAACAGTTTTCCCACCAATTCAGCACTTTTGGGAGAATCGCCCCCCCCGCTGTCAACCTGCACCTAAGTCTGAACCAGAATGCAAGAGCCGTCGCACGCTAGTCAAGTCCCATCCTTTGATAAATATTAATCTACAACTTAAAGATTTCCTGAGTTACTTCACTAAACTGTTTCCTGTCGCCCAAATGATTAAAGTCTCAAATGAACACAATTAGAAATTAAGTACAAATAATAGCTGGAATGTACAGTCTGTTCTAATGATTTAGCTGGATGGAGGATATTTTCCTGGTGGCCTAGATACATTGCATCCTCAAAACGTAACAAGTGATTAATTGGTAATTTGTTGTCTGTGGGGCTTTGAGGAACCACATTGCCTGTTACAATGTACCAACGTAGCAACAGTTACTGCATTTCAAAAGTAATTTCTGAAATACATGGAACGTCTTGACAGGTGAGATGACAGGGTAAATGTAAGTTCTTTCTTCACTAAAACCAGATCTGTTTATACCAGGAACACATTACATGGCTGAGTGAAGTGTAACAAATTTTACTTGCCAATGGAAGAGAGCGAGATGGCTTCAGAGATCTATTACTAATACCATGCTAATGTTACATTTCTGATAATCATGTAATGATACTAATTGTATTAAGTGTCAATGCTTCTGAAAAAATTAACTGATACTTAATATCAATCAGCATAATGTGAATCATGACATGTACAACAGTATTCTAATTGTTTCATAATATTTCAGACACAGCCAGTTTTATTTATTTGTATAACTTCCATGTACAAGCGAGCACAGTCTATATTTGACAAATCACTGACAGTCTTCCCATGTTAATGCTGTTCCTTGGGCAACATTGAGCATAAAATCATAACATTTCTTTCCTTGGACAACAGGATAGCTCTGTCATTTTAGCAATTTAACGTCCACTGGGATGACTTTTAAAAATGTATTTGTTCATGGGATGTGTCGCTGACTAGGCCAGTATTTAATGCCCATCCTTAATTGCCCTGAGCAGGTAGTGGTGAGCCACCTTCTTGAACCGCTGCAGTTCATGTGTTGCAGGTACACTCACAGTGCTGTTAGAAAGGGAGCTCCAAGGATTTTGAACCAGTGATAATGAAGGAATGGTGATATAGCTGCAAGCCAAGATAGTGGGTGACTTAGAGGGGAACTAGAAGGTAAGTAGTGGTGTCCTCATGCATCTGACCTAACTTGTGGAGTTGTCTTCAGTGAATCCTGGTAATCACTATTATTTGTCTTTTGTTTCCATCTTTAGTTAAACGTGTACTTTGCCTCTGGCTTGTTCTTTTGCTCTGTTGAGCTTTGCTATTTAATTAGCTGTTGAAATATACTTACTTTCACTACTCCTATATTGATGTAAAACAACTTGTGACAATATATAGGCCAGAATTTTGCTCAGGCGTGTGTGTGCCTGACCAGAAAGCATGTAAAATTACACAGGGCGACATCGGGCATGCGTCCCACTATCATCGCACCCTTGCATGATTGTCAGAGGGCGCCAACTGAACTATCAAGAAACCAATTAAATTAATTTAACAACAATTGACTGGGATTTTACATTGTCCTTCTGCTTTTATGGTTGGCAGGTGGGCTGATTAGCCAGGCAGCCTTTACGTTTGAGCTGCAACCTCAATTTGGGGGGGCGGGGGAGGGGAGGGGGAGGAGGGAGGGAGGGGGGAGGGGGAGAGGGGAGGGGAGGGGGAGGGGGGAGGGGGAGGGGGGAGGGGGGAGGGGATGGGGAAGGGGAGGGGGGAGGGGAGGGGGGGAGGGGGAGGGGAGGGGGGGAGGGAGGGGGGAGGGGGGAGGGAGGGGAGGGGGAGGGGGAGGGAGGGGAGGGGGGAGGGGGAGGGGGGAGGGGGGGGGGGGAGGGGGGGGGGGAGGGGGGAGGGGAGGGGGAGGGGAGGGGAGGGGAGGGGGAGGGAGGGGAGGGGGGGAGGGGAGGGGGGGGAGGGGGGAGGGGAGGGGAGGGGGAGGGGAGGGGAGGGGGGGAGGGGGGGGAGGGGGGAGGGGGGAGGGGAGGGGGAGGGGGGGAGGGGAGGGGAGGGGGGAGGAGGGGAGGGGGGAGGGGGGAGGGGGGAGGGGGAGGGGGAGGGGGGAGGGGGGGAGGGGAGGGGAGGGGGGGGAGGGGGGGGGAGGGGGGAGGGGGGAGGGGGGGAGGAGGGGGAGGGGGGGGGGGGGGAGGGGGGAGGGGGGGGGGGGGGGGGGGGGGGAGGGGGGGAGGGGGGGGAGGGGAGGGGGGGAGGGGGGGGAGGGGGGGGGGGGGGGGAGGGGGGGGGGGGGGAGGTGGGGGGAGGTGTGGGGGGAGGAGGAGATGAAAGTCAGGGCTCAAATACAGTCTGTTGACTGAGGTCTGTGTATGATTGTGCTGGCTAGGCACTCGTGGCATAGTTTCTCCACTGATATTTGTTTTTTAAGGCTCAGAGTTCCCTTGGACAGCTCCACAGCTGCTGTGAACCTGAGGGAGTACATTGGAAACACCAGCCTGCACTCATTGCAGAAAATTCAGGTTGTAATCTTGCTTAATACTTATTTTATATTTGTGTACATCTAAACTTGCAAATAAAAAATTAAGGATAACATTTTGACTGCCAAAGCCTGCAGACCTTCAAGTAACAGCTGACAGAGACAACTACAATGGTCCTAATTAGCTGCTAACTCCATAAACACATCAACTTGAACATGTTGAGGTACCTCATACATTGGCAGTTTGACCCTCTTAATGGAACACTGAGTGCTGGCAGATGGTGGCTTTGTATTTCTTCAGCTAGCAGCCACTATTGCCTCTTATCTACCTCTGCCCCCTCCAAATGGTTGATAGCAACATTACTCCAAAGTATTCAGGCAAATGTATGATCACTTTGATCAGTTGGTAACAGTCTTAACTCAGGGTCAGAAGGTTCTATTGAAGTGGATAAGCTGTGTTGACACTTGAATACAGTACTGAGACTGTGCTGCATTGTTGATTGTTTTCCTTAACACAAGATGATAAGTTTTTATTTGCTTGTTTTAGTGGTTCGGGAGAAGTTTAAAGATCCTGTGGTACTCAGACAGAGTCCTTCTAAGGTCCCAGACAACAAACATCCTTTGTTCAATGCCATGAAAATACAAACTGACCAAGCATCTCATGGATGTTGTGGAATATTCATGACACTGAACTGAAATGTCAGCCTTCCTAGATTATTCAATCAAATCCTTGAGTAAGCCTAGAACATATTCTTACTTAAAAGTTAGGAGTACTGAGCCAAGTTGATGTAGTATTGGTCACTGATATTACTGTGGTGATGGGCATTACAACACAGTGCAAACATTAACCTGTTGGAAACATTACAATCCTTATTGGGAAAAGGCAGGATAGATTTAACAATAATTAAAAAACTAAAGTGGATAGCTGCAGTTGAAAGGTCCGCGCTGGGAAATGTGCGAGGGGGCTGACTGACCTCCTTCTGTGCATTGATTTCTACCAGCAACACTAATTAATTATGGCAAACTTGGGTTGAATTCTAAAAAGGCTTCGGCCAATCTCAATTTTTTGAAGATAAATAATGGAAATAAAGTGAATGTAGTTTATATGGATTTTCAAAAAGCATATAAGGTAACCTTAAGAGACCCATTAAAGGAAAAGTGGCCAGGTAGATAGAGAGATGTTAGGAGGGCAAATAGTAAAAGACAAGGGTAAAATAAAGTGTCTGTTAAGCTCAGTTTGTTAATTTTTACCTTGGAAGATTTGAGATTTGTCTAATTGAATCATTTAAAATAAAGGGATATGAAAGGGTAGATGCAGAGATAATATTTTCTGTGTTGGGGAAATACAGGAGAAGAAATCTTAAAAATAGGAGCTAAATCATTGAGGAGTGAAATCAGGAAGGACTGGGGCTGGGAGATCAGCAATGATGCAATTAAATAGAAGAACAGACTCAAGGGGCTGACTGGTCTACTCCTATACCGATGAAATGTATGTTCAGAGGTTTGTCACGGGGTTCGGGGGGGGGGGGGGGGGGGGGCTACTCTTACTTTTCATGTATATTAATATTAAGAATTGAAGGAACCATTAAAATTCAGTTGACACTAAATTACTTGAGATGGCAAATTGTGACAAAGATTTTGAAAGCCTGCAGGAGGACATGGATTAGGTACCCAGATGGACAACAGGTGGCCGATGACGTTGTGTCATTGTAGAATATATGAAATGATAAA
Source organism: Mustelus asterias (assembly GCF_964213995.1). NCBI lineage: Eukaryota > Metazoa > Chordata > Chondrichthyes > Carcharhiniformes > Triakidae > Mustelus > Mustelus asterias. The sequence goes on from NC_135802.1 coordinate 55,296,463, forward strand.
TCCTGGAAAAATAAGGATCTGATGAAATATACTGCAAACGGTATTGCAGGAGCTGAGCATCTTCAGTGTTCAGCGACATGAGGCAACAGCATAAAATTGCGTTTTGCCTTCACTACTCAATAGCTTTTGAGAAAGATTATCTAGCCCCAGCCGAGTATTGTTCTCATTGAAACCTGATAACGGTAGAATGTCTAGGCTCACTTCGAGTTCTAGTTTATACACGCTGCCTGTACCCTGCATTGTTGCCACTTTCACACAATTACACAAACACTCCAGCAAATAAAAAATATTGAATATGCAGAGTTTAGAACGTTCCCAGCAACAATTCACAGCCTGAAGAAATGAGACTTGAGTTCAATACTTTGAGAAAAAGAGTTTGACAATCATTAACAATTATCTCAGTTTTTAAAAAGGAGGCAACATACTGCAGATGCTGGAATCTATTCTCCCCCCCCCCCCCATACTGTCAGACCTGCTGAATTCTTCCAGCATTTTCTATTTTTGTTTAAAACAAGGAGGCCTGGCGTCCTGCATTGCAATAAGAAGTCTCACAACACCAGGTTAAAGTCCAACAGGTTTATTTGGTAGCACAAGCTTTCAGAGTGTCGCTCCTTCTTCAGGTGAGTGAGGAGTTGTGTTCACAAACAGGGCATATAAAGACACAAACTCAACTTACCAGATAATGGTTGGAATGCGAGTCTTTGCAGGTAATCAAGTCTTAAAGGTACAGACAATGTGAGTGGAGAGAGGGTTAAGCACAGTCCTGCATTACAACAGTGCGCACCTCGAAAAGTACTTCATTGCTGTAAGGCGACGTCCGGTGCAGGTTAACCTGCAGCCATGTGTCGTAGGGTTAAGGCACTGCCGTTTGCTCAGAGGACTACACCCATCCGTCTATGTGCCGATACAATAGATATGACTCGATCTTGGAAAGTGACTTTTTTTTAAGGCTGAATAGTACATATATATTTTTAAAGTTTCTTGGAGTTCAGGCGGTACACTGAAACACATAACGGACGGAGTAAGATAGCGCCAGAGGCAGGTTAAGGAGATGGTTTGGTGGAAAAGAAGCGCATTTTGAACACGCTCATCCTTTTCACAGTTGAAAAGCCACATAGTGGGGTTGTCTGTCAGCGGCCAACCAGTAGCTGGGTGCAGCTGCCAATCATGTGGAATGGGCGGGATTGAGTTCAGTATGGGCGGGAGAGTGAGCGAGTGGCTGAGAGAGAGTGAGAACAGGCAGAGCTCACTCACTGTGTAGGGAACAGACGGAGCTCATTGACTCAATGAGGATGGCGGAGACATCAACAAGCACCAGAAGTGGCGGCTTCATAGACCAAAACTATGCCAAGTCCTTTTCTGGAATTTTGAAGATTATACAAGCGGTAGGCATCGCCCGTTTTTATCTCTGACCCGCGCCCTCTTGCAATGTTTTTTTTCTGCTGAAAGAATTTATCTGTGACTCCCCTTTCTCCAGGACTGGAGCCAAGTATCCTGATGTTACTTATTTCTCTTGTTCTGTCAAGTTTCGTCGTTTAAAAAAAAACCGAGATTTTATGGGGACAAGTTTACAAATCGAGTCAAAAACATGATTTTGCATTAACACATTTCCAACAGAGAGAAGAGTTGCAGCTCTGATTGATGCAGGAGTGTATTTTCACCCCTAATAAATGCTGTCATTTCCTTGCTTCAGTAAGTTTTGGTTTGGCGAAGTAATCCTGCTGGATGGAGGGCTCTAACTAAACCGGTTCGTGATATTTCCGGGGAGATGAAACTTTTTTTTTCCCTCACTTCAAATGTCAGCTCTTATTTCGGGTTTCCCGCTTTGCTTCTCTTGGTCGTGAAGACCGGAACCGGCCTGGCCATCGCTACACCCGCGACTGCTTTTCCAGAATGCCAGAGGTAGTAATAGAGGCGGGTGGAATTTTGTCTTTTGAAAAGCATTTGGAGAGTTATATGGGTGGGATGGATGTGGGCTAGGTGTGGGCGGTTGGGGCTAGCTTAGGGGTTTTAGAGGGGGGGGGCGGCATGGACGGGTTGGGCCGAAGGGCCTGTTTCCATGCTGTGAAAGTCTATGATTTATGACTATAACTGTCCTCTTCACGTATTAGTCCGTCATATTAATCCCCCCCCCCCCCGTGTGAGAGTGAGGACTCACTCACTCAGTTGTGTGTGTCTGCTGCTGATGTGTAAAGCTTTTACTCATTGAGAGCCGGCTTCAGAATCTGCAGATTCCCTCTCAGTTTAGTGTATCTTAACTAACTTTCAAACTAAATTCTAATTTTCCATTTGCATTGGGTCGAAGAGTTCGACACTTTATCCATAGAGTACTCGTTGAGGGGGAAAAAAGTGTAAATCATTAGGTCGGATGTTTCACTTCTAACGTTGCCTGCATGAGGCCTGCTTTCCCCAATCCACTGTATATTTTGAAAGTTGACGAGTGAGATGAGCTTTTCATCCAATCCAGCCAAAATACAGTTTTAGCCCCCTGTGAATGTTGTCGAGTGCCCCCATGTGTAGTACTTCTGAAGTGCATGGTATGCTTGAAAGCCGTTTTTAAACGGTGTGGCCTGCAGAGAACTTAGAGCGTACAGAGGCATGGAATCCCTACAATGCAGAAGGAGGCCATTCGGCCCATCAAGTTTGCACCGACTGTCCGAAAGAGCATCTTACCTAGGCCCCCACGCTATCCCCATAACCATTGCCCCATAGCATTTACCATCACTAATCCATCTAATCTACACCATCTTGGACACTAGCGGGCAACTTAGCATGTGCTTAACCTGCACACCTCCGAAGCGCCTGGAGGAAACCCACACAGACGTGGCGAGAACATTAAACTCCATTCCAACAGTCACCCAAGGCCAGAATTGAACCCTGGTCCCTGGTGTTGTGAAGCAACAATGCTAGCCACATCTCATCTGCGCTAACTCAACAACTATCCTCTCCATTTTGAAGATGTTCTTCTATACCATTTCATATATTTCTCTTAAATCTAACCAGTTCATTTTTAATGTCATAGTCTTTTAATAGACATTTGCTGTTTTGGTTTTTAAAAATGCATGCTTCGATACTCTGGTTAGAGGGGGGGGGGGAACTTCCCCTTTATTCTATTCATGTAAGTTATGGTCCATTCTCCTTTATCGACCACTCAGCAACAACTATATGAAAAATTCACTAATTACCCTTTCAAACCTTTCATAATATTATAAGTCTACATTATATTCATTCTTTACATGTCTATTCCAGTGACAAAGCTATATTTTTGAAGTCTCAGCTTCTTATTCAGATATATATTTTAATAAATCTTTATTGCACTACTATCCTTATAGTGCGATGCTCAGAATTGTACACCATGCACCAACTGGGCGAACCAATGTCTACTACAATTTCAGCCTCACTTTTGCTTTTTATATCCAGTTCGTCAAAATCACCTTTTTTTAAAAAAAAGTCCCGCATCTCTATCTTTAAGGATTATTCCATTTGTACCCCCAGATCACTTCATTCATTTTGTCAACATCCTTACCATTTAAAGTGGACTGATTTTGTTATGCTTCACGTTCATCTGATATCTATATGCCTGATCCACAAGCCAATATCATCATATGGCCCCTTGAAATTTTTGTCCTAGTTTCCTATGTCCTCTAATTTGGTATCGAGGCAAGTTTCAATGCCATCCTGTTATGTATAAATCATCCATAAAATTGTAAATTGATTTCAACACATATCTGTGCTTTTGATTTGATTTATTGTTGTCACGAATATTAGTATACATTGAAAAATATTGTTTCTTGTGTGCTATACAGACAAAGCATACCGTACATAGAGAGTGCAGAATGTAGTGATCCAGTTATAGCTATCGTGTAGAGAAAGATCAACTATTCTGAGGTAGATCCATTCAAAAGTCTGATGGCAGCCAGGAAGAAGCTGTTCTTGAGCGCTTTGCACTCTAGCGCTTTGCTTACCCAAAAAAATGTATTCGCCCCTACTCTTTACTTTCACTCCAAGACACTCCCCTCTACATGTGACTACATTCCTTTTAAGAACACATGCTTTAATTTTCATCAATGAGTCTTTTGTGTGGGACTTCCCAAATGATCCAGGAAACCAATTTATGCAGCATCCACTGCATTCAGTTTATCTATTCCTGTTGGTTGCATGACTAGGGTATTTCAGCAGCATTTAAGTCAGATTGTACCATTACTGCAGAAAAATGTTCAAAATTACTTCACAGAACTGTGAAGGAAAATAAGATGCAAAACCAACGAGGGAGTTGACCAAAAACATGGGCAGAGGTAAGTTTTAAGGTGGTCCTTGAAGGAATGACTGTTGTGGAGACAGGTTAGAAACTAGATAGGTGTTGGTCAAAGTTGCAGGTGATGATAAATTGGGTCTGTGGAATGAGATGAGGTCACTTTTTTGAGATTACAGAATCAGGTGGGCAAGACATGATTTTAGGCAGAACAATATCTGATAAATTTTAATGTTAGCAAGTGTGAAGTACTGCACAGAATTATAGAATTGGTACAGTGCAGAAGGATGCCATTTGGTCCATTGTGACTGCACTTTTTCTTCAAGCGAGCATTCCTCTGCCTTTTCCCAGTACCCCTGCACATTGTTTCTATTCAAATAATCGTCTAATGCCCTCTTGAATGCATCGATTGAACCTGCCTTCACCACCCTTGGTCAGGCAATGCATTTTAGACCTGAACAACTTGTGTGAAAAAGTTTTTCTCACATCGCATTTGCTTCTTGTTCTTGATTCTTTTATGAGCGGGAACAATTTCTCCCCATCAACTCTGTCCAGCCCCCTCATGATTTTGAGCATCTCTATCAAATCTCCTCTTAGCTTTCACTTCTCTCTTAGCTTCCTTTCCAATTTATCCTCATAACTGAAGTTTCTTATTCCTGGAATCATTTCTGTAAACCCCTTCTGCACTCTCACCAATGCATTCACATCCTTCAGTGTGACTCCCAGAACTAAACACGATATTTCAGCTGAGGTCTAATTAGTGTCTTGTATAAGTTCAGCATAACCTCTTTGCTCTTGTACTTTATGCTCCTATTATTAAAGCCTAGAATACTATGTACCCTCTCCACCTATCTTGCCGCCTTCAATGATTATGCACTCTGCACTCCCTTTAGAATTTTACCCCTTATATAATCTCTCCATATTCGTCTTACCAAAATGTATCACCTCACACTTCTCTGCATTGTACCTGATCTGCCACTTATCTGCCCATTCCGCCAACTTGTGTATGTTCTTCTGACATTCTACACTGTCCTCTTCTCAGTTTACAATACTTGCAAGTTTTGTGTCATCCTCAAACTTTGATATTGTCTTTTGCACACCTAGACCATTAATATATATCAGGAAAAGCAAGGGTCCCAGTGCTAACCCCTGGGCAACACCACTAAAGGGCATTCCTGCAGCCTGAAAAATATCCATTAACTATTAGTGCTTTTATTCCATAAGCTTTTCCCATGAGTCTGTTCTGTGACACTAATGAATGTCTTCTGAAAGTCCATGCACACCTCACCAAAAGCATTACTCTCATTGACCCTTTCTACTACCTCCTCAAAAAAAACTCCCCCAAGTTAGATAAACAAAATTTCCGCATTAGAAATTCATGCTGGCTCTTCCTAATCAATCCACATTTTTCCGTGTAATTGTTTCTCGAAGTTTGCCCACTGCAGATGTTTAACTAACTGACCTGTAATCGGTGGGGCTATACTTACAAGCTTTTTTGAACAAGGGCATAACATTTGCAATTCTGCAGTCCTCTGGCACCTCCCCTGAATTTTCAAGAAGACTGGAAGATTATGACCAGCGACTCTGCAAATTCCGTTCCCCCATCTGTCAATTTCCTTGAATGCGTCTCAGCCCATCCTGTGCCTTGTCAACTTTCAGTACTGACAGACTATCCAACACTTCCTCCTTATCAATTTTAAAGCCGCCTTAGGTTGAAGGAAAAGAAGAACCACAACAAGTTGCGTTCGTACAGTGCCTTTAAAGTATAAAAAAAGTCCTGGAGGAGTTCCGAGGTATGATCAGACAAAAAATGGAGGCAAGCTAAAGGACATATTGGGGCAGTGGCGGCGGGGGGGGTGGGTCACCAAATTTGTGGTCAGAGATGGTTATAATGAGGCTAATCAAAGAGGTTTATAATGTTGCAAAGAGTTGTAGTAAGTCTGGGGATCAAAAGCGCTTTAAAAACCAAGAGAGGGCCACTAAAAGTAGATAAAAACAAAATAGAATGAGAGTAAACTAGCTAGGAATGTATGAGCTCTTCCAAGTATATAAAAAAAAAGGAATAGGTGAAGTAAATATTGCTCCCTTAGAAGCAGAAACTGGAGAAATTACCATGGAGAATGAAGAAATGGCAGAGACATTGAACAAATATTTTTTCTGCTTTTGCAGTTGAAGGCACAAGTTATATGTGAGCCAATTAAGGTAATTAATGTCATCAGAGAAAAAATATTGGAGAAACTCAGTTGAAGACACAAGTTATATACTAGAAATTGAGGGTAACCTTGGGGCGAAAATGTAAGGCAGTTAAAGTAATTAATGTCGACAAAGAAAAATTATTGGAGAAATTTAAGGGACTACAATGTGACAAATAGACATGATGTGAATGCCGATGTCCTAGGGTTCTAAAAGAGAGAATGCACTGGCTATGATTTTGTACAATCCTGAAATTCTGGAACTATCCCATTAGATTGGAAGTTTTCAAATGCATCAATGCTATTCAAGAAAGGATGGAGAGAGAAAACTGGGGATTGCGCTGGAACTATTAAGGTAGTCTTACTTAGAAAATCATAGTATGATCAGACAAAGTCAACATCGTTTTACCAAAGTGAAATAGTGTTTGACAATTTTGAGTTCTTTGACTAATAGAGTAGTTAGAGGGGAGTCAGTAAATGCAATGCACTTAGATTTCAAAATGGCATTTAATAAGTTGCCACACAAGAAAAGGGCTCATGGTGTTGGAAGGAGTGTATTAACATGGACAAATGATTTTCCAATGGACAGGAAGCAAAGATAGCGATAAATAGGGCATTTGAGTTGGCAGGCTTTGGAGTGCCACAAGTATCAGTGCTGGGGCCTCAGCTATTTACAGTCTATTTTAGTGACTTCGACAAAGAAACAGGGAGTAATGTATCCAAGTTTGTTGACAATGCAAAGCTAGATGGGAATGCAATCTATAAGGAGTTTGCAAAGAGATATAGACGTGTTAAATGAGTGGGTAACCATTTGCATTTTGAGCATAATGTGGACATGTCTGAAATTATTCATTTTGGTCACAAGAATGAAAAAGCAGAATTTTTTTGAAAGGTGTCAAATTTGTAAATGTGATATTTAGAGGGATTTGGCTGTACAATGAACACAAAGTTAGTTTGCAGGGACAGCAAGCAATTAGCAAGGTAAATGGCACATTGACCTTTCAAGGTGATTGGAATACAAGAATGCAGATGTCTTGCTACAATTATTTGGTGAGACCAAACTTGGAGCACTTTGTTGTTTTGGTCTCCATATTTAAAGAAGGATATATTTGCATTGGAGGCACTACACCAAGGTTCACTTGTAATCTCAAGAAAGAAAACAATTAACATTTAAACAGAAATTTGAACATCCAGCGATTAACTGAAAGAACCAAACAAGAAGAAACTTCATGTAAAAAAATAACAAAGCAAGCATTACAAAGTGCACCATAGTTTGTCAAGACTCCAGTTCCCTTTTTGTTTCCTAGTTGCACCCAAGAATTCCCTTTGTGCATTACAAGATCTTGAGGGTTCATTCACTTCTGGGATCAAACCAAGTATACCACAGCTCTGCGGAATTCGCTTTGATTCTCATCAGTGTTCCAGCTATCTTCCGAGGTATAAGATTTCATGGGGATCTTTCCATTAGTTTTTGGCTAAGTGATGCTCCAATGTTCCTTCAAAACCATACAACTCTGGACTTCTTAGCTCAAATTTGGGCCTCACGGCATTTGTGCTTAGTGATTTTAAAATGGTTCCTGATGGCCTCTGAGCATGCTCCTTGTCCTGGTTTTGGAGAGATATGGGTCATTTTCTCCCAGTCTGTTCCTGGACTAACTGTCTTTCACTAAGAAGAAAGTTTTTTTCCTCAAGCTCCAAGTTAGGCAAATATTCCAATCTCTACCCCTCATAAATATTATCTTCAAACTGAGCAAAAAGCTCCAACCTGCATTCTGTGTGGTGAACAATAAAGTTAGTATTTCCTCTGCTTAAGGTGCAGGCCTGGTTAATGTTGATCTATTTTACTCCCTTTACTCTGTGAGCTGCAAACTATAGAAGATCAAAGCTGTCACTGTCCTTGTGGGTTTATAGGAAAGCCTGTAGAATAATCATAGAATCCTACAGTGCAGAAGGAGGCCATTTGGCCCATCGAGTCTATCCCAACAACAATCCCACCCAGGCCTTATCACTGTAACCCCACGTATTTGCCCTGCTAATCCCCCTGACACTAAGGGACAATTTAGCATGGCCAACCAACTTAATCTGCACATCTTTGGAGTGTGGGAGGAAACCCACGCAGACACGGGGAGAACATGCAAACTCCACACAGACAGCCGGAATTGATCCCACAAAGGCTTCCTCTATTCCATTCTCCTTGACAACAGGAAATACCTTAGCTATGTCGACAAGTAGAAATGTTACTTAACTATCTCTGACCACAATAGCACTTTATCTCAGAAACAAAGGAATTGGTTAAAGCATAATTAGTTAGAATCTTGATATTGATACATATTTATGGGTTTCAGGGGACTTAAAAATCTTTTGATTGTGGACATCACAACAACTTTAAATGTAAATATTACTCACCTCACTTTCAGTAACATAATTTGAATCTTCCCTATGATCTCTACTAACTAACACCCAGCCTTTACAATCAGGTAGACTCCAGCACAGATGGCACAATCCCTTATTTACCTTAAATTTAAAAGACACGGCCCCAAACTATAAGCCTCTTCCAGATCAAAAGGTATAGTCCCAAAAATTATAATATACACTTCACCATTGTAGCACGTTAGTTTGATTCCTGGGATGAGAGGGTTAACATATGATGATGAGAAGCTGTGTAAATTGCGTCTATAGTCTCTGGAGTTTAGAAGAATGAAAGGTGATCTCATTGAAACATTCAAGATTCTGAAGGGATTTGACGGATTTAGACAGAGAGGTTGTTTCTCCTGGTTTGGGAATCTAGAACGCCAGGGCACAATTTCAGGATAAGGGGTCAGTCATTTAGGACTGATATGAGGAAAACATCTTTCACTCACAGGGTTGTGAATCTTTGGAATTTACTACTCCTAAGGGTTAGGGATGCTCCAATGTTAAATGTGTTTAAGGATGTGATGGAGTTTTGGTCTTTCAGGGAGTAAAGGGGTATGGGAAGTGGGCTAGAAAGTTGACTTGAAATCAAAGATTGACCATAATTGTATTGAATAGTGGTGCAGGCTTGAGAGCTTGTATCATCTATTCTTGCGCCAATTTCTTACGTTTAGAAGAGTAAGGTGGAGAGAGAGATTAGATGAGAGTTGAAATTTCAGAATGTAAGACTTAAATTTTGGGAGTAAGGGATGGGAAGAGATATGCAAAAGGCCTGAAGAACTGGGAAAGTTGTAACAGTGGAGGAGGTTCCAGAGTTAGACAGAGGCCAGATCCTAAAAGATTCAAACAAGTGGATGAGAATTTCAATTTTTGGGGGGCAGTAAGAGTAGGGTGATTACTTTATCTTTCCTCACCTTTACACCTGTCTACTGAACACCACATGTTGCATGTGTGTGCAGATGGTGTTGACTTCTCAACTAGAAGAAACTAAAGATTGATCTGATGAAAATTACACTGAAATCCAAGAGTTTTTCAGAAGAAACCCTCCTGCCACAATAGATGATTTGCATGTCCTGATGGCGAAGCTACAAAAGCTACATACAGGAAAGCCTGCAGAACACTGCAAACCCACCTCCGAATTATCCAAAGCAACTGGTGAACAGTGCTCACCTAAAGAGGACATAGATGTCTGTAAATGGGCTATAAACGAAAGCCTTGCTAGGATACCTGTAGAAACCAGGAATTTTTAAAATAAATTCGAACTTCCAATTAATAGCTGAATGCATAACATGACAAGATTTCACACTTTAAGATGTTTACTGTAGCAAACATACTAAAAGCATTATTGACTAAATATTATCTTTGTAGGTAACATATACTTTAAATTACAGAGCGGAATTCTTAACACAAACAAAAATAAATCCTACTCTCAGGTATGTTACACTGTCCTTTTAAGTAGACATTCAAATCTCCTACAATTGGTCAGAAATGACTCTTAGCTCCTGAGAGTTTACTTCCAATCTCTTCCTTTCCTAACCTGGGAACTTTTAACTCCAGAACTGTCTTTCATGGTAAGCGTATTACTGGAGATCCTCTTTTTAGCACCAGCTAGGTGAACCTTCTAGCTTTGTGTTAACTCTTCACAAAACTGGTCTTTTCAATCTGAATGCAAGCTTCCACCTGCATTCAGGTATGGTGAATCAGAATGGCTTTTGGCCTCGAGCTGTTGTCTCTCTGCCAGATCCTGAGTTTTCAGGGATGTCTTAGAAATCCTACCCTCCTCAAAGCCCATTTCCATGGCAATGTGCATTACATGGCCCTTGTATCCGGGTAGAATTGCTGACTAGCTATTCTTGAGAACCCAACTAGCTTTCTTCTTGGAACGAAATGGGCAACTATTCACAGCCTCTGGAACCAACCAGGGAACAGGTTATCTTAGACTTGGGATCATGTAATGTGACGGGATTAATTAGTGGCCTCAGAGTAAAGGCACCCATAGGTAGCAGTAACAAGAATTTGATTGAATTTTACATCCAGTTTGAAAGGGAGAAGAGTGGGTCCAAGACTGGTATTTTAAACTTAAATAAGGACAACTATGTGGGAATGAAGACTGAGCTAGCTGAAGTGAATTGGGATACAAAACGAGAGGAATAGATCAATAGAGAAGCAGTGGCAGATTTTTAAGGTGATATTTCAGAATACTCAGAATTTATTTTAATAGTGTAAATATACTTGTTCTAAGGGGCTAACCAAAGAAGTTAAGGAAAGTATCACACCTTAAGGAAAAATTATACAACTGTGCAAAGATAAGTGGCAGGTCAGGAGATTGGTTAAAATATAAAGAATGGCAGAGAATGACTGAAAGATTAATTAGGAGAAAGAAAATAGAGAATGTGAGGGAAAAAAAGCTTGAAATGTAGAAACAGATGGCGAGAGTTTCTGCAGGTATTTAAGAAGGATGAAAGTAAGTAAAGTGAGTGTTGGTCCGACAGAGATTGACAATAGGCAGTTAATGGTAGATAATATGTAAATGGAAGATGAAATGAACAGATACTTTGCTTCTGTCACTATAGAAGGTACAAAAAACATTCCAGTGATAGCTATAAATTAGAAGGTTGAAGGGAGTGCGGAACTTGGTGAAATTACAATCACTAAAGAAGGGGTACTGAGCAAACTGATGGAGCTACAAGCTGACAGGTCCCCAGGTCCTGATGACTTTCATCTTAGGGTCTTAAAAGAAATAGTAGAAGCATTGATAATTTTCCAAAATTCACTAGATACTGGAAAGGTTCCACCAGACTGCAAAGTAGTAAATGTGACCCCTCTATTCAAGAAGGGAGGGAGGCAGAAAATGTCACAAATAGTGTGACATGAACCCAATATCCCGGTTGAGGCCTTCACGACACACGACGGCGCAGAGTTGCTGAGCAGCAACTGATAGCCAAGTTCCGCACACATGAGGACGGCCTCAACGGGGACATTGGATTCATGTCACACTATTTGTAATCCCCACAGCCTGCCTGGACCTGCAGAGTTTCACTGGCTGTTCTGTCTGGAGACAATACACATCTTTTTAGCCTGTCTTGATGCTCTCTCCATTCGTTGTTCGTATCTTAAAAGACTTGATTAGCTGTAAGTATTCGCATTCCAACCATTATTCGTGTAAATTGAGTCTGTGTCTTTATATGCCCTGTTTGGGAACAGAATTCCCACTCGCCTGAAGAAGGGGCTTGGAGCTCCAAAAGCTTGTGTGGCTTTTGCTACCAAATAAACCTGTTGGACTTTAACCTGGTGTTGTTAAACTTCACAACTGGATAAGTCAGGCACTTGTGTCAGACTCCTATTTATTGACTGCAGCTCAGCCTTCAACACCATTATTCCTATAAAAAACATCTCCAAATTCCGTGGCCTAGGGCTCGGCTCCCGTGCTCCACAAGGCTGTGTCCTCAGCCCCTTACTATACTCCTTATACACTTATGCCTGTGTGGCCAAATTCCCCTCCAACTCAGTTTTCAAGTTTGCTGATGACACCACCGTAGTAGGTCAGATCTCAAACAATGATGAGATGGACACAGGAAAGAGATAGAGAATCTGGTGAATGGATGTGATGACAATCTCTCCCTCAATGTCAGCAAAATGAAGGAGATAGTCATCGATGTCAGGAAGCATAGTGGAGGACATGCCCCTGTCTACATCAACAGGGATGAAGTGGAAGTGGTCGAGAGCTTCAAGTTTAAGTGTCCATATCACCAACAATCCGTCCTGGTCCCTGCACTCTGATGCTATAATTAAGAAAGCCAACGCCTCTACTTTCTCAGAAGACTAAGGAAATTTGGCATGTCTGCTATCACTTTCACCAACCTTTACAGATGAATCATAGAAAGCATTCTTTCTGGTCGTATCACAGTTTGGTATGGCTCTGCTCTGTCCAAGACTGCAAGAAATTACAAAGAGTCATGAATGAAACCCAGTCCATTACGCAAACCAGCCTCCCACGCATTGACTCTGTCTACGCTTCCCACTTTCTCGGCAAAACAGCCTGCATAATCAAGGACCTCATGCACCCTGGACATGTTCTATTTAACTTTCTTCCATCGGGAAAAAGATACAAAAGTCTGAGGTCACGTACCTACTGACTCAAAAACAGCTTCTTCCCTGCTGCCATCAGACTTTTGAATGGAACTACCATATATTAAGCTGATCTTTCTCTACACCCTAGCTATGACTGCAACACTACATTTTGCACCCTCTTCTTTCCTTCTCGATGTACAATATGCTTTGTCTGTATAGCATGCAAGAAACAATACTTTTCACTGTATAACAATATATGTGACAAATTAAATCAGAGGTGCGGTACCTAAATTTGCAGAATACACAAAGGTAGGAATATATATTGTGAAGAAGACAAGGAGGATGTGGGTGAATATAGATATATTCAGTGAGTAGGGAAAAAATTGGCAGATAGAGTATGAACTGGGACAATGTGAAGTTCACTTTGGCAGGAAGAACAAAAAGGCAAAGTATTACTTAAATGAAGAATGGCTGCAGAATTCTGAAGTGCGGAGGATCTGGCTGTTCTTGTGTATGGGTCACACAAAGTTAGTGCGTAGGTACAGCAAGAATAAAGAAGGTGAACGGAATGCTGCTTTTTATTGAGAGAGGAATTGAACATAAAAATTAAAATGTTATGCTTCAGTTATACAGGGCATTAGCGGCATGTTTCCCCATCCCCTCCCCAACATGGGTTACTGGTATAAAGGCCCCCCCCCCCCCCCACTTCATTTCCGACATGATTCACCCCTGCAAGACCCCCCCCCCCCCCCCCCCCCCCCCCCCACCGCATTGCCCTCCACTCGGGCTCCACCACCTTGGTGGTGTCTGGTGGCCACGGCTGGGGTACCCGGTGGTCCCTGCCAGCTGGACATTGTCTGGACACAGTGTGGCCATGCCCTTGACCACCCAGGGGCTTCAATGGCCGCTGTGCCCCCTGGCGTGACCATCGTGTCAAGTCTCCACTAGTGGAGACCAGTAGCGATTCTCGCCATTATTGCGTCGCACCCAAAGGCTGGAGATTTTGTGTGCTGGGATTTGAATAAGCAATGCATATATAAATGCCACTTTAAGTTGCTAATTGGGGCAATTTGGTTTGTGCCAATGGGAAGGGGCCGGGAGGCTCGCAAACTGTTTGGTGTTGGGCGCAAAACGGATTTTTATCCATGCAATTTTCCGGCTAGTGGCACGATGAAGTCGGAGAATCGCCCGTAATCTCTGATAGACTTAGAGGTCTGTTTGCAATATGCTGGGAAGAAGCAAAAGTGCCTCAGAACCTATGCAATGCTGTGATTATCTTCACCTACAAAAACAAGGGAGACAAGCCTGACTGTTCAAACTACAGAGAGATCACCTTACTCTCCATAGCAGACAGAATCTTGGCCAGAGTTCTTTTTAATAGATTTGTTCCAACAAAAGCTGCAAAAAGCCTCACTGATACTCAGTCAATGACCCAGTAGAATTAGATATGATCTTTTGTACTGAACAGATTCAGGAGAGGTGTAGCAAACAAAACATTGGCCCGTTTGATACCATGTATTAAATGTCCTGGTGAGATTATAAGCCAGCTGGTTCAGAGTATGTTATCTAGATTGTGTGTCATCCAAAGTTCCTCATTATTCTCCATCCATCAACTGCATGATGGCCAGAAATGTCATGTCAAGCAGAATGAAACCACCTCAGACACTGTCCCTATCCCCAAAGGGGTTAAGCAAGAGTGTGTCTGGCACCAGCCCTTTTCTCTATTTTCTTCAGTATGATGCTTCAAGAGGCAATGCCTGGCATGACAGGGAGCGTCGATATCCACTGCCAAACAGACAGCAGTCTCGCCAACCTGTGGTGACTACTTGCATATATCAAAACTACAGAAGAGTTTATTGTGGAGCTTCTGCTTATTGATGATTGGGCCCTTCTGGCACACATGGTGGAAACAGTGCAGCTCTTTTGTAAACTGTTTCTCTTGGGCATCACGGTGGCACAGTGGATAGCACTGTTGCCTTACAGCACCAGGGACCCGGGTTCAATTCCCAGCTTGGGTGACTGTGTGCAGTCTGCGTGGGTTTCCTCCAGTGCTCTGGTTTCCTCCCACAGCTGGTTAGGTGCATTAGCCATACAAAATTCTGTGTACCCAAACAGGCGCCTGAGTGTGGCAACCAGGGGATTTTCACAGAAACTTCATTGCAGTGTAAGCTTATTTGAGACACTAATTAATGAACTCTAAATAAATTTGAAACTTTGAACTCATAGCCTAAAGAAAAGTGCTGTACCAACCACGGCCCCAAGGAAATTGCTATTCACAGCAGGTCAGTGTGAACTGCAGCAAACTCAATACACTAAAACAGCTTGCCTACCTAGACAGCATTATAGTAATTCCTCACTTACCATCCTAGTTGCATTCTTTAGAAGTGCAACAAACCCTTAACAAATCAGATTTTCCTGGAAAAGTGAGTGTATGAACTGGAATTAGGTTCCCCAGTGAGTTTCTCCCCCGGATCCGCAGTGGGTCTCTTCCTAGTCCCTCATCCCTGGATATGGAATCAGGAAATCAATGATTCTTTTGGACATTAGGAGTGGGGCAGTGAGTGGAACAGTGTTGGGGTCATCGAGCGAGTCAGGAACAATGTAATAATTCTTTATTAAGAACTAGGAGCAGGAGTAGGCAATTCAGACCCTCGAGCCTGCTCTGCCATTTAATACGATCATGGTTGATCTCATCTTGGCCTCAACTCCACTCACCTGTCCGTTCACCAAAACCCTTACTAATTAAAATCTGTCCACCTCTTCGTTAAATTTACTCGAAGTCACGGCATCCACCACGCTCTGGGATAGTGAATCCACAGACTCACGACCCTTTGAGAGAAGTAATTTCTCCTCTCTGTTTTAAATCTGCCACCCCTTGTCCTAAAGCTGTGACCTCTTGTTCTAGATTGCCCTACAAGAAGAAACGTCCTCTCCATGTCGACTTTGTCAATCTCCCTCTTCATCTTGTACACCACAGTTGAATCTTCTCTCATTCTTCCTAACTCCAGGGCACATAGGCTTAAACTACCCAATCACTCTTTGCAAGTCAAACCCCTTATCTCTGGCATCAATCATGTGAACCTCCTCTGAATCACCTGTCACGCGTAGTAGTTTTCTGCAGTCCATGCACGAGAACACCCAGAACCCTCTCACTGAAGTGCTACATATCCTTAACCTATCCATATCTATTTGTACATTTCTTATTTACTATCCCACCTATTTTAGTGTCATTCATATAGATTGTAAATAGTTGGGGCCCGAGGATCGAACCCCGTGGCACCCCCACTAGTTACATTTTGCCAACTCGAGAAAGACACAGTTATCCCAGATCTGCTTTCTGTTGGTTAGTCAACCCTCTATCCAAGCTAATAAATCACCCCTAATCCCATGTGAACTAACCTTGTGTATTAACCTTTTGTGTGGCACCTTATCAAATGCCTTCTGGAAGTCCAGATATACTACATCTACAGGATCACCATTAGCCACCTTGCTTGGTACATCTTTGAAGAACTCAAACAAATTAGTTAAACATGATTTACCCTTCATAAAACCACGCTGACTCTGATGGATTGCATTTTGACTTTCTAAATGTCATGTTATTACTTCATTTATAATGATTTCTAACAATTTCCCAATGCCAGATGTTAAACTAATTGGCCTATAGTTTCCTAAATTTTGCCTCCCTCCCTTTTTGAATAAGGGTGCTATATAGCATTTTTGCATACTACCGGAATCATTCCCGCATACAGGGAATTTTGGAATATTGTAACCAATGGATGCATTATCTCCAACACCATTTCCTTTAAGACTCTAGGATGTAGGCCATTAGGCCCTGGGGATTTGCTTGCCTTCAATCCCAATAGTTTGCTCAGTGCCTTTTCCCAAGTAATAGTTCCAAGTTCGTCCCTTTCTAAAATCTCTGGATTTTCTTTTACTGTTGGGATAATACTGTTGGGCGGCATGGTAGCACAGTGGTTAGCACTGCTGCTTCACAGCTCCAGGGACCTGGGTTCGATTCCCGGCTTGGGTCACTGTATGTGTGGAGTTTGCACATTCTCTTCGTGTCTGCGTGGGTTTCCTCCGGGTGCTCCGGTTTCCTCCCACAGTCCAAAGATGTGCGGGTTAGGTTGATTGGCCATGCTAAAATTGCCCTTAGTGTCCTGGGATGCGTAGGTTAGAGGGATTAGTGGGTAAATATGTAGGGATATGGGGGTAGGGCCTGGGTGGGATTGTGGTCGGTGCAGACTCGATGGGCTGAATGGCCTCTCTCTCTGCTGTAGGGCTTCTAAGATTCTAAGATAATACTCGTGTCCTCCGCCATGAAAACTGAGGCAAAAATTTAGTGTCTCAACCATCTCTGCGTTCCCCACTATTAACTCCCCAGCCTAGACTTACAAGGGACCAACACTCACTTTAGCTACTCTCTCCCTATTTATATACTAATAGAAGCTTTTGCTGTGCATTTTTATATTTTGCGCTAGTTGCCTTTCATAATTTATCTTGGCTCTTGTTGATCTTTAAAAGCTTCCCAATCTTCCAGTGTGCCATTGATCTTTGCATTATATGTCTTAGTTTATGCCTTTAGGTTATCTTTAACCTCCTTGCTTAGCCATGGAAGTCTTTCCCTCACTCTATTTTAGTTGGAAGGAATTGACTATCTCCTTAAACATCTGCCACTGATCATCAACTGTCCTACCTTGTAGTCTTCCTAGCCAGTCCACTCGGGCCAAATCTGTCCTCATGCCTTTGTAATTTCCTTTGTTTAAATCCAGAATACTAATGTGAGACTCTAGTTTCTCATTCTGCATTAGTGGCATAAGTAAAAACAAATTTAAATTATTAGATAAAATAGGGTTGCAGGACATATATCCTACGTAGCGCAATGGTTTTGTAAGAGAATGCATTCAAAATCATGTCATGCAGGGAGGATTGCTGAATGCCAAAAGCAAAGCTTTATGGTGAATTATGTTCTGGTAAGCGAGACTGAGGTTCACTTCACAAATGCTTCAAAGACCAGCTGAAAAGGCAACACTGTCTGGCTGACACTGATCAAAAGATATGGGAAACAGAGACAGCTAGCACACAACAAGGAGGAACAGAGCTTGAAAGTTCAAAACAACTAAACCTGAGGCTGCGGAAGAAAGATGCAAGCAATGGATGGAGTCTACTTAAACCATTGTCCCTCCAAACCTGGAGTTCTTGTGTCCCAGGAGCCTGCAAATCAAGAATTGTCCTCTTCAGTCCCAATGATTATGCTAACTACCACAGAAACAAGACTTTCCATGATCTTTGCCTGTGAAAAATCTGCCATTATTTTAAAGCAAAATTAGCTTTTCTTTGTGTAAACAAGTTTTGTTCTTTTACAGTTTACAACTGAATTTGTAGAAAACTTGTTTTGTAGAGTTACTTTAGTGCCATTGTTGAAGTGCTTAAGCAATTTGTATGACATTTGTATGAGTATTTACTTCCTTCAGTTGTGGGCAATACTTTGCCACACAATTTGCGCCGTTTTCTGAGCACAACATAGCAATCAGTCATCTTGCACCCAATTCAAAAAAACTAATGGAAAATGTTATTTACTGGCTCCCAAATTTGGTCTTTAGACATGGTTAGATTTGGCTGCATTCATTGTGACAATGATAATTCTAATCAGGAGTCACGATTTAAGAGTAAAAGTCAAGTGATTTAAAAAGAAACAATGAAACTTGACATTTCACTGCTTGTAGATGGTATCTTCAGTAGGAGCACAAATTACTGAGGCCATTTTTGCTGATGATAAAAGCCAAGCTTGCTAACAATCACAAGTTGCTTTTAATAAGTCAGTGAGCTTCTGGCTCATCATTATGTATATTTCCATCTCCGTAAAATCGCCTGACTCCACCCCCTGCATCAGCTCATCTACTGCTGAAGACCTCATTCACGCTTGTGTTACCTCTAACTTGATGATTTCAATGCACTCCTGGTGGAACTCCCACATCTACCCTCCATAAATCTGAGTTCATCCAAAACGTTGCTACATGTATTCAAACTCGCATCGTCCTGTTCACCCATCAGAGATCAACACTGGCTGCTGGTCAAACAGCTCCCCAAATTTAAAATTCTTGTCCTTGTTTTCAAATCTCTCAATGACCTTCCTCCTCCCTATTTCTGTAATTTCTTCCAGCCCTACATCTCTCCGAGATATCTGTGCTACTCTGACTCTGGCCTCATGATCTTTCAGCATTTTAATTGCTCCATCATTGATAGCTGTGTCATTAGTTGCCAAGACCCAAAAAAGCTCCGGAATTCTTTCCTAAACCTCTCTTTCCTCCTTTGAGGACAGGGCTTTAAACCTATTTTTTTGATCAAACTTTTAGTTATCTGCTGTGATACCTTCTTAATGTGGTTCTGGGTCACATTTTGCTTTCTAATGCTCCAGTGAAACACCTTTTGGGTGGTTTACTATATTAAGGTACGATATAAATATTATCTAATGGTGGTTCTGCTTTCAGTTCCGGTGTTATGCTAAACCAGGCTAGGTTGGCTGGTTTCCTTCCTGTAGGACAGTATTGGATTGTTACAACAATTTAGCCGCTTTTATACTCGTTGTTTCAAATACTGACTCATGAATTGCATTATTTATTCAATTTCACAATTTATAATGGTAAATAAGTTCACAACCTTTGGTCTGTTTGTTCAGTGACATAGCCACTGTACCAGTGTGCATGTCAGAGCAATAAATAATTCCAGTGTCTATAACTGAAATGAGCATAAATTACTTAATGACCATCACCATTACCATCTGCAGCAAGGGAATTTTGATTAACTTGCATTCGTCAGCTATTATTCAGTTCTTTATAATTTTGGCAAAAATCTAATCTAACTTAGTAAGTGTTGAGGGGGAAATGGGAGAAAATGTTAAATTATAGCCAAGTTGCCAGAACAGTAATGTTCCTGTTAGCATGGCATTTCTATGTTAGCATTTTCACATTCTCGAACTAAATTGTCATCCTCTGTTCCTCATTCTCCCTGCAGTCTTAATCCTAAATTTCCATTAGTCTCCTCCTCCTTTACAATTTATCTGTGACTGTATGAAATTGCTTGGCTGATCCTTTATCAAAGAGGCTTTCTTTCTGTGTGTTGTAATGGCTACAGAGGAATGTTTCCTATGATATAAAAAATGGAATACATTGGACAACTTGAGAAGTTGGATCAGTGAGTAATTCCTTTGTTTTAAATTAACTAATATCTGAAACATTCCAGTTAGGGATATGTGATCGAACTAGCAGTGCCTTTTTATGGTTATGAGTATTTTCTTGAATCGTTCTCATTCATCTGATATCTAAAAACAACTTAACATGAGAGACAATTATGAATATTTTAAGTTAATTGCCATAAGATGTTAATTGCATATCCCTTTTACTGCATAAAACTAAATCTGGAACCTTAGGATAGTATAGCAGAGAAGGAAGCTAACCAGCCATTGAGTCTGTGCCAGCATTTTCAAAGGGCAATCCAATTACTTCCATTCTCTGTTCTTTCACCATATCATTGCAAATGATTTGTCTTCAAGTATTTAAGGGGAGATGGTGGCACAATGGTGATATCACTGGACTGGTAATCCAGAGGTCTAGGCTAATGCTTTGGGAACATCAGCCTCAATTCAGCGGGTGGAATTTAAATTCAGTTGATAAATCTGGAATATATATTAAAATAAAGCTAGATTCAGTAATGGTGACCATGATAACTATCATCGATTATTGTAAAAACCCATCTAGTTCATTGATGTCCTTTTAGGAAAGGAAATCTGCCATCCACAGCAACCTGGTTTGCTCTTAATTGCCCTCAGTTTAAGGGCAATCAGGGCTGGGCAACAAATGCTGCCCTTGCCAGTGATACCCATGTCCCATGAAAGAACAAAGGAAAAAAATCTAATTCCCCTTTTTTGAAGGTGACAATTGAATCTGAATCCACCATCCAGTCGGATATTGGCCAAGCTCTTCGGGTCAGCATCAGAGAGGACGTGTCCCATGACTATATGAGTGTGATTTAATCTGCCCCATTTCTCATTTTAAACTGGAGCTATTTTATGTTTCTGTCCTGGTTCCAGGGTTGAACAGTTGGGAGACCTACTCTTTAGTGGAATTCCAGAGAATACCTGTTTTTCTTGTCATTAATTGAAGAGATACCCTCAAGTTCTGTCTTCAGTTGATTGATCTACATTGTGCAGTGTTGGGGTTGACAGCTCCATTTAGAACAATCTCCCCTCACTGACAGTATTTATCCCCTCTCCCTCATCACCATCTCCACAGTGTTCATCCCACCCTCACCCCACAGAAATGCTCGAGCACCTACTCCCTCCAGCCCTGACGATGCTGACTCTTCTGACATCAGCTAGGACAGGTGTCAAGGATTCAAAGGGTTCTGGAAGGGGAGTTGGGAGGGGGTGAGCACTGACCAAATGGAGGTGGGAGCTGAGCTAGGAGGGAGGTGTACTCTGCTGAGATGGGTGGGTGCTGAACCTTGCCAGGATGGGGAAGTGGGGGTGAACATTGCTAGAAGTGCTAGTGTTTTGACACTCCATCTTACTTAGTGTTATGCTGGCTTTAGACCTGCTATGAAAAGCTCTAAATAAATCAGTGTAAAAACAGGGTTGGCTCAGGGCAACAGCCCAAGTCTCTGTGGTTCTGGCCTTCTCATCCCACTGCCTTAAGAATCATGGATCAATCCAGCCAGGGTAAAACCACTAAATGGAAATTGAAACTCTCTGTGTAAGTATCATGGACATGCACACCTTGGAACCCCCTCGGTTCCAACGCACATCAGCAACAGATGTTGGCCTCTTCCCATATTGCAAGATTTGGGCCCTGTGTCTTCCAAATCCTAACCATTTCCTGCAGAATTTTTTTTCTTTTATGTTGTCCCTGGTCCTTTAAATCTGTCTCTTCTGGTTATTGATGCTTCAGCCATTGTAAACAGTTTCTCTTTAGTTTATCTAAACACTTGATATTAAACACCTCTATCAAATCTCCTTTTAGCCTTCTGAGGAGAACAACACCAGCTTCTTCAGTCCATCAATGTAACTGCAATTTCTAACTCCTGCAACCATATGCTCCCCAAAGCCTTCACATTGTTCCTAAAGAATGATGTCCAGCATCAGACAGAATACTTTAGGAGGACTTTTTATTCCATGTTTCTGTTTATAAAACCCAGGATCCCATATGGGTTATTAACTGCTTTTGTTAAACTGCATCCCCAATTTTAATTGCTCCAGCATGGATGTCCGTGCCTTCGGCTGTCAAGGCTCTAAGTTCTGGAATTCCCTCCATGTATCTCTCCACCTTGCTATCTCTCTTTCCTACCTTTAAGTATTTTTGGCCTCTTTGATCAAACTTTTGGCCAGTCTGTCCTAATGTTTCATTATGTGCCTTGATGTGCAATCCTGCTATCTAATGCTCTGCGATGTGCTTCAGGATGTTTTATTAGTTAAAGCAGGTATAGAAATATACATCATTATTCCCCAGTCCCACAAGTACAGTAAGAAGTCTCACAACACCAGGTTAAAGTCCAACAGGTTTATTTGGTAGCATGAGCTTTTGGAGCACTGCTCCTTCATCAGGTGAGTGGAGAGTTGGGTTCACAAACAGAGTATATATAGACACAGACTCAATTGCAAGATAATGGTTGGAATGCAAGTATTAACAGATAATGTCTTTACAGGTACAGACAATGCGAGTGGAGAGAGGGTTAAGCACAGGTTAAAGAGGTGTGAATTGTCTCAAGCCAGGACAGTTAGTAAGATCTTGCAAGTTGTGGAGGTTACAGATAGTGTGACATGAACCCAAGATCCCGGTTGAGGCCATCCACATGTGTGCAGAACTTGGCGATCAGTTTCTGCTCGGCAATTCTGCGTTGTCGTGTGTCTTGAAGGCTGCCTTGGAGAACGCTTACCCGAAGATCAGAGGCTGAATGCCCTTGACTGCTGAAGTGCTCCCCGACAGAAAGGGAACACTCCTGCCTGGTGATTGTCGAGCAGTGTCCATTCATCCGTTGTCATAGCGTCAGCGTGGTCTCGCCGACGTACAATGCCTCGGGACATCCTTTCCTGCAGCGTATCAGGTAGACAACGTTGGCCGAGTCGCAGAAATATGTACTGTTACCTGGTGGATGGTGTTCTCATGTGAAATGATGGCATCCGTGTTGATGATCCAGCACGTCTTGCAGAGGTCACTGTGGCAGGGTTGTGTGGTGTCGTGGTAGCTATTCTCCTGAAGGCTGGGTAGTTTGCTGTGGACAATGGTCTGCTTGAGGTTGCGTGGTTGTTTGAAGGCAAGTAGTGGCCTTGGCGAGATGTTCGTCTTCATCGATGACATGTTGAAGGCTCCGAAGAAGATGTCGTAGCTTCTCCACTCTGGGGAAGTACTGGATGATGAAGCATACTCTGTCAGCCGTGTCCCGTGTTTGTCTTCTGAGGAGGTTGGTGTGGTTTTTCGCTGTGGCATGTCGGAACTGTCAATCGATGAGTCGAGCGCCATATCCTGTTCTTACAAGGGCGTCTTTCAGCATCTGTAGGTGTCTGTTGCATTCCACAATGAAAATGGCCTCAACCGGGATCTTGGGTTCATGTCATACTACCTGTAACCTCCGCGATTTGCCTGGGCTTGCAAAATCTTACTAACTGTCCTGGCTTGAGACAACTCACACCTCTTTAACTTGTGCTTAACCCTCTCTCCACTTGCATTGTCTGTACCTGTAAAGACTTGATTATCTATAAAGACTCGCATTCCAACCATTATCTTGCAATTGAGTTTGTCTATATATGCCCTGGTTGTGAATTCAACTCTCCACTCACCTGATGAAGGAGCAGCGCTCTGAAAGCTTGTGCTACCAAATGAACCTGTTGGACTTTAACCTGGCGTTGCGAGACTTCTTACTGTGTCCACCCCAGTCCAACGCTGACATCTCCACATCATCCCACAAGTAGTTAGACTTGTGAAAATTATACTGCTAACCCCTCATTGACTACAAACCATGACTCTCTGATACAAACAGGTTTATAATCACTCTGCCTCACAATGTTGGTTAAACATGGCCTTCAGAGGCTGACCACATTTCAGTTAACGGACCGGTTACGATGACAAAACTTAAAGTCTTGCACTTAATTTCATTAACAGGCAGTTATGACGTGCAAACCCTGGGGTGCAGCCTGTTTACTGGCTAGTCTCTTTTTAGTCTGATTAAAATCTGCAGGGCTGTGAGGGAAACCTGGGGGGGTGGCATTTCCCTTCTAGAGAGCTGGCACAGACAGAACAGGCTGAATGGCCTCCTGCATTGTAACGATTTTAGGTGTCTATGCTAAGAGCAATACACTTTTCTAAAGTAGTATTCTGATGTTCTAAATACTGAACCAAGGTATTGAAGTTGAAAATAAATGCGCTGTGTTTGTTATCGAGAGTGCGTGGAGATTTAATGCATGAACATTTTCCCTTTTTCAGATTGTGGTGTTTATAGCATTCCTGTGCATAAGGTGTTCAGCCTGGCCGCACTACTCAACTTACCGTTACTTTGAAGTTGTCACCATCTGGTTTCTTGTTATGGCATTGGTATTTTACATAATTTACCTCACAAGACTTCATCTGAAAATCACTTGCATGCACTGGCCGCTAACTGTAAGTATTTAATTTTTAAAATAATCAAATTATATATGCTTTTACATTCCAATTCGGTTTCCAAGATCTACTTGAGTAATGTTGATCAGGATCTCTCGCGCGTTAGATTTGAAAGGATTAATCTGTGGGACTGTGTAATCAGCACTGCTTATGTGAGGATTTAAGAGATACGTGGCTGAGAGTCAAGAAGGAGAATGCTTCTCGCTTAGGCAGAGTTACACTTAGTCATGTATATCTGTGTATAGATATCTGTTATATCCAATAAACCAGTTATTGATTAGACATAACAATATTTCAGCAACCATTCTTCAGCCAGTCCAACCAACATACAGCAACTCTGGAAATCCCAGCTTGAAATGAGTCTGAGAAGTTATCCATAAAATATGGTGTATGAATTGCACTCAATTTTTAATAAATTGTACTCATGTTTTACAATTAAAATCTTGCTCCTACGCTTAAATAAAAAGAAGGTGCTATATAAATGAAAATTCCTTCATATTCCTGATTTGTGTCTTTGTAAATGGTGAACATGGTTTGGAAAGTCATGATGTGAGTTATTTGATGCAGAATTCCCAGCCATTGACCTGTTTTTGTAGTCGCAGTATTTCTATGGTTGGTCCAATTCCACTTCTGGTCAATGTTAACAGTGGGGGATTCAATGTTGAAGGTGGTGAAAAATAAGGGGTTAGACTCTTTGGGTAAGAATGGCAGGTTTCCTTCCCTACAGTAATTAATGAATCACATGGAGCTTCATGACAATCCAATAATTTCATAGTGGCACTGTTATTAACTTTTTATTCCAGATTTATTTAATTAAATTTAAAATCCCCAGTACTGTGATGGGATTTGAACTCTTTGGTGCTAATTTGCCTATTCCGCCTGCCACGGGAATCGGAGCAGGCAAAGGGCGAACCATGGAAATGTCCATTGACCTCAGTCAGGATTTTCCAGTTTCAGGACGAACGTGGCTAGAAAATTCTGCCCTTTGTCTCTGGGTCATTAGCAAATGCCTCTGGATTACTAGTCCAGTGACATAACCATATGCTGCCACAATTCATTGATTTGTATGTCAGATTATGCTACAATAATTTTCTCACTGTTGGTGAGCCCAATCTCCGAGTTTGTGAACTATTCCAAAACTGCTACTTAATATTTGGCTGTAAATCTTTGGTATCGAAACGAAATGGCTGTTTGCTTCTCCTGTAAGCTTTTTGAAAGTGTGCTTTAAGTATAAAATTATGTAATTCTGTATGTATTTTAAATTGCTAGAGAGTTTGGACCATTTCCTACTCCCCAAAGTATCATTGAGCCTTGAGACTCAAATTGTTGAATTGTAACATTGCATTTGTTGATGTATTTTTGGATTATTTTAAACCTTCCCTCCATTGAATTAGTGTTTTCAATGAGCAATTATTACTGCATTGGTGTGAAGTGGTTGACATGGCAAAATAATGTGGGTTCAGCAGTGTAACTTCACCATCATTTTAGATTAGTATTGTATTCACAATGTTGTGTGCTTTTAATACAGGAACTCCTTCATTATGTTGTTGCTACAATTCTGCTGTTGATTGCCTCAATTGTTGGTGCGACCAAAACGTATGGCGATGCTGGATTGACAACTGGATTGGCAGCTGGGGTGGTAAGAATTATTTTTGCTTTTAAAAAAAATCCTTCGAGATCATGGAATGTAATGTCTTTTGTCAGAAAGTGGTGCAAACTAGGATATTGCATTCCAAAACTATGCAGTGATCTACAACAGTCAACAATTCTAAAGGGCAAACTTTTGATGTTTTATTTACACAAGCTAAACCTTGCTATGAGCCACTATTTGAGAATGTCCTGGTTGTGTTAGTTATGGTTTATGATGGACTCCATCAAATGGAATGTAAGCTGTGAAGTGTTGTGCTGTAAATTCTTTACACTGAAGCTTGATCTGCACACTCAACACTGCAAGAATAGTCATCAGATTGAAGTCCCAGCATTTCAAACAAATACCATGCAAGCTTCAGTTTTATTCAGTTTCAGAATTGTTTTCTTTTACTGCAGTTGTATTTATTTATGTCCAACCATCAATGGCACGCTTTTAATGTTGTCACCCCCGCACTTCCTGGGAAATTTGGTTTCTTGTAAGAGACATGGCTTCAGTGGTACTGAGCATTCCTCCTGCTAGCTTGCACAGATAGCTATATTCCTGTTTAACAGTGAGTATTGACAGGCGATTTGATAACCAGGTGTCACAGCTAAGCTAGATACCATCCATGCAGATTGCATTACAGAAGCATTGTTGAAAGTTATTAAGAGGAGGAACCTGTCATTTTATAAAATCATAGAATCCCTACAGTGCAGAAGGAGACCATTCGGCCCATCGAGCCAGCACTGACAACAATCCCACCCAGGTCCTATCCCTGTAACCCCACGTATTTACCCTGCTACTCCCCCTGACACTAAGGGGCAACTTAGTATGGCTAATCAACCTAACCCGTTTGTTTTTTTACCTTTGTCCTTCCCACAACCCCAAGACTGTTGAAGCTAATGATCAAATCTATCAGCACAGACTTGATTAACTGGGAGAAAGGAAGATATATGATTAAGAATAATTGCCCTATTTTTGTGTCTGGAGAAAACCCCTCACCTCACTGTTCTGTTCTGTTTTGTAGTTCTTTGGCTTTGCATCAACAGTTCTGTACGGCATCGGCGCCTGGTTATCCTACAAAGCTTGGTGTGTCCCTCAACCAGCAAGTAAGGAATTTCTCGCATTTAGAAAACTGACAGCTATTCTTTTCCTTTTTTTCTCCTGACGTCCATTGCCCTTGCATTTAATTCCTCCATTCATTCAGAAGGTGCTGACTTATCCTATCGTGAAGCAATAATCATTCATATATGGGCCTGAACAGCAAGTTTGGCAGGTTGCTGCATCGTGAAGGCTGTCACAGCTCTGTCAAACCCTATCATGATTTAAGATTCATACAAGGACTCTTGCCAGTGGACACTGTACAGCTTTACATAGATGGAAACCATTGTTTAAATGTGATAGGCCTTAACCCAATGACACTGACATCATTTATGGTGTGCATAGCTTGACACTGCAATGGGGATCCTTGGAAACAATAGTTTTAAGTTGCAGTGGTAACTTAACTTGTCCATATCCCTCTGTAGTTTCTTTGCATCCTCCTCCTCAGCTTGCATTCCCACCTAACTTTGCATCATTAGCAAATTTGGATACATTGCATTTGGTCCCCTCATCGAAGTCATTGATATAGATTTTTTATTCATTCGTGGGACATGGGCATCGCTGGCTGGCCAGCATTTATTGTCCATCCCTAGTTGCCCTTGAGAAGGTGGTGGTGAGCTGCCTTCTTGAATCACTGCAGTCCATGTTCTGTGGGTTGACCCACAATGCCATTAGGGAGGGAATTCCAGGAATTTGATTCAGCGACTGTGAAGGAACGGCGATATATTTCCAAGTCAGGATGGTGAGTGGCTTGGAGGGGAACTTGCAGGTGGTGGTGTACCCATTTATCTGCTGCCCTTGTCCTTAGATGGAAGTGATCATGGGTTTGGAAGGTGCTGTCTAAGGACCTTTGGTGAATTGCTGCAGTGCATCTTGTAGATAGTACACACTGCTGCTACTGAGTGCTGGTGGTGGAGGAATTGAATGTTTATATATGTGGTGCCAATCAAGCGGGCTGCTTTGTCCTGGATGGTGTCAAGTTGCTTGAGTGTTGTTGGAGTTGCACCCGTCCAGGCAAGTGGGGAGTATTCCATCACACTCCTGTCAGATTGAAACAACTGAAGCCCACCATTGATCCTTTTGGTAGACCGCTAGTTAGGGCCTCCAACCTGAAAATGATAGATTTTTCCTACTCTCTTTTTTTGTTTTTTAACCAATCCTCAACCCATACTAATATATTATCCCAATTCCATGAGCCCTAATTCTGTGCAGTAACCTCCATTGAAAATTCAAATACACTCAATGTTTGTCCCTTATCAATCCTGCTGGTTACAACCTCAGAAAACGAACAGATTTGTCAAACAATATTGCCCTTTCCCGAGTCTATAAATAGGTCAACGTCCATTCATTTACAGCTAGTTGAGAGGAGGCTTGTAAAACCTTAAATTTTAGAAGGGACAGTATCATTTGATTTTTTTTTCTATGGGGTGAGGGATGGTGGGGGAGGGGGAGAAGAGGTGTGTGGGGAGAGTGGTGAGAAAGAGAAACTCCAGAATAATGGAAGGATAGTCAATTGGCCGTGTCTTCATCTCAAAGCAGCCCTTGGGGAGCAGCATTTATGACAATCCGAAAATACTGTTAGCTAGGCTGTATTGATTTATGGATACTCAAAATTAGGAGCTTGAAGTTTATTCCTGTAAGGTTAGTGCAGTTTCTAGGCCGCTTAATGAAGACAGATTTTGTAGCTACCATCATATTTTTGTTCCTTCTTTGCTCCCTGATTAGATTTTAAATGAATTTTTTTTTGTGTTTTTTTAACAGCAGTTTCCGTATAGCTGAGCAGCGTCTGAAGTTGAGGAAATAAGCTGGTTCATTGGATTTATAGAATGTCCAATGTTTCATCTGCCTGACTTTTAGAATCTGAAGCTACACTTCATAACAATTGGATGTATGCAAGGACTTGGTATTTTGTATTGTGTTATTTGTCAAAAAATTTAAATATTTTTATATATTTTAAAAACTAGCTTTCAAGCAATTGTACCAAAGAGGTTGAACAATTGATTTTTTTAATATAAAAGGTTAGGTGGGATAATCCTTCCTTTCAGTATATCACAGCTATACCACATAGTATTCAAATCACAGATACAGCATGTTCTAAAAGACGTGTGGAATTCAACCAATCCTTATAACTATTTAGTGTTTACATTTTCAAATAAATAAGATTTATAAGGGTGCCAATGAAATTCTCTGATCAAGGGTCATCCAGACTCTCTCCACAGATACTGTCAGATCTGAGATTTTCCAGCATTTTGTATTTGTTTCAGATTCCAGAATCCACAGTATTTTGCTTTTACCAATAAAATCCTAGTTTGAATATACCATTTTACTCATCACATTTTACCAGTGTTCTGAGCAGGAAACCTGCCTAAGTGACCTTAAGTGTTTCATATGTGTGTGTGTGTATATGTGTTGTGCATTATGTTACATGAAGATGCCAGTATTGGAGTACCTTTACTTATTTACCTGGTGCATATTGTTTGTGTAGACATATATATTATATGTAATATATGCTCTTGCCAGTCATTCCCATCTGATCATTTGTTCATTTGATGCAGTGAAACAGGGGATGTTGAAGTGTTTGCAAGTCTGATTTAAACAATGACTTTAGGTTATTATACTTATTACTATGCTGATACTGTTTTCACTGCTTGTTATGATGTGGATTTTTGTACTGGGTATTTTATATCCATGTAATTTGAATTTGTTGTTAATATTTATAAATGTTGATTGTGACCAAATTTAAATGCTTCAAGCAAATGTATGAAACTCAGTTTTACCTCTTGCGCTGACAAAAATTGGCTTATTTTATAACTGATTAGAAAAAATAATAAAGACATTTTGAAAAAATTGTTTGTTTGTTGGTATCTGCTTGCCGAATCAATTGTAAGAAGCCTTTTCTGAATCACATAATACACAGGAGGCTGTTTGGTCCATCATGCCTAAGCCTGAATAGTTGGTAGAGCTACCTAATGAATCCCTCATTCCCTGCTCTTTCTCCACAGCTCTGCAGATGTATTTTCCCTTCAAGTATTTATCCTATTTTCTTTTGTTTTGAATGTTCTACTGACTCCCCATCCACCAATCTTTCAGGCAGTGCATTCGTGATCACAACAAAGTGCAATGTAAAAAAAAAAAGTTTCTGCAAGTTGCCTCTGTTTCTTTGGTTAATCTTAATTCTGTGTACTCAAGCTACTGATCCTTCTGCTACTGGGAAAAGTCAATCCTTGTATATTTACTCTATTGAAACAATTCATGATTTTGAAAATGCGTTTTCCTCTATCTTTTTCGCTTGAGAACAGCCCCAGCTTCTCCACAAACCTGACATCCCTCATTCTTAGTCCTATTCTAATAAATCCCTTTTGCTCCCTCGCACCTGTTCCATCTACAAGACCGTGGCATCTTTACTAAGGTGCAGTGCCCAAGAATGGGATGCACCACTTCAGCTGAGACCTAATCAGTGTTTAACAGCCTTCTCGAGTGAATGTGTGTTTTTAAAATATGGTTGTTTTTGTGTATACATCCGAAGGTTCTTAAAGTTGTGCAAGGACTTTATAAACACATTGGTCACTGCTATTTTTTGACATACATAGTGTGTCTTGCTGGGAAACAACATATATACTTCCTTCTGGTTGGAAAATAACAGTTCACTGCTACTCTGCTTTCTATCCCATAGCCAATCTTTTATCCATGCTGCCACTGTCCCTGTTGTCCCATGGGTTTTAATTTTTTGAACATGTCTTGTGTAGTGATTGATTTGCATTATGGTTCTCACTTTGTCTCTTTGGGTCACCATCTTCCAGTGTTTAGTAACTGTAACTTAAATTAATTACAGGTTACCATTTCTTGCTCCCTAGCTTTACTTTGACTGCTCGTGGCCTTGTGAGGGGGGTAGAAAATGACTTCCCTATTGTACCACTCCAAGACTTACTGATTTAAGCAAGGATGTGCTTTGCCAATGCTGCAAGAGTCACGCTATGTATGCTTTCAAATGTAAAACGAATTGGCCAAACAGATTTTCCATGTTTAAACAAAGAACAAGATAAATTTATTGACCTTCCTTCCCGAATTTAAAAAAAAAAGCTAGGGAAATCGTAACCACCATTCTTACTCCCTGGGCTCACGCACACACTAGTACCAATGGTAGAATTAAGAGTCTTAAAGATGTTTTCCAGTCTCTGAAGTGGGTTTATAGCTAGTTTCAATGCAGTGATTTAAAGTTGTGGCTGTTTTGTTCAGTTGTCTTCCTGGATGTAGATTTTTGAGCAGATTTCCATGTTTTATTCCCAAAGGATTTTGGTTGGCAGTAGATTCCTCGTCTCAGGATGGCTACTTTGTAAATCTTGGTGTGATCCTTTCAAGAGAGAAACCACTTTCTTGCAGCTTTCTGATCTCGGCACCAAAGGCAGGTAAGGGAATTATAGGTGCAGGTTGAATTGCAGGTTGCAGTTTCCCCATTACCTGACAGTTGTGGCAGGTTTTGCAGAACCTCACCACATCTTTGTAAAGGTGAGGCCAGCAAAAATGTTGGCTTATGCAGTCTTGTGTTTTTTTTTTGTATGCCAGTATGTCCAGGGATTTTATGGGTTAGCATCACTACCTAGTAGATCACTGTCAACTCCTCATCTGCAGGTCTGTGAGGAAGTCTCCACTTTACCCTCCTCTTCAGTTTTGGTTTGGACATGTGTAGCATTGGGTCAGCTTGCTGAGCCGCTACTCAGAAACACCTACTCATTACATCCTTAGGGTCTTCTAATGTTATGTCATCTGTCTGCACTGTTTGTTTTCCCTTAGACCAGGTGACCACGTAGTTAGGGAAAACCATCCGGGACTTTCTCCTGCTGCTGCTGTGTCTCCCAGACCTCGCTCAGCTTTTCTAAATCCACTGGGGATGTTCCACATTTGATCCTGCCAAGTCATTGCTGAGCAGCAGATCAACCCCTTCACAGGTAAACTGAGCATATCTCCCATGGTCAGGGGTCCTGAAAAGAGGTTGCACTCCTTTGTATCCAATCTCCAACTCCTCAGCTATGCTTTTTAACTCCTTGAGGGATAGAATCTTTAAACTATCAAAAGTAATTTCCATCTATCCTGGAAAAGAACTGGCTTCGAATGTGGACATTTTTACACTTTAGTATTGTAAACACAGAAGTTTTTTCAAATTGCTTATAGGGAGTGAATGACTTCCCCCACTCCAACTCTGTTGTCTGTGGGATCATATCCCAGATGTTAACCCTCAAATTTCTGTTACGCCCATATAGGCGGGGGGGGGGGAGAAATGGCTCCCCTATTATATCATGTCAAGTCTGATTGTAACAGTTTTTTAAATGAATTTAGCAAAGTGCTTTGCCAGTGCTGCAGAAACCACATTATGTACGTTTTCAAATTATGAAGAATTAGCCAGGTAGGTTTTAAGAGTTTGAGAACAAGATAAGTTTATTAACCCTACTTCCCAAATTAAAAAAACAGGTAAATTACAATGATCATTCTTACATCACATACACTCTCTACATCAACACATTCATACCAATGGTAGTATAAGAAGATAGGCTTCAAGATGTATTATGGCTTGTGAAGAAAATAAACCATCAGAGGAATACATGATTAACTGTCCTTTGAAACAGAAAATAGAAGCAGGAGTAGGCTATTCAGCCTTTCGAACCTACTCCATCATTAATTTCAGTCATGGCTGATCATCAAATTCAATCTAATACCACCTTCCCTCCATATCCCTTGACCTCTTTAGCACCAAGAGCTACATCTACTTTCTTCTTGAAATCACACTGTTTTGGCCTCTGTGGTAGTGAATTCCACAGATTCACCACACTCTGGGTAAAGAAATTTCTCCTCGCCTCAGTCCAGGCTTACCCTTTATTCTCAGACTATGAGCCCTGAGTTCTGGACTCCCCCACCATTGGTTGGTCTTGATATGGTGGTTCTGTGTTGTGGCCATTTTTAGTTCAGTTTTCTTCCTGGATGTCGTTTATAGCAGGTCTCCATGTTTTATTCCCAAAAGAACTTGGTTTGCAATCAATTTCTTTTCTCAGGATGGTTACTTTGCTAATTTGGGCACTATACTTTGAGAGAGAGAGAGATTGGAGTGGTTTCCATGCAGCTTCTCCGTACACCATTCTGATCTCAGATCTGATCTCTGGCTTGGTGAACAGTTCCTAGAAAGCCCTGCTGGTTGTATATTCCAGGGGAGTTTGATTACCATGGCTGCTGTAATCATTGTTTTGTAGAATTGCATTTTGATGTCTCATCTCAGAGATGTTTG
The DNA here is from genome assembly GCF_964213995.1 of Mustelus asterias. Lineage (NCBI taxonomy): Eukaryota > Metazoa > Chordata > Chondrichthyes > Carcharhiniformes > Triakidae > Mustelus > Mustelus asterias. The sequence continues at coordinate 55,330,043 of NC_135802.1, forward strand.
GGATTGTTGGTGGAATGCAAGTTGAATAATCTGGCTGGCAACCCTCCATGGTCTTAATAGGATTGCAGTTTATTTCTTTTAAAAACCCAGACAGAGAAAACTAGAATTGTATTTTTTTTTTAAAAAAGAATACCCTCGTAACAATTCATAGTAAAAATACTTGGAATCTCTGACCTGCCTTTGCTGCCATTCCCTGCTTTTGTGGATTTTTGTTCATCCTCAGTTTCACTGGGCTTTTACTGCTGTTGAAATTCTAATTCTGGACTCTGGCTGGGTGCCAACCTTTATTGTGCCTGCTCTGTTTCACTCTGGCAATGTAGAGGCTTGCTGATTGCCACTTTGGCTCAGGGACAGGAACTGCCCAGGCCACCCTTTCCCACTTGTCTTCATGCTGTGCGGCAGTTGACAACCGTATGGAAGAAAACACAGACACTAAAACATCATTTGAAGTTGTTTTCTGGATAAGACAGAAACAAACAAGCAACTCTTGCCATTTGGATTTGGCTTTTGGACTTGTATTGAGTTCAGAATCATAAGGGTGCAGGAGGCCAATCGGCCCCCAGTGTTTATATTGGCTCTTGGTAAGAGCTACCCAATTAAGCTCAAAGACCAAAGAACAATACAGCACAGAAACAGGCCCTTCAGCCCACCAAGCCTCCACTGACACATGATGCCTTTTTAAACTAAAGACCATTTACCTCTGCACGATCCATATCCCTCAATTCCCTGCCTATTCATATATCATGATGTGGAGATGCCGGCGTTGGACTGGGGTAAGCACAGTAAGAAGTCTCACAACACCAGGTTAAAGTCCAACAGGTTTATTTGGTACCAAATACCATAAGCTTTCGGAGCAATGCTCCTTCGTCAGATGGAGTGGTCTCTGTTCAATGCAAATGCAAGAACAGAGACCACTCCATCTGACAAAGGAGCATTGCTCCGAAAGCTTATGGTATTTGCTACCAAATAAACCTGTTGGACTTTAACCTGGTGTTGTGAGACTTCTTACTGTTCATATATCTGTCAAGGTACCTCACTTCCCCTGCTCTTTCCCTATAGCCTTTCAAACAGAACATCGAGGTGATCGTGATTTTAAACTGTTTTATTAATTAGAAGTACAAAGAAAGCGGCAAATAAAAATAGATTATACGTATAAAAAGTTCATATTTCAAACATACAATTAAAATTTACACTTCTGAATTGCTGGAATTTACAATTACAAACTGGGTTAAAGGTTGCATTGTCCCAAAAACCTTTTGCACTTCAGTCAATATATTTGAATGGTGTTGCTTCGTATGCTAACACCACTGCAGTTCAATTCAGTTGCAGGTATTTTGAAGCCCAATGGTAGCTGAATTATGTTCTACAATGAATTGGGAAGCTTATATCAAAATATTTGACGTTTATAATCTTTCTATGTTGTTAGAGCTATTCTGAGAAAGCCTTTATTTTATAATTTTCTTTCTCATTTCTTATACATGAATTGCTGTTGCTTTAAGAAGAAATTGTTTATGCGGCAAATTGTCTTTAAGAAATTGGCCGTCTAGACAGCACTATGCTGAAGCTCTTCATTATTCAATCCAAAAACATTAGGTCAAAACTCTACCACCTTGCCTGCCCGATTCCAGGGTGGGTGAGGTTCCCAGAATGGAAATCTCTATTGGCCTTGGGGGTATTTTACGATATCGGCAGAGCCAGGCCGTAAACTCACACCCCACATGTCCCAGTCAAATGTTCAGATGTGGAAATGAAACAGGATTGTAATTTTCTACTAAAGGTTTCCAATGTTGTGGTGCTGGATTTTATGGGGAGATGCTTTCCAACAGTGTTCCCCCCTCCCCCCACATAAAAATCAATATTGAGCTCTCCAATGCAAAACCTGGCAGTGATAAAAAGCTGGGAGCAACCTTAATTGACTCAGATTCAGAATGGTATTTTTCCTCCCATCTGGGAGGAAGTTGTGCCCAAGAAAGCTGCTGGCAGACAGTTCTGCAGTCCCAGTGGCAGCAGGATTGAGAGATGGCCACTGCAGGCAGTCCCTAAGGAGGAAGTGTTCAGCAGGGGAGAGGGGTTGCCTCCAAAGGGTACAGGGGACCACTGAATGGAGGCACCCCACCCACCCTCCTTTCCTACCCTGTAGCAACCCATGCAGTGAAAGCTACCCACCTTGTCTCCACCCTCCCCTGCTGTATGTAAATTAGTGGTAGAAGCCCTTAAGAAGCTGTTAATTGGCAACATAAGGGCCTCAAAAGGCCCAAGGCACCGCCTTCCCTGCTCACTATAGTATGGGAGACAAGTCAGCAGTGAATGGGAGATCCACTTTTTGTTTGTAATCCATGTTTTATTTTGTAAGCCACCCCCCTCCCCCCCCCAACCACAGCTCTTCTTAAACCCATGGATTCAATGACACATTCAACTAAAATGCATTAAGCAAATTCAGCTATGTCTGTGTACTCAAGCTTGCATTCAATCATAAAATTGGATGTTACTTATTAAAAACGGAAATGAACAGTTTTCCTTAGAGGACCAGAAAAAACCTAACTGAAGCTGACTTTGAACGGACTGGAGAAAGTGTAATTCCTCCAAACAAATGCTGTTGCTGTTCTTTTCTGTTCTGCTCAAATGGCACTAGTTTCAACTTATCGCTGCTATTTTTATCCAGGGAAAGGCACAGCTGAATGCTGTTCTTCAGTGAAAATACTTCTCCACCAATTAAATAAAACCAGGAACACAAAACCATGTTACAGTAGATGGCAAGTTAAGCAATCTGACAATTAAAATTCTATATCAAAATCATTATTTCTTTAGTTCCTGATATTTTGATTATTCAAAATAATAGAACCTGCATAAAAAGAATTCCTAGCAAGAGGCAAGGGTGGGTGAGGGGTATAGTTTTAACCCAATCTAATCAGTGAAAATCGAGCAAGTGGGTAGTTTGCATAGCTGAGGTGATTTACCCATTTGCTTTTTTGAGTCGATGGCAATAGCATACACCAGAGATTCATCATCATCAGGCCCCGACTACCATTGTAATTCTGACCTGAGAAGCGACTGTCCTTCCTGCTAAAGGAAGACACTGAAGAGAGGATCAGGGACCAAAATTGGCCATTGAACACTTCCCTCGATGATCCAGGATGCACTCAATCTTTATCCTACAAGAGGAGTTTAAACCTCGCCTGATCCAGACTCCTTCCCATTTCTCCGGAAAGCCCTTTCCTGCAACTTATCTTCTCAATGATGAGGCTTCCCGTGGTGCTGGCTGATGCCTTCCTGCTCTCTGATCCTATCTGTTGGCCAATTTGTGAGCAGGACCAGGATCGTTTGACACCTGGTCAGTTAATGTTCAATCATGTGATATCTGCACGAACCCTATCTTTGTTCGTGGCTTTGGGTGAGCAGCTGTTTTCTACAAAGTTTAAAGAACCAGACAGCCACCCGTGAGTGGGTGGAGAGGAAACCGAGGGTGGGGTCACCAGAGGAAATGAAGGTGGGAAATTGAAGGCAGGAGGATTTTAATTCCACCAGCATTATCCACTGTACAGGCACCCCTGTTGCCATTTCCCGGGCTCAGGTTGTGTGGGCATGACACAACACAGTCAATCACAATGTGTACTCTCCTGCGTTCACCGGTTCCAAATCAATTGCCACAGACTGACCGAAAGATGGCACAAAGGACTGTGTTGGGACATCAATCATAGGGCATAGCTCAACTATACTCCAGGTCACTCCAATAAAAGGAGATTTTTTTCCTAAATTAACAGCAATTACAACAAAGGAGAAAATGATTTAACCCCCTAAGCCTCTCTTGGAACTCCATCACCCCCTCAGATCCTTTTATATTCCTGTCTACTTTCCCACCAATAGAACAATCTTGCACTCTTTATCTATAGTAGTCACATGTTTCACTTGCCCCTCTCATGGTTCCCTCTCACCACCTTGATGTACCCAGCTCTGTAGAAAATGCCCATCACCATGCCCATCTCACTCCCTCCCCCTCCACCCATTCACACTCTCCCCATCCCAATTTCTCCTCTCCTCTCCTGATCCCCCTCTTCCCTGATTCCTCCCTCCATCTGTTTCCCTCTGACCCCACCCCATTTCCCAGCTTCAGTCTCACCCTGCTGTCCTGGCTGGTTCTGCTTCTCTGTGGCACCACTGTGGATAGGGTGGGAAAATTGAAAAAAAGGTCACTGCCACTGTGAAGGATTTGAAACGTGAAGATTTCTCAGGCAGCAAACAGCAGGATCCTACAAATCTACGTTCCACTCTGAGGACCTGACAGCCGATTGGAGGGTGCTGGGTAACTCCAGGGCCCACTGCCACTTTTACCTAGTTTGGATGGGTAGCTGGCATGAGGCTGTGGGGTTAAAATTGGGCCTCTTGGGCACACAATCCCACAGCCAGTTAAAATCCCTCTAGTGTGACTGATCTTTTGAAAACAAGCTGAAGCTGTACAGAGGTAATGTCCGCTTCAGACTTTGTAGTCTGCCATTTCTCATTGTTGAAAGAAAATGTCCCCAGTGTGTATAACTTACGGGCTACATTAACTGCTTGCTTCTCTTAACATTGCCAAAATTATCGTTTCCTTCCTGAGCTTGATTAACAAGAATTACAACTTTTATTTCCGTGAAATGATCAGGGGTGCTAACATATAACGTGATCGGACTGAAGCAATCATAGGATATCATTCACAGAAACAACCTGTCATTTCAGCATTTGGTTTTTTTTAACCTGCAGAAAATTAACTTTCGCCAGGGGGATGAAAATTTAAAAAGGAAATATAGTTGCTTTAATTGAACATGCAATACATAGTGTTTTTTTTGGATTACGATTGTTTCAAGATATGCAACTACATTCAAAGCAAATACATGTACGCGTAACATTTTATAGCACAAGGCTAAAGCAGAACTCTGGAATCTTAGATTTGCAATATTAAAATCTAATTAACATTGAACTAAAATGCAGATTAAGGATCCTTACTCAATGGCAAGCAGACTCGAAGTGATATTTGCACTGCTTTTCTTTACACTCCACCTAACACAGGTGAGTAACCTGAACGTTGAGAATAGGATTAAATAAAATCAATTATAGAGGAGAAGTTAGTGTACCCCAGCTGTGCAAAACAGATTCACAGAGAATTGACTGCCAATTTTTCACTGCAACAAAAGTTTTTATTTTCCACTGATTTGGAAAATATTATCGAGTTTTTAAAAACTCAAACCAAGTGAAAGTGAGTGATAGACTTGGGGTAGGATGTTTCAGGCCCTTCCCAGTGTGTTTTGAAGGCAGGGTTGATGTGGAGGCACGAAAGAATGCAGCGCACTGCCTTCTGACCCATCCCCAACCTGTCTCCCATTTTATGGTGGGCGGAGGTATGTCAGACAGGCCCTTAAATCACCAATATATACCACTGAAGTGCCTCATGCTGCCTCCTCCCATGTTGTACTCATGGCAGGAGTAGGCCCACACTAGCTGGATAACCTGGCATCTTTTACAGTGTGGGCTGGGGTCGGGAAAGGGACGTGGAGGGCCTCCCTGAGCCCAGAGGCAAACACCACTCTCCCCTTTATTTCACCACTCCCCCCAACCACTCTCCGGCCTTGCAAACCTGCCACACTGGGTCTGTGAGCCAGACCTTGCCAATACCCGCAGACTCACCATGAAGTCAGATTTCATTACCCGCTCTTGTTTGGGGACTGCCTTCAATCCCAGCAGTTACCACCACTCAAACCTGGCACTGCTGGAACTACAGAGCTGTTGGATTATCAGATTGGCTGGCAGCTCTCGCAGGTGGGTCCTCCTCAGATGTGGGAAGAATTCTCAAAATTGGACCATGAATATCGCTTCCAGTGTAAATTGGCTGAGGGGCAGCTGACTTTTTGGAGGCTTGGTTCCCTACCAACCTTTAGCCGGATAAGGATGGGGAATAACAGCACCTTGTAAAATCCAGTTGAATGAAATGAGTTCCCAAGTAGAGTTTGAACTACTGTTCTATAGAAAAAAAATGGGTGAAAAATTGCTGATTGGCTCTGGTTCTATTTCATTTTGCTGCTTCAGACCAATTTCACTCCCTATAAATTAAACCAACAAATTGAAGTTTTTACAGCAAAATATTTCTTCTACAGCCAGTTGTACTACACTGCAAATCTGTGATAATTACTAATAGAGTTCATAATGTAGAGGCAGTGGGATTCCAGTCAGGACTTTGTTTCATTCAGACTTAATCTGGTGAAAGTTACTGAAAGATTCAAAATTTAATTAATAAATATCAGAAATAACAAGTTTCTGAATAGCAGGGGAGATCCCATCCGCTGTGTTATTTCTTTTGGAACATCTGAAGCATGTTACTACACAGAAAAATCATCCTTTAGGTCAACTCGACATCCCTTGAATAAGTATAAAACATGATCAGGGAAACCTATCAAATCACCAATATCTGACAACACAGTAAATGTTCTCCTGTGCAAAACTACTACACTGGTCCTCAAAGCAAAGGAGGTCTTTGATTTTAGATAAACAACAACACACTTGGTTACTATTTAACTCTTGCAACAGCCAGACACAATACCATGTGTACTGCACATAACCCATGAATTGCGAAAGTCTACCTGCAACTTAACGGACATTGCTAAAAGCATGAATTATTCCATTTCTGCTTCTGTATAACAACACTTTCAGACTTGTGGTCTAGTAAGGCTAACAACATCAACTTATTCTGCTTAAGATACACGTACTATGCAGTAGAAGGCATTACAAATAACTCAATCTATTGCAATTGTATTCAGAATGCTGTCCATGAATTGGTATAAAATTTCCCTTTGTGCTCTCCTAAGGCTGCCTTTTCAGCCAATGCAAATCTTCAATAGCAAAAGGGCAAACATTTTAGTTTTTAAAAAGCAGAATATTAACTGCAAAAAATAAATGAGTCAAGAACAACTGGTCACTAACACATCCTGTTTGGGTGTGTGTTGGTTCTGCAGTTACAATTCCACTAGTATTGTATCAGTCTATAGTGAACATCAGAGTAAAAATATGTTAATTATACAAATAAGATCACACATATTCTTGAATACACATCACGTAAGTAGCTCTAAAGTTTAATATTGGCCAAGTTACTAGTTTCAACCCCCAATGATTTATCTCCTTCAGGTACTTTAATATGCTTTTCCCTATATAGAAGTTGAATGCACAGCATACAGCGACAGCAGCAGTAGTTACAGCCAATAAATAATTGAATTTTAAGGCCACAGAAAAGTTAAGGCTGGACTGGTATGCTTAACAAAATCTTGCTTAGTAAACCTAACTCAGATACAGGGTCAGCATTAGATTAATACTTCACCCGTTCGAGTTCGTTGATTGGGGGAAAATAAAATGATCGTTTATTAGAATAGCCTTGAATTTTGGAAATTGAAGAAAGTTCCTTGCTTATAGCAGTAATATTGCAGGAGATTAAATATATTTATAAGATTAAAATAACTTTTAAAAACTTGGAAAAGCATTGGGCTGACCTGAGTTTACACTGGGATTAAAGCCAATTTGAACACCAACTGATGGATTTGCCCACTAATTAGGATGTCCGTTCAAATCAGATCCCAGCAAAGCACTGACAACCTTACAAATTATCAGGAAGCTTTCTGGCCTCTGCATACACCTCAGCCCAAGTAGAACTATGGAAAGTGAAGCCATAGCTGTTTAAATGCTGCCCCTGTAAGCAAGTTAAATAAACTGGGATGTACTTGAGCTATCAACTACATAAAAAATAAAATGAACACCAACACCGAAAATAAATTAGAAAGTTTTTTATATAATAAAAGTTTGATCCAAGCGTCTAAAGGCATGATTATGAAATGCTGTGAGTCACAAGTTGCTAGAGCTTCCTAATGATTTTTAAAAGCTGAGATAAAATGAGAAGCTAAGATCTGAGCGACAAAAGGTTATGCCCAGTTGCAAGATTGGGTTCAGTTCATTAATTTTCATTGGATTTACAGTAGATTGCACTACAATGCACATGTAAATGACAAAAAGCAATACGTATAGAGATATTGATTCATTTCCGTCAGAACAATGAGTAAGAAAGCTTGGATTTTTTTTGCTATCGCTGTGTGATCATCTCTGTAAAGTCAAGATTTGAATATGTACAGAAAATAGGAATGTTATAATCAACAGAGCAAGAGCTTGCGTAGCTCAGACAGGCAGAGTTTCTGGATCATTGAGTGGCTCGGTCTCCGCTTTCACAGTTTCCGTGCCTTTGTTGGGTTCAGCTATTTTCTCCTGCTTTTTCTTGCAGGGTAGTCCCTCTTCCCTGCAGTGCACCGCCACATCTACTATGAAGGCAATAGTAGCCAGGAATCCAAATGTCTGGAAAAAAAAAACCAGTAAGAATAAACAAAATGGGAAGATAATCATGAAACTGTCCCTGTCAAACAGAAAACCAGCAAATAGCAAATATTCTCTTGAAATAATAGGCAGACTATGGTAAAACTGTACAAGACTGCAATAGGGTTTACATTCCTCCATTTGCATCTAAATCAACCTCAAGCAAAAAGCGCAAGAAAAAATGGTGGAGATTCATGATAATCGATTGTCCACCTCCTTTACAGTGCTCCAAAAACCTCCAGGGATTTTCAAGAGGGAGGTACGGAAGGGTGGCACAGTACCAGTGCTAGATTTTAAAGAATGTCGCCCACCCCCTCCCTCCCCTGCCACCCCAATGGCCTCAGGGGGACATTAAAGGATGGCCCTGCACCCCCCCACCATAAGCCCTACAAAGCTGGCCATTTGGTAATGGCTACTTCCACCACAGGTTAAATGCCGGTGACAGGATGCGGCTCTTAAGGGTGCATTAATTGCCCACTTAAGGGCCTCAACTGGCCCACTGGCGGATGTGTCACTCGACGTCTTGAGCCTCATGTCCAGATCTTTTCTTGTTGCAGGAAGCAAGGCCTAAAGAACCCAGAGCATGTTCTTTGATTATCAGCCAAATGTTAGTGCTGGAGGCCTGCTGGAATTCAACTTTAGACTGAAAATGGGATTACAGGCCATGTTTGTATTATGTTATAGGTACTATGTAAATTGATAAACTTAGATGTTTAGCTAAGTTATTCTTTTTTTCCAAATTCTAGCATTGCACATTTCAGTGTTGATTCTATCTGCCACTTTTCTAGCCTGTGTCCGCATACAATCTTGTGTATTCTTTCGGAGTTTGTCAAATATAATATCCACCAGCCTCATTTCATAGGACATCATTGATTATCACCCGGTCCTGCGAGGGATGTGACACTTCTGTGTCACCGTACGCAGGTTGTTGCGGTGTCTGTCTGTCTATATTTGTCAGCTCTGACATGAATTGAGGAGGAACTTCATCCAAAGGGTTGTGAATCTGTGGAATCCCCTGCCCAGTGAAGCAGTTGAGGCTACCTCATTGAATATTTTTAAGACAAGGATAGATACATTTTTGAATAGTAAAGGAATTAAGGGTTATGGTGAGTGTGCGGGTAAGTGGAGCTGAGTCCATGAAAAGATCAGCCATGATCTTATTGAATGGTGGAGCAGACTCGAGGGGTCAGATGGCTTACTCCTGCTCCTAGTTCTTGTGTTCTTATGACCTGCTAAACACAAAGCCATGACGTTACCAATTAGTCCATGTCTTTCTAAATGACCACACACTTCATCCCATATTAAAGATTTTAGCAAGTAGGAACTGGCATGCACTGTTCTAATTTATCAGTGAGGCAATCTGTGGCCAATGGTGCTAGCCCCATTTCTAATTTAATGGGGTCCATTTCTTGACTGGTTGAAATTAGGATTGAGAATTAGTAAGGAAAACCATATATATTCCAGGTTTAGTTATTTCTGTACTTGAAAGGTCTAGAAGGTCAACTGGAACACATTATCAGTGGTAAGAAAACTGCTAGAATCTATTGTAATAAATCCATGATCTGATTGGGCATAGTCAGCATGGATTTACAAATGGGAAATCATGTTTGTTGAACTTGTTGGGAGATGTGGCTAACAAAAATGAAAATGGAGGGTCCATGGATGTGGTATACTATTGGATTTTCAGGAGAAATGTCTTTACCTATGAATATAGAAGATGCCACCACGAGGGTCAAGGATATCAGTGAGCAGCTGTAGGACATTCTAAACGAAGGGGGGGGGGGTTGGAATGAACAGCCAGAGGTTGTAGTCCATATTGATACCAAGGACATAGATTAGAACAGGGATGAGGTCCTGAAGGCAGAATATAGGGAGCTAGGAAATAAATTAAAAAGCAGAACCTCAAGGTAGTAATCTCAGGATTATTTCCAGTGCCACGTGCTAGTGAGATCAGGAACAGGAGAATAGACCAGATGAATGGGTAGCTGGAGAGATGGTGTAGGAGGGAGGGATTGGGATTCCTGAGGCATTGGGACTAATTCTTGGGAAATGGGATCTTTATAAGCTGGACGGGTTGCAGGACTCCAGCAGAATTGGGACCAACATCCTCGCAGGGGTATTTGCTAATGCTGTTGGATAGGCTTTAAACTAGAGAGGCAGGGGGATGGGAACCTGTGCAAAGAGACATGAGAGAGAGAAACAAAGCTAGAAATGAAAGACAGAAAAGTAGAAAGCTAAAGGAGAAGGCGGGGAAACAAAGACTAGCAGCAAATAGGGCTATAGTACTAAAAACCATATGTAAAAATGTTAAAAAAAACAAATCTAAAAAAAACTGTAATGAACGCAGGGGCAATCATAATAAGGTAGATGAATTAACAGTGCAAATTGGTATACACAGGTATGATATGATTGTGATGACAGAGACATGGCTGCAAGGTGATCATGGCTGGGAATTGAATATCCAAGGGTATTCAATATTTAGGAAGGACAGGAAAAAAGGCAAAGAAGGTGGGTGGCATTGTTAGTAAAGGATGAAATCAATGCAATAGTGAGAGAGGATATTGGCTCAGAACATCTAGATGTAGAATAAGTCTGGGTGGAACTAAGAAGCAACGGGGGGGGGGGGAGCGCAAACATTAGTGGGAGCTGTCTTTGGGCTTCAAACAGCAGTGGTAAGGTAGGTGATGGCATTAAACCATCTGATTGGCTATCAACTCTCGAACACTGGACTTCCTGAGGTAGGGAGGAAGGAATTAATGTTGCTCCCAGTGTTGTATTGCTGTGGGATCTGGATCATGGCTAGATCCCCTCTGACATTTTATTTGGGAAGGGGTGGGGACTACAGCACCCCATAACATTCAGCCCTATGTAACTATTTCTGGAGACTCTATTCTGTTTTGTTGCCTTTCCAACCCAACATCTATGCTTTCTGTGAAACTTAGGGAAAGTATTTAGCAAGCGAAGGGTTATAAAATGAAAATTCAATAAGAACCTGGAATTAAAAGTCTAATGATGACCATGAAACCATTGTTGATTGTCATTAGAACTTACCTGGTTCACTAATGTCCTTTAGGGAAGGAAATTGCCGTCCTGACCTGATCTGGCCTACATATGACTTCACAGCCACAGCAATGTGATTGACAGGTGCCCCCTGAAATGGACTACCAAGCCACTCAGTCCCAGGGTAATTAGGAAAGGGCAATAAATGGTGGCCTAGTCAGTGACGCCCACATCCTGTATCTTAATTAAAGAGTTTTTTTTTAAATGAAGGGGGCAGTTCAATCGTCTGTAATGTGTGTATTTCTATGACCGCATTAATGTAATTTCAATGTTGTCCTCAAATATATTAGTTCATTTAACCTTTAATAAACAGGACTGTGTGTTGAGTTCATTTCTGGCAAATGGGTACGTGACTGCAGCCTTTGTCTATATACTAAAAAAAAAATTCCTCACAATTGGCACCATGACAGAAAGTGGGTTATTGCGTACTGCAGGTTTATTAATGCTGCCTGTTTTGCAGTTGCTTTTTGGTTACTTCATTTTGTTTTGAAATAAAATGATCGGCTCAAAGTGAAATTGCTCTTGGGATTTACCCAAGGGCCATCATTGAGGGCCTCAGTGGCTCAAAATTGGTCTTTCTTTCCTTCTGTTGGGTGACCTTCTTGTGCTAGCGACTCACCTCAATTATTTAGATGAGACCTGAGGACCGAACACAATTGATCCACTCGGTTTGAACATGCTGTTTGTGCAGCATTGAGTCTGAGCCCAAGAACAAGTAAGAGTTTTAACAACACCAGGTTAAAGTCCAACAGGTTTATTTGGTAGCAAATGCCATTAGCTTTCGGAGCGCTGCTCCTTCGTCAGATGGAGTGGATATCTGCTCTCAAACAGGGCATACAGAGACACAAAATCAAATTGCAAAACCACCCCAAGAACAAGTCCAGATGAAGTTTTAGCCTGAGAAATTTACCCACAAAGGAAGCCTGTCTTATCGCTTGAACTCAGCTCAATCACAATAACAAAGTCAAACAGCCTGTCAAACTCCTGCCTAGGCTGCAACAAACTGCTTGGAGGGCTACTAATGTTGACCAGACCGTGCCCTAAACAAAATCCAAAGGCCGGGATTTTCCGGCCCTGCTGTGGTGGGACCCGCCACGGGGGATGCGGCAGGCCAGCTAAAAGCCCACTGACTTTCAGCAGTTCCTGGTGGTGGGCCGGGCTGCAAAATCCTGGCAAATATCCTTTTGAGAGCATGGGACAAGAACAGTTAAAGTAATGGCGAATTTAAAGGAAAACTTACCACAGACGCTCTCTCCAAGCTAGACCCATCATTCTGTGTTGCAAATATAATGGAGGCGATCAAGAAAAATGACGATATCACAGCAGTGTATGTAAAGTCCTGTAGAAAAAAAATGCAGAGAATTTCAATTCCCCAGTCAATGTTTTATCAGACAGATGCTGCAACACAAACATTTTTCAAAAGGTCATGAAAAAAGGCTGTTTGGCACATTATAGCTTTTGCATCAAGTACTTCTGTTCTCCTTTCAGATAATCTCATAACATTAATTATGTTCCTTTTAAAATATTATTACATTGCTGGTAGATCATTGCAAATACTTGTACGTAAATAATTATTTCCTACAAGCTGTTTTAAATTTGCTTTTCATGAATTTTATTGATTGATTTTGTGTTTTTAATGCATTTTCAAGAACATTCTGGATTGGCTTTATCCCTATAACATGCTGATAACCCCTTTAATCCTTTCTTTCCCAATGGCAAAGATTAGGCTGGTCTACTGCTAGCTCACTGCTCATTCAATTTACATTTTGAATACACCTAGTTTTCTTCAGTGTGGCTTTTCTGAACATGAAATAACATCCTAATAACAGATCCAAATTATTCACCGATTTCCAAGACTTTCCAATTGTTAACCCATTTAAAATATGTAAAAGGCCTGGTTTTAGGTAGCTGCAGGGAATGCATGAAAAATATCTTAATCTATTTATCAGGTCATGTGTCTTTGAGGCTTCCGTTGTGTGTGAGTCATCCGTCCCCAAAACTGGCTATGGCTGCACCCATTTGATGTTGTTTACCAATCTATTTCTTTTAAAATCAAAGAAATTGCACTGTGCTTTTCACATCTTAGAGTTCTTTACAGCAAATTACACTTTTGAAGTGTAGTTACTTGATATGTACATGAGTGTGGCAGTAACAAATGAAATTAAATGTTAATTAGTTTTGGTGGTGTTAGCTGTGGGATAAATGTTAGCCAGGACACTGGTGAACTCACCTGTTCTCCATCCTATAACGTCACAGGATTGTTTTGCTACCCGAACATGAATTTGGTTTACTGCCTCACCAGAAGGCTGACATCTCCAATAATGCAGCCCTATCTCAGTACTACATGAAGTGCCACCCCAGATTGTGGGTCTTGGCCCCACAGCCTTCTGACTCAGAATAGAAGTGCAACTACCGTACTGAGTTAAACTAACAATTAATGTCAACACAGTATTACTGAATCTAAGAATACACGAGACCAATCAGACTTTATGTGCCTGTGTCAGTTATCAGAAAGAGGTGTCCATATTTATCCACTGCCCTCTTAAAACTGTGCGCATTCTGCTGCCACCAGCATTTCTGTTAAGACTTTCCATGTCCTACAGATTTGTATAAAATCAAAATCCCAACTTGTTTCCGGTAAAGACTTTTGGCAACTGGTAACCATCCAGGACAAAGCAGCCGCTTAATTGGCACCACATCTACAAACATTCAATCCCTCCACCACCGACGCTCCGTAGCAGCAGTGTGTACTATCTACAAGATGCACTGCAGCAATTCACCAAAGATCCTTAGACAGCACCTTCCAAACCCATGAACACTTCCATCTAGAAGGACCAGGACAGCAGATAAATGGGAACACCATCACCTGAAAGTTCTCTCCAAGTCACTCACTGTCCTGACTTGGAAATATATCGTCGTTCCTTCGCAGTCACTAGATCAAAATCCTGGAATTCCCTCCCTAAAGGCATTGTGGGTCAACCCACAGAACATGGACTGCAGCGATTCAAGAAGGCAGCTCACCAGCACCTTCTCAAGGGCAACTAGGGATGGACAATAAATGCTGGTCAGCTGGCGACACCCATGAACCACGAATGAATAAAAAAAAACGAACTTACTGACCAATGGAAACTTATGGTTTTGAACACTTCCATCAGACCGTCCTTTGACATACTTTGTTCTAATCAAATTTGCCTCGGTTTCTGTAGGCTACCTTCATAACAAGCATGAGAGGAAAATACACACAACTACTAGTTTTCAATGCACACAGGAGTGTTTGTCACGAAGTGGCAGACTGCACAGAGCTGCTCTGTTTTAACTAGTTCGACATGTACGTTAACCTCGGCGGCCGGGGAAATAGGAACTTAGAATCTCAGAACATGCTGGCGACTGAAGGAAAATCCTTCAAATTTGGCTTTCATAACTGCAAGCACTTTGGAAGCTTCAGAGGAGTTAATCCAGAATACCACAACATTGTAACAGAATGGCAGCTATTTCCACTTTTTGCTTTTCTATCAAAATCAACAAAGACAGTCTAATGGAACTGGACTTCTGCAATATCACTGCACCGGACAGTATAAAATGCAAACGGATAATCAGAACAAAACCAGCAGCCCAGATGCATTCAAAAAGACAGGTTTCACATGTTGTGTTTGAAACACAGCACTTGACCGCCCTAACGAATGAATAGACTAAAAGGTTGGTACTGCCAGATATTCCTGCTTTATCAGACAAACAGTATCAAGTATTGAAATAGCAAAAATTGGAGGAAATATAAGTTTAATAAAATTGGTTACTGCTTAATTAGTGGCATGCATATGCTCAAAAAGAGGAAGGAAAATGACTGTGGGTGCGTGGCAAGGGGGGGGGGGGGGGGGGGGGGAGAGAACAATAATTAAAATACCGGGTACACTCCCCCAGGAATTCTTTTTTTTCAAATGACTGTTTCAAAACACAGATTTTAGTTTCTGATATCAGACTGTGAACATTTTGAAAGTTCCTCTTTGCTGAGGCCGCACGCAACACATGTATTACTCGAGCAGGTGCTCATTCCAACGCAGCTTTACGAGACAAAGAACCTCACAAACCACGGCCATCTAAGTTTCAGCTTTCCGATAGCTCCCCTGCCAGGGCCAAAAACATACCCCAGCTGTAATTCCAAAGCAAATTTACCCACGGTTCATTGACAGGGTAAAGAAAACAGCAACTCCCGAAATAACAATGCCAGCTTGCCTTTATGTACCATCTTCGATGCAATACGCTATCCCAAGGTGCTTCACAGCTTATCAAAAAGAATCTAACGCCGAGTACACAGGGAAATAATAGGATAGGTGACTAAAAGCTTGTAGGGGTCACAGGTTTTGAGGCATATCTTGAAGCAGGAGGGAGAAGTAGAAAGCATGGAGAGAGCTCCATGGGAGGAATTCCAGAGCCTAGGTTGAAGTCACAAGCCAGGATCCTCCCCCCTCCCCATCCAGCCAGGTTTCCCAGCGACGAAGGCAGCTTGCCATCAGCCACCAGTAGGATCTTCCAGTCCTGCTAATGTCAATGGCCATTTGCATTGCTCGCCAACAGAGGTTGCTTTCAGCGGGACCAGAAAATCCCACTGGTGGGCAGGCCTGGAGAATCCCACCCACAGCTGCTTGCACGGTAGCACAGTGGTTAGCACTGCTGCTTCACAGCTCCAGGGACCTGGGTTCGATTTCCGGCTTGAATCCCTGCCTGTGTGGAGTTTGCACATTCTCCTCGTGTCTGCGTGGTTTCCTCCCACAGTCCAAAGATGTGCGGGTTAGGTTGATTGGCCATGCTAAAAATTGCTCTTAGTGTCCTGAGATCTGTAGGTTAGAGGGATTAGTGGGTAAATATGTAGGGATATGGGGGTAGGGCCTGGGTGGGATTGTGGTCGGTGCAGACTCGATGGGCCGAATGGCCTCTTTCTGTACTTTAGGGTTTCTATGTCTTTCTATGTAATTGGGATGTAAAGAGAACAAAACTGGAGGAGCACAGAGACCTCAGAGGCTTTCAATGTGGGGGAGGTTATAAGATGAGGTGAGAACTGAGCCAATGGCAGGATTTGAAAATTAGATGAGAATTTTAAAATTGGGAAGTTGCTGGACTGGAAATCAATGAAGATCAGCAGGCACAGGATAATTGGTGAAGGAGGCTTATTGTGAGTTAGGGTACAAGCAGGAGAGATTTGGATGAGTTTAAGCTTATGCAGTTTGGAGGGTGGGAGGCAAGCCTGGAAAGCAATGGAATTGTCAAGTCTAGAAGTAACAAAGCTGCAGATAACAAAGCAGCAGACAAGCTGGAAATAGGCAATGTCCCAGATGGAAGTCAATTAGATGGAGAAAATTTCTGCTTGTCCAGTTCTGGATGCTGGACAAGTACCGGGACAAATAAGAGACAATGGAGGGTCTGGGGGAGGTGGTGGCGAGCTAGAGCCAGGTATCATTTCAAGTGGGTTGGATCTCATGTTTAAATATCAGGGGTGAACCTGCCTCAGCTTTGCTGGCTGCCCCAAAGCAATTTAACAGTCATCTCCAAGAGCTGCCAAGCAATTAAATGGCCAGCAGCTCTCTGGTTCTGCGGTGCCATCTACACCGGTGGCCACTGCTGGGACTGCTGCCAGTCAAAGAACAAAGAAAATTACAGCACAGAAACAGGCCCTACGGCCCTCAAAGCCTGCACCGACCATGCTGCCCGACTTAACTAAAACCCCCTACACTTCCGGGGACCATATCCCTCCATTCCCATCCTATTCATGTATTTGTCAAGACACCCCTTAAAACTCACTATCATATCTGCTTCCAAAACCTCCCCTGGCAGCAAGTTCCAGGCACCCACCACCCTCTGTGTAAAAAATCTGCCTCATACATCTCCTTTAAACCTGTGCCCCCTAACAATTGACTCTTCCACCCTGGGAAAAAGCTTCTGACTATCCACTCTTTCCATGCCTCTCATAATCTTGCAGACTTCTATCAGGTCGCCCCTCAACCTCCATCATTCCAGTGAGAACAAACCAAGTTTCTCCAACCTCTCCTCATAGCTAATGCCCTCCATACCAGGCAACATCCTGGTAAATCTTTTCTGTACTCTCTCCAAAGCCTCCACATCCTTCTGGTAGTGTGGTGACAAGAATTGAACACTATATTCCAAGTGCAGTCTAACTAAAGTTCTATAAAGCTGCAACATGACTTGCCAATTTTTAAACTCAATGCCCCGGCCGATGAAGGCAAGCATGCTGTATGCCTTCTTGACTACTTTCTCCACCTGCATTGCCACTTTCAGTGACCTGTGTACCTGTACACCCAGATCCCTCTGCCTATCAATACTCTTAAGGGTTCTGCCATTTGCTGTATAATTTCCTATTTGTATTAGATTTTCCAAAATGCATTACCTCACATTTGTCCGGATTAAATTCTATCTGCCATCTCTCCGCCCAAGTCTCCAACCGATCTATATCCTACTGTATCCTCGGATGGTCCTCATCGCTACCTGCAAATCCACCAACCTTTGTGTCGTCCACAAACTTACTAATCAAATCAGTTACATTTTCCTCCAAATCATTTACATATATCACAAACAGAAAAGGTCCCAGCACTGATCCCTGAGGAACGCCACTTGTCACAGCCCTCCATTCAGAAACGTACCCTTCCACTGCTACCCTCTGTCTTCTTTGACCGAGCCAGTTTTGTATCCGCCTTGCCAGCTCACCTCTGATCCCATGCGACTTCACCTTCTGCACCAATCTGCCATGAGGGACCTTGTCAAAGGCCTTATTGAAGTCCATGTAGATAACATCCACTGCCCTACCCTCATCAATCATCTTTGTCACTTCCTCGAAAAACCCGATCAAGTTCGTGAGATACGACTTCCCCTTCACAAAACCATGTTGCCTCTCGCTAATATGTCCACTTATTTCCAAGTGGGAATAATTCCTGTCTCAAAGAATCTTCTCCAATAATTTCCCTACCACTGATGTCAGGCTCACCGGCCTGTAATTACCTGGATTATCTTTGCTACCACTCTTAAACAAAGGAAGAACATTGACTATTCTCCAATCCTCTGGAACCTCCCCTTAGCCAGTGAGGATACAAAGATTTCTCTCAAGGTCCCAGCAATTTCCTCCCTTGCCTCTCTCAGTATTCTGTGGTATATCCCATCAGGCCCTGGGGACTTGTCTACCTTAATCTTTTTCAAGAACTCCGATACCTTTTCCTTTTTGATCTCAACATGACTCAAACTATCTACACACTCTTTCCCAGATTCATCACCCACCAAGTCCTTCTCTTTGGTGAATACTGATGCAAAGTACTCATTTAATACCTTGCCCATTTCCTCTGGCTCCACGCTTAGATTCCCTCCCTTGTCCTTGAGTGGGCCAACCCTCTCCCTGGCTACCCTCTTGCTCTTTATAAATGGATAAAAAGCCTTGGGATTTTCCTTAATCCTGCTGGCCGATGCTTTTTCATGACTCCTTTTAGCCCTCTTTACTTAAGTTTCTTTCTACTTTCCTTGTATTCCACACTTGCTTCGTGTGTTCACAGTCTCCTAGCTTTGACAAATGCTTCCTTTTTCTCTTTGACTGGGCTCACAATATCTCTCGTTATCCAAGGTTCCCAAAACTTGCCATATTTATCCTTCATCCTTACAGGAATGTGCCGGTCCTGAATCCCTATCAATTTACACTTGAAAGCCTCCCACATGCCAGATGTTGATTTGCCCTCAAACATCTGCCCCCAGTCTACAGTCTTCAGTTCCTGTCTAATATTGTTATAATTAGCCTTCCCCCAATTTAGCACCTTAACTTGAGCATTATACTTATCTTTATCCATCAGCACCTTAAAGCTTACTGAATTATGGTCACTGTTCCCGAACTGCTCCCCTACTGAAACATCGACCACCTGGCTGAGCTCATCCCCCAAGTCCTGAAGGTGGTGTGCTGCAATGAAGCACAGACCTGAACAAGTCTGGGATCTTGCCAAAGCCAGGTGGGTAGGCTCTGGCAAGGTAGGGTATGGTCCAACGCCGGCATCTCCACTTCAAGGTAGGGTATGGACAGGGCAGTGGGGAGGGGGAACATGGGGTATGAAGTTTTCTTTTGGGGGGGGGGGGGGGGTGTTGGTGGGTCCTCCAATGGGAGCAAGATGTCTATACAAGTGACACTTCCCTCTTTACCAGTCAAAAGCCCGCCCCATAAAATCTGCCAGGCTGGATACTTGGCGTTGACCTCTCACTGCCATGGGTGAAATACCAGCGGCAGTGCCAGGAGGCCCTTAAATGGCAAGTTAAGGGCTTCAATTAGTCCATGGGTGGGTAGGCCTCTGGATGCCTCCCGTGCAACAAGTAAATTAGCATGGCAGCCAATTTTACGGCCCTACCTCACCTGCCAATCTGCCCCGCGAGGGGGAATAGGAGACGCCAAAAAATCCAGTCATAATTTATTTTCTTAAACTGGCCACATTACTAATGTCCATAACATTTACAGAGTCAGTTTGAGTAAGTCTGTGAGCCCATCCCTAGTTGTAAACTTTAATCCAGCAGCGCGCACAAGGATTCAGTGAACTGCTACATGAGGTTAGTGTTTCTGCGCTGCATATTTATTTACTCCAAATTCCATTCTGCAGCTCCTCCTGAGAAAGTATGATACTAATCAACTGAGCCGCTTCACACCACACTCTTAATCCATCAGAGCTACTTCAGGTGAGCTAAAAATTCACATAGATGCAATCTTTTTCAATTCAGTTTTAACAACGCATGACCATTAACCAGCAGAAATAGCACAATCTGCTGTAAATTAGCACTGATTGGAATGTTATGGTGGTTCTAAAGAATATTTTTATAAACAGAATTCTATCAGCTATTTTGTTCTGCTCAGGAATTTTGAGACAGCAATGCTCTCAGTTGAATAGCAGCCAGTATTTCACAACTGTAGGGAGGGAGGATAAGAAACAGAAAGGGCACTTTGACAAGGTCACGATGAAGAGGATCAGGTGGTCATCACAAGCTTGCAGCAACTGTCTAAGTCAAATCTGGAGATTCCTTGCGCAAATTCCATTGCAGTTGCTCTATGCGGAAAACACAAGTTCGGAATCTTTGCCTAGATTTTGCATTAAAAGGTGTGGCAGCATTGTGTTTATGTTACTGGACTGATAATGGAGGCCCTTGACTAACAAACTGGAGAGCATGGACCCAAATTGCACCACGGCAGTTTGTGAATTTGAATTCACTGATGCAATTGGGGCATCTTTTGCTGTCACTAATCAGGTGAACCTGTCCCATATGAAATAAATGCATTAAATAGTGCCACACCACCATTTGGACACAACTTAGGACAACAATTTATGAAGTTGAGAAAAGACATTGTGTGGTATAATTCAGAAGAATTACAACAAATTGTACTTTTTCCAGGAACAAAAACAGAAAATGGTGCAAATATTCAACAGATCGTGGAGAGAGAGAGAGAGAGAGAGAGAGAGGCAGGGCTAATGTGCTGAATCTTTCAATCAACCTGAAGTCCCAATGGCAGAGCAGACCCTGTGGTGGTATTATGCAGGCAGCGGCCAATTCAGGTGGCTGGCAGTTCCGCAGCTTCAGCAATGCTACTGTTAGTGGTGGTGGGCTTTCTTTGCTGCGGAGGGCTCCACTCTGGGCCATGGGGTGTCCATCAAGGAGGTCCCCCCACCCTGCTAATCCCTTCTCCCACCATGTTGCCAGCCTTTTCACTTCCAACTGGATGCCAATGGGCCAGGAAAATTCAGCGCAACATTTCAAGTTGGAGAAACGCTGATTTGTTTTCTCTCTTCACACATTTTAAGGTTTGGGTTTATTTCAAATTTCCAGCGCCTGCAGTATTTTGCTTCTTTATTAAATGTTTTTCTGGTTGTTGGTCAGATCCCTCGGTGACCCAAGTGTGGCAAGGGTGTATTTAATCCACCAGGCAAACGGCAACAATTCCAAGCCACACAGGATTCCAGCCAATTAAACGGAGCCGAGTACTTGTAGGAAAAACTCCCTGGCTGATACTGAATCAAATCCAAAACTGAAGTGGCATTGCCAGGCAGGTTTACCAGCAGACATGCTAGAACTCTGGCAGGCTGAAAATCGATTAAAAATTGTCCAAGTGCAGCTGGACAGGTCAGGAGGTTCATGTCTTAAGAGTGCACTGGGTACTCCTGATCATGCTCAAGTCTTCAGTCCAGCACATGGAACTAGAGTTGTATCCATTGCAGAGGAGGAAAGCTGACACGATCAGCCTCCCAAGGAGGCAAGCAACCTGCAGGCTTATCAGAACAGAATGGAAATTACATGTTGAAATGGCCATGGGAAATTCACTTTACCAGCTAAAGAAAGGGCGGCACAGTGGCTAGCAATGCTGCCTCACAGCGCCATGGACCCGGGTTCAATTCCGGCCTTGGGTGACTGTCTGTGTGGAGTTCGCACGTTTTCCTCCGGGTGCTCCGATTTCATCCCTCAGTCCAACGATGTGCAGGTTAGTTGGGCTGGCCATGCTAAATTGCCCCTTAGTGTCCCCTGATGTGTAGGATAGATGGATTAGCCGTTGGAAATGTGTGGGTTTACGTGGATAGGGCCTGGGTAAGGTGCTTTGTCGGAGGGTTGGTGCAGATTCAATGGGCCGAATGGACTCTCCTGCACTGTAGGGATTCTATGGTTTAAAAAAAAATGACTTGGGAGAGAGAATATGGGAAAAATGTTAAACAAAGACGCAGTTTTGTAAGAATTAAAATGTTAGCTCCCGATGCTATATTCAAAATTCTGGACAGGACCGATTAAAAACCGTTGACCATCTGAACTTAAGTCAGTTGAAATTTAGAGCAAAAGGATTTAAATTTACTTTCAATTTCCTTTTTCAGTAAAACAGTCATTAACTGGTGACTGTCAGCAGATGTTCCCGAATTACAAGGAGGGTATTGTTACTATCCCAGCACAGACAGTTAGTGTTTGAAGGGAGATTCGAACACCCTGTTACTGACTGAAAGAATGCCATGGAATTTCTCACTTTAAAAGAAAACAAACTTTAATGCACAATAATAAAATAAATACTAAATTAACACAACATAACTGTCATTACTTCCCCTAAATTTTACAGGATCTTGACGGTTCGTTCACTTCTCCTGGGACCAAACTAAGCTTTGCCATGGTTCTCTGTAATTAACATTGATTTCTCCTCAGTGATCTATTTATTCTCATGAGGTATGAGATATCTTGGGGATTCTTCCACTAGCATTTGGCGAAGCGATCCCTCAATATCTCACAAATGTGGACGCCCCGGCTCAAGCATGGGCCTTACTCAATCCTGCTTAGTGTTTTTAAAACAGAAACACTCCTGGTTCCTAATAATTCTCTGCTATGGTTCCACAACTCCCTTACGGGTCCTGGCAGATTCGATTTCTATTTTCTCCCAAGTTGCAACCAGGCAGACTGCCACCAAAATTCCAATTGCTGCTTCCACTACGAGAGCTGCTGTAAAATTTCCTCCGGTTCCAAGCTAGGCAAGTCTTTCAGCCTCTTTTCCCCCTCACAAACTCTGTTTTCAAAGTGAGCTCAGACCTGCCTTTTGCATAATGAAAAATAAAATTAGTATTTTCTCTGATTAAGGCGCTGATCTAGCTAACATTTAACTCTTTTGCTCCATTGACTCTCAAGTGAGCTGCAAACAACACAAGACTAAAGCTGCAATTGTATCTAACTGATATCCCTGGGTTTATAGAAAAGCCTGTAATTTGATTGCAAAATGGCATCCCCTATCCTCTTCTCCTTGGCAACCTTAATCTTGTCTTCAAGGGCAAATGTTAATTAGATATTTCTGACCAAAGGGGCAGATTTCAGCACAACTATTTATAAGCTTGATACTTGTAACATGTGTGTGTTTCAAGAGACTTACGACCTCTGATTGTTTCACACGATATTCAGTGACAAGGCAATTGGATGGCGCATAGTCCACCATATTGAAAAGGCACAACAGCACTGACCCACTATTGAAAAAATGTGGACGCCCTCAAAACGAAGACAGATCGCCGGGAGCACACCAAGACTGGAAGATGGACCTCCTGCGAGCCAAGATGGATCTCCAGGAACATTCTGAGGCTGGAAGGTGGATCCCCTCCAGGGTACCGAATCTGAAAGGTCCAGCTGCCATTGCCCCCAACCTACCGCTGTGGTGGTCCAGGGTTGAGGGCTGCCTCCATTCTGAACTCCAGAGGCAGTCCCAACATCATTCAGGTGAGTCCCACATCGCCGGCATCACAAAGAATCTAGCATGGTTGGGGGGAGGGGTGGAGGGGGTGGTCAGGCCTTCATCTGTATCCCATTAACGGGATGCAAATTATTTTTAGACCTCCTATAATATATTGCTCCACCCCCCCCCCCTTCTTTCATTTGAGTTTCTGGACCAGTCGACACACTGTGTAGGTATGAGCAAATTTTAAGACTACACTCTTATGTGCTGGTGGTTACAGTCCTTCCTCCCTGCCAGCTGCTATGGTTCCTTTCAAGCGCGCAAAGTTTTTGTTACAAGAGGAAACATACACTTTCCTGTATCTACAGGAAGGTGGATATCCTGTTAAAACCCAACTATAAACTGAAATTGTCCCTTAGTGTCACAGCTTCTTGGCAAAATGGATAATCACAGACATTTCTGAAGAGTTCACTTGCTCTTTTAGAGCAGAATTAGTGATTAGTGTGATCCAGGCACAAGCACAAAAACTGACAGAGAAAAAGAAGAGAAACTGATTTGTTGTCAAACAAATTAAAAGATTTTTTGACACGTCACAGTCAGGACAGATGACTAAAGACATCTTAAATGTGGGTAATGAGAAAGGGGTGCCCTTACATGAAAGGATTTCACAGTAATCATCCCCTTTAACAGCAAACATTTTCCTGGATTTATTTTTCTAAAACCTGAAAGCAACTCATAATGACTGCCCCGTTTAACTCAACCATTTATTTTCAAAAGGAGCAAACCCATCATCTAGATGACAGCAGACTATGCTCTCACTCTTTGCATCTGGAAGCAAATGTTCAAAAAGTGAGCGGATGAGGAGAAAAAGGTTCCTTTACGAATGCTATGATGTGGAGATGCCGGCGTTGGACTGGGGTGGGCGCAGTAAGAATGTTCACAACACCAGGTTAAAGTCCAACAGGTTTATTTGGAATCACGAGCTTTCGGAAAGCTGCTCCTTCATCAGGTCAGTGATGAAGGAGCAGCGCTTCAAAAGCTCATGATTCCAAATAAACCTATTGGAATTTACCTGATGAAGGAGCAGCGCTCCGAAAGCTCGTGATTCCAAATAAACCTATCGGACTTTAACCTGGTGTTGTGAGACTTCTTGCTTTACGAATGCTGTCTTATACATTGGTGTAATCTCAAACAGCTGTTACATACTTACGATCGGCATCCTCAACACATTACAGTGAAATTCCAGATAGTATTTAACAATGTTTAACGTTTAACATGCTCTCTATTAACCTAAATTTGAAACATGACGCTGGCTTAGCTTTTAACGCCAAATTTAAACACCAGAAAAATTAACTACTGGCCAGAACTAAACATTCAGTTCATTTCATACACTTTGAGTAAAAGTGATATTCTACTTTCCGACAATTTTATTTTGGTTGCAAATTCCTGTCACATTCCTCGAGAGACTGATAAGTGTTTTCTTTGCTTCATTTTAACATGCAGATTGAAATTATTTTTTGCTAAATAAATAACATTTTTTCCTGCCGATATTTGTAGGTGACGTAGTAACATAAACAAGGTAATGCAGAATCCTCCAGCGGCACCAAGACTTTCTTTGTATCACAGCTACGTCCACTGCCAGAAATCACAGACGCAGTTTGTTGCGGTAAGTGTTCTGCTACTCTGAATGCAGACGGGAAGTATTTTAAAATCAGCTGCCTCTTGATATCACAGAACAGCTTCTGGTGGAAGTACCCCAAAGTGTAAAGGTGCCTTTAATTTAGCATGCTAGGAATGAATGAGAACTGAGATTAGAAGAATTCCCTTCCCATTTCCGATCAATGTCTGGCTATGTGGAAATGATTTTCAGTTAAATTAATTAATACCAGATTAATTCTAAAATCATAGTAGAATGGCTATAGTACAGAAGGAGGCCATTTGGGCTGTGATATTTGTGCTGTAAGATGACATAAATCCACCTTTTTATGGACATAAGTACAATATGGGGAATATGGACAAAACTGGCTGAAATACGGACAAACTTAAAATTCTGTGTTTCAATACACATGGACTTAAAATGGCTGCAAATGAGACATTGACAGACAGAGATACACAGCCTTATCAAATCCATCTGGGAGTTGCTTGAGTTGACAAAGAACAATGAGTCACGGGCTAAACTAGTCTGCTAGTTATGCAAAAATGGACCCTGTTAGACCTGGCTCAAAACCAAAGAACAACATTACCCATAACAACATTTATGGACAGTACACATTATAGACTCAAAGTTGTCTGCGAAATCCAACAGGTTTGGGCCCAGGCTGTGTCTTGCAAAACCATCTCGATGGGAAAACGATCAACACCTCCTGAGGATCATCAAAAACCATTTTGCACCTCATTGGCTCCAAGCACTCTCGTCAAAATTCAACAAGTACTTACCAGCAAAGATCCAGGATACAAGAAGCTGCATTTTCGGACACAACCCCAGACTGAAGGCCTGGGTTGCACAACAAAGATTTTTATACCTACTCGACCACGCAACCAAGGTGTATGTTCCTTGAAGGCAAGACAGCCCTGACCTTTTCTTAAAGATAGTACTGCCTCTTTAACCCCAGGAGTGGTGAGTATAATCTACGGTCCCCAGAAATCCTCAATTTCAACAGCGTTCAACACCTCCTGAGGCCTATCCAAACCATTTCACACCCTATCAGCTCCAAGCACTCCCATCAATTCGACCGACCGTTGGGAGAAGACCACCAGAATTTCAAAGGCTTCATCTTGTAAAATTGAATTAAGACAGAGGACGCTCGACTTTTCGGGAGTTCAGTTCATTTTTTTCACGACTACAGCCAAGGACTCTTCTCCGGCCTACTGCAACCAAGAACAGCTGGCAACAAGGTCTGAAGACTGGACAACGCGGAAGAACCACCAAAGAAAGAAATTCAACAACTACTTACCAGCAAAGATCCAAGACACAAGAAACCGTCGCATCTGCGAACACAACCCTAGACTGAGGCCTAGGTTGTGCAGCAAAGACTTTTTTACCTACCTGACCACGCGACCAAGGCGCGTCTCTTAAAAGCAAGATGGCCCTGACTTTTTCTTAAAGGCAGTACTGCCCCTTTGACCACAGGAGTGGAGAGTATAATTAACAGTCCCCAGAAATCCCCAATTAGCTAAGTGTTGAGGAAGGGTGGTTGAAAATTGTGTAAAGTTGTGTAAACCTAAAAATATCCATTGTGTCGTTATAGTCTCTTCCTTCCATAGCATAGTAACTGGTTATGTGTGCATGTTGATAGGTCTGGTTAATTTCATTCCTTCCTAAATAAAATTTGGCCTTTTGTGTCACCCAATCATCTCTCTCTTTTCATTCTGGTGAATCACGGAGTCTAGAACCTATAGTGCCAGTTCTCTGCAAGAACAATTCACCATGTGCTACTCCCTTGCCATTTCCCTGTAACCCTGCAAATCAGATAATCATCCATTTCACTTTTGAAAGCCCTGATTCAATCAGTCTCAACATCCTAACTGATCCCTGTGTAAAAAGGTTTTTACTCATGTCAC
The DNA here is from genome assembly GCF_964213995.1 of Mustelus asterias. Lineage (NCBI taxonomy): Eukaryota > Metazoa > Chordata > Chondrichthyes > Carcharhiniformes > Triakidae > Mustelus > Mustelus asterias. Next base: position 55,357,239 of record NC_135802.1, read on the forward strand.
TGTTGCTCAATCTGTCAATCATCTTAAAACAGTGTCCTCTGGTTCTCAATCCTTCCACCAATAGGAATTGTTTTCTCCTATTCTGTCCAGATCCCTCAGGATTTTGAATACCTCTAATAAATCTCCCCTCAAGCTTCTCTTCTCCAAGGAGAACAGTTGCAACTTCTCCAATCTCTTCATGTAACTGAAGCCCCATCCCGAGAATCATTTTTGCAAATCTTTTTCGCACCCTCTCTAATGCTTTCACACATTCCTTAAGTGCGGTGCTCAGAACTGAATGTTTTATCCAGATTTATGATAACTTCTTTGCTTTTGCACTTGATGCTCCTATTTATAAAGTCCAGGATCTTTTTAACCATGCTCTCAACCCATCCTGTCACCTCCAATGATTTGTGCATGCACTCCCAGGTTCACTGCTCTTTATTTTCTATTGCCTTTCTTCATTCTTCTTACCAAAATGAATCAGTTTTTTAAAGTTTATTTATTAGTGTCAAAAGTAGGCTTACATTAACAAAACTGCAACACTACATTCTGCACTCTCTCGTTTCCTTCTCTATGAACGGTATGCTTTGTCTATATAGCGCGCAAGAAACAATACTTTTAACTGTATGTTAATACACGTGACAATAATAAAACAAATCAAACCAAACACTGCAATGAGGTTACTGTGAAAATCCCCTAGTCGCCACACTCCAGCGCCTGTTCGGGTCCTCTGAGGGAGAATTTAGCATGGCCAATGCACCTAACCTGCATGTCTTTCGGACTGTGGGAGGTAACCAGAGCACCCGGAGGAAATCCATGCAGACACGGGGAGAACTGTCTGTGTGCAGACTCCACACAGACAGTAACCCAAGCCAGGAATCGAATCCAGGTCCCGCTGTGAGGCAGCAATGCTAACCACCGTGCCACCATGCTGCCCTGGGTCCCTAGCACTGAGGCAGCAATGCTAACCACTGTGCCACCATGCTGCCCTGGGTCCCTAGCACTGTGAGGCAGCAATGCTAACCACTGTGCCACCATGCTGCCCTGGGTCCCTGGCGCGGTGAGGCAGCAATGCTAACCACTGTGCCGCCCTTCATCACTTCATATTCCTCAAATTAAATTTAATTTGCCACTTATCCACCCATTCCATCAACCTGGTTATGTCTGAAATTTAACACTATTCTCTTCACAGTTCACAATACTTCCAAGTTTCATGCCATCCACAAATTTTGAAATTATGCCCTGTATTCCAAAGTCATTAATATTCACCAAGAATAACATGGGTCCTCATGCCGACCCGTAGGGAACTCCACCCTAAACCTTCCTCCAGTCCATATCATTGACCACAACTCCATTTTTCCTGCATGCAGCCAATTTTGTATCCATGTTAAGTAAATAAGTAATTAATTAGCCATAATCTACAAAGGATCTTGGGAACTCTGTCCCTTTATTTCCATGATCTCTAACTTTGTTCACAAGTCTTTTGTGCATCACTTTATCAAATGTCTTTTGAAATTCCATGTGCACAATATAAACCACACTATCCTCGTTTCTTGATTAACCCAAATAACTATTCATTTTGTCCCAAAATATTGGGTGGGATTTTCCAGCAGGTTCCCTGGCAGCAGCAAGTGCGAACAATGGGAAATCTCTTTGACGGCGATGGAACTGGAAGATCCTCTGACTGGCCATAGCGGGTCGCCTCTGCTGCCACAAACCATGTCACAGGGGGGGTGAGGGGGACTGTAGTCATACTAGAGCAGCTTGGTTTGTGGAGTAGCCAGTTCTGAAGTATTCATTGCTAGGACTGAGACACTGTCATGTCCCATGGCTGTTGACATATTAAGTATGCTTGGTTGGTTGTTACTTCAGACAGAGTTATAGAGGTTTACAGCATGGAAACAGCCCCTTCAGCCCAACTTGTCCATGCCGCCCTTTTTTTTAAAAAAAACCCTTAAACTAATCCCAATTGCCTACATTTGGCCCATATCCCTCTATAACCATCGCACCCATGTAACTATCTAAGTGCTTTTTTAAAAATAAAATTGTACCCGCCTCTACTACTACCTCTGGCAGCTTGTTCCAGGCACTCACCACCCTCTGTGAAAAAACTGCCCCTCTGGACACTTTTGTATCTCTACCCTCTCACCTTAAACCTATGCTCTCTAGTTTTAGACTCCCCTACCTTTGGGAAAAAATATTGATTATCTACCTTGTCTATGCCCCTCATTATTTTACAGACCTATATAAGGTCACCCTTCAGCCTCCTTCGCTCCAGAGAAAAAAGTCCCAGTCTGTTGAGCCTCTCCTTATAACTCAATCCATCAAGTCCCGGTAGCATCCTAGTAAATCTTTTCTGCACTCTTTCGAGTTTAATAATATCCTTTCTATAATAGGGTGACCAGAATTGCACGCAGTATTCCAAGTGTGGCCTTACCAATGTCTTGTACAGCTTCAACAAGACGTCCCAACTCCTGTATTCAATGTTCTGACCGATGAAACCAAGCATGCCGAATGCCTTCTTCACCACTCTGTCCACCTGTGACTCCACTTTCAAGGAGCTATGAACATGTACCCCTAGATCTCTTTGTTCTGCAACTCTCCCCAATGCCCTACCATTAACTGAGTAAGTCCTGCCCTGGTTCAATCTACCAAAATGCATTACCTCGCATTTGTCGAAATTAAACTCCATCTGCCATTCGTCGGCCCACTGGCCCAATTGATCAAGATCCCGCTGCAATTGGAGATAACCCTCCTCACTGTCCACCATGCCACCAATCTTGGTGTCATCTGCAAACTTACTAACCATGCCCCCTATATTCTCATCCAAATCATTAATATAAATGACAAATAACAGTGGGCCCAGCACAGATCCCTGAGGCACACCGCTGATAACAGGCCTCCAGTTTGAAAAACAATTCTCTACAACCACCCTCTGGCTTCTGGAAAGAAGCCAATTTTGTATCCATTTAGATACCTCACCCTGGATCCCGTGAGATTTAACTTTATGCAACAACCTACCTTGTCAAAAGCCTTCCTAAAGTCCATGTAGACAACATCAACTACATTGCCCTCATCTACCTTCTTGGTTACCCCTTCAAAAAACTCAATCAAATTTGTGAGACATGATTTTCCACTCACAAAGCCATTCTGACTGTCCCTAATCAGTCCTTGCATCTCTAAATGCCTGTAGATCCTGTCTCTCAATATACCTTCCAACAATTTACCCACCACAGATGTGAGGCTCACTGGCCTGTTGTTCCCAGGCTTTTCTCTGCAGCCCTTTTTAAACAAAGGCACAACATTTGCCACTCTCCAATCTTCAGGCACCTCACCCGCGACTATCGATGATTCAAATATCTCGGCTAGGCAACCCGCAATTTCCTCCCTAGCCTCCCACAACGTCCTGGGATATACCTCATCAGGTCCTGGGGATTTATCTACCTTGATGCGCTTTAAGACTTCCAGCACCACCTTCTCTGTAATATGTACACTCTTCAAGACATCAATATTTATTTCCCCAAGTTCCCTAACATCCATGCTTTTCTCAACAGTAAATGCTGATGAGAAATATTCATTTAGGATCTCACCCATCTCTTGTGGATCCGCACATAGATTACCTTGTTGATCCTTAAGAGGCTCTGCTCTCTCCCTTGTTACTCTTTTGCCCTTTATGTATTTGTAGAAGCTCTTTGGATTCTCCTTTGCCTGATCTGCCAAAACAATTTCGTGGCCCCTTTTTGCCCTCCTGATTTCTCTCTTAACTCTATTCCTACACCCCCTATATTCTTCAAGGGATTCACTTGATCCCAGCTGCTTATGAATGTCATGTGTCTCTTTCTTCTTCTTGACCAGGGCCTCAATATCCCGAGTCATCCACGGTTCCCGACTTCTGCCAGCCTTGCCCTTCACTCTAAGAGGAATGTGTTTACCCTGAACCCTGGTTAACACACTTTTGAAAGCATGCCACTTACCAGACGTCCCTTTGCCTTCCCACAGACTCCCCCAATTAACTTTTGAAAGTTCCTGCCTGATGCCATCAAAATTGGCCTTGCCTCAATTTGGAATATTAACTTTTGGGACAGACCTATCATTCTCCATAGCTATCTTAAAACTAATAGAATTATGGTCACTGGTCCCAAAGTGATCCCTCACAAACACTTCTGTCACCTGCCCTTCCTTATTTCCCAAGAGGAGGTCAAGTTTTGCCCCCTCTCTAGTCGGGCCATCCACATATTGAATGAGAACTTCCTCCTGAATACACTCAACAAATTTCTCTCCATCCAACCCTCTAATACTATGGCTGTCCCAGTCAATGTTGGGAAAAATAAAATCTCCGACTATTACCACCAATATCACGTGGATTCAATCAAATTTCTCTATTTACTCAAGTACTGGGATCAGTTTGAATTTGGTAACACATATCAAAACAGAATCATAGATGGTAACTGTAAACAAATTGATATCCAGGCCCATGGAATGTAGAACTAAACATAACGCAAAGCATTTTTAATAATTGAAATGATTCTACTTACCACAGTTCCCCAGTTGATCCGGTCCAATTTCATTTTCAGGGAAGTAATCAGTATGATTAGCAGGAAAGTAGTCAGTAAGAAGGCACTACAGCTGACAAACTCAAAGAAGTAAAGGGCATGACAGTTCATGCAGCTATTCACGACCTCCTCCAGAATAAAGGCCACAAATGACAAGATCTGTTCAAGAGAAAATGCAAAACATAAATTCAGACATACACACATCTTGCAAATCGTGTTTCAATGTAGACATAGAGATCAATCCAGTTTAGTTGTTTTTGGCCACTGTTAACATTATACTGATGAGGAAAGGATAATATTGGCCATTTACAGGTTAAACCACCCTCTTAAACACACTTTAACCTCAGCCTCAGAAGAGTACCCTTTATCACATCCCGGTGACATTGCCACTTCCATGATATCCAGCCTTGATGCCTCAGTTTAGTGGAAAACTGACAGAAGCTTTTTGATGCAAATTTGCACCCATTAAGAATTAAGTTAAGGTAATCTGATATTAATTCCGTTTATGGCCCTGGCGACTATCGTTTAGGCTGTGTGCAAACCCAAGCAATGAGGCATGAAGCCTGCGAGTTAACCCACAGTGCCACCCAATCCCAAAATACCCAAACAGCTCAGTAATACTTCAGATCAAATGAGGAGGTGTTTTTCCTCAAACTTCACATCAATATGATCAACCTTTCCTGAACGTGCTTAAAATTTGGTTTACATTACAGGCAATTTGTTGAGGAGGAAAAACAGAAAAACTAAAGTGCTGAGTATTAAGTGACAATCAAAATTTTCTACAGGTGGTATTTAAAGAAGGTTACTGATCTTGACACATTACAACATCTTGCAGGATCTACTTTGATCTGGATGAGCAGAAGCAGTGAAGCTTAGAGGAATGATGGCAGTGGGGCACTGAATATTAGCCATAGCCAGTACGCGTCTAATGGAGCACAAGTTTGTGCATCCTATTTTTAGAGAGGCAAAAACCCACTGAAATCAAATTAGTTAATGTCTGTGTAAAAATGGCTCATCCAGAAATATATTCCCAGCACATCAGATAATCAGACATCAGTTCTATCAATTGTATTTCTACTCTAATTATGGAAGCAGAAAAGACAATTTATCCAATCCGGCAAGATACTTTTATTGGACAGAGAAAAGTTGGAGATGAATGAAGACAGCCAAAACTTCCAATGAGGTAAATGTCTTACTATCAAATCCACATGAATAAAATCTGCTAAAATGGGAACCCAACAGCTAAATTCCACTAATAATACTTTCATGATTCCTGTGCTGTACTTCCTGTTTCCTGTGCTGTACTGTTCTTTGTTTATGATATTTACATATTCCATGGAATATTAAATTTTCTGTGTGAATTTCAAATACAAAAAAAAATCAACACTGCATTATCCACCAGAAACAGGTATCTGTAAGATAGTTAAATCAGTGAATTCTGGTACGGAAGATAAGAGTGGCAGAGTTTTAGACAGCGGAGGATGGGAGGTCGGTGAGGAATGCTTTGGGGTTGTTGAGTCTGGATGAAGGTTTCAGCGTGGGAGTCGCTGGATCAGGGATGTTTTTGAAGTGGATGTAAAAGTCTGTGTGATAATGGATATGAGATACATTCAGGATCACACGGGCATATGCGTATGTGGAACAGAGTTGTTTTGTCTATGATCGGATAAGTAAAAATAGAATAGGAAGTGGGTAATGAAGGAAAGGCATTGGAGGATCGTGTGGTTGATCCTGTTAACGGCCATAGAGAAGCAGAGGAAAAATATTGCGCCACAATCACAGAGGATATTATTTGTGACTTTGGTTAGTGCCTTTTCACTGCTGTGGCAAGAGAAGAAAACACAATCCTCCACAATCATCCTCAACATCGGTGCCCCTGTGTTCTCAGCCCCCTACTATATTCCTTATACACCTATGAATGTGTGGCCCAAATTCCCCTCCAATTCGATTTTCAAGTTTGCTGACTACGTCACTGTAGTGGGTCGGATCTCAAACAATGACGAGACAGAGTACAGGAATGAGATAGAGAATCTGGTGAACTGGTACGGCAACAATAATCTCTCCCTCAATGTCAACAAAGCAAAGGGGATTGTCATCAACTTCAGGAAGCGTAGAGGAGAACATGCCCCTGTCTACATCAATGGGGATGAAGTAGAAAGGGTCGAGAGCTTCAAGTTTCTAGGTGTCCAGATCACTAACAACCTGTCCTGGTCCCCCCATGCCGACACTATAGTTACAAAAGCCCACCAACGCGTCTGTCTACTTTCTCAGAAGACTAAGGAAATTTAGCATGCCAGCTACGACTCTCACCACCATAGAAAAGCATTCTTTCTTGTTGTATCACAGCTTGGTATGGCTCCTGCTCTGTCCAAGACCGCAAGAAACTACAAAAGATTGTGAATGGAGCCGAATCCATCACGCAAACCAGCCTCCCATCCATTGACTCGGTCTACACTTCCCACTACCTTGGCAAAGCAGCCAGCATAATTAAGGACCCCACGCATGCCGGACATTCTCTCTTCCACCTTCTTCCGTCAGGAAAAAGATACAAAAGTCTGAGGTCACAAAACAAACCAACTCAAGAACAGCTTCTTCCCTGTTGCCGTCAGACTTTTGAATGGACCTACCTTACATTAACTTGATCTTTCTCTACATCCTAACCATGACTGTTAACACTACATTCCGCACTCTCTCGTTTCTTTCTCTATGAACAGTATGTTTTGTCTGCATAGCATGCAGACATATGCTAATACATGTCACAATAATAAAATTTTTTAAAAATTCAAGAAAAGCCAACAATTCCAAAACAATTTACAGATTGTAGGGACTTGCAAAAACCGGTTTGGTTCTCCTACAGTATCTTGTGGAAAATACTTGAAGATTTGTATGTGACACTCTACAAAAAGCAATGACAGCACAAGGGTATACGGCACCATCTACTGTTGATGTTAGAATTTTCATTTCATCAAAGAGTTCAGTTGGGTATTACTGAAAACATCCTGAGCATCTTAATGATTTGTTTTTCTCTTCGATTTTTCCTCTAGTTTATAATTTACATCCTGATTTGAAGCCACGAAGATTACAAAGTGTGTCTGCACTTTCACTTCTAAAGCTGTCACTGCAGCTCAGCATTAATAAACAAGATCATCCAATCACAAGACTTTACACCAAGATACTGGGTGGAATTTTCTGGCCGCACTCGCTCCAAAACCGGAAAATCCCGCCCGAGTTCAACGGACCTTTGTAGGTGTCCCTCCCCCCCCCCCCAGCTACAATTCCTGTGGCGGCCCCCAGCCCGCTACAATTCCTGTGGCGGGCAGGATGGGAACATTTGCAGTTTTCAATGCAGATATCTCTCGTGTGGCACCTTTCTGATAGTTTCACTGTGGAAATGAGCTGAATTCAATCCAGGCAACGGTCTCTTGCCAGTGAAATTCTCAAGTGGGTGGGAAGAGTCCAGCCAGCCATAAAGCTAATCCCATTGCCTCTGGTGCCTACAGACACCGCTTCCTTGGCTGCTCTACTCATGTTCTTTATTTGTTCGCAGAATGTCGGCATTGTTGGCTAGCCCAGCATTTGTTGCCCATTCATAATTGCCCTTGTGAAGATGGTGGTGAGTTGCTTTCTTAACATTGCAGCCCATGTGATGTAGAGACACAGGGTGCTGTGGTGGCTTGGAGGGAATTTGTTCCCATACACCTGCTGCCGTGTCTTTCTAGTTGGTAGAAATTGCAGATTTTCAGCTGTGCTGAGTTGCTGCAGAGAATCTTGTAGATGGTACACACTACTGCCACAATGCATCGGTGGTGGAGGGAGTGAACGTCAAAGGTGTTAGATGGGGTGCCAATCAGGCGGGCTGCTTTGTTCTGGATGGTGTCAAACTTTGACATGCCCCTGTCTACATCAATGGGGATGAAGTAGAAAGGATCGAGAGCTTCAAGTTTTTAGGTATCCAGATCACCAACAACCTGTCCTAGTCCCCCCATGCCGACACTATGGTTCAGAAAGCTCACCAACGCGTCTACTTTCTCAGAAGACTAAGGAAATTTGGCACGTCAGCTACGACTCTCACCAACTTTTACAGATGCACCATAGAAAGCATTCTTTCTGGTTGTATCACAGCTTGGTATGGCTCCTGTTCTGCCCAAGACTGCAAGGAATTACAAAAGGCCGTGAATGTAGCCCAATCCATCACGCAAATCAGCCACCCATCCATTGACTCTGTCTACACTTCCCGCTGCCTAGGCAAAGCAGCCAGCATAATTAAGGACCCCACGCACCCCAGACATTCTCTCTTCCACCTTCTTCCTTCGGGAAAAAGATACAAAGGTCTGAGGTCACGTACCAATCAACTCAAGAACAGCTTCTTCCCTGCTGCTGTCAGACTTTTGAATGGACTTACCTTGAATTAAGTTGATCTTTCTCTACACCCTAGCTATGACTGTAACACTACATTCTGCACTCTCTCGTTTCCTTCTCTATGAATGATATGTTTTGTCTGTATAGCACGCAAGAAACAATACTTTTCACTGTATGTTAATACATGTGACAATAATAAATCAAATCAAATTCTTGAATATTTTTGAGGTTGCACTCATCCATGGAGAGTATTCCATCACATTCCTGATTTATGCTTTGTTGGTGGTGGGCAGGCTTTGGGGAGTCAGGAGGTGAACTCTGCAGAGTTCCCAGTCTCAGACCTGCTCTTGTAGCTACAGTATTTATGTGGCTGGTCCAGAAATGCATGGAATTGTGATCTCCATTAAAAAGTGATGAAGGCTCAGTCGAACTGATCATAGGTAGAACAACATTAGTCGTGTTCCATTCCAAGGTGCTGCTAGATTACTCATAATAGAACGATAGGTGATTAAATTCCTCAATTACATGTTCTGCTGTTCCTGAATCATTTTTGTGAGCTTGATTGCTAAATATATAAGACTACAGTTGATGATTGTTCTCAAATAAGAGCAGCAACAGCAGGTGATGATGACAGTGAAGGTTCTGCCATTACCCCACTGTCAAAGATCAATCTAACCTCAGAGGTCTTTGGCAAAGTCCCCCAATTCGTTGACACTCACTGTTTTGTTCTTAGTACAGAAATTCACTAAAGATATTTTACACATTCAAGTCGCCACAACAAAATAGTTGAATGTTTTGATGCCCTTGTTTTATCCAAATTAGTCAATATCTGTCATCTGCGGCTTCATCCAGAACTGTCCTCATCATCTGTCCCTCAAGTAAGATGTGCAGTTTGATCGTGGCTGTGCCTCAATTACAGAGGCATCATGCGATGGAAATACCAATCCCAATCAACTCTTTTCAGGACCAACTATCTCCATAAACTCTTCTGAACCCTTCCCTGCCCACTGCATTCATCCCAAATACAAGGATGATATGGATCATTTGTTTTCAAGATAGCGAACATCCATATAATCCATATAGAACATTTGCATGTTCAGATGGCAAGCTGATTAATTCCGTCACACATTGTAAAAAAGATCCAAGGATGTCTGTTGATTATTAGACTGCTATTATGTGACACTGAAATTAGGATTGGGATTAGTGGCATGATAACTGCCAAAACATTGATGAGATCTTGACTAAATTGAACAATAGCAATTCAAGAGCAGTGCCTCTTGATGAGATTGAGTTTATTAAGTGAACGTATCATAGCTTTTACTACAACAGTTTATAGAATCAGTTTTGTAAACTTGTTTGGCTTTTGTGTTATTTTGTCAAACTTCACATGGAAATATGGTCTTAAAACAGTTTCAGAGTCACTAAAACATGTGTTTTCGTTTTGCACCAAATGGATAATCTCAAGTTGCTACATACGTTACTCTTGGCTGCCTATCAGGAGCTTCAGTGAAGCCTCCACATTTGACCTTCCTTAACTGAAACTTGCTTTCAGCTTGGCAGGCAAGATGACGAACTCAGTTCAGCTATGTGTGCTACATTTTACACTGTACACCACACACCCTTGTAGAAACATTCCAGGGCTGGATATATAATTGCCAATCTAGTGGAGTATTTTCAAGTTACAGGGAATCCTCACTTAAAAAGCTGTGGTTACATTCCAGAAAATTGTGACTGCTAATGAATCATAGATTGATGTGGAGATGCCAGCGTTGGACTGGGGTAGGCACAATGGTTGGAACCATTATCTTGTAATTGAGTCTGTGTCTATATATGCCCTGTTTGTGAAACCAATTCTTCACTCACCTGATGAAGGGGCAGTGCTCCGAAAGCTCGTGCTGCCAAATAAACCTGTTGGACTTTAACCTGGTGTTGTGAGACTTCTTACTGAATTATAGATTCACATAGGAATCTTTGGTTCCTTTGGACATTTCTCATTCAGAAAAATAAACAATGTACAAGTCGGAATATTGTCATCCATGTGCAGCACCAAGCATTCCTAACTGAAATAATTTGGAAAATAAAATGTCACTGAATATTAAATATAATATTGTGCAATGTTTAAAATAATTGCAGCACACTCACCTGCATAACAGTGCTTTTAGACTGACCAATTCCATGGCTAGATGAGAATGTGTGTTGTGAAGAAGTTGTAAAGCGGCAACAGGAACATTTGGACAGACGTAGGGAGTGGAAAAGAACATGGCGGATGGAATATAATGTTGAAAAATGTGAGAGGCAATCCACCTTGGTTGAAGGAACAGATGTGCAGAGTATTTCCTAAATGGTAAGAAATTTGGAAGTGCAGATGTACAAAGGGACCTTGTCCATCAGCCACTGAAAGCTAGCTTGCAGGCGTGGCAAGCTATTAGAACATTAGTCTTTATCGCAAAAGAATTTGAGTACAGCAGTAGTGAGTACAGGAGCTTCAATTGTATAAGAGCTTGATTATACTACACCTGGGGTACTGTGTACACTTTTAGTCCCTTTATCTTCGAAAGGATATTATTGTCATAGAAGGAGTGCAACAAAGGTTCACCAGGCTTCTTCCGGGGATGACGGGACTGTCTTATGAACCGGGTTTGGGCAAACTGGGCCTGTATTCTCTAGAGTTTGGAAGAATAAGAGTGATCTCATTGAAACCTAAAAATACTTAAAAGGAATAGACAGGTTGATGCAGGTAAGATGTTCCCCTTGGTTGGCGAGTCTAGAACTGGGGGCACAATTTTAAAATAAGGGAGAAGCAATTTAGGGCCCAGATGAGGAAAAACTTCTTCAGAGTTGTAAGTCTTTGGAATTCTCTATCCGAGAGGGATGAAGAAGCTCAGTCATTGAGTGTGTTTAAGGTAGAGTTTGATAGATTTCTGATTAACATTAATGGAAAGGATTATGGGGATAATGTGTAAAATTGAAGTATCCGATCAGTCATGATCATATTGAATGGCGGAGCAGACTCAATGGGCTAAATGGCCTAACTCTTGTTCCTATATTGCCGCGACCAAGCTCTATCTAGTGGCAGAGGTTAGTCAGTGTGGATAGCAGCCTTGAGTCCTGACTGTCCGCACCAGCCAAATTCTACCATCAGATGGAGCTCAGGACTTCAGCAGCAGAATTAGGAGCCGAGAGCGCAGCAGCAAGAACATACCCCGGGGGCTAAGGTAAGCCCAGAGGGCAGGAGGCAAGGGCAAAAGCGACACCAGGAGGGGAGGCCAGGTGGAGGCGAGGCCAGGGAACAATACTGGGAGGCAAGGCCTGCAGAAGGAGGGAGAGGGACTGATGGCAATACAATACAGCCATGATGTGGAGATGCTGGCGTTGGACTGAGGTAAAGATGCAATAAGAAGTTTAACAACACCAGGTTAAAGTCCAACAGGTTTATTTGGTAGCAAAAGCCACACAAGCTTTTGGAGCTCCAAGCCCTTTCTTCAGGTGAGTGGGAATTCTGTTCACAAACAGGGCATATAAAGACACAGACTCAATTTACATGAATTCATGTAAAACTGGTAATGTTAAATGGCTAAATGACACTACCTTATTAATGACATTAAAGTGAACTTACTGCACACTTAGATTTGTTCTACACTTACATAAATTGTTAACAAATCATATGAATTTTCCCAGCCTTCAATTATCATTGCCCGAGTGCGTTCATGCCTGATTATAATCACATAATTTGAAAAATCTTGAGTACAAATTCACTTGTGGTAGTCAACTTGGTCATACATATTATTTCTGATAATTCCACTGTTGTCTGCTGACCCCCACCTAAAAGAATTATGAAGCAATTGCATTAAATGAAATCAGTCCTTAAAATGATCCAGTAATTTGCATTATTCAAGCTTTTATGATCAGGAATAGACTGTACAACCATCAAGGGGATGGAAGAAAATCAGTCACAAGAATCAAATGCAACCCGGTTGAAATCACCTGACATAAAGTACGACATAACAGGTCTTACAATTAATCTGCTTACAAAGCAGATTCTCAAGTTACTGCAGATATTGACATGCAAATTGACCTTTGAAGCCTCAGAACGTTGTTACTAAAACAGGGGTTGACTTGAACACAGAATAGAAAACGTCAGCCACTGGTATTCACCATTTTGAAATGTGAAAAAAAAACCTAGTAAGAGTTTTAACACCAGGTTAAAGTCCAACAGGTTTATTTGGTAGCAAATGCCATTGCTACCAAATAAACCTGTTGGATTTTAACCTGGTGTTGTTAAAACTCTTACTGTATTTACCCCAGTCTAACGCCGGCATCTCCACATCAAAAAAAACATGACACTGGTAATTCATATCAAATCAATGTGTCACAGTTTATTGAATAAAGTAATTGTACAAAGATACCTTTAACCACAAGGAAAGCATTTCCAATCCCATCAAATTCATTGTCTTTGGCATCTGACACAGGATTAATCAAATTCACTCTGAGTCATTTTAGCTGTGGCATCACTGTAAGGATCCCATCCTTGAACAGATTCTGCTTTCAGAATCAATCTTCCACAAGAAGTCATCTTCCTCTTCATTCACTGAATTGGATATTCCACATTGTTTGAATGATCTGTATTAATAGCATCCCATTATTTGATAACAAAACCACACAAACCATCACGCAGGACAGCATGCATATTTCCACCATCCACTTATTCCATTCAGTGCAAGCATGTTCCTGGAATGGCTGGTTGAGGCCAATTCCAAAGGCTGAACTGTGTTTGTGCGACAGTCTGGTATAGCTGCAATTTGTGTTATTGCTTCACAGGCACCTCTTAATCTCATTAGTAATATGGAGTCTGACCATGTCCCACACTAATAAGCTACATTGTTTATGTAGGCCACCAGGATGCCTATTCTATGCATTATCGATTCAGATCTTCACTCCGCTCTCATTCACCTAACTTTTGTCACGGATCATTTTTTCTCCTATCTAATCTTTCCAGATTCCTTGTGGTTTTTGATACCTCAATCAAATCTCTTCTCAACCATTTATTTTCCAAGGAAAATAGTCCCAAATTCTCCAATCTATGTGACTGAAGTTCCTTATTTCTGGGATCATTCTCGTGAATATTTTCTGCACTCTCTAATGCTTTCACATCTTTACAAAAGTGTAGCACCCGGAACTGGGGGAAGAAAGGTTATTGATGAAGCAGCTGAAGATGCTGAGCCTGATAGCCATGTCCTGAGACTCAGATGCTTTGCCTTCAATAACCATAGCCTCCTTCTTTTGTGCTAGGTATGACCCCAACCAGTGAAGAGTTATCCTATTGATTTCAGTTTTTTCTAGGGCTCCTTAATGCCATACCCAGGCAAATGCAGCTTTGTAGTCACTCTCACCTCCCCTCGAGTTCACCTCTTCTGTCCACATTTGGACCAAGGTTGCAATGGGAAAAGCAGCCGAGTGGCGATGCCAGTATCCCAAATGGGCATCAGTGAACAGATTAGAACTGAGTAAAGGTTGCTTCAGAGCATTGTTGACAACATGTTCCATCACTCTGCTGATGATTGAGAGGAGGTCATTGTCGTGGTAATTAGCCAGGTTGGATTTGTCCTGCGTTTTGTGGGTAGGAAATACCTGAGCAACTTTCCACATTGTCAGGTAACAGCTTGGTTGGTGGATAAAAGCTAGCTCTTTTCTTTTCCTACAGATGCTGCCAGACCTGCTGAGATTTTCCAGCATTTTCTCTTTGGTTTCAGATTCCAGCATCCGCAGTAATTTGCTTTTATCCAGTGTTTAACTCACTGCCACTTCTCTTCCAGGAATACCTACCCTGAAGAAGTACTGCTCTTCTTTCAGCTCTTTTCTTTCCTTACAGATGCTGCCAGACTTGCTGAGATTTTCCAGCATTTTCTCAGCTTGGCTAGTGGTGTGGCTATCTAGCTCTGAAGCACTTTAGTAATATTACTGGAATGTTGTCAGGGCTATAGCCTTATCCTGCTTCCTGGCATGGAGTGAATCAAATTGGCTGAAGATTGGCAATGGTGACGTGGAACCTGAGGTGGCGGCTGTGATGGATCATCCGTTCGACACTTCTGGCTGAAGATGACTGACAATGCTTCAGCTTTGTCTTTTGCACTGATGTGCTGGGCTTCCCCATCATCGAGATGGGAATATTTGTGGAATCTCTTCCTAGTTAATTATTTAAATATTCACCACTGGATGTGCAAGACAATAGGGCTTTGATCCTTGGACCCTTGGAGGACGAGAGGGGGGATTTAATAGTGGAAAACGAGGAAATGGCTGAGACTTTAAATAAGTTCTTTGTGTCGGTCTTCACGGTGGAAGACACAAATAGTTTGCCGAATATTAGAGATCGAGAGTTGGTGGGAGGTGAGGTCCTTAATACAATTACTGTTACTAAAGAGGTAGTGCTTGGTAGACTAATGGGACTGAAGGTAGACAAGTCCACGAGCCCGGATGGAATGCATCCCAGGGTACTGAAAGAAATGGCTGAGGTAATAGCAGATGCGTTAGTAGTTATTTATCAAAATTCACTGGAATCTGGGGTAGTGCCGGCTGATTGAAAAACAGCTTCTGTTACGCCGCTGTTTAAAAAAGGAAGTAGACAAAAGGCGGGTAACTACAGGCCGGTTAGCTTAACGTCCGTAGTTGGGAAGATGCTGGAGTCCATCATTAAAGAGGAAATAGCAGAGCACCTGGATAAGAATGGTTCGATCAAGCAGACGCAGCATGGATTCATGAAGGGAAAGTCATGTTTGACGAATTTACTGGATTTTTATGAAGCTGTGACTAGTGCGGTTGACAGAGGGGAACCAGTGGATGTGGTGTTTTTAGATTTCCAGAAGGCATTCAATAAGGTGCCTCACAAAAGGTTGCTGCAGAAGATTGGGGTACACGGAGTTGGGGGTAAGGTGTTGGCGTGGATTGGGGATTGGCTATCTAACAGGAAGCAGAGAGTTGGAATAAATGGGTGCTTTTCTGGTTGGCAGTTGGTGACCAGTGGGTGACCAGTGGCGTGCCGCAGGGATCGGTGCTGGGGCCTCAATTGTTTACCATTTACATAGATGATCTGGAGGAGGGGACTGAGTGTAGGGTATCAAAGTTTGCTGATGACACGAAGATGAGTGGGAAAGCGAATTGCGTGGAGGACATGGAAAGTCTGCAGAGAGATTTGGATAGGCTGAGCGAGTGGGCAAGGATCTGGCAGATGGAATATAACGTTGGCAAATGTGAGGTTATCCACTTTGGAAGAAATAATAGTAAATTGGAATATTATTTAAAATAGAGAAAAATTACATCATGCTACTGTGCAGAGGGACCTGGGGGTCCTTGTGCACGAATTGCAAAAACTCAGTCTGCAGGTGCAGCAGGTGATCAAGAAGGCGAATGGAATGTTGGCCTTTATCGCGAGGGGGATAGAATATAAAAGCAGGGAGGTCTTGCTGCAACTGTACAAGGCACTGGTGAGGCCGCAACTGGAGTACTGTGTGCAGTTTTGGTCCCCTTATTTGCGAAAGGATATATTGGCCTTGGAGGGAGTGCAGAGAAGGTTCACCAGGTTGATACCGGAGATGAGGGGTGTAGCTTATGAGGAGAGATTGAACAGATTGGGTCTGTACTCGTTGGAGTTTAGAAGGCTAAGGGGTGATCTTATAGAGACATATAAGATAATGAAGGGGCTGGATAGGGTAGAGGCAGAGAGATTCTTTCCACTTAGAAGGGAAACCAGAACTAGAGGGCACAGCCTCAAAATAAGTGGGGGCCGGTTCAGAACAGAGTTGAGGGGGAACTTCTCTCAGAGGGTAGTGAATCTCTGGAATTCTCTGCCCATTGAAGTGGTGGAGACTACCTCGTTGGATATGTTTAAATCATGGGTCGATAGATTTCTGATTGATAAGGGAATTAAGGGATATGGGGAGCAGACGGGTAAGTGGAACGGATTCGCTTCAGATCAGCCATGATCTTGTTGAATGGCGGGACAGGCTCGAGGGGCTAGATGGCCTACTCCTGCTTCTATTTCTTATGTTCTTATGATCCGATCTGTTGGTTGTAGAATCGCTTATCTCTGTCTACTGCATTCTGCTTCCATTGTTTGGCAAACAAGTAGTCCTGTGTTGTAACTTCACCAAGTTGACACCTCATTTTTAGGTGTGCTCAGTACTGCTCCTGACCTGCCCTCCGGCTCTCTTCACTGAACCTGGGTTGATCTTTCAGCTTGGCAGTAATGGCAGGGTGTGGGATATACTGGACCATGAGGTTACAGATTTAGCACCCATGAGGCACTGTGGGCTAGCAGCAGAATTCTATTCAACCACAATCCATAACTTCATGGTCAGCATGTCCCTTCTACATTTACTGCTCATTGTGTCAGAAGCTGCAATCCCAGTCAGTCTCCTTTAGCTGCTCTTAATGAGACTTTTAATTGACTGCTTGTCTTGTAAGGTAAACCCCCCCCCCCTCCCCTGAAACGGCCAGTGCTGGTATTTGCCAGTTGGCTCCATTCCCAACCTCAAGGAACCTGAAAATTCAGCATTACATTGAACCCCATCAGATTATGATCACCATTTGATCCATATTCACTGAATCCCGACAGTGCAGAAGGAGGCCATTTGGCCCATCAAGCCTGCACCGACAACAATCCCACCCAGGCCCTATCTGCGTGTCGCCATGTATTTACCCTGCTAATCTCCCTGACTCTGAGGGGCAATTTAGCATGGCCATTCCACCTAAACCGCACACCTTTGGGACTGTGGGAGGAAACCTGAGCACCCGGAGGAAACCCACGCAGAAACAGGGAGAACCTGCAGACTCCACACAGTCAGCCAGCCAAGGCCAGAATTGAAGCCGGGTGCCTGGTGCTGTGAGGCAGCAGTGCTGCCCACATGGATCTCGGCTGTCCAAGAGAGGAATAATTAATCTGAGAGTTTCGCCCAAACAGGGAGTTGAACCCTAGACTCTCAGATTAAAAGCTCTACCAGCTGAGCCATCTGAGCTCCACAAACCATCAGGCTGCTGTTTAAAGCTGGTACATTACACATTACTAAGTTTAATATGGTCTGTCCCCTTGCTGATTCTAGACCATATTTTTGCAAAAAAAATCTATCCTGGACACATTTAAGACATGCCAATCTACATGAAAGGCAAAATTTTCCATTAAAATGACAAGTTACATGCTTGTTGAATCTCTGCATTTAAACAATCTATTACCAAGCGACCTAAACACAAGGCTTACTACAATCTTAAATCATTTTCTGTTTTTTTTAAGTCTCTTATTGCCTTTTACTACTTAAAGCAGTTATTCTGCTCTCTTCCCTTTTGTTTGTTTACAAACTATTATCTTTACTACCTTTCACACCTGAGCTCTCCCTCACACGCCACCTACCAGTTTAAACATTTAGAGTTATGCGTGGTGGCACAGTGGTTAGCATTGCTGCCTCACAGCGCCAGGGATCCAGGTTCACTTCCGACCTCCGGTCACTGTCTGTGCGGAGCCTGCATGTTCTCCCCATGTCCGTGTGGGTTTCCTCTGGGTGCTCCGCTTTCCTCCCACAGTCAAAAGATGTGCGGGTTGGATAGATTGGCCATGATAAATTGACCCTAGTGTTAGGGGGATTAACAGGGTCGATGTGTGGGGTTATGGGAATAGGGTCTGGGTGGGATTGTGGTCGGTACAGACACGTTGGGCCAAATGGCCTTCTTTTGCACTGCAAGGATTCTATGACCTATGGCTGTACTAATCATTCTTTCTACTTAGGACCCTAGTCCCAGCCTGGTTCAGGCAGAGCCCATTATAATTGTTCAGCTCTTCTTGCCCCAGTACTGGTCCTGGAGCACTATGAAATGCAACCCTGTTCCCAACCTCTTCTTCAGCCACCTGTTCACGTCCCTGATCTGCTTATCCCTACACCAATTTGCACGCAGCTTAGATAATAATCCATAGATTCCAACCCTTGAGGTCTTTTCCTTTGATTTTGCTCTTTGCCCCTGGTATGCTTCAAACAGGATCTCTTGCCTATTCTTTTCAACAATGACTGGATCCTCCCACTCCCTCTCCAATATCATTTCAAGGTGGTGAGGTACTCCTTATCCTGGCACCAGATGGACAACATGCCTTGTGGGACACTTGACTACAAAAGATTCCATCTGTTCTCTTAATATAGATTGCAAAGCAATTATTCTTGTTTGTAAATAAAGACTTTGAAAGAACAAGTCCAATAGAAATCACTTTCATTAATATCCATGAACATTTATTAATGCTTTTATGTTCATGGACAAAAAGATGATAAGGCTTGGGTGGCTGAGTCAAATCAAATACTTGAGTAATTGAAAAGCAAAACCTTTGGACTGATTAAGTTATCAATACAGAAATTAAAAACAGCACATTATCACACTAAAGACAAACTCTAAACTTCAGTGAGCTACAAGGAGGAAATCTAATTACAGTAAGTAACCCACTGGGTTTTCAGTTTGTATTTCAATCAGTTCTCTGTCAATGATAGGTTCCTCACTACAATCATAGCATAAAGTTTACTAAGTGAATAAATTGGACTTAATTAATAAAGTTGGATGTACACTGGGTTGGGCTTGGGATTTCCTGTAATCACATTCCAGAATTCTGAAAAAAATCTCTGGGGAGAAAGTGAAAGGATATAACAGTGTGTGAATGAGACACAGGAAATTTTTGAAAAAACATTTGAAAAAACCCTAACATGTCCCACCCCACCTCTCCCCCCTCTCCAAATGGTTGAGTTTGAGCTACCATTGTTTCCTTTTGAATTATAACTTACTCTTTATTGTTACTCAAATCAACTGCTACTCAACTCAAGGTCAGATAACAAGAACTAGCCCACTTATCAAATAAAACTTGACAAACTTAAACATTTAACTGTCAGCAAATGAAGAACTATTTGAAAGACATTTCACCACTTCCTCACGTAAACTGCTTCAAACGTATTGCTGAAAACAGATTCAAAGATAAGAACCATGTGACCTATTAATACTGAAAGACTTTTAACATTTAAAAAAAACTGCATCTACGTATTCAATCATATTATCCAGCCATCTTGGGCACTAAAACTCTTAGTACCTCAAAAGCAACATTTGGACTTTCCTCTCAGATGGAGTTCAATCTTCCTGACTAGTTACTGTTCTTCCTTCCTCACCTGAAGATACAGACTGATCCCAATCGGGGGAATGGTTCAGCTGATGTTCACTACCCTCTAACCCCGCCCAATGGCATTTCTTCAAATCTGAGTCTAAACAGCAACAATTAGCAACAAGAAATTATATTTATACAATGCCTTTAAATGTAGACATTCTGAGGCACAATCAGACAAAGGTGGGAACCCTTTAATTGAGCAGGGAGAAAGCAGGAAAAAAATATGCTGAAATCCTAATCACATCCTCCCCTAAAAGGGCAGGTTTCATCCCTCCCTAGAAATGTTGGCCCGAAAGAGAGAGAATATAGCCATCATTCCTTGACGTTCAATGGCATTAGCATTACTGAACTCCCCACTAACAACATCCCAGGGGTTACCATTGATCAGAAACTGAATGGGACTAGACATATAAATACTGTGGCTACAATAGCAGGTCAGAGGCTAAGAATCCTGCAGCGAGTAATTCATTTCCCGACTCCCAAAAGCCTGTCCGTCATCTATGAGGCACAAGTCAAGAGCGTGATGGAATACTCTCCACTTGCCTAGATGAGTGTGCAGTTCCAACAATATGGGCGGCACAGTAGCACAGTGGTTAGCACTTCTGCTTCACAGCTCCAGGGACCTGGGTTCGATTCCCGGCTTGGGTCACTGTCTGTGTGGAGTTTGCACATTCTCCTCGTGTCTGCGTGCGTTTCCTCCGGGTGCTCCGGTTTCCTCCCACAGTCCAAAGATGTGCGGGTTAGGTTGATTGGCCATGCTAAAATTGCCCCTTAGTGTCTGTAGGTTAGAGGGATTAGTGGGAAAATATGTAGGGATATGGGGTAGGGCCTGGGTGGGATTGTGGTCAGTGCAGACTCGATGGGCCAAATGGCCACTTTCTGCACTGTAGGGTTTCTATGATTTCTATGATACTCAAGCAGCTTGACACCATCCTTCTGTAAAGTTTTTTTAAAGTTTATTCATTAGTCACAAATAAGACTTACATTAACACTGCAATGAAGTTATTATGAAATTCCAGGATAAAGCAGCCCGCTTCCACAAACATTCACTCCCTCCACCACTGACACATAGCTATAGCAGTGTGTGCCATCTACAAGATACACTGCAGGAACTCACTAAAACTCCTTGGACAGCATCTTCCAAATCGACAACCACGACCATCTAGAAGGACAAGAGTAGCAGATAGATGGGAACACCACCATCTCGAAGTTCCCCTCCATGCATTCACCATCCTGTCTTGGAAATACATGACCAACTGTCGCTGGGTCAAAATCCTGCAACTCCTTCCCTAACAGCACTGTGGGTGTACCTACACCACAGGGACTGCTGCAGTTCAAGAGGGGCAGCTCACCTCCACCTTCCCAAAGGTAATTAGGGATGGGCAATAAATGCAGCCAGCGATGCCCAAATTCCATGAATTTTTAAAAAGTAGCACAAGAAATGCAGCACCTGCACTTTACCTCTTCAATTCTCACCACCTATGCCTCTAAACACACTTTTCAGATAAAACAGTGATTTACTTGAACTTCTTTCAATATACTATACCATAATCCCGGCTTGGGGCACTGGCTGTGTGGAGTTTGCACATTCTCCCCGTGTCTGCGTGGGTTTCCTCCGGGTGCTCCGGTTTCCTCCCACAGTCTGAAAGATGTGCGGGTTAGGTGCACTGGCCATGCTAAATTCTCCGTCAGTGTACCCAAACAGGTGCCGGAGTGTGGTGACCAGGGGATTTTCAGAGTAACTTCATTGCAGTGTGTGAAGATTCATGTTGCCTGTCTTTTGATTCTCTACCTTGCTTCCATTCTGACCTCTCGGCCTCCTACACTGTTTCAATCACGCTCAATGCAAGCAAGCTTGAGGAACAGCACCTTATCTTTCCTATAGGCACCATACAGTCTTCTGGACTCAACACAGGTCATATCATGGAGGATTTTCAATTCTTGTCAATAAATATTGGTCAAATGAATAAATTTTTATACATTTATTTACAGAATGATACGTAAACAATGGTGAACAAACCAGAAGGGAAACAGGCCAAATTAAGATGGGGTGAATGCAATTTATTTTCAATGTATTGATATTTAACTTAGGTACACTTCATAAAACATTTGTATGGTCAAAAATGTGACATGGGCGACAACTGGAAATGTGCTGGCTTACACCATTAGAATTCTTCCCCAATCAGTCGTCATCATTGATAAATGTTAGCAGTGACATTTATGATGAATAACAGTGACACTGAACTGTCCAAAAATAGACATATTGAAAGCCTAGATCTACAACGTTAGGACAAAGAGGTCTTGCCCAATTTAATAGCAGAATCCCATGAATAGACTTTGGCCCATTCCACACACACTAGCGGTCAAGTTAACAGGCTGGCCAGTGGCCAGAGGGAAAACTAGCAGTAGGGGGCTGCAACATAGCCATAGGATGAACCATAGCAATCATGAGGTGAGGGATGATCTGACATTACAGTAGAGGCAGACATTGAACATTGAGGCTAGAGTGGTTGGCAATTGTGACGGGGACGGGGAGGCCACAAGCGACTGGAGATATTTGGGGGGGGGGGGGGAGGGGGTACCCATGTTCATCCTGGCCAATGAGGAACGTGGAATCTGCAGCTTCCATCTCCCTTTCAGTGCTAGGTTTGCAGATGCCTGGGAACCCCGCACAGCAGCAGCAGCCAAATCCGGGTCTTAATTGCAATGTGATTGTGGTAGTGTGGCTAATATGGCCTACCCTCTACAGTGGAACATTTGGATAACCTGATATCCGGTGCCGGCGCATTATTCTCTTAAAATCATTTCTATCCTGTTTTCCCAGAGAAATATATTTCTGAAGTGTTTGGTCTCACATGTGGTGGATTAAGATTACGGTGCATTTGATGGTTTAATCTTCCCTCCATTGCTGACCCTCTCCAGCCCATTGTGGGGAGAGGTTAACAGCGAGGTCACTCTATTTAACAAACTCCTTTCACAGGCTTTTACAATAATTACCCAATAGTTAAAAACAAAAATCAGAAGTTCAGAAAGGCCAATCACCAGAATGTCAAGTGGAGACAACAGTGAGGCTTCAACATGTCCTCCAGTGGTGGACACGACTGGAAAAATCTTCCGTACAAAGGGTTAGTCCCACTGTTCAAATAATCTAACCTCTTATGTTATTGACAGTGCTTGATGTCCTTGTATAGATCGTACAACTATCTGTTTAATAATTAACTCCTGCCAACCTTTAATATTGGGCTACAATTTTGACCCAACCAGAAAAAAAAGCCTAACTTCTAATTCTTACCTACAGCATTAATGTGTGAGGTCCTCATGGGCATAGGGAATCAAGATAGAAGTTAACCAACCACAGTAAAGCCCATAAATGTTAAATCAATTTTAAGTCCACAATAGCCAGGGAGATGGGGGCACAGTAAATTATCTCACTGGCCTTTCAACTCCAAGACCTTGATCCAAATCCAACCCATGCTAATAGGGAAACATTTTTTTTGGCAGTTGACTGTAAGGGCCTGAAATAAGCCTGATTATCTGTACCCACCAGATAGAGAAAGGTTTGCTGTTCCCCGGACAAACAAATTGGACCTCAAATTAAAAACTTTCATCCATCTGAATTGCTTTCTGAGCTGATGATCATTCTTTTTCTGAGAGGCATTGGAGTCCTGTAAACCTCTAGATTTCAGCTCACCAAGCAATTGGTGAGAGGAGGCTCCACTCAGAATAGAATCATAGAATGCCTGCAGTGCAGAAAAGGTCATTCAGCCCATCAAATCTGCACTGACTCCCTGACAGAGGATTTTACCCAGGCCCTCTCCCCTGCCCTTGGAGGGCACACATTTCCCATGGCAAATTCTTCTAACGTGCACATCTTTGGACCATGGGAGCAAACCTGAACACCCGCAAGAATTTCATGCAGAAACAGGGAGAACGTGCACACTCCACACAGTCACCCAAGGTTGGAATTGAACCCAGGTCCCTGAAGCTGAGAGACAGCAGTGCTAGTCACTCTGCCACCCATGCCACTCACAAAGGACAACTCTTTCCCAGGGCACAATTAAATCTTCTCTGGGATATTTTGTGAGTTTCATGTTAATGTGAAGGAAACACAGTGGCTGGAAAGACAGGTTTCTTTTTCCTATGGTCTGCCTTCTGAATTGTGCAGAAATCCACCATCACTGTGCAGTCCTCAAAAGTAATACTGTTGTGTATCAATGTGCAGTGAACACCATTAAAAAAAATGCCCCACCGGCAATAGGTCAGAAAACAGTATACGGTGGCAAAAGCAAAGTTTAGATATCCAATTCCACTCTGGGTAATGCTGGAACTTAACCAACTCAAACTATGGAAACTAACAGCACAGAGCACTGGCAAACTTCCTGCTGATAGTCCATGAGTGCAGAGGTCCCCAGGATAGGATGGAGGTGAAAGGGTGTGCTGATGGTACCAGGGAGTGCAGCACATGAGTTTTGTACCTCAAATATCAAAAATACCAAAGCATCTGTCACTAGCGTGTTCATGCCACATCAGCACCCCTAAAATTTGTGCACATTATCACTGTGAAAGAATGATCATTTTTGAGGACAATGTTGAGGATGTTGGCACTAGGGAAGAACATATAGCAATCCCTCATTATTGCATTCAAATCTCGAGAGTAGAAATTGACCCCATGACTTCTGAATGAGGTCAACTCGAGGTTGGACTGGCTATCAGCCAGCAAGAAGCGGGTAACCAATTTAGATTAATTAAATATAATTAAAGGGCCTATTAAGGATTCACACGCATGCCAATTGGGTTGAAAGGGTATGCACGATAGGTCATGTATCACGTACCCGTAATGACCATGGGTTGACCCTCCAGGATTACGGCCGGGCAAATTTGACATTTTAAAATGCCTTCACTTATCCCTCACTTTCTGCATACTCACATTAGAACATAGAACATCAAAGCGCAGTACAGGCCCTTCGGCCCTCAATGTTGCGCAGACCAGTGAAACCAATCTAAAGCCCATCTAACCTACACTATTCCAATATCATCCATATGTTTATCCAATGACCATTTAAATGCCCTTAATGTTGGTGAGTCCACTACTGCTGCAGGCAGGGCATTCCATGCCCTTACTACTCTCTGAGTGAAGAACCTACCTCTGACATCTGTCCTATATCTATCACCCCTCAATTTAAAGCTATGTCCCCTCGTGCTAGCTATCACCATCACTATCCAACCTATCTAATCCTCTGATCATCTTGTATGCCTCTATTAAGTCACCTCTTACCTTCTTCTCTCTAACGAAAACAACCTCAAGTCCCTCAGCCTTTCCTCATAAGGCCTTCCCACCATACCAAGCAACATCCTAGTAAATCTCCTCTGCACCCTTTCCAATGCTTCCACATCCTTCCTATAATGCAGTGACCAGAACTGTACACAATACTCCAAGTGCAGCCGCACCAGAGTTTTGTACAGCTGCAACATGACCTCCTGGCTCCGAAACTCAATCCCTCTACCAATAAAAGCTAACACACCGTACGCCTTCTTAACAACCCTATCAACCTTGGTGCCAACTTTCAGGGATCTATGCACATGGACACCGAGATCTCTCTGTTCATCCACACTACCAAGTATCTTACCATTAGCCCAGTACTCTGTAATCCTGTTACTCCTTTCAAAGTGAATCACCTCACACTTTTCCCGCATTGAACTCCATTTGCCACCTCTCAGCCCAGCACTGCAGCTTATCTATGTCCCTCTGTAACCTGCAACAAGCTTCCGCACTGTCCACAACTCCACCGACTTCAGTGTCATCTGCAAATTTACTAACCCATCCTTCTACGCCCTCATCCAGGTCATTTATAAAAATGACAAACAGCAGTGGCCCCAAAACAGATCCTTGCGATACACCACTAGTAACTGAACTCCAGGATGAACATTTCCCATCAACCACCACCCTCTGTCTTCTTACAGCTAGCCAATTCCTGATCCAAACCACTAAATCACCCTCAATCCCATGCCTCCATATCTTCTGCAATAGCTTACCGTGGGGAACCTTATCAAACACTTTACTGAAATCCATATACACCACATCAACTGCTTTACCCTCATCCACCTCTTTGGTCACCTTCTCAAAGAACTCAATAAGATTTGTGAGGCACGACCTACCCTTCACAAAACCGTGTTGACTATCCCTAATCAAATTATTCCTTTCTAGATGATTATAAATCCTATCCCTTATAATCCTTCCCAAAACTTTGCCCACAACAGAAGTAAGGCTCACTGGTCTATAATTACCAGGGTTGTCTCTACTCCTCTTCTTGAACAAGGGGACAACATTTGCTATCCTCCAGACTTCTGGCACTATTCCTGTAGACAATGACGACATAAAGATCAAAGCCAAAGGCTCTGCAATCTCCTCCCTAGCCTCCCAGAGAATCCTGGGATAAATCCCATCCAGCCCAGGGGACTTATCTATTTCCACACTTTCCAGAATTGCTAACACCTCCTCCTTATTAACCTGAATCCCGTCTAGTCCAATAGCCTGTATCTCAGTATTCTCCTCAACAACATTGTCTTTTTCCTGCGTGAATACTGTCAAAAAATATTAATTTAGCGCCTCTCCTATCTCTTCAGGCCCCACGCACAACTTCCCACTACTGTCCTTGACTGGCCCTAATCTTACCCTAGTCATTCTTTTATTCCTGACATACCTATAGAAGGCTTTAGGGTTTTCCTTGATCTTACCTGCCAAAGACTTCTCATGTCCCCTCCTGGCTCTTCTTACCTCTCTCTTTAAGTCCTTCCTGGCTAACTTGTAACTCTCAAGCGCCCTACCTAAGCCTTCATGTCTCATCTTTACATAAGTCTCCTTCTTCCTCTTCACAAGAGATTCAACTTCTTTAGTAAACCACGGTTCCCTCACTCGACCACTTCCTTCCTGCCCGACAGGCACATACTTATCAAGGACACCCAGTAGCTGTTCCTTGAATAAGCTCCACATTTCAATTGTGCCCATCCCCTGCAGTTTCCTTCCCCAACCTATGCATCCTAAATCTCGCCTAATCGCATCATAATTTCCTTTCCCCAGCTATAACTGGGGCGGCACAGTAGCACAGTGGTTAGCACTGCTGCTTCACAGCTCCAGGGACCTGGGTTCGATTCCCGGCTTGGGTCACTGTGTGGAGTTTGCACATTCTCCTCGTGTCTGCGTGGGTTTCCTCCGGGTGCTCCGGTTTCCTCCCACAGTCCAAAGATGTGCGGGTTAGGTTGATTGGCCATGCTAAAAATTGCCCTTAATGTCCTGAGATGCGTAGGTTAGAGGGATTAGTGGGTAAATATGTAGGGATATAGGGGTAGGGCCTGGGTGGGATTGTGGTCGGTGCAGACTCGATGGGCCGAATGGCCTCTTTCTGTACTGTAGGGTTTCTATGATTCTATGATAACTCTTGCCCTTCGGTATATACCTCTTCCTTTCCATCGCTAAAGTAAACGTAACCAAATTGTGGTCACCATCACCGAAGTGCTCCCCTACCTCCAAATCTAACACCTGGTCTGGTTCATTACCCAGTACCAAATCCAATGTGGTCTCGCCTCTTGTTGGCCGATCTACATACTGTGTCAGGAAACCCTCCTGCACACATTGGACAAATCTAAAGTACTCGAACTATAGCTTTTCCAGTCAATATTAATATTATTTGCAAAATTAAAGTCCCCCATAACAACTACCCTATCCAGAATCATCTTTGCAATCCTTTCCTCTACATCTCTGGAACTTTTAGGAGGCCTATAGAAAACTCCCAACAGGGTGACCTCTCCTTTCCTGTTTCTAACCTCAGCCAATATTACCTCAGTAGACGAGTCCTCATCAAACATCCTTTCTGTCACCGTAATACTGTCCTTGACTAACAATGCCACAGCTCCACCTCTTTTACCACCTTCCCTGCTCTTACTGAAACATCTAAACCCCGGAACCTGCAACAACATTGACAGCTCTCGCATTGAGGTTGCCAATCTCTGACTACTAGAGGACTTCTCATTGACCCTCAAGCCTTGATAGCCTGCCTGCCATCCCTGATTGGATGGTAAAACCCAATCCCTGGCTTTTATTTGGCTAAAGCTTTCAAATTTGTAACTGGGCGCATATAAAGCATGACATGTGAGCTGGGAATTGGATCTAGCAACCATGTTTGGATCCTGACTCCAGATTAGAAATTTAGCCCTGGTATGAGGAATTAGGAGAGCCAAACTAAACTCTCCTCAGGCTTGGCGTTGCTACTTATGGCTCACAATTGCAAGGGTGCTGTTTCTATAGAGTTTTTTTGTTTGTTCAACGGATGTGGGCGTCGCTGGCAAGGCCAATATTTACTCCTCATTCCTAACTGTCCTTGAGAAGCTGGTGGGGAGCTGTCTCCTTGAATCGTTGCCGTCCATGCATTTGTTGTAGCAACACCCACAGTGCAGTTAGGAAAGGAATGCCAGGATTTTGACCCCATGACAGTGAAGGAATGACAATATAGTTCCAAGTCAGGATGGTGTGAGATTTGGAGGTGAACTTGTGGTTGCTGGTGAACCCACGCACCGATTGGCTTTGTCTTTCTAGGAATCTAGGTGGTAGAGGTTACAGGTTTGGAATGTGCTGTTGAAAGAGCCTTGGTGAGTTGTTGCAGTGCAATTTGTAGACGGTACTCATTGCTACCACTATGCATTGGTGGTGGAGGTAGGAAATGTTTAAGGTGGTGGATGGGGTGTCAATCAAAGGAGCTGTTTTGTTCTGGATGGTGTTGTTGGTACTGCACTCATCCAGGCAAGTGGAGAGTATTCTATTACACTCCTGACTTGTGTTTTGTTGACGGTGGACAGACTTTAGGGAGTCAGGTGGTGAATCAGGTGCCGATTCCCATTGACTCCAGTTTTGCTACACTCAAGTTGAAAACTGCCTTGATGTCAAGGGCAATCACTTACACCTCACTTCTGGAGTTCAGCCCTTTTGTCCATGTTTGGACTAAAGTCAGGGGCTGAGTGGCTCCTCCGGGTAAGGACACACTTGTGGATATACATCCTTGAAAGGACAGGAGGTTAAGGGAGGTGGTGGAGGGCAAAGTGCAGAAAAACAAAGTTTGGGAACTTCTGCATTATACCATTGAGCCACCAGTGACATATCAACCTTTCCAGGTCCCATCAATTGGACAAGTTGGTTGGAGAATGGCCATTACTGCCCTGGTATTCTAAACCTGGTCCAGTCTACATTGACTTAAAATGGAGGTCACATATTTGACACAAACTATTGCAAACATTGACCTAGAGTCTCTGCTGGCAACAATTCTAAAAGCGCTGAGAGGGCACTTCCCTCTCAGTGCTGACTCGCCTTTTAAAATTTTTTAACTCTATTCTTAAAGTTACAAACGCAATGCGCTGAGTGGACCTGGCCAGCCCTTAATCTATCCCCTTGTTTTCTTCAAAAACAAATTCAAATTGAATCTAATTTGTCGTCCCCACAAGAGAGGAATACAAGATCCAAGCTGACAAGCAACGGGCATTGCACTCAATTTTGGACTATTCTGTATTTTGATCTCAACATCAGGGCTCCAATCTCAAAAAGTCCAACCCCATAATTGCTTTGTGCTGGACTGCAAGCTCTCATCTGAGCTTTAGGTGGTCAGGAGTCACATACAGGCTAAACTTCAGATTTCCTTCCCTAAAGAAAACATTAGATTGGAAGCTTTCAATGTTCACTCTAACCAGGTACGAAGAGAGATTGGTGAATACAATCTTAGTCAACGCAGAGTTTAGAAGAATAAGAAGGGATCTAATTGAAATGCATACAATTCTGTCAGGGCCGGACACACTGGATGCAGGGATGCTGGGGGTGCCTAGAACAAGGGGTCACAGTCTCAGGAAATGCGGTAGGCCATTTAGGACTGAGAAGAGGAGAAACTTCTTCATTCAGAGGGTGGTGAACCTGTGGAATTCTCTACCATAGAAGGGTATGGAAGCCAAGTCACTGAACATATTTAAGAAGGAAATAGATAGGTTTCTAGATTCTAAGGGTATCAAGGGAAGTGGGGAGAGCAGGAGTATGGCATTTAGCTAAAGGATCTGCCATGATCATATTGAATGGCGAAGCAGGCTCAAAGGCCCGAACGACCTAATCCTGTTCCTATTTTCTATGTTTCTGTCTACTTGCTCAATGCATAGTACAAAGGGTTAGATGAAAAGCCGTATGCAGCATAGATCCAGCATCTACTGGGTGGGCTGAATGGATTATTTCTGCTAAATAGACTATGTAGCTCTAAACAACAAAAAATGCCTCATTTCTTCTTGACTTCTGAATTTCAGAGTAGATTTAAGATAACTGGTCATTTGTTAAGTACTTTTGGGGCTGTGCAAATTGCTTTTATCAATAACAAACAGTGCAAGTTAAGAGAACATGTTAATAATACCCTGCACACTGCACATGAAGTATGGCAGGATGTTTGCAGAACCAAAGGTGATCTTGCCCCCATCAGTTCTGTGGGGGAGGCCCGATGGAATCAAGTGCTCTTCAGACATTTCATTGGCCACCATTGGACCTTTCCTATGATGGAGGACGCCAGTGGCAGAAGTTGCGCTCTCTGAGAGCTGCCAGCCAATCAGAGGTCAGGAGCCCCTCATGCTACCAGCAGCTGGCAGTACTGCACCCAGCCAAGACCCAGGATCGTGGAGGAAACCAGGCCACAGATGACTGAAGGTGGGATGGTGGGAGGGGGGATGGTTGAGGGGGGGTGGGGTTTGCAGTCGCTAGGTGGGTATCGTGGGAGAGATGGTGAGAGGTCAGAGGCAAGGGCTTTCAACAGTGCCCCCTTCTTGATACCGGTTTCCTTGGTTGGGCACAAGGTGTCAATAGTGAGGGGGCCCCACTCTGCCAAGAAACCACTGGCAAATCCAACATGACTTTGCTGGGCGGTCTTCCGAGGGCACAGGAGATCTGCACAGCCTCTATTTAACCTCTGAGCCATCACCAAATTTATGAGTCTAATTGACATCCCATCTGCGGCCAGAAATCCCACAGCAGTCCCTTCTGCCCTCGGGAGAGGGTTCCTGAGTAATGGGAGACAGATGCACAGCCTTTCCCATGAATAAGTGGGCCTGGTTGCCACCGCAATGGGCTGCATGAAACCCAGCTCTACATGTCAGTGAAACAGAAACATTTAAGGCCGTTTATGATTTACTGGCAGCTGGGAGAGATATATACTGCATGCTGGACAAACCTGTTCCTGTTCTACTGCCAGCCACTCCCTACTACACTAACAGCAACAATCACTAAACTGGCTAATCACCAATGCAGGAAATGAAAAACAGGCCAAAGCCAGGCACAAACCCAATTCTGGGGAGTTACGACAAAGAAAATGTAATATCCTCTTTGATAGACAACAAGCTATATTTGCAATCTTCTAAGAAATGCCCGTGTAGCAGAGGGAGATGGCTCAACATGTGTTACCAGACCAAGCTGAACATACACCTTTTTGAAAGTCAACATGAATCAAAACAGTAGAGCTTGTATGGTTTAATGGATGTATTTTATAATAAACTGAGGTATTAATAACAGTACACAGTAGCAGTTTATCCCTTAGGTATAACCCATCTACCAATCGAGTTTCACCACTGAAGTTTTGACCACTCGTTGCTGCTGCAGTCAGTCAGTCAAACTGTGGCAGATGCTAACTTAATCCTCAGTTTGGAATGAAAAGAGATGCATTTTGTCATTATCGCAGTATCCTTTAATACATATTTGCCAAGTCATTGTAACAATGAAAATTCCTAGCTCCTTCCGCCTTTCCTTCCTCCCACAGCTCCAGGCATTTATAACCCAAGTTTAACTCCATCTAATCAGGACTTCCAGATTGCCTTTATTTTCTCTTACTCATTTTTCATTCTTTGCGGCTGCCCACAAAATGGACTTTGATCCTTCACTTCAATATCTCAAAAGTAATTTTTAAAAAATCAACACATTGTATTGCCACTCATAAACATCTATCTGCCTTACAATACAGGTTACTCATTGCCGCATTTTATCATGCAATTCCAATTGCTCAAGCACCTACGGCGTTTATCTTCTGATGCTGAGGATCATGATGAGAAATTAAAGCTGTATTTGAAAGAAACAAGCTGCAATAAAATTGAAGAAAAATTAGAAGTAGGGGGATGTAGTTTGCAGCGGGGGGGGGGGGGGGGGGGAAGCGGTGTGGAAATGATAATCAGTTAAAAAATAGGTTATTAGGAAACTAGAGTTTAGGTTACACCAAACATTTGATCATCCATATTTAGTTCCAGCTGAGTTAGTCTATTCAATGCTACAGGTCCAGAAAGAGTTACTGTATTTCTAATGCACTTGCTTATTTTCTTTTTAAAGACTGCTACTTTCCAGACAATTGCTCTCTTGGAGTGATTTTACTTTGTTGCTTCTCCATCAGGTAGTTAAGACTAGGATTTTCCTTTGGGGATTTACTGGGAAGCAATTGGGAAATGTATCACACAGCACATTATTTTTTTCTCTTGCTCATTGCATTGCTCATTTTAAAAAAAATTGTGGTTAACAACACTATGAACTTTGGCCCATTCTTCATTTTGGTGTTACATCAACTCATGGTCACCAGGTCCAATACTGCAGGAGTGCATTGACATTTCCTCAAAATACACACAGATGTTGGGGCCCACATTCCAACTGAGGAGAAAGTCATTGCCAAAAGAATGCTTCTCAAGAATTCTGCAAACTGCACTGCATGTGGCATATGAGGAGTTGCTTGGCAACACTGGCAGGAATTCCGAAAAGCAGAGGAGCTGTGGGACAGCGTCTCATCTCACTCAGCATCCAAAACAGACTAACAGCAGTCAATCCGCCTGACCAAATTCATTATCCCATCACAGAACAAACTTTTTCTACTCTGAGCTGTGGTATTTTAGGCTGTTGCTTTAACATAACCAAAGCTTAAAGTCACTGGCTCAGGAACATCTCCATGTCTACACAATTCTGAAAATCACCAAGCGAGTGGATTAACTTTTAGACATTGCAAAGCAAAATAAATGATAAAATAACCGTAACCTTTTTTTAACCTGAAGGATATTTGTTGTTGATGGTGCCAGAGTGTGGCAACTTCTTGCGAGCTGTCCCCAAAATATCCTTTAATTCTATCTTTTACTGTCATTCTATGTTTTAAAAACTCTACTCTAACTCATATAAACTCTCTAACAATGCTCTGTTTCAATCTCTTAATGGACCTATCTTACATTAAGTTGATCTTCCTCTGCACCCCAGCTATGACTGTAACACTACATTCTACACCTTCTCCTTTCCTTCTATCCTATGTACTCTATGAATGGTATGTTTTGTCTGTATAATCTGCAAGAAACAACACTTTTCACTGTATACTAATACACGTGACAATCATAAGTCAAATCAAAGCATTTCCATTTAAATGGAAGTACTGATGAAGTCTCTTAAATCGGCTGGCACTGTTAACATCTGACAAAGCTGCTAACCTGGAAACTTCAGGAATTATATTGCTTTTAATGTCCTCTTCATTTTTAAGTTGATGGTAACTGTGTCCCCCTTCACCTCCGAGACTTGCGATTGTCCACTGACGAGATTTGTAGGGAAAGATTTCCCCTCTTCGCTGATTGTTACAGCTAATTCTTCATGGGCAATGATCCATGCCAGGTGTCTAAATTTATAAAATTTCCCTTCAGGAGAAATGAGTTCTCACTCCCAATTCAGTTTCCGATGTGGAGTAATTCTTTTTTAAAAAATTCATGCATTCTCACAGGGTTGGCACCACAGGCAAGCGTGGGCAATACTGCCCCCATCAGCAATGCCCTTCAGACAACGGAACGAGTGGTTTGTTAGGCAGTTCCAGAAAGCAGTTAGGAATCAACTACATTGTCGTTGTTCTGGAATGGTCTGGAGTCACACATAGACTAGACTTCAGATTTCCTTCTCCAAAGGGTATTAGCAAACCTGGTGGATTTTAATGACAAGCAAAGTTTCTTAGTCAACATTACTGACCTGCTAAAACTGCCCGTGACTAGTTAAAAGTCACATTTCAACAGGTCACAAGAATGACTGGTGTAAGAAACAAAATGGGAAAGGTAGCGGTGGAGCTATTCTGTGATTGAGGTAAAGGCCCAAAGTTAGTGGAAATTTCACTTTTAACAACCCACATGTCAGCAGCTCTTCTTGTTGAAACATTTCCTGGCATCCCACACACATGGGATAAATGTTTTCCAAAATATTTTCTGCTTCCTTTACAGCTACTTTAGATATGGGAATCCCTGAGCTTTTAAAAATAAACATAGCTCTATTTAAGGTAGAAACATAGAAACCAGAAGCAGAAGTATGCCATTCGAGCCTGCTCTGTCATTCATTTTGATCATGGCTGATCATCGAATACAATATCCTGATCCCCCTTTCCCCCCATACCCTTTGATCCCTTTAGCCCCAAGAGCTATATCTAATTTCTTCTTGAAATCCGACAATGTTTTGGCCTCAACTACATTCTGTGCTAGTGAATTCCACACATTCACCACCCCCGGATGAAGAAATTTCTCCTCACTTCAGTTCTAAAAGGTTTACCCCTTATCCTCAAACTATGACCCCTAGTTCTAGACTCCTCACCATTGGGAACATTCTTTTTGAATCTACCCTGTCTAACTCTGTTAGAATTTTACAAGTTTCTATGAGATCCCCCCTCACTCTTCTAAATTCCAGTGAATATAATCCTAACCGACTTAGTCTCTCCTCATATGACAGACCTCGCATCCCAGGAATCAGCCTGGTAAACTTTCGCTGCACTCCCTCTATGGCAAGGACATCCTTCCTCAGATAAGGACACCAAAACTACACATAATATTCCAGATGTGGCCTCACCAATGCCCTATACAATTGCAGCAAAACATCCCTATCCCTATACTCAAATCCTCTCGCTATGAAGCCCAACATATCATTTGCCCTCTTTACAGCCTGCTGTATCTGCATACTTACTTCAGCAACTGATGCACGAGGACCCCAAGGTCTCGTTAAGTATCCACCTCTCTCAATTTACACCCTTTCAAGTAATAATCTGTCTTCCTATTATTGCTACCAAAGTGGATAACCTCACATTTATCCACATTATACTGTATCTGCCATGCAGATGCCACACACTCAGCCTGTCCAAATCTTGCTGAAGCATCTCTGCATCCTTCTCACAGCTCACTCTCCTACCCAACTTTGTATCATCTGCAAATTTGGAGATAATACATTCAGTTCCCTCTTCCAAATCATTAACATGCAATGTGAACAGCTGGGGTCCTAACAGATCCCTGCGGAACCCCACCAGTCATTGACTGCCAATCTCAAAAAGACTTATCTATGCCAACGCTTTGCTTCCTATCTGCTAACCAGCTTTCTATCCATCTTAAGACATTACCTGAAATCCCATGTGCTTTAAGTTTACACAGTAGTCTGTTATGTGAGGCCTTGTCGAAAGCCTTCCGAAAGTCTAAATAAACCACATCCACTAGTTCTTTTCGGTCAACTCTACTAGTTACATCCTCAAAAAATTCCAATAGATTTGTCAAGTATGATTTCCCTTTTGTAAATCGATGCTGGCTTTGTCTGATTATACCACTGCCTTCCAAATGCCGAGTTATGAAATCCTTGATAATAGACTCTAGCAACGTCCCCAGTGCCGATGTTAGGCTCACTGGTCTATAGTTCCCCGTTTTCTCTCCACCTCCCTTTTTGAATAGTGGGCTCACATTAGCTACCCTCCAATCTGTAGGAACTATTCCAGCGTCCAAAGAATTTTGGAAAATTAACCACCAATGGATCTATTATTTCCAGGGCCACTTCCTAAAGTACTCTGGGATGAAGATTATCAGGACCTGGGGATTTATCCACCTTCAATCCCATCAATTTCCCCAAAACCATTTCTCTGTTAATATTGATTTCCTTCAGCTCCTCACTAAGACTGGTTTCTCTCAGCACTTCTGGTACATTATTCATGTCTTCCTTTGTGAAGACTGAAGCAAAGAACGAATTTAATTCCGCGGCCATTTCTTTACTCCCCATTATGTATTCCCACATTTCTGACTGTAAAGGGCCTACATTCATTTTTGTCAATCTTTTTCTCTTTGCCTACCCACAGAAACTGTTACAGTCAGTTTTTATGTTCCCTACTAGCTTACTTTCATACTCTATTTTACCCATCTTAATCAATCCTTGGTCCTCCTTTGCTGAATTTTAAAATGCTCTCAATCCTCAGGCCTGTTAGTTTTTTTCTTGCCAATTTGTATGCTTCTTCCTTGAATTTGATACTATCTTTAATTACCCTTGTAAACCATGCATTGGCCACAATTCCCTTACCATATTTGCGCCAAACAGGAATAAACAACTTCTGGATTTCACTTATTTGTACTAACATGGATTGACGATTGGCTGTCAGACAGAAGGCAGAGAGTTGGGATAAAAGGTTCTTTCTCAGAATGGCAACCGGTGACGAGTGGTGTCCCGCAGGGTTCAGTGTTGGGGCCACAGCTGTTCTCTTTATATATTAACGATCTAGATGACGGGACTGGGAGCATTCTGGCCAAGTTTGCCGATGATACAAAGATAGGTGGAGGGGCAGGTAGTATTGAGGAGGTGGGGAGGCTGCAGAAAGATTTAGACAGTTTAGGAGAGTGGTCCAAGAAGTGGCTGATGAAATTCAACGTGGGCAAGTGCGAGGTCTTGCACTTTGGAAAAAAGAATAGAGGCATGGACTATTTTCTAAACGGTGACAAAATTCATAATGCTAAAGTGCAAAGGGACTTGGGAGTCCTAGTCCAGGATTCTCTAAAGGTAAACTTGCAGGTTGAGTCCGTAATTAAGAAAGCAAATGTAATGTTGTCATTTATCTCAAGAGGCTTGGAATACAAAAGCAGGGATGTACTTCTGAGGCTTTATAAAGCACTGGTTAGGCCCCATTTGGAGTACTGTGAGCAATTTCGGGCCCCACACCTCAGGAAGGACATACTGGCACTGGAGCGGGTCCAGCGGAGATTCACACGGATGATCCCAGGAATGGTAGGCCTGACATACGATGAACGTCTGAGGATCGTGGGATTATATTCATTGGAGTTTAGGAGGTTGAGGGGAGATCTGATAGAAACTTACAAGATAATGAACGGCTTAGATAGGATGGACGTAGGGAAGTTGTTTCCATTAACAGGGGAGACTAGGACGCGGGGGCACAGCCTTAGAATAAAAGGGAGTCACTTTAGAACAGAGATGAGGAGAAATTTCTTCAGCCAGAGAGTGGTGGGTCTGTGGAATTCATTGCCACAGAGGGCTGTGGAGGCCGAGACGTTGAGCGTCTTCAAGACAGAAATTGATAAATTCTTGCTTTCTCGAGGAATTAAGGGCTATGGGGAGAGCGCGGGTAAATGGAGTTGAAATCAACCATGATTGAATGGTGGAGTGGACTCGATGGGCCGAATGGCCTTACTTCCGCTCCTATGTCTTATGGTCTTATGAATGCCTGCCATTGCCTGTCCACTGTCTTTTCTTTCAGTAATGTTTCTCAGTCCATCATGGTCAATTCATGCCTCATACCATCAAAGGTACTTTCCTTTTCTATTTCATTTGAAAAATTAATTTATACATTCTTTCATATAAGATTATTCCCTTGTATTCCCAGCTTTTTGTTAAGAATGTTAAGAAATGGGAGGAGTAGGCCATTCAGTCCCTTGAGGCTGTTCCATCATGAAGTACTGATCTAATCTTGGCCTCAACTCCACTTTTCTATCTGTAACCCATAACCTAAAAACTCCCTTACAGTTCAAGAATCAAACTATCTCTGCCTTGAAAATACTCAATGCCTCAGTAGCTCTTAGGAATAGTGAATTCCAAAGATTCATCATCCTGAAGAGAAGAAATTCCTCCTCATCTCTGTCTTAAACAGGTGAAAAACCTTATTCTGAAATGAATCCTCCTCATTCTAGATGCCCCCATGAGGAGAAACAAGTCCCTTCCGAATCTTAGGTGTTTCAATAAGATTACCTCTCATTTGTTCATAAGACAATCCCTTTATCCTAGTGAATCAAACTAGTGAACCGTCTCTGACATTGCTCTCCACCTTTTGTACTTCTGCTTATTTCGTGGAAGAATCGTAGAATCCCACAGTACAGAAGGAGGCCATTTGGCCCATCGAGTCTGCACCAACCACAATCCCACCCAGGCCCTATTCCCATAAACCCACATATTTACCCTGCTAATCCCCCTGACACTAGGGTCAATTTAGCATGGCCAATCAACCTAACCCGCACATCTTTCGGACTGTGGGACAAAACCGGAGCACCTGGAGGAAACCCATGCAGACACGGGGAGAACGGGTAAACTCCGCACAGACAGTGACCCAAGCCAGAAATCGAACCCGGGTCCCTGGTGCTGATTGTTGATCACAATCACAAATGAAATTTAAAAATTAGACTGACAGCTTATTCGTTTCCAATGGGAGTTTGACTCTACTTGTGACACCATCACCAAAAGAAAATCCTTTGTTGCTTTGAGGCCCCAACCATGGACGGGAATAACTTTTGAGCGAGTTTACTGAAGCCTTCACAATGTTTCTGCTCAATAACGTAATGATGATGGACATACTTTTGTATTGTCATGCCAGGCATCTGTAGCTGTGCAGTAACAGAATAGCTATAACAGATCCCCAGTAAATAGCTGGTATTTTGTCACACATTATAAACAAGTCTATAATTGAGCACAAAGTTTTAACTTTTGACCCTAGATAAAGGATGTCTGGCCTGTACTTAACCACTATGTTGGGTACATCAACTCTACTTGTTAGTGGTGAAGTACTGTGCATATTTAAAACTCTTACTGCACAGATCCATGCTTCTTCAACAGGCAACAAAAGGCCTCATGTCTGCCAATTTCCAAACAGTTTCGCAGAATTGTTCAGAGATGCTCACAGAATGTGACAGGAATTCCTGTTTATTCAGACAGAAATCGCTTCCTGTGATCTTTGTTGCAATAAACAGATGTTACTCCCAAACATTAAAGTGTATCTAGGTCAGGCTTTGATTTTTTCCCTCTTCTGCTTATGGTGCTGGTACAAGCTGAGTTGAGGATGACTTGCTTCCACAGTGAAAATGAGTTACCTGGTAACTAACGAGCCCCCCAATGCGTGACCTGCAGTCTCTGTCACAGGTGGGGTAGACGGTGGTTGGAGGAGTGGGAGGGTAGGGTGCTCGGGTTGCTACACACTCCCCTCACTGTCCACTTAGCTTCAGCTTGCTCTCGGCGATGAAACTCGAGGTGTTCAGCTTCTTCCTGGATGCTTTTCCTCCACCTCTTGGGCCAGAAATCACCAGCTGGGGATGCATTTTTTTGAGGCGGCTTTGAGGGCATCCTTGAAGCATTTCCTCTGTCCTGCCGGGACATTAATCATAGACCACAGTGCATTCCTCCACAATGCACAAGTATATCAGTTGATCTTCAGCTAGTGAAGTTTTGCTGAACATTGTGAAATACCTCATGTAGAATATTGTCCAATAATGCTTACAAAATGATACAATTGTTCAGATCTTCCCGCTTACCAGCATTATTGACACCCACAATAAATATGTCACATTTTTAAACGGACAGTAAAAACACTGAATTGTCATTGAAACTGCAACCATAGTAAATGTGAAATGAAACATCTCCAGGAATAGACAAACAGCCTAAATGGAATGCTGGTAAACAGTCCAGCCCAGTGTTTTAGGGGTCAAATAGGCGCAGCTAGATAAATTATTTTCAATTCCTGCCAAATTTCAGAAACCTCATAACTGAAGTGATCCAGCCTTTCATGGAAGTATCTGCTGACTCTTCTGTTCAAATTATAACCTGGGCTGATCGGTCAGCCTCACTAATGTCAAATATGATGGTGGGGAAGCATGTTCAAACTACATTAAAGTCTGTAATTATATTTATGATCTTGGTACAAGAAAAAAAAGAGGGGTAACTAAGAATATTTAAGATGCCATGTTACCTTTCTCCCCCTCCTCTCCAATGAATTATTTTCACCTTGCTACTTCGGACAGCATTGTTTATGGTGTCTAAGGTTTAAGTCACTTAACTGAGGGTGGACTGACTACTTCATTACTGTACCAAACAGGAAGCTCTCATTGTATTTGTTTTGATATGATGTCCATGTACCTTTAAGCAGGAACAGCTGTCAGCACTACCAGAGAGGCAGGATGGGATGTAGTTTATTTATTTAGCAAATGCAAAGTCCCGAAGCCAAGCAGTTTCTTCTGATCCAGTGTGTGGAGTGCAGATAAGCCTTCGCTCTGTGGATTGGACATTTTGCTATGATGCGGTGCAAAGTTTGTTCTCTCCCACAGGCAAATAGGGGGCTGGCACTAATGACCCATCTGTGGAGGTTGGCCAAGCAGGGGCCTTGGCCGGTCTTGAACTTGTTGAGGATAGACCTCTCTTTCCTTGGAAGGTTGAAACCAGACAGCAGTTGTGTTGGGTTTGAAACCAGGTAATCGTTTGTCTTGACCAAGGATTCCCCATTCATTTGTCTAGGTAGAATTTGCATTGAAGTCCTGTGTGGGAGGGTTTTCCCAGATCAGCCTTCTTGCTGGGAGTTGTACCTTAAGTGGGCTGAACAGATCAGCATGAAGTGACAGATGGGCAGCATGGCAAACTTTTTCGATCATTTTGTGGGTTGTTGCAAGTTAATGTGATGTCCAGCAAGTCCGCTGGACTTGCTGATAGCGAAGAGCATTGTCGGGCAATACAGCAGGATATAGATAGGCTGGAAAATTGGGCAGAGAGGTGGCAGATGGAGTTTAATCCGGATAAATGCGAAGTGATGCATTTTGGAAGAAATAATGTAGGGAGGAGTTATACAATAAATGGCAGAGTCATCAGGAGTATAGAAACACAGAGGGACCTAGGTGTGCAAGTCCACAAATCTTTGAAGGTGGCAACACAGGTGGAGAAGGTGGTGAAGAAGGCATATGGTATGCTTGCCTTTATAGGACGGGGTATAGAGTATAAAAGCTGGAGTCTGATGATGCAGCTGTATAGAACGCTGGTTAGGCCACATTTGGAGTACTGCGTCCAGTTCTGGTCGCCGCACTACCAGAAGGACGTGGAGGCATTGGAGAGAGTGCAGAGAAGGTTTACCAGGATGTTGCCTGGTATGGAGGGTCTTAGCTATGAGGAGAGATTGGGTAGACTGGGGTTGTTCTCCTTGGAAAGACGGAGAATGAGGGGAGATCTAATAGAGGTGTACAAGATTATGAAGGGTATAGATAGGGTGAACAGTGGGAAGCTTTTTCCCAGGTCGGAGGTGACGATCACGAGAGGTCACGGACTCAAGGTGAGAGGGGCGAAGTATAACTCAGATATCAGAGGGACGTTTTTTTACACAGAGGGTGGTGGGGGCCTGGAATGCGCTGCCAAGTAGGGTGGTGGAGGCAGGCACGCTGACATCGTTTAAGACTTACCTGGATAGTCACATGAGCAGCCTGGGAATGGAGGGATACAAACGATTGGTCTAGTTGGACCAAGGAGCGGCACAGGCTTGGAGGGCCGAAGGGCCTGTTTCCTGTGCTGTACTGTTCTTTGTAATAGTGCCATGATACTGAAGTTAATATATATCAGCGGATGATAGAAGTCAGAGATGTATACATAGTCTCCTAGTTACTGTATAGAGTCTCACCTTCAAATAATTATTCTCAAAGATTCCATATTAATATTGTACCAATCTTCATCATATGATTAATATGTTTACCTTGAATAGGAGAATGCAACAGTACCTGGCTGCTGGGAGTTGTCAGATCAAAGATCGGTTTAACAGCTTAGTGTTAGTTCAAAAATCGTTATCTAATATTCTCCACAAAAAGCATTGCTTTTTCCAAGCAACCCGACACTTTTTGGTATCTTGTCAAAAGTGTGCCAGAACTACAACGGGGGTTTACTCAATTGTGAAGGTTCAACAGCCAAGCCAACTTCCATGAACACACATGTCCAGCGTGAGTCAGCCACAAAGCTTTCCCTAGGTTCTGGTCAAAAAGTATTCCAGAGTTTCAGATAGTCTGCTCTATTATCTATTTACCTTGAGCCTGCTTGCACTGCAGATGGAAGCTGCATTTTAATAAATACAATTTATTTATTGAAGCAGCATGAGGGTGAGCAGGTGCTGAGGTCATGGGCAGCTTAGGGGGAGGGGAGGTGAAGGCTGTTGTTGGAGGACTTCCCTTTATTACATGTGACTACGCTGTAAGGTTAAGAACTAAAGTGTTTGGTTGCGAAAAGTGGCTTCACAGGGAGCTATCAGCTGAACAGGTCAGGCATAAAACATGCGCAAATAAAGTAATGGGCTGAAGACTGCAAAGATGCTGACCATTAGACCTACAATCCCCAAGGCAACGTACCATGGAATCCATACCTCCTTCTGTAAAAAGGGTATATTAGATTCACAAATACTGTAAACCATTGAGAATGTAGAAAGTCCTTATGCTGGGTTATCTGCAAAAAGATCTTGAAGAATTATCCAGATACATATTGTGGTGGTGAAGCATTTTCAGATGTACTGAGACACAAAAGGGCAGTATTCTGTACTCCTGTAAATGCCATTAGGAATGGAACTAAATGAAACCTTGTTATTTGTGACAGTCTGCATTTAGTCTTAAAATCAAATAACTTTTGTCTGCATATGCATTACACCGTACTCAACCCACAAATTGCTTCAGTGACACTGTCCCAACAATAGTTACTTCCTTGGAGACAATGGGCGGGATTTTACAGCCTCTTTCAAGTGAGTCCAGAAATTCCCTCCCGAGATCAACGGACATTTCGGTTGTTGGCCCCTCGCCCGCTCCAATTCCGTGGCGAGCGAGGCGGTAGAGTTCTGGAGATTGTCTGAATTCTGTACAATTCCATTCTGATGGCATCTTAGTGGTGATTGATACCATTAAACCCATGGTGCTGGTCTAATTTGATACGAGTAAGTTTCTGCACTGACTGAAACCATTAAGACCTTGTCACATGCATATCTTCAACAGCAATAGATTGGGAAAGCATATGGATCACTGAATTTAAAGTCTAGAACATCAAGTTAAGGAACACTTCACAGCAGTCCTGCATAGACCCTTTCTCAATACTGAAGCCAGGTGGATAAGGGAATCTGAAATTGGAAT
This sequence comes from Mustelus asterias, assembly GCF_964213995.1. Taxonomy (NCBI): domain Eukaryota; kingdom Metazoa; phylum Chordata; class Chondrichthyes; order Carcharhiniformes; family Triakidae; genus Mustelus; species Mustelus asterias. The sequence goes on from NC_135802.1 coordinate 55,400,499, forward strand.
GAAGGGTCCTAGAAGACTTGGAAGTCCAGGTACAATGACATGGATACATATACACAAATTTAGATGACTTCCTTAAATGGATTAGTGCAAGGCAGGAAATATATGAAAGCCTTAGAGAGTGAACAGCATAGATTCAGAGGGACAATGTTAGTGATGGGAACTTTAGATATGAGGAGATGTTTCAGATACTGGGACAATTTCCACTAGATTATAGAGAGATGGAAGGATAATTAACAGAATTTTTAAAAATGTGAACAGGTTTTGCTATAGTGAATGATAATTCCTTTTGGTTGGGAAGACAGTGAAATTCGGAACAGTCTCTACAATAACAGGGAAATGGTTAAGAGAGATTTCTTTATGCAACAGGTTGTTGGAGCACAGGATCCACCACAGGATTTGGGTTAGGCAAGAGTCACTGTATCTTTAAAGAGAAATTTCAACCAATGTTTCAAGCTGAGAAAGATCAAGGACTATGGGGAGAGTACAGGCCAACATTTTTAAAGTTTATTTATTAGTCACAAGCAGGCTTACATTAACACTGCAATGAAGTTACTGTGAAAATCCCCTAGTCACCACATTCCGGTGCCTGTTCGGGTACACTGAGGGAGAATTCAGCATGGCCGATGCACCTAACCAGCATGTCTTTTGGACTTTGGGAGGAAACCAGAGCACCCGAAGCAAACCCATGCAGACACGGGGAGAACGTGCAAACTCCGCACAGATAGTGACCCAAGTCGGGAATCGAACCTAGGTCTCTCGCCCTGAGGCAGCAGTGCTAATGACTGTGCCACCATGCCCCATTTTGGCATTTTCGATTGCCAAAGCAAAGAGATGACTATACCCTGTGCACCTCAGATACAGAAATAACTTAACATTATAGTGGCTACACAGTAAGCTGCTGTGTTTGTCTTCAACATTCAGATTAATTATTAATTAATTTGTTTTTTGGTGGTGATGGTGCTTGGGGAAGGAATGTTGGCAAGGCATCAGAACATTCCCTACTCTTCACTAAACAGTGACAGTCAATCTGTAAGAGTTAAACGAACTGCTGGAAAAGGCAGCTTTAATATCGCAATCAAAAGACAATGAGCAGAATTTAATGCCCTCTCCCAAAGTGAGTTTGGAGGTAGAAAGTTGCGAGATGGGAACCCACCGCCATTCTGTCTCGTTTAAGTCTGGTGTGGGAAGGTTCATGGTCGATCTTCTTTCCCCATTGAAGCCCTTAAGAGAGCCACCGCTGGTATTCAGTTAGTTGAAGGTGGGCCAGTTGCATTGCATTAAGCCTGAGAAACAAACACTGTCAGGGTTACTCGCAGGCTCCATCGTTCAATATCTGAATCTCTACAAAGTTTGGTGGCACTACTTGATTGAGTTTTTCGAGGAAGTGACGAAGATGATTGATGAGGGTAGGGTAGTGGATGTTGTCTACATGGACTTCAGTAAGGACTTTGCCAAGATCCGTCATGGCAGACTGGTGTAGAATGTGAAGTCGCATGGGATCAGAGGCGAGCTGGCAAGGTGGATACAAAACTGGCTCGGTCAAAGAAGACAGAGGGTAGCAGTGGAAGGGTGTGTTTCTGAATGGAGAGCTGTGACAAGTGGCGTTCCTCAGGGATCAGTGCTGGACCTTTGCTGTTTGTAATATATATAAATGATTGGGAGGAAAATGTATCTGGTTTGATTAGTAAGTTTGCAGATGACACAAAGGTTGGTGGATTTGCGGATAACGATGAGAACCATCAGAGGATACAGCAGGATATACATCAGTTGGAGACTTGGGCGGAGAGATGGCAGATGGAGTTTAATCCGAACAAATGTGAGGTAGTGCATTTTGGAAGGTCTAATACAGATAGGAAATATACAGTAAATGGCAGAACCCTTAAGAGTATTGATAGGCAAAGGGATCTGGGTGTACAGGTACACAGGTCACTGAAAGTGGCCATGCAATTGGAGAAGGTAGTCAAGAAGGAATACGGGGCATGCTTGCCTTCATCGGCTGGGGCATTGAGTTTAAAAATTAGCAAGCCATGTTGCAGCTTTATAGAACCTTAGTTAGGCCGCACTTGGAATATAGTGTTCAATTCTGGTTGCCACACTACCAGAAGGATGTGGAGGCTTTGGAGAGGGTACAGAAAAGATTTACCAGGATGTTGCCTGGTATGGAGGGCATTAGCTATGAGGAGAGATTGGAGAAATTTGGTTTGTTCTCACTGGAACAACGGAGGTTGAGGAGCAACCTGATAGCAGTCTACAAGATTATGAGAGGCATGGACAGAGTGGATAGTCAGAAGCTTTTTCCCAGGGTGGAAGAGTCAATTACTAGGGGGCACAGGTTTAAGGTGCGAGGGGCAAGGTTTAAAGGAAATGTACGAGGCAGATTTTTTACACAGAGAGTAGTGGGTGCCTGGAACTCGTTGCCGGGGGAGGTAATGGAAGCGGATAGGATAGTGACGTTTAAGGGGCATCTTGACAAATACATGAATAGGATGGGAATAGAGGGATTTGGTCCCCGGAAGGGTAGGGGGTTTTAGTTAAGTTGGGCAGCATGGTCAGTGCAGGCTTGGAGGGCCGAAAGGCCTGTTCCTGTTTTGTAATTTTCTTTGTTCTTTGTAACCTTGATATAAAGCAACCTGATCCCCACCATTCCCACAGAAAGTAGGTGGTGTTCAGCAGTGGATGGGGATAAAATACTAAAATACACCATCCCAACCTGACACACAAGCAACAATTGTCATTTAAGCAGCTGTAGGTAACGTGCAATGTTAATATTCCTTCTTGCGGGCGGAACACATTATTCACCTATTTAAATCAGACTGTCACAGTGGATTTGGAATCTAATTTAAATTCAACTACTATTTGTGCAGGTTTTCCTCAGCTCAGGAAATCCATCACCGAAAGGGAGCCGTTGGCCCCAGAAAGTAAATGATTTTTATAGCGCTCCTTGTAAACCAGGAGAATCATAGAATCCCTACAGTGCAGAAGGAGGCCATTTGGCCCATCGAGTCTGCACCGACCACAATCCCACCCAGGTCCTTTTCCCGTAAGCCCACATATCTACCCTGCTAGTTCCTCTCACACTAAGGGGCAATCAACTTAACCCGCACATCTTTGGATGTGGGAGGAAACCGGAGCGCCCTGAGGAAACCCAAGCAGGTACGGGGAGAACGTGCAAACTGTGCACAGACAGTCACCCAAGGCCTGAATTGAACCCGGGTCCTTGGTGCTTTGAGGCAGCAGTGGTAACCACTCTGCCGCCCAAGGAACCCCCACTGTGGTTCTCCCAGGAAACCTTCAGCCTCTCTACCACCAATCGCAGCCTCTCCCTAGCCCCAGCTTTGCCTGCTGATCTCTCCCAGCCTCCAATCCCAATTTGCAACCTGCCTCCTCTCACGCTGCCTGGAACCATCCTGAGGATACTCTGCCAACCGGGTAGCTGGAAAAAATAATTATAATGAGGTCCTGCCATTAAATTCAGGAAGATTTTCAACAATTTTGCAGGTTCTTTAGCTGCTTTTGGCCTCCCCTCCTCCCTGCCCATGAATATTAGGGTCACTGATTCAAACTGTGCAGGAAGTGTGTGCTTTTGTAAGGGAGGAAGAACTCTAAACTAACAGAAAAGTTAAACTGGCACAATAACACAGAACCTGTGGTTTTACAACCTCATGTAGGTCATGTGTACAGGGACCAATCTACATTGTTCTGACATTTCTCTATGTGTGCTCAGCATATGCTTTCCCCAGAGCCTTTCAAATTAAGCTGCTCTGCTGTTGTGCAGAGGATGCAGAAAGGTAGCCAGAAATCAGATGGTTCAAATAAACTCAGCCTAATACATTACAGGCAAATCACCAATTATTAGTTTATTTTTTCTAATTCATATGATAAACCTGCTGGTTAACCTCCTCGGCAATGTGTGGAAAGTTGACATGAGCTCATCAACTGCACCTGGTAAGCAGGTTGTGAAATAAAATCTATGCCTCTGTGCCCTGTTTGAGAGCAGATTTCCACTCCATCTGACGAAGGAGCAGCGCTCTGAAAGCTAGTGGCGTTTGCTACCAAATAAACCTGTTGGACTTTAACCTGGTGTTGTTAGACTCCTTACTGTGTGAAATAAAACACAGGTTTTTCAACTGGTTATGCTAAGTCTACCCAGTACGGAATTGGATTATAGTTAAAACAGTATCATGTATTGTGTTTGAATGATTTAAATCTTCTGTGTTGTGATTCATGGCAAGTGAAGGAATATTCTGATGTGAAAGTACAGGCAGCAGTCGTTACAAGGCAAAAAGTATGGAGTGCATTGGGTAAAAATGATCACTATTTTGCACTGAAAGAGAAGTTTGCATTTGAACTGGACAGAGTATTTTAGGACTCACAACTTGTTGGTTATCCTGAGTGCCGAGACGACAATATAGTGACAGAACTGCAGTTTCTAACAGGAAGTCAAATGTAGTTCATCTCCTGTGTTTTTTGCAAACGCAGCAGAGAAAGACTGAGGAAATATCTGGCTGTTATTCTCCTTTGGAATTGTGATCCCCAAACAGAATATGTCCCTGCTCATTCCCAGCTCCACTTGATGACTAGAGTCACGCAATGCAACTCCATCTTGGAGAGTGATGGCATAATACGAGTCTCCTTTCTGTCCTGGATTCCACACTACAGATCTCCCATTCTTCCCTCTGTGGCTTGGGGGTTTTGGTCTGACTGATTTAATGTGATGCTGCTGAGGGAGAGAGAAAAAAAAGAAGAGTGGGGGACTTCAGATCAGATGAGGGAAACATGTAGTTAAGTTTGAGAGAACTGCAATCAGGAAGCTGTTCACCTGAGGGATGTTGTGGAAAGGGATTCTGGAGAATTTATTTTGGGAAGAGTTAGCTACATAACACTGAAGAAAGAGGTTTTTCTTACATTCTCAAAAGCAGGAAATTTAATTTTATTGACATGGTTCTGTGAAATGTAGTGTAATTTAGGGGGAAAACGGTGGCCTCATGGTAATGTCATTGGACTAATAATCCAGAGGCCCAGGGTAATGCTCTGCAGATATGGGTTCAAATCCCACCATGGCAGTTGGTGGAATTTAAAATGCAATTAATAAATCTGGAACAGTGACCATGAAACTCTCATTGATAGTCATTAAAAAAAACCAGCTGGTTCACTAATGTTCTTTAGGGAGGAAAGTCTGCCATCCTTCCCTGTCATCTGGCCTACTACATCTGACTCCAGATCCACAGCAAAGTTGTTGATTCTTAACTGCTCTCTGAAATGGCCAAACAAGCCGCTCAGTTCAAGTGAAATTAGGGATGAGAAACAAATGCTGACCATGCCAAAAACACCCACGTCATTTGAAAGAATTTAAAAAAGGAAAATTGAAACTAATACATGCTGATTGTGCTTCTATGGATGACTCAAAATGTTTCACAACAATTTGAAGTTTAGTCTCTGTTGTAATGTGAATGCATGATGGCACAGTGGTTAGCACTGCTGCCTCGCAGTGCCAGGAACCCCGGTTCAATTCCTGGCTTGGGTCACTGTCTGTGCAGAGTCTGCACATTCTCCCCATGTCTGCGTGGATTTCCTCTGGGTGCTCCGGTTTCCTCCCACAGTCCTAAAAACCTACTGGTTAGGTGCATTGGCCATGCTAAATTCTCCCTCAGTGTACCCGAACAGGTGCTGGAGTGCGGCAACTAGGGGATTTTCACAGTAACTTCATTGCAGTGTTAACGTAAGCCTACTTGTGACACTAATAAATAAAAATGCCTACGGCCATACTAGTCTGAAAAAAACATGGCAGCCAATATGCACTCAAAATAAAATTCCAGAAAATGAAACATGGTGGTGACTTACTGTGCTATTTTGCGTTTAAAGTTGGTTTGCTTTAAGAGGCAGTGTTTTGTTACAAGAGTGGATTTGTCTGGTAAACATGCAACAGATGCTATGAATACAGGATAATAACTGATTTAGTTAGGAATGTGTTACTTTTGTAGGGTTAATGGATCTTTTGTGAATTTAAGTTCCCCTGGGATTTTAGACTAGGTATGCAGAGTCCTATGAGTTTTGATTAGGTTGACTGACAGAGACAGAGTCAGGGTGATTAATGGGTGGAGCTAAACTTGCAGGAAAGCCAGTTTCATTTTCATTTTTTGAAATACAAGCAATTGCTGCCTCGGCTGTCAGAAGAAAGCAGTCTCTCTCTCTCTCTCCAGAGGTGTTCTAAAAGCTCCAAGCTTGGTAACTCAAGTCAAGTATACCTGTGCTTTGCTAACTAATCTTAAAGAGAGTTAAAGTCTATAAAGATAAATATTGCTCGATTGGAACCCATAGTGATAGGTTAACAGTTAAGAATTGAACATTGTCGTGTTTAAGTATTGTTCAATTATTAAAAGCTAAGTTAATTAATTCGTTATAATTAAACTGTGTTATGCAATAAAGTTTGTTTTGATAAAGGCTTCCCAGTTTGGCTGTAGAATTGCTTCTGCAGTGAAACATCTTATCCTCACACTGATGGCAAAATAGAAAATTTCTGGGTCTAGTCTGGCTTCATAATATACCTTGGGGTTTCTGATCTGGTACCTTAACACTAGGTAATCTATTTCTGTGATGTTGATTGACGAATATTGGCCAGGACTCTGAATAGCTCTCCTGCTTTACTGAAATATTTTTATAGTGCCAAAAAAATGCACAGGAATGAAGGGCGCTGAGGCTAAACTGGTCACTGATAGAAAAAAAGCTGCAAGAGGTGAGGTACCCTTGGGTTTATGCATCTGGAAAATGGCACATCTGGTTGCAAGAAAGGTGAAGAGGTTATACTGATAAATCTACAAATGTTTTTGACAGGGAGTACAAATGACTGGTGGAAGGGCGATTTGTCATGTGAAACAGAATGTGTATGAATCTAATGTCCAGTTGACTCTTCTGATGGGTGTTGAGAGCTGGATACCGATTCAGAATGTGGAGATGCCGGCGTTGGACTGGGGTAAGCACAATAAGAAGTCTCACAACACCAGGTTAAAATCCAACAGGTTTATTTGGTAGCAAACACCATAAGCTTTCGGAGCAATGCTCCTTCGTCAGATGGAGAGACCACTCCATCTGACGAAGGAGCATTGCTCCGAAAGCTTATGGTATTTGCTACCAAATAAACCTGTTGGACTTTAACCTGGTGTTGTGAGACTTCTTACTGTGCTTACTGATTCAGAATCAGAGACTAGATGCTGTGAAAGATGAATGTTGGGTATTTGCTGGAAAACATGAGGGATTAACATTAAAAGATGGTGAATCTATGGAATTCATTGCCACAGAAGGCTGTGGAGGCCAAGTCATTGAGTGTATTTAAGACAGAGGTAGATAGATTCTTGATTGGTCAGGGGATCAAAAGTTACGGGGAAAAAGCAGGAGAATGGGGTTGAGAAAATTATCAGCCATGACTGAAAGGTGGAGCAGACCCGGTGCAGCACTCCATTCCGCAGCAGAAATTTTCCTTTCTCTCTGTCAGTAGTTGCAGGTGAGATCACACTGCTTTGAAGTTCTCAGAGGGGAGATGTCCATTTCATCTGGGGCCGGGGGGGGGGGGGGGGGGTTCCAGTCTGCCCAGCTGTGCACTTAGCCCCAATGTATGCACACAGCTTTGATTTGAAGATGCTGTGGCTTCCCAGCAAGCTGAAATCATTGGAACCCCCTCCATTGCACACGAAGCCTCTGATCTGCAACAAGTTCAACTAAAAGATCCAGCTGTCAGATCAAGGGCTTTCTATCAGCATCCAGCCATCTGTGTTTATTCTGAATTCCCTCTATGGTTTACTGCACCTCAAGTACCCCATTGATCCTGACCGGGAATTCACACAGATGGCGGGAGGCTGATTATGGAGAGGGGACCACCTATTATTTGTGGGGGTGGGAGGATGGCCCTCTTTGGTGAGGGGTTGGTGGTATTCCTATGGACAATGTGAGGCACCATTTCATTTTTTGGGAAGAAAGGATCTAGTAGATGAGTGCGGAGACTGGGTCGCCCTTTAAAAATGGCGTCCAGGTCTCAGAACAGTGGGGCTGGCTGGCAGTTTGGCCGCTATTAATAAATGGACATCTATCAGCTGGGGGAATCCCACCTGATAGACACTGCTAACAGCAGTGGGAAACCTGGAGGTTTCCTTCTGGCATGGGCACTTGATTCCAATTCAGGAGAATCGCTCCTGTGATGTTGCCTACAACATACAAAGCTCAATAAATACAAAGCACAGTGGCAACATTTGCTCTTGCACAACTCCTCATCTCATCATTAAGAAAACCATTTAATTTGTCCTAATTGGATCTGAAGTGGATGATCTCACACTTTCCACAATGAACTTGATCAGTCACAGCCATTCCTGTTCACTGAACCTATGTCTCATTGTAACTTTCAGCTCGGCATGGTAGCGCAGTGGGGCGGCACGGTAGCGCAGTGGTTAGCACTGCTGCTTCACAGCTCCAGGGTCCCGGGTTCGATTCCCGGCTCGGGTCACTGTGTGGAGTTTGCACGTTCTCCTCATGTCTGCGTGGGTTTCCTCCGGTTTCCTCCCACAGTCCAAAGATGTGCAGGTTAGGTTGATTGGCCAGGTTAAAAATTGCCCCTTAGAATCCTAAAATGCGTAGGTTAGAGGGATTAGCAGGTAAATATGTGGGGGTAGGGCCTGGGTGGGATTGTGGTCGGTGCAGACTCGATGGGCCGAATGGCCTCCTTCTGCACTGTAGGGTTTCTATGATTCTATGATTTCTTATCTACACAACCCCCTTCTGATTGTCAACTGAAAACTTGAACATACAATTCATTTCCTTCAACCAAATCACTGATCTGAATCAGTGACAGAGAAAGCTGCCCCGAGAATCGAGCGATCTTTGACGCGAATTTCATCTTTCCCAATATGAAAGTGAATCCGATGCCATGTCAAGTGATCACCATAATTAGGCCCTATTATTTTCCCCATTACCATTATTTTAAAACTTGTATTAAATTTCTCCTCTCAACCTATTTTGGTCCTCTTGTACTGTTGGAACTTGTCCTCTTCCTCTATGGGAAATGGATGCATTTAACAAGCATTAATTTCCTCATTATTGTATTGGTCTTTAATTAAACCACTATTCCTCTTAACACATTAGCTTTGACATCCCTTGCTAATTTTTTCATTCTTCTATTTGCACTTCCTATGAAAGCATGCCACTGTAGCTTTTTATAGCTTTCCTGGTCTACTGGATTTGCACTGTCTCTTCTGTTTGAGCAAGTCTCTTCTTTTAGGTTGATACTGTCTTACCTACTTTGTTAAACATGGTTGCTTAACTGCACAAGCAAAGTTTATGCCTTTTACAGCTTATATATTAATGCTTTAACAAAAAAAAAATTCCCCTTTAACAACACAGTTCTATTCACTGTACTCAACTTCCCCGTCAGTCATGGCTAATGAGCGTGTCTTGCTATGTCATGCAGCTTTTGCGAACAGTGCAGCAGAATCAGAATGATGGAGGGAGAAAAGAATTGATGACTTATCCCTTCCAGCTGAATTTTCTTTCATTTAATGAAAGGGGAAACGCTTATATCTTATCCAATCCTAACTTTATTCTTTGAGAAGCTGGAGCTGGTTTTGTCATGTGGTGGAGATCACTCTTTTTGGCACCAACCTTATGTGTTTAACATAAGCCATTGCAATGAGTGCACTGGGTGGAGATGCAGCTCAAAGGAATGCAAGAGAAATTAAAAACACACATGACAGCTGTTGCATGCAACAGTAGGAGCACAGTGATCAGCTATACAGAGGAAACAGAGGAGCCTCTTCTTTACAGCGTAACACTGTGAACTCCAGAATTCTAAGCAAAAAAGCAGAGATCTTGAGGCAGCATTTTAGAAACATCCACTATGTAACTAATGTTCAGACCTATTATACAAGAGACAAAGATAAACACATTCATTTAAACTTCATTTTCCTGCCCTAAGGACTGAAAATGTCATGTTTATGCTGGTCCCAGATTAAAGTGAGCAGTTCTGAAGTTTGGATTTTATGTCAATGATAAAGCAGTTTCACAAGGACTATAGATAGGCTTGCTTCCCCTGAACTACATTTCATTTGATGATGGATGCAATGGGATTTTTTTTTCTTTGGCCCTGCTAATTAGTCATCTGAATTTTTGTAAAATAACAAAGGCCTCGGATTAAACCAATAATTTTGTAGTGATAGCAGGAAAGTACAACTATGAGTCATACCACACTAATAGCAAAAATTTACTATGGGGAATTCTACGAAAGAATTGTGTAGATACTGAGTAACAGACAACACTAATCCCCTAACTTTCAAAACAAATGAACCAAGGGAAATTTCCCAATTTTGAAATGGTTGAATACCCTTGGACAGTTTCCTCCTTCATCCCCCTCTCCGGGTAGTCCCTCTACAATACCTAGATAACATTGTGAATATTGGCATCGTCTTTGGCTGAATGAACATCCTCAAGTCTTTTAAATTCCACCTTTGTCTGAAGTCTTTTTTTTAATGCATTTACTTGTGGAATTTGTGTGTCACTGGCAAGAACAGTGCTGATGGCCCAACCCTAATTGCCCTTGGAGGTACACCAACAGTGCTTTTAGAGAGGAAGTTCCAGGATTTTGACCCAGCGCAGTGTAGGAAAGGCAACATAGTTCCAAGTCAGGATGGTGTGTTACTTGGGGAACTTGCAGATGACCATATTTCGATGCATGCGATCTCCGTTGGAAGTACACACAGAACAAGAGAAATCAGTTCCCTTTCTCTGATCTAAAACCAACAGAGGTACTCCAACCATCTGCAGTCGAAACTGGACATTGAATTGGGCACCTTCATAGTCAGTATGCCTCATCTGCTAACTGGATGACCCTCACGGAGTCATTGGAGGTACTAGTAAAAGGAACTTCGTAGCAAAGATTTATTAATACCCCACATCCTGTAAAGACTCCATCCCATTCCATCAATTCCTTCTTCTCCACCGTATCTGTTCAGATGATGCCACTTTCCAAAATAGCGCTGTCGATACGTCTTCCTTCTTCCTCAATCGCAGTTTTCCACCCACTGTGGTTGACAGGACTCTCAACTGCGCCCAATCCATGCCCTGGACCACTGCTCTCAGCCTCTCCCCTCCCTCGCTGAACCAGGATAGGATCCCCCTTGCCCTCAATTTTCACCCCACCGGTCTCCACATTCAAAGGATCATCTTCCGCCAACTCCAGCATGATGCCACTACCCAACACATCTTCCCCTCACTTGTCACCATTCCGCAGGGACCACTCTCTGGTCCACTCCACCATCACACCCAACACCTCACCCCCTGCCCACAGCACCTTGCCATGCAATCATAGAAGGTGTAACACCTGCCCTTTTACCTCCTCCCTGCCCACCATCCCAGGTCCTAAACACCCCTTTCAGGTGAAGCAGCGCTTCACATGCACCTCCTTCAATCTGGTCTATTGCATTCGCTGTTCCCAATGTGGTCTACTCTACACTGGAGAGACCAAACGTAGACGAGGTGACCGCTTTGCTGAATGCCTTTGGCCCATCCGCAAGCAAGACCCAGACCTTCCTGTCACTTGCCATTTCAAAACACCACCCTGCTCTCCTATCAACATGTTTGTCCTTGGCCTTTTGCAATGTCCTAGCGAACACCAACGCAAACTGGAGGAACAGCACCTCATCTGTTTGGGCACTTTACAGCCTTCTGGACTGAACATTGAATTCAACAACTTCAGAGGATGAACTCTCTCCTCCACCTTCAACCCATTTCCACTTATTTTATTCCATTTCATTTCATTCATCCATTTTATCATCCTTTTTCACTTCTCTTTTTCCACTTCTCCATTCCAGCTCTCCTTCTTTCTACCCCTTCCCCCCCACCCCCTCCCTCAATGCAATTGCCACATTCCTCAGGCAGTCCTTTAACAATCTGTACCTCTTCTACCATTCTCGCATCCTGATTGCTTATTGGACATTCTTAGCACCTTCTCAGCCTTCTGCATCATCATGTACATTCCCTTTGTCCATTCCACCCCCGCCCCCATGGTACAAATCTCTGCTGATTCTCTTAGCTCTGACGAACGGTCATCTAGCCTCGAAACGTTGGTTCTATACTCTCCTCACAGATGCTGTCAGGCCTGAGATTTTCCAGCACTTTCTGTATTTATTTGCTTCCTTTCTGTATGCGGATAAGTTAGTGTGGGTAGGGAAACATTGTTCTTCAGTATTCACTGCTTTTCAAAAGGACTGAAATAAGGATCCTAAATGTCTTTATAAAATAAATAAAATAAAGTCGCCATAGTCCCAGAGAACCATACTGACTGGTGGTGACTTTAACCTGAGGATAGGTTGGGCACCGATAGATTGTTTCCACTAGCCAGAGAATCTGAAACACTGGGGCACTGTGAAATTACTTCACTCAAAGGATTGTGAAACATTGGAATTCTCCACCCCAAAAAGGTTTCTTCATTGTTGAATATGGGATAGACTAATTTTTAGTCTCTCAATAAATTAAGGGATATGGAGAGCGGGCAGGAAAATGGAGTTGGTGTCCAAGATCGGTGCTGATCATATTGCATGGTGGTGGAGCTGGCTTGATGGGCCATGTAGTTTACTCCTGCTTCTATTTTTGCTTTTTTTTTTCATGAGTCACATCTAACACCTAAACATTTGTCTCTATCTTCTTATGTCCTACAACAAGTTGAATTTATATTGTGCCTTTAACATAATTAAACATCCAAAAGTGCTACACAAGAGTATTATAAAGCAAAGCATGACACTGAACCACATAAAATATCAGCTCAGATGACCAAAAGCTTGGTGGAAAAATTTAGTTTTTCAATTTTTAATTTAGCATTTTTAAAAAATTTATTATTTTTAATTTTCAATTTTTAATTTAGTAAATTTAGTTCTTAACTTAGAATATAGTTTTTTTCAAAATGTCATTGACCCTACAGAGCTGATGTCCTTACTGTTGCTCTTTGAAAGTGGAGTCACAGGTGGACAGAGTGGTGAAGAAGACATTCAGCATGCTTGGTTTCATCGATCAGAACATTGAACACAGGAAATCATAGAAGTCATAGAAACCCTACAGTGCAGAAGGAGGCCATTCGGCCCATCGAGCCCGCACCGACCACAATCCCACCCAGGCCCTACCCCCACATATTTTACCCGCTAATCTCTCTAACCTACACATCCCAGGACTCTAAGGGGCAATTTTTCAACCTGGCCAATCAACCTAACCCGCACATCTTTGGACTGTGGGAGGAAACCGGAGCACCCGGAGGAAACCCACGCAGACACGAGGAGAATGTGCAAACTCCACACAGACAGTGACCCGAGCCGGGAATCGAACCCGGGACCCTGGAGCTGTGAAGCAGCAGTGCTAACCACTGTGCTACCGTGCCGCCCCGTTGGAATGTCTTGTTGAAGTTGTACAAGACATTGTAAGACCACACTTGGAATACTGTGTACTGTTCTGGTCACCTTATTATAGAAAGGATATTATTAAACTAGAAAGAATGCAGAAAAGATTTACTAGGATGCTACCAGGACTTGATGGATTGAGTTACAAGGAGAGGCTGAATAGACTGGGACTTTTTTTCTCTGGAGCGTAGGAGGCTGAGGGGTGACCTTATAGAGGTCTATAAAATAATGAGGGGCACAGATCAGCCAGATAGTCAATATCTTTTCCTAAAGGTAGGGGAGTCTAAAACTAGAAGGCATAGATTTAAGGTGAGAGGGGAGAGATACAAAAGTGTCCAGAGGGGCAATTTTTTCACACAAAGGGTGGTGAGTGTTTGGAACAAGCTGCCAGAGGTAGTAGCAGAGGCAGATACAATTTTGTCTTTTAAAAAGCATTTAGATAGTTACATGGGTACGATGGGTATAGAGGGATATGGGCCAAAAGCGGGCAATTGGGATTAGCTTAGGGGTTTTTAAAAAAAAGGGCGACATGGACAAGTTGGGCCAAAGGGCCTGTTTCCATGCTGTAAACCTCTATGACTCTAAAAAGGAAGAAAGTGAGATAGGGAATTCCAAATATAGATTGTGTGTAGCTAAGGTTCCAACACTGATCCTTGCACCACTCCATCAGTCAGAGCCTGACAACTTAAATGCCCTGTTTTATCCATACACTCTGCTTCCTGCCCATTAACTAAACCTCCATCTATGCTCATACATTTCCCCAACTCCATGTGCCCATATCTTGTCTAATTAACCTTTTGTGTGGCACCTTATCAAATGTCTTTTGTAAATCCAAGTAAACTACATCTACTGGTTCCCATATATGTTCCCCACCAGTTACATATGGAAAGGACTCCAAAAGATTTGTCAAACACCTATCATTCTTGTAAAATCATGTGGCTTTGTCTGACCATATTCTGATTTTCTAAGTGCACTTTTCTAAATGATAGGAATTTTTTGATAAGAGATTTCAGCATTTTCTCACAAATTGATGTCAGGCTAACTGGCCGGTTTCTTTCTCCCTCCTTTCTTAAATAGTGGAGTTACATTTGCAAACTTCCAAAGTTATCATCCAAGTCATTTACATAAAAGAGGCCTCAGCGCTGATCCCTGTGGCACACCACTTGTCTCATCCTGCCAACCCCCCCACTGCCTTCTGGAAATCTAAGTATAGTACATCCACCAGTTCCCCTTTATTCACAGCACATGTGCCTCCTTCAAATAACTCCAGTAAATAGGTTAAACATGGTTTTCCCTTTTCAAAGCCACGTTGACTTTGCTTGATTGCCTAGAATTTTTCTAAGTGCGCCTGTTATAACGACTTTAATAACGGCTTCCAACATTTTCCCTATGACAGATGTTAGGCTAACTGGCTTACAGATTCCTGCTTTCTGTCCCATTCCCTACTTGAATACCAATTAAGATCAAAACACATAACTAGATTGTCAAAGAAAATTACACATATATAAAGAAATTACATAGAAATCAGAAATTTTGTTTACCAAAGTTCTGATTAAAATAGCCAAATTGTAAACTCTACTCTTCAGTACGAGTAAGAACAGAAACCAAGAAACTTTCCAGCAGGAGAATAACTCCGTTTTTAAAAGTTTATTTATTAGTGTCACAAGTAGGTTACATTAACACTGCACTGAAGTTACTGTGAAAATCCTCTCATTGCCACATTCCGGCACCTGTTCGGATCCACTGATGGAGAATTTAGCATGGCCATTGCACCTAACCAGCATGTCTTTCGGACTGTGGGAGGAAACCGGAGCACCAGAGGAAACCCATGGGGAGAACGTGCAGATTCCGCACCGACAGTGACCCATGCTAGGAAAGGAACCTGGGTTCCTGGCTCTGAGGCAGCAGTGCTAACCACTGTACCACCATGCCGCCCTGTGTCTTATTATAAAATGCTAATGTAAAAAAGTAGTTCCATAGAATGGAAGCAGCGACATATACTTGACACTAGCAATATCCATCAGCACTGTGCATATACACAAACACACAGAGGGACCAAAGTTTCCGTGACCACATAGACCAGCGACTGAAAAGGCAGGAAGTGAAAACACTTGCTATCTTTGAAGAGGAGGAAAGTTCTCCCTTATGTTGTGGCTAATATTTATCCCTCAACTAATGTTGGCTCCTTCCACCTATGGGTTACAATTGCAACTGATTTTAATGTGGGACAAATCAGATCCCAGATTGAAAGCTGGCTTGACAGACCCTAAATGTTTTCTTTAGAAACTGTGGAGGAAAGTTACGAAACAAAATTACATAAGCTTTAAAACAGAGATGAGGAGGAATTTCTTCAGCCAGAGTGTGGTGAATCTGTGGAACTCTTTGCTGCAGAAGACTGTGGGGGCCAGGTCACTGGGTGTCTTTAAGATAGAGATAGATAGGTTTTTGATTAATAAGGGGATCAGGGGTTACGGGGAAAAGGCAGGAGAATGGGGATGAGAAAAATATCAGCCATGATTGAATGGCTGAGCAGACTTGATGGGCTGAGAGGCCTAATTCTGCTCCTATGTCTTATGGTCTAAGTCTGCTGATGAAATAAAATATTTATTAAACGGGAAAATGAACTATATTACCCCAGACAAAAAAGGGAAAGATCTTCATAAAAACACAAGAATATAATTCAAATATTCTCTATTCCTTCTATCTCCTTCCAGACACATACAAATTAAGAATGATAAAACAATTTAGCATATCTATCTTATACTCTAATATTCTGAGTAACTGTGCAGTACTTGTGAATCAATAGGTGGTCAAACACACCACACTCCAATGTAAATGGCAGATACAACCAACGCAGATTCTATAGTCGAAACCTTGCTGCCGTTTATGCTGGCAGGATCTTAAGACCAGCCGATGGCATACCCACAACATGGATCGGTGAGTGGTGCTTTCAATGGGCAACCAGTCGACAATGGCGGGGCCACAAGAATCCACCACTAGTGAGCATCCCGCCATCACGAAACACACCACAGAAGGGGAAGAAAATCCTACCAATTGAATTTCTCAACTACTTCCCAGACGCTTGTCACACCATGAGAAAACCAGTCTCACTGAAATTCCGTCTTTCTCACAAGGGTTTCCAATCTCCATATTTGAAGAAATTGCCTTGGAATTCTCCTAAACGATGCTCCCATTCTTACGGCATCAACAAGGATCCTTTGCCAGGGTTTCAATCTCACTTTCTGAGATTCCTTTCCTCTGAATCTCAGAGTTCATTCAAGCTTCATCTTCCAAGCACACTTTCAGATCTTTGGCCATGCCAAACAGAACACCACGGCTCCAAAAGGGTAACCTATGCATCAAACTTCGGTCACTCTCTCAGATCTTTTGGGCTTCTCTCAAGCCCACTTCGTTTCAAGTCTGCTCCTCGGAGCTCTCATGTTCCTTCGGAGTCTATTTCTCTGCTCCTTTCTTTTAACTTTACTTCTGGGACCTCTTTCTAATTCCTGGTGCCCCTGCATGGACATTGTTCTGGGATCTCTGTGTCCCACTCACTGGTTTTGGACCTTCTGCATGTCCTGCTCCTTTGGACACCTTCCTCCAGAATGGCACTCAGGTTCACGTTACCGGACCTGCAGTTTAGCGCCGTTTCACTTATTTTCTTTCTGCACGTGTGCAGGG
The DNA here is from genome assembly GCF_964213995.1 of Mustelus asterias. Classification (NCBI taxonomy): domain Eukaryota; kingdom Metazoa; phylum Chordata; class Chondrichthyes; order Carcharhiniformes; family Triakidae; genus Mustelus; species Mustelus asterias. The sequence continues at coordinate 55,417,601 of NC_135802.1, forward strand.
CCGGTTCCCTACATAAACAATACTGAAAATAGACTAACTACACGTGTGGACCTTTCCCAGCTGAAAGGCGCAAACTACGTACCAAACCCCCTAACCATGCATGTACATCCACTTCTCGGCTGGTGCGTGCGCAGTAGGCCCCAAGCTCCAACCGTTGATCTAAAAGCAAGATGAGTATTTGTGTTTCTTCCTATATGCAAGATGATGGATATGCAGTAAATCTAATCAATTGGGGTGGTCAGATCTTCACGTGGTGCACCTTTTTGTTGATGGCTAAAGAGTCTAATCCGCAAGAGGCAGATTGTGCTGTGTTTGAATTGGTTATCAGGTGTCAATATGGGTTGTCCTTTCGTTGTTGGCACCTCTTGCCAGGCCACCAACCATCATGGTGGCAGATGGCAGAATACAGGTGATGTCACCACGTCATTGTTGTCAGCTGGTGTCTCCCAGGTGCAGTAATCAACGCTTAAGGCCTTCATGTCATGCTTGCAAGCATCCTTGAGGGGGACCTTTGGGCAAACAACTGGTCCTTTGACCCCAAGGCATTCACTATACAGAAAATCCTTGAGCATACATCGCACTTCTATCCTATGAATGTGCCTGGGCAAACAAAGTCACCTCCGCTTGATGAGTGTCAACATACCTGGGAGATTTGCCTTTGAGAGGACTGCAGCCTTTCTGATTTTCTCCTGCCATGAGATGCCCAAATTGAAAGTTGTTCAGCTTCTTTCCTACTGAGGTGGCACAGTGGTTAACACTGCTACCTGACAGCGCCAATGACGTGGGTTCGATTCCTGGCTTGGGTCAGTGTCTGTGTTCTCCCCGTGACTGTGGGTTTCCTCCAGGTGCTCTGGTTTCCTCCCACAGTCCAAAGATGAGCAGGTTAGGTTGATTGGACATGATAAATTGCCACTTAGTGTCGGGGGACTAGCAGGGTAAATACGTGGGGTTATGGGGATTGGGCCCGGGTGGGATTGTGGTCGATGTAGACTCGATGGGTCGAGTGGCCTCTTTCTGCACCGTAGGGATTCTATGATTCTGAATCCAAGGTAGAAGAATTTGCTAACCACTTCCAAGTAGGTTTTGTTTTTAGTGGTCAAGGGCAGAGATGCAAAACCCTGTCCCGTGGTTTTTGTGATGCTTACTGTGAGGATAAACAAGTTGCAGGTATGAAAGAGATAATCCATAATCTCTTCACTCTTTGTGGAATTATGTAGTGTGTAAATTGGCTGTCCCACTTTCTATTTTACAACTCTCTGCACCCAGAAAGTAGTTCACTCACTGCAAAGTGTTCTGAGGCCATAAAAGATGCTATATAAATGTAAGTCCTTTATTTCTTTAACCCAATGCATGGAATAAACAACGTGCTGTCCGTGAATATGACTTATTCTAAAAAGATATATTAAAAAAGACAAATTACTCATTATCGATTAAGCTTGCTTAACCAGTTACACCCTCCTGTCATCAATGTACATAACTGCTTAGATACAAAGCACAGCTGTCATTTTCTACTGGAGAGACGTCTAGTTCCACCAAGGGTAGGCAATGATATGCATAAGCCAATCTTCTGGCAGCATGCCATTTGCACAATTCCCCACTGGCCCACTGATGCCCAAGCTCATCAAATTTCTGTGCAAACAGTTTGCAAATTATACAGTTCATTTTCCATCTTCTACATCTTAGCAATGTTGGAAGGAAGAGACACCCATTCATTCCTGTTGTCTAAGAATCTGGGGGTTGCTAGCGAACCCATAAAAGGCTAAAGAAAAACTCCACTGCAGATCGACAGATTGCATAAGCCCATGTGCTGTTTTCAAAGCTTCCCATTCATTAACCCAGGAGATCAACAACCACCAGCCACGCCACACCACCATATTTCTTCATTGGAAATTAGTTGAGATTGGGGTACGTCGTCCAACCAAGTCAACCTTCCAGAGTAATGGCCAAATGACAAATTCAGATTGTTAAATCTAACATGCATTTCTAGTGAATGGAGTTGCGTTCAACACAGCAAAGTGAATGTTTTTTGACTGGCTCCTAAAAATTTTAAATATTTACTTCATAGATAGATAACTATATTTTGTCCCTGAAACACCAGTTACATAAATAATGCACCAACCCACCTCTAGTGTGTGGTCTTGCCTGTGACCTGTTTCCAAACTTTTTTTAAAACAACTATGTGTGGATTGAAACATAGCGCAAAGTCCAACAGCCTAGAAAAGTGGCCCAAGGTGCAAATAATTAACCAGAGTCAGGTTTGGGCTGGTCCTAGTGGGACATGGGAAGGGTAATGGGATAGAGTGCGCCAAGAACATGGAGATAGGCCAGATGGGTGGGGGTGCAGCATCAGTAAGGAGGGACTGGTGCCAAAACAGTTACAAAAAAATTTAGCAGATTTCTCATAACATTGATCAGGACTGCCATGTAGCTCTTGGGGCCAAGCACAACAATAATGTGGGTTTCTATTGTGCCTTTAATGTGGGAAGGATTCCAAGGTACTTCACTGATAACTAAAAGCTCTAGACTTAAGAGTTTAGGCCTTGGGAGCAACACTTAATAGATGCATTAAAACAAGGTTTGGGCAAATATTATGAATAAGTTGAAATGCTTTACAATTCATGTTTAGTGTAATAAATAATATATTTTACCAGTGTGTTATTACTTAGCTGAGGCAAACAATATGGCAGTTAAAAATCTTTGATAAATATTTAGAACAATTTGTTTCATTCAATTTAACAACTTGAATATGTGAATCTAAATAAATTAATATGCAGTTAATTGGCTGAAAAAATAATGTAGCTATGAGACAGTTTACCAAAGTCTGACAGACCCACAAATTTTAATGCTGTTAACATACAGTGGGAGTCCTGCAAAAACAAACAAACCATTGGCCCACCAAATCTGATGCAGTACTTTTCTCTGTAAAAATCACCCAGTCTAATGTTGTTTTCCTACTTGCTCCCCAAGCGATTTAATATTACTCTCATCTAAACAACTGATTCTTTTTTAAAATGTTCTTTGCTTCAGCAACAGGTGATAGCAGAAAATTCTACATTCTTTGCCCTCTCATTCTTTGTTCCATCTCGTCCGCCAGTGAAAACACTCGATCATTATTTTCCTGAGTATAATTCTTCATAATCTTTACCCTTTAGCCATCTCAGCTCAGTGAAAAAGCCAGAACTTCTCAAATCTCTCTGTATTATCCACTATCTCTGGTAAATTTATGCTGTGTCTTTTCTGTAACTTTAATTTCCTCTCTGTTTAAACTGCATCCAAAAATGTTATATACAACAAAGTGAGGAAAATGTGTATTATTTATTTTCAATTGTTACATCAATTTGATTTTCTTCACAAGCTTAGAAATTACACTGCCTACTATTATTACACAACAGGTGTGGGATTGAATTTCTGTGCAAAATAAAGAGATTTTAAATTTAATTACAGCATGCTGGCAGTCCTCAGTATAAACTTTCATTCATTTCTCTGGAGACATAAATTGCCTTGATATGTAATCTTCCTACTCCTCCCATTTTCTTCCTGCCTGTCTGAAGGTGGGAACTCATGTGGTAGGGGATCACGAATCATGCACGTCAGCAATCCTAAATGACCTCATCCAAGCTACCGTATTTTGGCAGGTTACTCAGAACTGTTTAAGGGAAGGAGTGGGGAAATCATAACCCAACTTTCACCTGACATTAACACGGGAATGACAAGATGATTATTCCGACCTTAGCCTCTGCTCATGGAAGCCAAGAACAAAGAACAAAGCCAATCACCTTTTTTCCAGATAAATAAAACTAGCTTCACAATGATCAGGAATCACGTGTAAATATTTTCCAATCTGTACATCTCAATACCACTATATGATCACTTGCAAAGAGCAATACATTCTGAAAGCCATTTTAACATCTTCATGGAATCCCTACAGTGCAGAAGGAGGCCATTCGGCCCATTGAGCCTGCAGACAACAATACCACCCAGGCCCCATCTCTGTAAACCCACACATTTACCCTAAATCCCACTGACATTAAGGGACAACTTAGCATGGCCAATCCACCTAACCTGCACATTTTTGAATTGTGGGAGGAAACCGGAGCACCCAGAGGAAACCCATGCAGACACAAGAACGTGCAAACTCCACACAGTCACCTGAGGTCGGAATTGAACCCCAGTGCCAACCACTGTGCCACCCCAATGATATTTATTTTATATACAAGTCCAGGTATTTATCTGGGAAAACAATGATTGGCTTCAATGTGCAGAGGTTAAGGTGGGAATAATCATCCTGTCATTCCCATGTTATTGACTTCACTAATTTTTTGGCAAGAGAAATGTTTGAGGTACAGTATTACAATTACTTTTAGATAGCTTACTAAATAATCATGTTCTTGGAAGTCTAGTTTCCTCAGACAGCAATGTATGTTCTCCTTCCTCTCAAGACAATAGTTCTTCCTTTCCAACAATAACTTTTCCAACTCACTATTCAGTCCTACCCACAGTGACACAGTGGTAGTAAGTACCCTGTGTTGCCAAATGCAAGGAGCCAGTATCACTGTGCACTGGAGGTCTTTGCATTGGCCTTCAAATGGACCAAAAGAATGGTATAGATTGATGACTATTAATCAGTGGGCATTGTATTAGCACTCTTCTGGGACTGATAGCAAAAATCAAAAGAATACAATTAACCTTTCCCCAGTGTCTTAAAGTTGTGGCCTCTTCATTTTCCCTTCTCCGCCAAATGTACATCCCAACTTAGTGAAGCATAGAAACTAGAAGCAGGAGTAGGCCATTCGGCCCTCCGAGTCTGCTCCACCATTCATTATGATCATTACTGATCGTCAAATTCAATATCCTGATCCCTCTTCCCCCATATCCCTTGATCCCTTTAGCCCCAAGGGCTATCTCTCATTTCTTCTTGAAATCAGACAATGTTTTGGCCTCAACTACTTTCTGTGGTAGTGAATTCTATACATTCACCACCCTCTGGGCGAAGAAATTACTCCTCACCTCAGTTCTAACTATCCTCAAACTATGACCCCTAGTTCTGGACTCCCCCACCATTGGGAACATTCTTTCTGAATCTACCCTGTTTAGTGACATCCAGCTAGAGTTGAAAACCCTCCAAGATTCTCCCAGGGTCTCTGTGCATTGAAGATTTGGACACTGCGGGCAATCCATGAGCAAAGTCATGGAAGACATGAAAAAGTATTTTCATTTTTGTTTAGTACTGCCATTTATGACATGAAAAGTGGAAATGGTGGCGTTTTAACTGTTGGGGAAATCTTGTGATGAAAACTCCAGGAGTACTTCCATCTAGGAGTTGGCCTCTTTTTAGGCAACAACATGTTTTCTCATACACCTTTCTCCAATTTTAAAACAATAAAGTATTATGATTCCACTTGGATGAAACCTTCATGGAATCTAACTGAGTTTTGAGCATGGGCTCCTGAGCCCTGTTGTGAAAGAAGCCACAAATAATTCTGCTATTTACAAAGGGTCATTTGGACTCGAAACGTTAGCTCTTTTCTCTCCTTACTAGATGCTGCCAAACTTGCTGAGATTTTCCAGCATTTTCCCTTTTGGCCACAAATAATTCTCCCAGCCATGTGGTAGAGACAGACAGCCGGCCAGCGGGGAGGACTCACCACTTGTAGCAGCTTCAGCTTTCCTCTCAGAGTTTTCAGATAGCCGAGCTGAAGGCAGGAGCCCCGATTGTGGATGGGCTCAGTGGTGGATTGGTAAACCCCGTCCCGCTCCGACTCCATAGCTCCTCCGTTCCCGTGTTCCTGCGGATGAGGCATCCTGTCTCTTGACTATTTCAACACTTCTCTTGCAAACAAAAAACTCGCCCGACTTGGTGGGGATTTTTTTTTTTGGGTTGTGTGTGGGTATATATACCGAACTCCTCCCGGAACTGATTCTTTCACACACACACACCAACAACCCTCCCTCACACAAAAAAAAATAGAAAATGAAATCCGATCAACAGGTTTCGCGCCTCAACTCCGGGAGCACAAAATTCCGCCGATGGCTTCTGGCATCGCGTCGCCTGTTTGGTAACAAAACGGATCTGCGAATAAAGAGAGAGAGAGAAAGGAGAGAGGTGTTAGCTGAGAAGGCGGTGAATTTCGATCCAAGCCACCCCACTGAGCTGCTTTCCGCCTGGCGGAACACTGGCGGGAGCGGCCCAGCCCCTCTCCACACAATAGCAGCGCCGATCCTCCCGCCCCAAGTACCCACACGTCCCCCTCCACTCTCTCCCTCAGCCTTCACTGTCCACTTACCGAGTGGCTGCAGCCTCTCCCCCACCCTCCCCTCCGGCCGGCTCTGCGCTGCTGCCCGATGTCCCCTTTCGCCTTCTCCGAGGGTGGGTTCAAACGTGTGTGTGTGTGTCTCTCTCTCTCTCAATCCCTTCACTTCCTTGTTTCGTTTTCATCTGTGACACACATACAAAAAAAACTCCGATTAAAGAGAGAGAGAGAGGCCCAGCCTTCCACTGGGACTTTCCACTCCTGTCACTCACCCTCCCTCCCCAATTCCCAGGGTCAGGGAGGTTAGCTTGTGCGGCTTCAAGAGGGGAATATTCTTCCCTCAGGGAAAATGGCACGAAAGATTCCCTGGCTTTCTCTCCCTCTTTCTAAGTTTAGCCAATAGGGGATTTTTTTCTGGAAGCAGTCACCAAAAAGTTGTATAATTATTTATTGTGAAAATAAAAACCGAAAATGTCGGAAACATTCCCCGCAACACATCTGTGGGGAGAGAGTTAAAAGTTTCAAGTCTGTGACCTTTCATCAGAATTGAGAAAAGTTAAATATATATATTCACGCGGACTTACTGTGGGGAGTTAGATTAATGATCTGATTCCAATCATTTCCCAGTACGCTTTTAATCCCTTTTGGGAAACAGGGTTTTTATCCCTATTTACCCAAATACCCCACGTTGCTTTCCTGCTAAATCTGATTTTAACTTGCCTTTCAGAAATAGATGCCAAAAAAGGCCCTTCTTTAAAATGTATTAAAATAACGTTCAAGGGAACTCCACTAATACTTCAAATCTGGTCTGGGCAGAGAAGCCTTGCTGTGGCTTTGCTGCCACTGTTTGATGTCTGAGATTTGAAAAAAACCTGAAAAGGTATTTTTCCCCCTTTTGTGGAGCTGAGAGAGGAGGAATGTTCCTCTGGTCCCAACAGGATAAGTTCAGGCCTTCCCTACTCTGGTTCCAAGCCTCTCCTCCCACAGAACCTCTCTATACACACTTTGCCAGAACTTGGTCATAATAGGGTGCCAATATTTGGAAGAGCAGTAGACATTTTCCACCCATTCCAAATGGACAGACAACATGGTGATGAGGCCCAGCAGTTAAAAATTGACGTGACTTCATGATGCCTGCTGGGTTACATTGTCATTTATTCAGATTCTGACCCAAAGCTGCCAACTCAGGATCAGTCCTCCAGGCTCAGTGTTCAGTGGTGATTTTAGGAATAGGTCTACTATGTATCATTAACGCAATTCTGGAATTTTACTGCCCTGCCTGCCACAGGAATCGGAGCGGGCGAGGGGTGGAACATGGAAAAGTCCATTGAACTCGGGTGGGATTTTTCGGTTTTGGAACAAGTGAGGTCGTAAAATTCCACCCAATATCTTTCTCGGGGGCGGGGGCTGGTTTCTGGGGCACGTAACACAGAACATTTTTTAAAATTTGATGTATTTACCAGTATTTTTTATGCATAATCTATGATCTGTATACTGCTTCACCATATAAAAAGTCACCAGACAATAAGCACAAAAACACACTGCTTATATCTCAGTGAATATATGCAATGAACAGCTGAGCCAGAGAGAACAGGATGTTAGCTGATCCATCAATGACAACCAATTACCACCAGCCAACTCAATACCGGTATTAGTCTGGGCACAAATCACAGTTGCAGATTGCAAGAGGCCAACCAGTTACAGCTGCCAGATTAAGATCACTACCAATAAAGAACCCCCAGAAGTCAGTTTGCTATGACCAACAGCCAGATACCACAATAATTCTTCGTCAATCAAGATGCCACCCACCAAATATTCCATTAAAAACCACCTTCAGTGCCCTATCCATAGCCCGCTGTTAGTTCTTGGTCAGCCAACAGCAGCCAGTCATCAGAAACCGTAACCAGCCATCTGCAGCAAACTACTCATCTGAAGTCGGCAGCTTTTTGCAGTCAGTTACCAAAGGGAGAGCTGCTAGAAGCAGAACCAGGGAAATGAGAACTGCCCGAATCAGGAACAGAAGTGCAGCAGAACTGGCAATATCTGAATTAACGTCACAGAAATAATGGAAACAGCTCAATATTTCCATATCAGCTTAAAGTTTTATCAGCATCCCCGTCGACACCAGACCCAATTCGGTCCACTGGGCCAAACTTGTCAATGCTGGTTTTTATGTTCCACATCAACCTCCTTCCACTTTGCCTTTTCTCACCTGAGCAGCATGTCATTTTGTTCCTATCTCCCTCATGTATTCATCTAGCTTTGCCTTAAGTGTATCTGTACAATCTGTCTCAGCTATTCTATGTAGTAGCAACTTCCACATTCTGAATAAAGAAGTTTCTCTTGAATTTTTTATTGGATTTACTGGCAGTCTTAAATTTTCATTTCGGTCTTAATGAAAGAAATGTCTCAGTCAGTCATTCAAAGCAGCCAGAATGTTTGCCTCCTGGTTTGTGTTGTTTTTGCCCTCACCCCCCCCAGTTTGTGTTTCTCTCCCTTCCACAGCTGGTGCTATTCTTTCTCCCTCCCTTCCATATGGTTCCCAGTATTAGAATCCCTACAGTACAGAAGGAGGCCATTTGGCCCAACGAGTCTGCACTGACTCTCCAACAGAGAATCTCAACCAGGACCCCCACTCGCCCCTTAACCTATACATCTTGGGACATTAAGGGACAATCCACCTAACCTGCAGATCTTTGTACTGTGGGAAGAAACCTGAACACCCGGAGGAAATCCACGCAGACACGGAGAGAACTGGCAAACTCCACACAGTCACCCTTTGAAAAAATTGTCATACTTAGTCCCACATCCCTTTTCGTTCGAAATCTTGTAAATTCCTAATTTTCAAAGCACCTGTCAAACTCCCTTTTAAAACTGATTTATGGAATCATATTCTACCATTTTTCAGTAAAGCAATCCAGATCCCAACAATTGAGTGAAAATAATTTTCCTCATCTCCTTCTGGATCTTTTGTCAATGATTTTGAATCTATGACATTTAGTTATTGACCCACTCACCAGAAGGAATACGTTTATCTACTCTGTCAAAACCTCATTATCCCGAAAACCTCTATTAAATCCTCATGTGTCCTTTTTCCTCTAAACCTTTGCTCCAAGTCCCTCATCCCTGGCAACAATCTGGTTTATCTCCTCCAATCACTTTCTAAGGATTTTGCAGCTTTTCTGAAATGTGGTGCCAGAATTGTCTGCAATATTCTAGCTGAGGCACAACCAAAGATTTCTAAAGTTGCTTTTATATTCTAGGCCTCTATTTATAAACTTAAGTAATGTCTATTCATCTTAACCAACTTAGCAACTTACCGTACCACATTTAAGAATTTGTGCATATACACTTTTCAAAATCATAGTATACTATATTTCCATATAAGTGCATGATCCTACTACACCCCCCTGCACTGAGCTCCATCCACCATGCTTCTCGCTATTTAACGTCCAGTCTATGCCTCCTCAAACCGAGAACAATCCTCTGCATATTCTACTATTTTGCCACAATTTGTCATCTGCAAACTTTATAATGCTGCTCCCTACGCACAAGTTTAGTTAGTTTATAAAAGTTATAAAGAACAATGTACTCAAAACAAGACATTGAGCAACAATAATGCAAATCATGTCTCAGTCTGAAAAAACACCACACCTTTTGCTTTCTATCGCCAATTTTGTATTGATACTGACAGTCCCTTTAATTCCATTAGCTTCAATTTTCTTCTATGTGACACTGTTAAATGTTTTCTGAAAGTCCATAAGAACAAAATTAGCAGTTTAAATTTCCCACCTCAGTGAAATTCCACTCCACTCCATGACCCCAAAGGCTGTTAAAGCCTGGTGCTCCACAATGTCACCTTACAACCATGAGCCACAACAATGTGGAACACAGTTTGTAAGGGGTCTGGAGAATCAGGACTTGTGGGTGTTAATTCAGGGAGTTTCTGAAGGTTATGAATATTATGAAATAAGGGAGGGCTTTGAAATTAGATGCTCAAGAGTTGGGCAAGGTGCTAGAGATGAGACTGGGATATCAATGGGAGGCAATAAAGTGGTGACCGAGAGATAAGAGAAAGCCTGGGGACAGAGAAACTGAGGAGCGGGAGCCTAGGGGAAGAGAGATGAATTAATTGACAGAGGGTTGAGGCTCAAGCTAGTGGTTAGTGGATGGGCATGAGGAGCAGAGCTTACCAGAGAGCTGGGAGCAGCAACAGCAAGGTTGTGTCAGGGAATGGCACTGAGAGAGGAGCAGCAATAAAGAGGTGATTGACAACCTGAGATTTACTGTGGATAGTGAATTGTTATTTTCATTGGTGGGTGAATGGGGAACTAGGGAATGGAAAACAAAGACTCACTGGAAGGAACAAGTGGGAAGGAAGGAGGGTTCTTGAACAGGTGGTGAAGAGACTGTAGATGCTTAAGTATAGAATAAAATTTCATTTCAAAGGAAATATGATGTGTACGTGTACATATTTTAAAAATTGATTTATTGGATGTGGGCGTTACTGGCTGGACCAGCATTTATTGCCCATCTGTAGTTGCCCTTGAGAAGGTGGTAGTAAGCTGCCTTCTTGACCCGCTGCAGTCCTTGAGGTGTACCCATAGTGCTGGTAGGGAGGGAATTCCAGGGTTTTGACCCGGCAACAGTGAAGGAATGATGATATATTTCCAAGTGGTGGTGTTCCCAGGTATCTGCTGCTCTTGTGCTTCTAAATGCAAGTGGTTGTGGGTTTGGAAAGTGTTGCCTAAGAAACATTGGTTAGTTCCTGAGCCACGAATTGTACTGAACATTGTGCAGTCATCAACGACTACCTCACTTCTGACCTAATGATGGAAGGAAGATCATTGATGAAGCAGCTGGAGATGGTTGGGCATAAGAGGAACTCCTGTAGTGATGTCCTGAAGCTGAGATGATTGACATTCAACAACCACAAACATTTTCCTTTGTGCCAGGTATGACTCCAACCGACGGAAGGCTTTCCCCCGATTCCCAATGACTCAATTTAGCTCCTTGATACCAAATGTGATCTTGATGTCAATGGCAGTCATTCTCACTCAACTCTGGAGTTCAGCTCTTTTGTCCATGTTTAAACCAAGGCTGCAATGAGGTCAGGAGGAATTAAGGGCTATGGGGAGAGAGCGGGTAAATGGAGTTGAAATCAACCATGATTGAATGGTGGAGTGGACTCGATGGGCCGAATGGCCTTACTTCCGCTCCTATGTCTTATGGTCTTATGGTCTAACCCTGACAGAGCTCAAACTGAGCATCGGTGAGCAGGTTGTTGTTGAGCAAAAGCCGCTTGAGAACACCGTTTATGACCCCTTTCATCTATTGATGATCGAGAGTAGACTGATGGGATGGTAATTAGCCAAATGAGATTGGGAATCTGGTGAACTGGTGTGGCGACAATAATCCCTCCCTCAATGTCAACAAAACGAAGGAGATTGTCATCGAGTTCAGGAAGCGTAGAGGAGAACATGCCCGTCTACATCGATGTGGAGATGCCGGCGTTGGACTGGGGTAAGCACAGTAAGAAGTCTCACAACACCAGGTTAAAGTCCAACAGGTTTATTTGGTAGCAAATACCATAAGCTTTCAGAGCGCTGCCCCTTCGTCAGATGGAGTCATCTGACGAAGGGGCAGCGCTCCGAAAGCTTATGGTATTTGCTACCAAATAAACCTGTTGGACTTTAACCTGGTGTTGTGAGACTTCTTATCCTGTCTACATCAACAGGGACAAAGTAGAAAGGTTTGAGAGCTTGAAGTTTTTAGGTGTCCAGATCACCAACAGCCTGTCCTGGTCCCCCCATGCCGACACTATTGTTAAGAAAGCCCACCAACACCTCTACTTTCTCAAAAGACTAAGGAAATTTGGCATGTCATCTATGACTCTCACCAACCTTTATAGATGCACCATAGAAAGCATTTTTTCTGGTTGTATCACAGCTTGGTATGGCTCCTGCTCTGCCCAAGACCACAAGAAACTAAAAAGGGTCGTGAATGTAGCCCAGTCCATCACTCAAACTAGCCTCCCACCTATTGATTCCGTCTACACTTCCTTCTGCCTCAGAAAAGCACCCAGCATAATTAACGACCTCACGCATCCTGGACATACTCTCTTCTACCTTCTTCCGTTGGGAAAAAGATACAAAAGTTTGAAGTCATATACCAACCGACTCAAGAACAGCTTCTTCCCTGCTGCCACCAGACTTTTGAATGGACCTACCTTGCATTAAGTTGATCTTTCTTACACCCTAGCTATGACTGTAACACTACATTCTTCACTGTCTCCATTCTTTCTCTATGTACGGTATGCTTTGTCTGCATAGCACGCAAGAAGCAATACTTTTCACTGTATGCTAATTCATGTGACAATAATAAATCAAATCAAATACAGTGCAGAAGGAGGTAATTTGATCCATCAAGCCTGCACCAACCACAATCCCACCCAGACCCCATCCCTGTTTTATATATATATATATACGTAACATGGAGGAACATGAAAAGATCTTTTAGTGGGGGACATGAGGTTACAGGAGCGATCACCCACACCAGGGCTGGAGTGGCTTCCACTTGTGCTGTAAGTTCTATAATTCTATCAAAGCCTTTCTTTATTTTGAGCTCAGGGAGTGGCAAATATTGGTGCTATTCTGATAATGTGCCATGTGAGAAGTTCCCCTAACAGTGAGCCTCTGTGTCCTTTGTGTGAGCTCAGTTTGGTTCGGATAGATCTGTGCTGCTGTTTGGATATGTGAAGTCCAAAGAGTTATTATCTTCACACTATTCAGAGTGTAAACCAGAGCTGATGAAAATAGCGAGAGAGATTGGGCCTGGTAAAAATGGCATCAACTGGGGAGCCTGACCACAGTTTGTACAATGCAGGGAGGTTCTAGCTGTAGTTTCAGGCTAAATGTTAGCTACCTAAATGATTAAAACCAGTCACAGTTAGGATATCTAACTATTACACATACACTTATTAATTACATAAAGATTGACAGTGACATATTGTATTACTGTTGGTTATGAGGAAAATCTGAGTGTTACCATTTAATTCAAGGCTATAATTTCAGTGAGTTTAAATTACTTACCGGCAGAATCAAAATTCCTTCCATCGCTATAATAAACACAAAGTACTGCAGATGCTGAAAATCTGTAGAAATCATACAGGCGTGAAACGTTAGCTCTATGTCTCTCTCCACAGATGGTGCTAGACTTGCTGAATTTTTCCAGCTTTTTCAGTTTTTATTCCTTCCATCTCTGCCTTTGCCTCAAAGAATCACATCCCTGACATTCAAATTCCCAAACCTCAATTTCCCCTCCTCTCAACCCCCAATTTCTCTTCTTCTCGCTCTGATTTTTCTTCCTTCCCACCCTCGATTTCCACAACAATGTCACTTGCTCACAGATGGTCACTTTGTTCTTGGAACCTGTTTCACAACAGCTGCTGGTAAGAAAGCACAGATAAAGATACTCCATTACAGGAACCCAATCTCTATATGGTAAATGTAGCAATTTTTGTAGAAATTATGTCATCAGATGTTGTTAGAGGACTTCAAAATACTCTGGGATTTAAAACACTAATAAAGAATATTAGAACAAATACTGGGTGTCCTTGATAGGTATGTCCCTGTCAGGCAGGGAGGAAATGGCCGAGTGAGGGAACCATGGTTCACGAAAGAGGTGGAATGTCTTGTGAAAAGAGGGAAGCTTATGTAGGGATGAGGAAACAAGGTTCAGATGGCTCGATTGAGGGTTACAAGTTAGCAAGGAACGAGCTGAAAAAGGGGCTTAGGAGAGCTAGGAGGGGACATGAGAAGTCCTTGGCGGGTCAGATCAAGGAAAACCCCAAGGCTTTTTACTCTTATGTGAGGAATAAAAGAATGACCAGGGTGCGGTTCGGGCCGGTCAAGGACAACAGTGGGAACTTGTGTATGGAGTCAGTAGAGATAGGCGAGGTGATGAATGAATACTTTCCTTCAGTGTTCACCAAGGAGAGGGGCCATGTTTTTGAGGAAGAGAAGGTGTTACAGGCTAATAGGCTGGAGGAAATAGATGTTCGGAGGGAGGATGTCCTGGCAGTTTTGAATAAACAGAAGGTCGATAAGTCCCCTGGGCCTGATGAAATATATCCTAGGATTCTTTGGGAGGCAAGGGATGAGATTGCAGAGCCTTTGGCTTTGATCTTTGGGTCCTCACTGTTCACGGGGATGGTCATGATGTGGAGATGCCGGCGTTGGACTGGGGTAAGCACAGTAAGAAGTCTCACAACACCAGGTTAAAGTCCAACAGGTTTATTTGGTAGCAAATACCATAAGCTTTCGGAGCAATGCTCTTTCGTCAGATGGCATCTGACGAAGGAGCATTGCTCCGAAAGCTTATGGTATTTGCTACCAAATAAACCTGTTGGACTTTAACCTGGTGTTGTGAGACTTCTTACGGGGATGGTGCCAGAGGACTGGAGAATGGCGAATGTTGTTCCTCTGTTTAAGAAAGGGAATAGAAATGACCCTGGTAATTATAGACCAGTTAGTCTTACTTTGGTGGTTGGTAAATTGATGGAAAAGGCCCTAATGGATGGGTTTTACGACCATTTAGAAAGATGCGGAATAATCCGGGATAGTCAGCACGGATTCGTGAAGGGCAAGTCGTGCCTCACAAATTTGATTGAATTTTTTGAGGAGGTGACTAAGTGTGTTGATGAAGGTAGGCCAGTTGATGTCATAGACATGGATTTTAGTAAGGCGTTTGATAAGGTCCCCCATGGTCGGCTTATGATGAAAGTGAGGAGGTGTGGGATAGAGGGAAAGTTGGCCGATTGGATAGGTAACTGGCTGTCTGATCGAAGACAGAGGGTGGTGGTGGATGGAAATTTTCTGATTGGAGGCAGGTTGCTAGCGGAGTGCCACAGGGATCAGTGCTTGGTCCTCTGCTCTTTGTGATTTTTATTAATGACTTAGAGGAGGGGGCTGAAGGGTGGATCAGTAAATTTGCTGATGACACCAAGATTGGTGGAGTAGTGGGTGAGGTGGAGGGCTGTTGTAGGCTGCAAAGAGACATAGATAGGATGCAAAGCTGGGCTGAAAAATGGCAAATGGAGTTTAACCCTGATAAATGTGAGGTTATTCATTTTGGTAGGACTAATTTAAATGTGGATTACAGGGTCAAAGGTAGGGTTCTGAAGACTGGAGGAACAGAGAGATCTTGGGGTCCATATCCACAGATCTCTAAAGGTTGCCACTCAAGTGGATAGAGCCGTGAACATAAGAACATAAGAAATAGGAGCAGGAGTAGGCCATCTGGCCCTTCGAGCCTGCCCCGCCATTCAACAAGATCATGGATGATCTGAAGCGAATCAGTTCCACTTACCCGCCTGCTCCCCATATCCCCTAATTTCCTTATCGATCAGAAAACTATCTACCCGTGATTTAAACATATTCAACGAGGAAGCCTCCACCACTTCAATGGGCAGAGAATTCCAGAGATTCACTACCCTCTGAGAGAAGAAGTTCCCCCTCAACTCTGTTCTGAACCGGCCCCCCCTTATTTTGAGGCTGTGCCCTCTAGTTCTGGTTTCCCTTCTAAGTGGAAAGAATCTCTCCACCTCTACCCTATCCAGCCCCTTCATTATCTTATATGTCTCTATAAGATCACCCCTCATCCTTCTAAACTCCAACGAGTACAGACCCAATCTGTTTAATCTCTCCTCATAAGCTACACCCCTCATCTCCGGTATCAACCTGGTGAACCTTCTCTGCACTCCCTCCAAGGCCAATATATCCTTTCGCAAATAAGGGGACCAAAACTGCACACAGTACTCCAGTTGCGGCCTCACCAGTGCCTTGTACAGTTGCAGCAAGACCTCCCTGCTTTTATATTCTATCCCCCTCGCGATAAAGGCCAACATTCCATTCGCCTCCTTGATCACCTGCTGCACCTGCAGACTGAGTTTTTGCGATTCGTGCACAAGGACCCCCAGGTCCCTCTGCACAGTCGCACGATGTAATTTTTCTCCATTTAAATAATATTCCAATTTACTATTATTTCTTCCAAAGTGGATAACCTCACATTTGCTAACGTTATATTCCATCTGCCAGATCCTCGCCCACTCGCTCAGCCTATCCAAATCTCTCTGCAGACTTTCCGCGTCCTCCACGCAATTCGCTTTCCCACTCACCTTCGTGTCATCAGCAAACTTGAATACCCTACATTCAGTCCCCTCCTCCAGATCATCTATGTAAATGGTAAACAATTGAGGCCCCAGCACCGATCCCTGCGGCACGCCACTGGTCACCAACTGCCAACCAGAAAAACACCCATTTATCCCAACTCTCTGCTTCCTGTTAGATAGCCAATCCCCAATCCACGCCAACACCTTACCCCTAACTCCGTGTACCCCAATCTTCTGCAGCAACCTTTTGTGAGGCACCTTATCGAACGCCTTCTGGAAATCTAAAAACACCACATCCACCGGTTCCCCTCTGTCAACCGCACTAGTGACATCTTCATAAAAGTCCAGTAGATTCGTCAAACACGACTTTCCCTTCATGAATCCATGCTGCGTCTGCTTGATCGAACCATTCTTATTCAGGTGCTCTGTTATTTCCTCTTTACTAATGGACTCTAGCATCTTCCCAACTACGGACGTTAAGCTAACCGGCCTGTAGTTACCCGCCTTTTGTCTACTTCCTTTTTTAAACAGCGGCGTAACAGTAGCTGTTTTCCAGTCAGCCGGCACTACCCCAGAGTCCAGCGAATTTTGATAAATTACTACTAACGCATCTGCTATTACCTCAGCCATTTCTTTCAGTACCCTGGGATGCATTCCATCCGGGCCCGGGGACTTGTCTACCTTCAGTCCTATTAGTCTACCAAGCACCACCTCCTTAGTAACAGTAATTGTATTAAGGACCTCCCCTCCCACCAACTCTCGGTCTCTAATATTCGGCAAACTATTTGTGTCTTCCACCATGAAGACCGACACAAAGAACTTATTTAAAGTCTCAGCCATTTCCTCGTTTTCCACTATTAAATCACCCCTCTCATCTTCCAAGGGTCCAACATTCATTCTCGCCACTCTATTCCTTTTTATATACTTGTAAAAACTTTTACTATCATTTTTTATATTTTGAGCTAGTTTAGTTTCATAATCTATCTTTCCTTTCTTAATCGCTTTCGTGAAGAAGGCCTATAGTGTGTTAGCTTTTATTAACAGGGGGTTGGAGTTTAAGAGCCGTGGGGTTATGCTGCAACTGTACAGGACCTTGGTGAGACCACATTTGGAATATTGTGTGCAGTTCTGGTCGCCTCACTATAAGAAGGATGTGGAAGCGTTGGAAAGAGTGCAGAGGAGATTTACCAGGATGCTGCCTGGTTTGGAGGGTAGGTCTTATGAGGAAAGGTTGAGGGAGCTAGGGCTGTTCTCTCTGGAGCGGAGGAGGCTGAGGGGAGACTTAATAGAGGTTTAGAAAATGATGAAGGGGATAGATAGAGTGAACGTTCAAAGACTATTTCCTCGGGTGGATGGAGCTATTACAAGGGGGCATAACTATAGGGTTCATGGTGGGAGATATAGGAAGGATATCAGAGGTAGGTTCTTTACGCAGAGAGTGGTTGGGGTGTGGAATGGACTGCCTGCAGTGATAGTGGAGTCAGACACTTTAGGAACATTTAAGCGGTTATTGGATAGGCACATGGAGCACACCAGGATGATAGGGAGTGGGATAGCTTGATCTTGGTTTCAGATAAAGCTCGGCACAACATCGTGGGCCGAAGGGCCTGTTCTGTGCTGTACTGTTCTATGTTTCTATGTAGAGTGGATTAGCTTAGGATAAGAATCAGAAACTGCCTTATATATATTTTGCAGAGGTACTATCTGCATTGAACACATATAACCACAGTTAGAGAATTTAAACATGTATTTTTGAAAGTGTATTATTGAACAGGCATACATCTTGGTTAATGGCACAGGGTTCTAAGGCATCATGGGAAATAGGCCAGTAAAGTGAACCACATTCCTTATAACAATAGACACCTAGAAGCATACATCTTATCAGCATGCGTACCAGACAGCTCAGTGAATGAGACATTCATTGAACAAGGAAAAGCTCGTGATTCCAGACAACTAATAAATAGGCCAAGTATTCTACAAGAGTTTAGGCCAGGTGGCCACGGGAAAGTCAGGCAGAAACTGCTCGAATTCATTGTTCACCTGCTGTCAGAGAATATCTGTGATTGGTCAAGGTATATGGCATTTACTAATGATGACTGACTTGTAAGAAGGATGATTGGCTCATGATGAGCCAGAAGGCAGGTAAAATGTCTTTTGGAAGTTGTATAATTGTATTGCCACCATGATGTAACTTCAGAGAAGAGTTTAACTGTTCAGACCCTCCTTCCCAGTGTTCATTGGTCAATAAAGAAACGTCCTTCAACAGGATAGTGTGTCATGAATCTTTGTATTAGCTAAAGTTAAGCTCAATACTTAGTCTCTGAAAAAACCCCTACAGATGTCATGTCATCAGACATCGCATGGTCAGATGGGGAGGCAATGGTATTATCGCTCGACTATTAATCCAGAAACTCATATAATGTTCTGGGGACCTGGGTTCGAATCATGCCATGGCAGATGGTGGAATTTGAATTCAATAAAAAATATCTGGTTTTAAGAATTTACTGATGACCATGAAACCATTGTTGATTGTTGGAAAAACCCATCGGGTTCACTAATGTCCTTTAGGGAAGGAAGTCCGCCGTCCTTACCCGGTATGGCCTACGTGTGACTCCAGAGCCACAGCAATGTGATTGACTCTCAACTGCCCTCAGGACAATTAGGGATGCCCATGAATGAATAAACAAAAGATGGCATGTGGTCTCCAGGAATGTCTCCAAACAGAATTGGCAAAACATCCCCTATTTCTGCAGTTGCTTTCTCAGGATTTACAAAATTTCAACTTGGCCCAAAGTTATCATCCTGAGATCCAGCCGTGGTGCAGTGGATTGTGAATAGTGGGGAATCAGCAGGGCTGAAAAAACCACCATGGCAGGAGTCATAAGCAGCAGCGCTCGGGGAGATAAACAGCCCAATGCAAACATTCGGAAGCCTAATGTGAGCAGACCACATAAGGGAATGACTGTCACCAGAGAATCCCAGTGGAAACTTTTGGCAGACCTGAATTTATAACAGCCCAGTTCAACCCAGCCCAATTAGCTTCAAGACTGCTTACTTCCATCTGTATTTTGCTGCCTTTGTTTTTCCAGCCTTCTGCAACTTTGAGACTCAATTTCCAACATCTTCCTTTTACTGTCCTCTCCAACATAAACTTCAATATATTAAAACCCCACCCATCAACATTATAACACAAACTAGCCCTGTACCTGTCACCTCTTTTGAAACTGTAGCAGAATGCGCACACTTAGCATAAATTATGTGGAGATGCTGGCGTTGGACTGGGATGGGCACAGTAAGAAATCTCATAACACCAGGTTAAAGTCCAACAGGTTTATTTGGAATCACGAGCTTTGAGAGTGCTGCTCCTTCAAGTGGAGAGGTAGGTTCACAAACACGCCATATATAGGTAAAGACACAATTGCAAGATAATTACAGATTGGAATGTGAAGAATGGTTGGAATGCAAGTCTTTACAGGTAATCAAGTCTTTACAGGTACAGACAGTGCGAGTGGAGAGAGGGATAATCACAGGTTAAAGAGGGACAAATTGTCTCAAGCCAGGACAGAATTTGCAAGCCCAGGGCAAATGGTGGGGGTTACATTTAGAGTGACATCAACCAAAGATCCCGGTTGAGGCCGTCCTCATGCGTGCAGAACTTGGCTATCAGTTTCTGCTCACCGATTCTGCATTGTTGTGTCTTGAAGGCCTCCTTGAAGAACGCTTACCCAAAGATCGGAGGCTGAATGCCCATGACTGCTAAAGTGTCACACTTTGTGAACCTACCTCTCCACTCACCCGATGAAAGAACAGTGCTCCGAAAGCTCATGATTCCAAATAAACCTGTTAAGACTTTAACCTGGTGTTGTGAGGCTTCTTACTTAGTATAAATGGTTTGTGTTAGGTCAGTTATAGTAGCTGAGCAACCATTTTATCCCTGCTTCCTTCAGTAGATGTATTGCTTTGTGAATCTCTTGGCCTCCAATCATAGCCCTCCTGTCTGTGAAATGTTTACCCAACTGCAATTCAATATTGTACCATTTTCTCCTTCACAAAAGGCAAGAGTGCCACTAGGAGCGAGGGTAATCATGGTCCCAATTGTATCTTCAGAAATAAGGCTCTTGGTCTTGATGAGACGTAAATTCTGTATTTGCTGTCTCTTTTCAAGCATACCCAGGGTGTTTGACTGAAAAGTCAAATGGGAATTGTTCTTTTGAGACAAGATTTAAAACTTTATTTTGAATGTGCTTTAATTATTTTTAAAATCCAGTTACCAATATTTCTTCTTTACCAGGTTGTACATATCCTTGTAATTGCTATGTAACTTGACCTGTGACTTGAATTTTCCAAGTCCATTTCTGTGCATTTTGGCTGATGCTCCAGACTTGAGCCCATTACTTCTTCACTGCTTTCCTCCCTCAGAACGTGTACTACTGACACCTCATCTTCAGTGATTTCAGTTTCCACCTTAGTTCATGTTTTCTCCTCAGAGTTCAATAACTTGCTATCCTCCCTTAATCTCCACACCTCCCCCCCCCCCATGTAAACTCTCCAACCATATTCATTTCCCTGACCTTGCGATTGCATATGGCCTCGCTATGCCCAATTTATCACAGATAAGGCCAGCTTCGATCACTTGTATCGCTCTCCATCAACACTTCCTTCCATTCCTTCTTCGTTCTGTGCCTGTCCCTAGAAAACTCCACCAATTCACTTGCAGTGGCACTTGTAAAATCCCAACTGCCTGGTCTTTAGCCCTCCATTCACCAGTATTTCTGCAATTATTGATCTGCTCAACTACATCATAACCTTTACCTTTTGATGCCCTAGTCCCAATGAAAACAATTACCCCCTCTCTTTGGGCATTCCTCCTGGTCTTGTCCTTATTACCACACCCTTAAGTCCAAGAGTTGCAGACATAAAAGGTTATATGATGGACAACTGCTTCAGCCATACACTGCCATATCTGGCTGGGCAACAGGGAACAAATAGAATCCTGGAATGCAAACATGAACCCCAAATTCTTTTCTCTGCTGCAAACTATCTTAAACCTCACTCTCCTCCACCCTCAAGTGGGAGGAAGTCACAAGCTTCTTTATCAAGGTTCTTATCAAAGTCACAAATGACATCCATTACAACACCAAGGTAAACTATCCTTCTGTTTGTAGCCTTTGACGTGATTGACCAAAAAATCCTTCTCCAATGTCTCACCATTGTTGTCCAGTTGGGTAGGACTACACTCCATTCTTATTTATCAAATTGTAGCCAGTGAATCACCCGAAATAGCTTCTCTTCCTGCTCCTGCATCATTATCTTTGGCACCCTCCCATTTCTCATCAACATGCTGCCTCTCAATGACCATCAGAAAATAGTATCAGTTCCACATGAATGCTGACAACATCCAGCTCTACTTCACCAAAACATTTATCTACCTTTATACTGTTTCTAAATTGTCAAGTTGCTTGCCTGACATCCAGTAGATATGCTGGTTAGGTGCATTGGCTATGCTAAATTCCCCCTCAGTGTACCTGAGCAGGCATTGGAGTGTGGCGACTAGGGGATTTTTCACAGTAACTTCATTGCAGTGATAATGAAAGAAAGCCTACTTGTGACACTAATAAATAAACTTAAGTACTGGAAGAGACATTTCCTCCAATTAAACATTGGTGAGATCAAAGTCAGCTTTTTCAATTCCCATCATGAACCTCATTTCCCAGCCAATGATTTCATCCCTCTCAATGGCAATCTTGGTGTTATACTTGATGCCAAAATGAGCTTTTAATCATGTATTTGCGCCATTACCTGATAGATATCATCAAACTCTGCCTCACATTGGCTCATCTGCTGAAACCTTCTTCCATGACTTTGCTATTTGATTCTTACAATATATCTTTGGTCAGCTTCCCATGTCCTAACCCCTGTAAACTTGAAGTAATCAAAAACTCTGTAGTCCATTTCCTAACTCTCACAAAGTCCTGTTCTCCCATCACTTTCTGTGATTGCTGAGCTATAGTAGCTCCCAGTTAAGCAATGCCTGTTTTAAAATTCCCATTTTAGTTTTCAAATCTCTCCATGGCTTTACCTCTACCCATCTCAGTAATCTTCTCCAGTCCTGCAAACCTCAGATATTGCAGTTCTAATTCTGGCCACTTAAACAATCCCAATTGTAAATCCTCCATCAGTAGTCTCTGAACCTTCAGCTGCTTAGGCCCTTCATTCAGGAATTCTCTCCCTAAATTTCCATCTCTTTCATTCCTTAAAAGCCATCTCTTTGGCTAAACGTTTGGTCATCTGCCCTAATATGAACTCAGTAACAAATATTTTATAACAATCCTATGAAGTGCCTCGAGACAGTCACTTTAAAGGTGTGCTATATATAATATATATATATATATATATATATATATACACACACATACATATACACACACATACATGTACATACACACACAAGTTGCTACGAATAAAAGTGGTCTCTTTCCAATATTTTGAACTGCAAGTTTTCCTCTCAACATTTGGTAGAAAATATTCTCTGCTCTTCTAAAGTATCATCTGATAATGGGGTGTAGTTCAACATGAACAGACAGCCCAGTAAAACCTCAACAACGTGGTCATGCTTGATGTGTGAGCCTCAACTGTATTTGTAGATAATTCAACAGAGATGCATAACAGGAAAATCCAATTTAGTCAACACACACTATTGAGCAGGACAGACTGGTGAGAAGGTCAGACACCCAGAACAGTAAAGTGCAGAGTCTCACATTTTGGCAGGAAGAATGAGGAGAGGCAATATAAACAATAGGATATGTTAAGGGAATATATACTCAGATCTTTGAAAGTGGGGGTACAAGTTGAGAAGTCTATCAGAAACACACCTGAGATCCTTGGCTTTATTAATAAAAGCAGAGTACAAAATCAAGAAATCATGTTAACCTTGATGGAACACTGACTGAGCTAGAGTATGTGTTCAATTCTGGCTACCACATTTTAGGAAGATGTCAAGAGTTAAAAACATTGAATTGATTTGATAGGTATTCAAAATCATGAATGGTTTTGAAGTGAATTAGAAGAAACTATTTCCAATGGCAGAAGAGTCCAACCAAAATAAGGATTTAAGGTGATTAACAAAGAAATCAGAAACAACAAACAATTTTAGTTTTTCAGATGCACACGTTGTTTTGATCTGGAATACACTGCCTGAAAGGACTGTGGAAGCAGATTCAATAGTAACTTTCAAAATTGGATAAATACTGGAGAGATATTAAAAAGAGGCTGCGGGAAAAGAGTTGGAGAACTCTACCAGCAGAGCCACAATGTGTTGTATCATTCAATCTGTGTCATAATAGAAAACAGCATTAAAATTAGGATGAAGTTCCTCTATATGGGGGCTAATTTCCTCACACAAGCAGTGCATTTACCAAATACATTATACGTATCAAAGACAAATAAGATCACACTTTGCACTTTGGTGGCACAGTGCATGCACACTGATTTGGATTAGCATTTATTTGAAGTACTGGGTACATAATTCTCAGTTCTTCTGTCTTCACTATTGGAAGCAGTTATCCAATATTTCAGCACCGCTATTTGAGACTTAGACAGATAAAAATATTTTAACAGGAGAAATTTCCAGCCTAAAAACTATTAAACACAAGAAAAAATATCACATTCTGCATGAAAAAAATCTGAATTGTCTTTGTTTGGAGGCCATCCAAGTGTTAGTGTTTCCTTTTGAGAGGTGAAGACAGCAAGAGAAAGAGGCCCTCTAAAGGATGGCTGAAGCTAGTGCATAGACAAACATTGTTAGTGAACAACAGTTGATTTACCAGTACATTTTCAGAATAAACTCCAACATGTTTTGGATCTGTTGCAGAGAATAAATACAACTTTATTGAAGGATTGTAATCCTTACATTTTTCTGTAATTAGAAACAGCACAATACAGAAACCAGGCAGGGTTGAGTAAAGGAAGTGCCATACTAACAACTAGAACAAAGGATGAGGAGTTCAAGTTGAAGTAATGTACTGTCCTTGTATGACTGACCTCTGCCCCCTTCATTTCTTTTTAACATTGCAATTTACAAGTAACATGTTACTATACAAAATTAGGCATTGCGCCATTTTGTTCAGCATTTTAAAGACTTGTAAGAATACTCCAGTTCCACATACTTATTAATTTCGCCTCCAAGAATTCATCTTTGAGGCAGTTTTTTTCAGGATGCAAGTTTCTGAAAGTTTTATGTCACCTGGATTCCTGCTATTCCTCTGGCCCACAATACATGTTTAGATAGTTTGTTTCAGGCACTGCATTTACCATCAGTATAATTTCCCAAATAAACATCTGGGAAATAAAGATAACACATCAACATTGGCTGCAAATTAGCATTATTTCAACAAAGATGCAAGTCCCAATAATTAAGCTCATCTCATTATTTTTCCTCTCAGAAAACACATTACCAGAATCATTTTTGCAGCATTGTATTTTCCTCTCAATTCAGTTTCCTTACATACATTGAACAACTCATTGAAGATTCAAAACGTAGTAGTCCAGTATACTTCAAAAACAGCCTTTGATCCTCAGTGCACATTCTGAAGGAAAAGGGAGAGGCAAAGCCAACAACAGATATTGTATTAAGCACCATTTTGGTAGCTTTTCTTCAGGATGCTTTGTCTTCTGCTATGGATGTATGGGTTGGAGAGACAGCTTCTGGTTTACGTGCAATTCTGTCTAGTTCTGCTTGTACATCTGTTAAGACTGGTTTATGACCTATAAATGGGAAAGGATGGATACTTAATGATTTGAAACAGCAGGAAAACAGATTATCTATCTGCAATTTTAATATTTGTCATTTCAAGAAATTATCAATGATAATCGGGTATCAATTTTGAAGGATCTACTCAGATATAAATGTTGTTTATTAAAAACTTGTTAAAGTTGGGATTACACTGGTCAATGACAACTACTCATTGTATTCAGATTCAATCTGGTATTGATAAAAGATACACTCATACAACGTAGCTTAGCTTAAAGAGCATTTTTCTGTGGTAAAAGCATGTAATTTTACTTTGTTGCTCACTGCCCTCCCTTAACTGCAAACTGACATTGCTCCTTTCTACCAATCTTGATCTGCTGTAACCGAGATTGCAAACTTTAACAATATAAATACTGTACATTGAAAATACCTGTGCACACTATGATGGACAAATCGAGCAAATAACACTATTCAAAACTAGAGCCTGGTTTCTGTACCAAAATGACTCATGGCCATGTCCACTAAACCTGTGCTTAGGTCCCTGAAAGCCTGCAGTTTCTTAAGATCTGTATCATTGGCAACAGGGTTTGTAGAAGCAATTTGCTGGCATTATCACAGGAGGCAGGTGAATCGACAGAGAACATAATTTTGCATCTGGAAACATTAAGATGGTTGCTGTCATCACCCTCGGAACCACAGCAAATGTTCCTTCAAAAATAACCTGAGAAATCAAGGCTCATGATTCAGGACATACTTCCATCAGTTAATGGAGTTTAAAAATCGAAAATGAATCTGGTTGGTTAATGTACCACAAACAATCTGTAGTAACATTACCATTTTGAAATTTTCCTTCAGAGAAGTTTGAAAGGTCACATGACAGTGCAGCGACCCAGCAAAACTGATGTTTTTTATTCATTCGTGGGACATGGGCGTCGCTGGCCAGCATTATTGCCCATCCCTAGTTGCCCGAGGGCAGTTGAGAGTTAACCACATTGCTGTGGCTCTGGTATCACATGCAGGCCAGACCGGGTAAGGATGGCAGATTTCCTTCCCTAAAGGACTTTAGTGAACCAGATGGGTTTTTACGACAATGGTTTCATGGTTATCAGTGCAGTAGATTCTTAATTCCAGATTTTAAAAAAATTGAATTCAAATTCCACATGCCGTGGCGGGATTCAAGCCTGGGTTTCCAGAACATTAGCTGAGTTTCTGGATTAATAGTCTAGCGATAATACCACTAGGCCATTGCTTTCCTGTTTACAGCTGTTTATAGTTAATTCCTTTTGACATTTATATAATTGCTTTCAAATTTTGCTAGTCATTGTTTAAAAATTGATTCCTACAAATAATGTCAATGTAAGGGTGACTAAACCTATGTGAGAAGAAATGTGTGGAACCCAAAGAAGTCATAATTTGGAACTGGAACAGAATTCCAAATAAATGTCTGCGTCACGATAACCAGAAGTCCGATGTAACTGTGGTTATTCATACACCATCTCCAATATTAATATGATTGCTATACATAGTTAAGGCCAATCCACTCGAATTGATTAAAACAGATTTCCTTTGCGCATAATGACAAAAGCAAGCAAGAATTGCCATTAAAACCTGAAGCAAACAGAGAACTAAAGTAAAAAGGATGGGCATGCTCAGCCACGGTGGAAAAAAAAATTTGTGCAAACTTTCCAATTCCAAAAGCTTAAAGCTTAAGCAAGAACACTGACCTTAACGAGGAAAATAACCTGCAGCAACCGTCACCACACACAGATCAAGAAGAATGTTAGAACAAAAGTGCATCATGTACCAGGTGTACAATGCCAACTTTTAAAGTGTGCAATGTTAACCATTTCCCTGCCCATTCCTAAGTATTAAGAAAAGTGTGCAGTCTTTTTGCAATAACTTATATCTAGCTTAGAGGAGTAGTTTATATCACAACGACTAATGGTGGGAGAACAACAATGATTTAGGGGTATAAAGGAAGATTTCATTGTTCTCTGAAAAGTTAAAACCACCAAACTTTCTTGCAATTTTTTCCAGTTGCATATCTCATACAGGGCATTTAAAATGTTCTGTATATAGAATTCATGATATGCATCATTAAACAGCATTTTTGGTTTTAAAGGAGTAATGACTACAATTCTTTAAACTTGACCGTCTATCTCACTTGAAAACAAAATACTGCATTTTGAACACATTTGATTAGCTATGCTCTGGAGTGCGCAATTGTTAAGTTTTACATTATTTACCCTAACTATTCGCAAAAAAATTACTAGTCAAGTACACAACTTATATTTCTGTATATTTTCTGAAATAAATATTGTAGGATTGGATTCATAATATTTGTTGACATTATTTTCAAAGAAAGTTATAATAGGTATGCTCGTGGACAAGTATTTTGCAAAACTGAGACGCATTGGCATTGTCAAGAACTTAAAACAAAACTACTTTCCATCCGTAAACAACTTTTGAACCAAAGATGAGCATTTTGTGGCAAGTTTGAGTGCCCATCCCTTTAGAACCTGCAGAAACACATGTATAGTGCAAAAAATGATTGGGTTAATTATATCAGGAGAGAGATATCACAGAGGGACTTTTATCCCAATTCTAAATGGAATTCAAACACTCAATATCTGGCAATAGGCAGTTGGTTTGGATGCCTGATGCAGTTTGGCTTACAAACCTGTTGAGGAAAATCGGAAGCACATCATGGGAAGAGAGCAAAGAATTTCTTGGAGACAAAAGTGGAGGTTCATCAAATCAACAATTGCAGATGTAATATGGTAAATGAAGGACAAAAGTTTGAGCAGTTGAGAATTTAGAAGGTCAGCTTTAAACAACATTTTTTTCTCAAAAGATTGAAACAGTAGGAACTTGGGTTGTGGGCAATGAGAGTTGCAAGGAATGAATACGAGATTACTGTACATTGATTACAACTTGGGAGAAGGGACTCGGAGATGGTATGGTTGAGTGTGTGGTCATTAATATGGGTTACATAAGAACTAGGAGCAGGAGTAGGGGGTGGGAAATGATCAGAAAGGACAGGCAAGTGGGTCATCAAGGCTTAAGGTAAAGACACTTACCTGTTAGATCCAGCAGACCAACCCACCCTTTAGCTGCCCTATTAGAGTCAGAGGTTTACAGCATGGAAACAGGCTCTTCGGCCCAACTTGTCCATGCCGCCCTTTTTTTTTTAAAACCCCTAAGCTAATCCCAATTGCCCGCATTTGACCCATATCCCTCTATACCCATCGTACCCATGTAACTATCCAAATGCTTTTTAAAAGACAAAATTGTACCCGCCTCTACTAATACCTCTGGCAGCTTGTTCCAGGCACTCACCACCCTGAGAGAGAAAAAATTGCCCCTCTGGACACTTTTGTATCTCTCCCCTCTCACCTTAAACCTATGCCCTCTAGTTTTAGACTTCCCTACCTTTGGGAAAAGATATTGACTATCTGGCTGATCTGTGCCCCTCATTATTGTATAGACCTCTATAAGATCACCCCTCAGCCTCCTACGCTCCAGAGAAAAAAGTCCCAGTCTATCCAACCTCTCCTTATAACTCAATCCATCAAGTCCTGGTAGCATTCAAGTAAATCTTTTCTACACCCTTTCTAGTTTAATAATATCCTTTCTATAATAGGGTGACATATTCCAAATGTGGCCGTACCAATGTCTTGTACAACTTCAACAAGACATTCCAACTCCTGTATTCAATGTTCTGACCGATGAAACCAAGCATGCCGAATGCCTTCTTCACCACTCTATCCACCTGTGATTCCACTTTCAAGGAGCTATAAACATGTACCCCTAGACCACTTTGCTCTGTAACTCTCCCCAAAGCCCTACCATTAACTGAGTAAGACCTGCCCTAGTTCAATCTACCAAAATGCATTACCTCACATTTGTCTAAATTAAACTCCATTTGCCATTCGCCAGCCCACTGGCCCAATTGATCAAGATCCCGTTGCAATTGGAGATAACTTTCTTCACTGTCCACTATGCCGCCAATCTTAGTGTCATTTGCAAACTTACTAACCATGCCTCCTATATTCTCATCCAAATCATTAATCTAAATGACAAATAACAGTGGACCCGGCACTGATCCCGGAGGCACACGGCTGGTCACAAACCTCCAGTTTGAAAGACAATTCTCTACAACCACCTGCCAAGAAGCCAATTTTGTATCCATTTAGATACCTCACCCTGGATCCCGTGAGATTTAACCTTATGCAACAACCTACTATGCGGTAACTTGTCAAAGGCCTTGCTAAAGTCCATGTAGTCAACATCAACTGCACTGCCCTCATCTACCTTCTTGGTTACCCCTTCAAAAAACTCAGTTAAATTTGTGAGACATGATTTTCCACTCACAAAGCCATGCTGACTGTCCCTAATCAGTCCTTGCATCTCTAAATGCCTGTAGATCCTGTCTCTCAATATACCTTCCAACAATTTACCCACCACAGATGTGAGGCTCACTGGCCTGTAGTTCCCAGGCTTTTCCCTGCAGCCCTTTTTAAACAAAAGGCACAACATTTGCCACTCTCCAATCTTCAGGCACCTCATCCGTGACAATCGACGATTCAAATATCACGGCTAGGGAACCCACAATTTCCTCCCTAGCCTCCCACAATGTCCTGGGATACACTTCATCAGGTCCCGGGGATTTATCTACCTTGATGCGTTTTAAGACGCCAGCACCTCCTTCTCTGTAATATGTACACTCCTCAAGACATCAATATTTATTTCCCCAAGTTCCCTAACATCCATGCTTTTCTCAACAGTAAATACTGATGAGAAATATTTATTTAGGATCTCACCCATCTCTTGTGGATCCGCAC
This sequence comes from Mustelus asterias, assembly GCF_964213995.1. Taxonomy (NCBI): domain Eukaryota; kingdom Metazoa; phylum Chordata; class Chondrichthyes; order Carcharhiniformes; family Triakidae; genus Mustelus; species Mustelus asterias. Next base: position 55,447,616 of record NC_135802.1, read on the forward strand.
ATAGATGACCTTGCTGATCCTTAAGAGGCTCTACTCTCTCCCTTGTTACTCTTTTGCCCTTTATGTATTTGTAGAAGCTCTTTGGATTCTCCTTTGCCTTATCTGCCAAAACAATCTTGTGTCCCCTTTTTGCCCTCCTGATTTCTCTCTTAACTCTACTCCTACACCCCCTATACTCTTCAAGGGATTCACTTGATCCCAACTGCCTATGCATGTCGTGTGCCTCTTTCTTCTTCTTGACCAGGGCCTCAATATCCCGAGTCATCCAGGGTTCCCTACTTCTGCCAGCCTTGCCCTTCACTCGAAGAGCAATGTGTTTACCCTGAACCTTGGTTAACACACTTTTGAAAGTGTGCCACTTACCAGACGTCCCTTTGCCTTCCCACGGACTCCCCCAATTAACTTTTGAAAGTTCCTGCCTGATACCATCAAAATTGGCCTTGCCCCAATTTAGAATTTTAACTTTTGGGCCAGACCTATCATTCTCCATAGCTATCTTAAAACCAACAGAATTATGGTCACTGGTCCCAAAGTGATCCCTCACTAACACTTCTGTCACCTGCCCTTCCTTATTTCCCAAGAGGAGGTCAAGTTTTGCCCCCTCTCTAGTCGAGCCATCCACATACTGAATGAGAAATTCCTCCTGAATACAAACAAATTTCTCTCCATCCAACCCTCTAATACTATGGCTGTCCCAGTCAATGTTGGGAAAGTTAAAATCTCCGACTATTACCACCCTATTTTTCTTGGAGCTATCTGTAATCTCCTTACATATTTGCTCCTCAATTTCCCACCGACTATTTGGGGGCCTATAGTACAACCCTATCAAAGTGATTTCCCCCTTCTTATTTCTCAGTTCTACCCATATAGACTCAGTGGTCGAACCCTCGGATATATCCCCTCTCAGCACGGCCGTGATGCTTTCCCTAATCAAAAGTGCAACTCCCCCTCCTCTCTTACCCCCTGTTCTATCTTTCCTATAGCATCTGTACCCTGGAACATTGAGCTGCCAGTCCTGTCCCTCCCTTAGCCATGTTTCAGTAATTGCTATAATATCCCAGTCCCATGTACCCATCCATGCCCTGAGTTCATCTGCCCTGCCCGTCAGGCCTCTTGCATTGAAATAAATGCAGTTTAATCTGGACTTCCCTTGCTCTCTGTCTTGTTTTTGCCTGATCTTTCTGGTACTAGGATTACTGACACTGCCTTTACTACTTAATGTTTCTCTTTAACTTCTGTGCTGTTCTCAAACTTCTCTCCTGTCTCTCTACTGCTTTGGATCCCAACCCCCTGCCAAACTAGTTTAAACCCCGAGTGGCTCTAGCAAATCTCCCCACCAGGATGTTAGTCCCCCTCCAGTTCAAATGTAACCCGTCCCTCTTGAACAGGTCAGCCCTTCCCCAGAAAAGATCCCAATGATCCAAAAATCTAAATCCCCGCCCCCTGCACCAGCTCTCAAGCCACGCAGTCATCTGCCTAATCCTCCTATTCATATTCTCACTAGCACGTGAAACTTGGTGAGCCAACAAAGTTTAAAACGGAGGTAAAATCTGGAGCACACTGGCAACCAGCCTCCTGGAGAAGATTGGCTACCTGGCTGTTTCATGTTGCCATTATAACTGGTAGTGGGTGAGTTCAAGGCAGGTTGAGTTTGGATTTAATATTTTTAAAAATTGTAATCAACTCACCCAACTCAAGCCCATCTGTTTTTTTGGGGTTAGAGCTCTCCACTCCAATCAATTACATCTCAGCTGTGACTAAGCAATGAGGGAAAACTCAAATGGGGGCATATTTTTCAAAATATCTATTACCTAAACTTGCTAATTCTTTTAGCATGAAGATTCCACAACATCAACAGTTGAACGAGCTTTTATTGCATTTTGCCAATTTACAATTCCCTTTGGATTTTAATTCTTTACATTTGTTAAAATATTTTAAAATGCAAAAGATTCAAATCTTTTTTGAGTTGAAATATGCTTCAAAATATTTTGAAATTGCAATTACACAATATGTAAAGCCCATCGTTAATCTGTCTTTTAAAGAGAAAATAATTTGCTTACCACCTTTCTTTGCAGAGCCTTGTAAGTTACTACCAGTCCCTCCAGGAGAGCCAGTCTTCTTGCTGAGAAGACTGTTGAAAAAGTTTGCCAAAACACCTTCACTTGCAGCGCCTGGAAATGTAAAATACAAAACCGCAATTTTTTAACAGAATAACCTTATAAAGAGAAAGTTCATTTCAAACGTGGGGCATGGAAAAAGGACTTGCGAGCAAGATTAGGGAGAATCTAAAGATATTCTATAAATGCATTAAGGAGAAGAGGTTAACCATGGAAAGAGTAGGGCCCATTAGAGACCAAGGGGGCAATCTGTGGGTGAAGCCACAATACATTGGAAGGGTGTTGAACGAATACTTCTCATTAGACTTTGCTGCGGAGGACGACTTACGTTACAGAATTCAGGAAAAAGGACTACGAGGGCCTTGAGCAGTTTAACATAGGAAGTGAGAGGTATTGGAGGCTTTAAGCGGTTTTAAAAATGGACAAATCCCCAGGCCCGGATGAATTGCATTCCAGGCTGCTGTGGGAGGTGAGGCACAAAATTGTAGGCTCTGATACTTCTGCTCTTGCAGGTATGAGTTGATTAGAGATAGTCTGCATGGCTTTGTCAGAGTGAAGTCATGCCTAGCAAATTTGATTTTTTTTGCAATAGTGATCAAGTATGTGGATGAGGGAAGTGCAGTTGATGTAGTTTATATGGATTTTAGCAAAAGCCTTTGTCAAGGTCCTACATGGGAGACTGATTGAGAAGTTTGAATCACATGGAATTCAAGAAAACCTGGTGAGATTGATCCAAAACTGGCTTTATAATAAGACAGAAAGGGTGGTTTGAGTGACTGGAGATCAGTGTCCAGTGGTGTATCACAAGGTTCAGCGCTGGGTCCCTAATAATGGAATAAGATTGTGGGGGCAAATGATAAGTAGGTTTGCAGATGACACCAAGATCGATAGGTTGGTTAGCAGCGGAGGAGGTGGTTGTGGGTTACAGGAAGGTAGAGATGGGTTGGTCAGATAGGCAGAGCAGTGGCAGATAGTATTTAACCCTGATAAATGCGAGGTGATGCACTTTGGAACAAGTAACATAACAAGGAAGTGCATAATGAATGGCAGAACACTAGAAAGCTCAGAAGAACAGATGGATCTTGGGGCACTTATTCACAGATCTCGACGGCGGTACAGCACGTGAATAGGGTAGCTAAGAAGGCTTTTATCAGTCGCGGCATAGAATACAAGAGCAAGGAGGTTATGTTGGAGCTCTACAGAACACTGGTTAGGCCACAACTGGAGTACTGCGTGCAATTCTGACCACCTCACAACAGGAAAGATGTGATTGCATTGGAAGGGGTTGCCTAGGATGGAGCATTTGGGCTACAAGGAGAGACTGGATGGGTTTGGATTGTTTTCTTTAGAGCAGAGAAGATTGAGTCATAGAGGTTTACAGCATGGAAACAGGCCCTTCGGCCCAACTTGTACATGCTGTCCTTTTTTTTAAAACCCCTAAGCTAGTCCCAATTGCCCACGTTTGGCCCATATCCCTCTATACCCTTCGTACCCACGTAACTGTCTAAATGCTTTTTAAAAGACAAAATTGTACCCGCCCCTACTACTACCTCTGGCAGCTTGTTCGAGACCCTCACCACCCTCTGCGGAAAAAATTGCCCCACTGGACCCTTTTGTATCTCTCCCCTTAAACCTATGCCCTCTAGTTTTAGACTCCCCAGCTTTGGGAAAAGATGTTGACTATCTAGCTGATCTATGCCCCTCATTATTTTATAGACCTCTACAAGATCACCCCTCAGCCTTCTACGCTCCAGAGAAAAAAGTCCCAGTCTATCCTGCCTCTCCTTGTAACTCAAACCATCAAGCGCCGGTAGCATCCTAGTAAATCTCTTCTGCATTCTTTCGAGTTTAATAATATCCTTTCTACAGTGGGGTGATCAGAACTGTACAAGTATTCCAAGTGTGGCCTTATCAATGTCTTGTACAACTTCAACAAGATGTCCCAACTCCTGTATTCAATGTTCTAACCAATGAAACCAAGCATGCTGAATGCCTTCTTCAGTACACTGTCCACCTATGACTTCACTTTCAAAGAGCTATGAACCTGTATCCCTAGATCACTTTGTTCTGTAACTCTCCCAAACGCCCTACCATTAACTGAGTAAGTCCTGCCCTGATTCAATCTACCAAAATGCATCACCTCGCATTTATCTAAATTAAACTCCATCTGCCATTCGTCAGCCCATTGGCCCAATTGATCAAGATCCTGTTGCAATCCAAGATAACCTTCTTCACTGTCCACTATGCCATCAATCTTGGTGTCATCTGCAAACTTACTAACCATGCCTCCTATATTCTCATCCAAGGGGGGCATAATTGAAGTGTATAAGATGATGAGGGGTTTGATCAGGAATAGGAAGCAGCCGTTCCCCTTAGTTGAGGGGTCAATCATGAGGGGCATAGTTTTAAGGTGAGGGGCAGGATATTCATAGGGCATTTGAGAAAAATAATTTTCACTCAGAGGCTGGTGAGAAGGTGGGATGCAGTGCCTGGGAAGCTAATGGAGGTTGGAAATCTTACAACTTTTAAAAGGTATTTGGATGTGCACTTGAAATATCATAACATTCAAGGATATAGGACAAGTGCTGGAAAAGGGATTAGTGCGACCTGGGGTAGTTCTTGTCGGTGCAGACTCAATGGACCGAAGGGCCTTTCCTGCGCTATATGGCTCGATGACCCTTTACATTTGTCTAAACTAAATTTCATCCACCAGTGATCTGTCCACTTACATAATTTGTACAACTCGTTTAGACCCAGAAATGTAACACTTCCCTTGAGGACTGAATGGATTTGCAGGCATGATATTTAAAAACAAGTAGGTATGCATTCTGGATGATGCATAGGATGAGAAGTATTAAAAGGGTTTAAAGTACCTTTTATGTTGGGATCAATCTTTTTGTTCCCTGCTGGAATGGGAGTTACATTAACAACATTGGCACTTCCAGATCGGCTTGGTGTCCTTGGAGAACTTCCAGCAACTCTTGTTGAGGAATCCTGAAGAAAAAGTGAGTAATCAGGACCTACAACAAACTGCGGAAGTGAAAATTCCGTAGCTTTCCTTTCCAATGTAACACTATTTCTGGACATGCAGTCTTTTAAAAGTTTCTCCTTCCTTTTGAAGATCTTAATTGTTCGGCAATGTCAAATTGCAGAAGCACTGGCTAGCTGCTTTCTGTGCCTCAACCTCGTAATTATTTGCTTTGGCATGTTAATGTGGTATGTTTCTTAACCAAAGGGGGATATTAGAGTTGAATCCAGTTGAATTTATACGCATACATATTCAGCATCATGGACTGGCAATAGTGTGCAACTTTCCTCTCCCTAATCCAGCCACAATATGATCAGTTACAACACCCTTACTATTGACCTGGCTGACATCCATACAGAATAGGGATCAAACCAAATCAGTTCAATCACCAACTGGAGTAATTCACAGAACCATAGGGCAGCACAGTGGTTAGCACTGCTGCCTCAGAGCGCCAGGGACCCGGGTTTGATTCCCAGCTTGGGTCACTGTCTGTGTGGAGTCTGCATGTTCTCCCCATGTATGTGCAGATTTCCTCCAGGTGCTTTGCTTTTCTCCCACAGTCCGAAAGACGTGCTGGTTAGGTGCATTGGCTATGCTAAAAATTCAGCCTCAGTGTATCTAAACAGGTACCAGAGTGTGGCAACAAGGGGATTTTCTCAGTAACTTCATTGCAGTGTTAATGTAAGCCTACTTGTGACACTAATAAACAAATTTTTAAACACAAGTATACTGACTTTTAACAACTGGACAACCATGCTTCATATCAAACCTGGCATATTAACTAGGTGACATCACGAATGACTATTTGTATCTTATATATTTTACTTCCTATTTTCAGCAGTACCAATCAATACATGAAGCTGTTAGACAATTACAATACATATTTTTCTTGTCTTTTACAACCAAATTCAATAATCAAAATTAGAATAGGCCTAATTTGGTTTACAATTTTGAACAGCGTTTGCAGCTTGAAAGCAATGTTTTGATCTTCACATCTCAGAGACCCATCTTCAGAGAAAAAACATTCAGCTAACTTCTGTTTGGGGATGGAGCAAAATCCTTAATTATTTTCTTATGTTGCATGCAAGTAAACTGTAATCTAGTGATAATTGGAGGATGTAGTGTGGGGAGAGGAAATATACTGATTACGTTGGTGTTAGATGATAAACAATAATGCACTTACCAATGGTCTTCCTGTTGAGAGAGGTGGTTGTTTTGCTAGGAAAGACTGCAAAGTAAAACAACATACACATAATTATTACAGCATGAATTCACAAATTATGTTTCGCCAGTTGCCCAAACAAGGTCAGAAATATTTTTTGCAGGACACTTTCATTGAAATTTTCTCAACAAATGGAAGCAGAAAATCAAATATTATACAGCAAAGCAAGAACAACTTAATGAATCAAAAAATTTACATTCAATCTGTAATTAAACATCTTGAAAGTTAATAAGATCATTTGGCCCGATCAGTCAATGGCAGCGCTTATTCTCCAACCAAGCTCCTTCTATTTTACCTAATCTCACCCTTTTAAAGTATTCTTCCGGTTCTTTCTTTTTCTTTTTTAAAAACAAATCATCATGGGACAATGGCATCACTGGCAAGGCCAGTATTTATTACCCAGCCCTACTTCATAAGGTGGTGAGCTGCCTTCTCAAACCATTGAAGTCTATGTGGTGAAGGTGCTCCTAGGGTGCGGATTTTGACTCAGACAATGAAGGAATATACACCCCTCAATTTGGTTTAGTCTCCAGATTTTGATGATATACTTCTGGTTCTCAATGAAAAGCACCTACACCACTTTAAAATAAGCAAAATACTATGGATGCTGGAATCTGAAACAAGAACAGAGGATGCTGGAACAACTCAGCAGGTCTGGTAGCATCTCTCCTCAAGGATGCTGCCAAACCTGCTGAGATTTTCCAGCATCCTGTTTATGCACAACTTCAAATTTTGGTGCATCTCAATGGCCCTGGACTAGGTAAGGTTGGCAGATTTCCATCCCTAAAGGACATTACTGAACCAGATGGATTTTTACAACAATCAACATGGTTTCTTGGTCATAAGACTTTTAGCTCCAAATTTTTAATGAATTCACCATCTGCCATGGTGGGATTTGAACCAGAGTTGTGTGAAGATGTTCCAGATTGTCTGATAGCTGCATTATGAATTCCTCTCTTCTAATGGGTTATTTTAGGGCCAAGGCTTTGCTCTTCTTCTGCTTGAATTTTTGGGCCTTGTGATGTCTTGATGCTAGATGATTGTTCACCACTGATCAAACAAGTCAATAATTTGCCCAGCAGGCATCAGTCCCCGACGTGAATCGAGTGATACTTAGATCTTCGACCTGAACAATGGCATATCCAAGGAGGTGCAAGTGCTTTGATCTAGGATTCCTCCATGTGCTTTTTTATTTGCTCATCTGGCAGAAGGGGGTGTGTTACAAGACCTGGCTGAGCACACCTTGGCAGCAGGGGGGACGCCATTTGCATTGCTTCTTCATTGGACTTACGGGTTGGGGCATAAGCACTGATGACACAGGCATCAGCTAAGCTGTAGGTGGAGTGTTTGTTGGGGAGGAATAGAGGTTTTCAGGAAGAGGGGCGAAGAGAGACTGTTAGGATGAGTACAGCTCCAACAACACTCGAAGTTCAACACTATCCAGGACAAAGCAACCCAGTTGATTTGGACCTTATCCATCATCTTAAATATTCACTCCCTCCGCCTCCAGCACAGTGGCAGCAGTATATACCATCCATCTACAAGATACACTGCAGCAACTCACCAAGAATCCTTTAATACCACCTTCGAAACTCAATCTCTGCCACCTAGCAGAAAAAGGGCAACAGGCATATGGGGAGCACCATCTCTTGCAAGTTCCCCTCCAAGTCAAACACCGTTTTGACTTGAAACTATATTGCCTGCCATTGCTTCACTGTAGATGAGTCAAAATTCTGGAACTCGCTAACTACACTGTGGGAAAAATCACACATGGACTGCAGAAATTCATTGTGGTGGCTCATCTTCTCAGGATAATTAAGGGTGACAATAAATGCTGGTTTTACCAGCGCCACCAACTCACCAAGAACATTAAAAAAAATTTGCAATAGATCCTACCTATGGTGCTGTAAAGGGTTTTGAACCATCCTATAAACAAAATTATACAATCCAAGCTATTTACAGCCACTTTATTTACTCTAGGACCATCCAGTATCAAAGGCAACAATATCAAGGTAGAGATACCTTAAACAATAAGGAACGAATTAAAGGATTGATGGTATCAATGCTTAAGTTTGAGTTGAAATGCAGCTTAGAAAGCCTCTGCTGACTAGAAACGTCCAGCACGACCTGTGTCCCTCAGTTGGGAAGTACAAAATTGAAGCATTATGCTGTTGTAGCAATGGATGCTCTTCAGAGTTTATGGCTGAGACACTATTGAGGTACCTTAGAGGGAGATTTATTCTTTATCAATCTTGCTACACGAGACCTGATGTGGACACTAATATGCCTTAAATTGAAAATGTTCCATTTCCAGCACAGAAATTAATCTCAATGAGCACATGAGGTTATTTAAATAAAGGTAAAGAAACGATAGTAATTGATATATAAAGAGAAAAAAAATTAGATGTTTTACCTGTTGCTTCATAAGAAAGACTTGATCATCTTCTGATAAAATTTCCTTTTCATGTACAAACTGCAAGAAAAACAGATTGCCAAAATTGCCAGTCTACAATACAACAAAATGCATTGCGATATTTAGTTAGGAAAACATGACAAAATATCTTGGGAGTGGCAAGTACAATTTAATATCAGAAAAATACTTCAATCTTACTGAAATTATATTTTCTCTCTCTTCAGCTTTAGTATATAAAGATGGGCATGATCATTTCGGATTGCACTAACAATTGCCTGCAGTGATAAGCCATCATTTGTATAGATGGGCAAAGATGTTGGTAAGAATTACTTTAGTGCAATCTTTTGCAAATTGAAAATGGAGCTTTAAATTATTAAAAATCTGGGAAATAATTGAAAATGGAAAATTGTGAACCAGTATCAGTCAGATTTTCAATTTAACTAGAACAACAATACTTTTGAGGCATTAGCACACAAAGTTTAAGAATGAATTATAAGGACGTTTCTATTCCTCCAGATTCTTGATACTGTTATTATAGTCACTGTTGGTATAGAATCTCAAAGGTTGTCAACATAATTTGATACAAATATTATCTGGCAGAAAAAATTACCTTTCTTATTGGAGGCTTCATAATGCCATCTTCAAATTTGTCATCAGCTTTTAAAGACTGGAAATTTTCATGCAAAATTCCTATTTTCTTTTCGTTGTCCCATCCTGCAGGACTATGGAACATATTTGTTTTCAAAAAAGTAAAGCATTAAAACACTCAGAACCCAAAACACATCTAATAGAAAATGTTTACAGCACATGAAGACTAACAGCACTGACTGCGAGGTACTCTGCTTTGATTTGTTCTTCTACAAAAAAATGCATCAATGAATTAAATCAACAACTTTGACACTTATTGTGCCGCCAAAGTAAATTAATGTGTCTTCCAAAACATGAGACACAATGCATGCTAATGATAAACTGAGAAATTAGAACCATTAAGCATTTGCAATAAAAGCTAGTAATGCCAGGAAACCTAATGCCAACCAACAAGATCACATTTGGATGGTATCAAGATATACAGATATTTCAGATTCTCTTCTTTGCTCCAAAGAAAATTTACAATGTTTTCTCATAACATTGAAATGGAGCTGTTCATTGATTAGGGCAAATAAGGAGTGGAGGATGACACTAAACGAACAATGGCAAGTGATGGAAATATAACAATAAAAAACCCCATGGTATATTTTTAAGCAAAGCCCTTGTTCTCTAGTGAGTATTGAGATGTTACCTCCGCACTCTTATATTCCTTGATTTGCAAGTCTGCATGGGTTTCCTGGCAGTCAGCATGACACAGAAATACCAATCATAGTATTCATTGCCAAAAATATTACTTATTTTACAGCACATTTTACGAAGGATACTGAATGAGATGCACGTAAAGACAATACAAAATACTGGGGTCACAATCAAGTTATGTTTTGACTAAGTTTAGAATTAAACAGGATAGCTCATTTAAATTACCATAAGAGAATAAATATTTTTTTTAAATCGGGAAGTAATTGCAAGTTTCAGTTACAAACAAGTTTCCATTTCTAACGTACTCGGCTACAATTTGAACTCAAAACTTCAAACTTACATAAATACTGCATCTTTTTCCACAACTAGTACTGGCGAATGGAAAGGAAATCCATATACTTTATGGACAAGGTATTTATACATTAAGTCAATATTTTTATTTTCCTTTATTGAAGTATAAATAAGTGCTGCACCATCTAAAATGTCTGCATTAAGGAAGATGTCAGAAGATATCCATAGAACAGCTATGATTTAACAAAGTGATTAGCATCATAATAAGTTACATGAATATCTACCAAGTACAATGGCAGTTCCCAGTACAGCACAACTAAGATCAGAGCAGGACCATGTAGAAAGCCTTCCAGTAGTTGCAATCATACCTGACACAAAGATTGTCTTTCTTGCAGCCGTAGCATATTACTGCAGGAGTTCCTCAGGGGAGAGCTCAGCCTATGGCTGACCTCATCTGTCTACCCCGCGCCCCATCATAAGCTACGGGTTGATGTTTCAAAAATGTTCACCACCACTCATGACCCCGTAAATGAACCAGCACATGTCTGTAGTCAACAGATCTGGGCAATAATTAAACTTGGACTAAGTGATTGAATTGATTGATTGGATTTTTTGAGGACGAAGGTAGTGCGGTCGATGTCGTTTAAGTGGAATTCAGCAACGGCTTTGACAAGGTCCCACATGGAAGACTTGTAAAGGCAGCAAATTCACATGGGATACAGGATAATTTGATGAAGTGGAGACAGAGGGTAATGACAGAAGGCTGCTTTAGTGACTGGAAGCCAGTGTCCAGTGGCGTATCACAGGAATGTGTATTGGGCCCCCTTTATTTGTCATTTATATGGACTTACTCAGTTAATGGTAGAGCGTTGGGGAGAGTTACAGAACAAAGAGATCTAGGGGTACATGTTCATAGCTCCTTGAAAGTGGAGTCACAGGTGGACAGAGTGGTGAAGAAGACATTCGGCATGCTTGGTTTCATCGGTCAGAACATTGAATACAGGAGTTGGGACGTCTTGCTGAAGTTGTACAAGACATTGGTAAGGCCACCCTTGGAATACTGTGTGCACTTCTGGTCACCCTATTATAGAAAGGATATTATTAAACTAGAAAGAGTGCAGAAAAGATTTACTAGGATGCTACCGGGACTTGATGGATTGAGTTATAAGGAGAGGCTCAACAGACTGGGACTTTTTTCTCTGGAGCGTAGGAGACTGAGGGGTGACTTTATAGAGGTCTATAAAATGATGAGGTCGACAAGGTAGATAGTCAACATCTTTTCCCAAAGGTAGGGGAGTCTAAAACTAGAGGGCATAGGTTTAAGGTGAGAGGGGAGAGATACAAAAGTGTCCAGAGGGGCAATTTTTTCACAGAGGATGGTGAGTGTCTGGAACAAGCTGCCAGAGGTAGTAGTAGAGGCGGGTACAATTTTATCTTTTAAAAAGCATTTAGATAGTTACATGGGTACAATGGGTATTGAGGGATATGGGCCAAATGCGGGCAATTGGGATTAGCTTAGGGGTTTTATAAAAAAAAGGGCGGCATGGACAAGTTGGCCGAAGGGCCTGTTCCCATGCTGTAAACCTCTATGACTCTATAAGGAGTAATTTGACAAGAAAGTATTCAATGAATGGTAGGACACTAGGAAGTTCTGTGGAACAAAGGGCCTTGGTGTGTTGGTCCACAGATGTTTGATAGCAGAAGGGCATGTTAGTAGGTCGGTGAAAAAGGCATATGGGACACTTGCCTTTATCAATCGAGGCATAGATTACAAAAGCAGGGAAGTCATGTTGGAGTTGTATAGAACTTTGGTGAGGCCACAGCTAGAGTGCTGTGTGCAGTGTTGATTGCCACATTATCGGAAGGATGTGATTGCACTGGAGGGGGTGCAGAGGAGATTCACCAGGATGTTGCCTGGGTTGGAACATTTAAGTTATGAAGAGCGGTTGCGTAGGCTTGGGTAGTTTTCTTTGGAGCAGAGAAGACGGAGGGACGACCTGATCGGAGTATACAAGATTAGGAGAGACAGACAGAGTGGACAAGGAGCAGCTGTTTCCCTTAGTTGAAGGATCAGTCACCAGGGGATATAGGTTTAAGGTGAAGGGCAGGAGGTTTGGGGAGATGCAAGGAAAAACTTTTTTACCCAAAGGTGATGGTGGTCTGGAATGCGCTGCTTGAGAGCATGGTAGAGGCGGGTTGCCTGACATCCTTTAAAAAAGTATCTTGGCACATCATAACATTCAGTGCTATGGGCCAAGTGCTGGCAGATGGAATTAGATGGGAGTTCAGGTGTTTCTAATGTGCTAGTGCGGACTCGATGGGCCTCTTCTGTGCTGCATGATTCTATGAAGTGGTCAGCAACACAGTCACTGCAGCAACTTAGCAAGTTTACTTCAACAGCCTTTCCCTTTTCCTTGATAAAGAATTACACAAAGTGCAAAATCTCAGAATATCATGAACTCCAAGTCACGTTGCATTGCACCATGGGCATTCCTTCATCATCACCAAGATAGAATCACAGAATTTGCCATCTAAACTGTGGGCATCAACATCATAAGCAGATGGCCCAACAGCAGCATTAATCTTATTTCCCTTCCCTCATTTGTAATTGCTAAAATAGAATTACTTAGATACATTTTTATAAATGACAAATAGCTTAAAAATGTTAAGCAACTAGAGTTCATTCAGTATTTTTTTTATGGAGAATGATTAAATGTAGCTGTAGTTTGATATTTTTTATTGCGTACTTTCCTTTCATCGTATATCACCTTCTATATAATTTGTGCAACTTTTGCTCCAGAAAATAATTTACTTAAACAGCTAAATTATCTTTGACTGGAAAGTAATTTTCCAAAGTTTTTCAAGATACACAATACTTTTGAATGAAATGAGCATCACAATGTCAGAACTTTTCACTTGCAACATTGACATATTTGCCATGGGAAGGAGTGGATGAACATGTCTGGAGCACTTACAGTATCAAGATAAGATTACAAAGGATACACTGTAGGCAGAACCTACGGATGTGTGATTGAATGAAGTCAAAGTGTTCATCTCTGTAGTCATGTTCCTTTTCCAGTAGGTTAATTGCATCACACTGCAGATAACACAAAGAATAATTGTACTAGCTCTCTGATTTTTACTGAGTTATTTAGAAAGGAATAAACCAAGAAAACATGCGAATCACCCACTCATCTAGCTGTCCGTTTAAAGTTAAAAATGAAAACACAGAACTTTCCTGGTTAAAACCTCATATCAGGTTAACAGAAGCATCATAGATGTCTACCACTCAATAGAATTAGATTCATAGAATCCCTACAGTGCAGGAGGCTATGCAGCCCATCAAGCCTGCATCAACAACAATCCCACCCAGGCCTTAGCCCCATAACCCCATGTATTTACCAGTATTTGCTAGTCCCCCTGACGCTATGGCCATGCAAAGAAGTTGCACGTATCAACCTAACCTGCAAGCCCCACACAGACAGTGACCTGAGGCCAGACTTGAATTGCTGGCACTGTGAGGCAGCAGTACTACCATGCCGTGTTATGGAAAAGAATGGTAAAGACTCCTTTCTGTGCAGTAAACTTTCAGAGGGCTACCCACACGATGATACGGGATGCTGGTTGCCAAGTGCATTGACTGTCAATAACATAGCACCTCAAGGACAGTCATTGAGACTCATCATTATCATACATAGAAATTTTATTAACAGTCAACATTTGGTTATGTGGAATTTAATGGAATATTGAACTTGCATTTTTGGGCTCCACAGCACTATAAAAAGTAGCACAGGCATCATCTAAACTCTGTTTATTATGTAGGGCAACCATTTGCTAAGTAAAAGATTTGCCCAGGAGAATTTAAATTGAGATATTGCCAAATGCTAAAGCTTACATGTTAGAATAAATTTTGAAGTGAATTCCAAACTTTTGCAGCTAAGTATCTGAATATACACTTCAATGACCAAGAGCCACTCTTAATGTGCAAATATTTTCCCTAGTTATTGAAGGTTTAAAAGAAGGGGCACAAGGCAGGCTTTGCAGATAACAAAATTAATCAAGCAAAACTATTTGATACATCAAATTTGAAGATTTTCATACACAAACCTTGGTGCAAACTATTAGGACTGGAATCCCAAGATTATGTGTAAGAGTATTTGAACTGAGGGGTAAGACCACACTTTCTTCATCTGTTTCTTGTAACACAGGGTTTCTTCGCTGTGGCGAAACTGGTATTTCCTTATCTGGCTCTTCATATTCTTGAAACTCTTTCACCACTATGTAGAAAAAAGGGGAATAAAATTGCATTCATCAGGGGCTGCATGAACACATTTTCAATGATATGCAATATAGTTCATGCAGTTTCTCATTGTGAAACTGATGCCAATCATAGCAAAATTCTAAGTAGCAGCTATGTTTGGAATACAAATTTGGGCATTTCTTCCACAATTAAAAAATATAGTATTTCATAAATTGTGTTCGGTGAATAGTTATTTGAGAAAAAGCAAAGAATCCTAACTTAATTGATGATCCATCCAGGCCTCCTCTGGAGTTCCCCAGCATCATAGATGCCAGTCTTCAGCCCATTCGATTCACTCCACATGAAATTAAGAAATGGCTGAAGGCACTGGATATTCAAAGACTATGGGCCCTGACAATAGTACGAAAGACTTGTGATCCAGAACTAGACATGTCCCTAGCCAAGCTGTTCCATTATGACTACAACACTGGCATCCACCTGGCAATGTGAAAATTGCCTGGGTATGTTCTGTCCACAAAAAGCAGGACAAATCCAACTTGGCCAATTACCACCACATCGGTCTACTCTCAATCATCAGCACAGTGATAAAAGGGTCGTGAACAATGCTATCAAGTGGCACTTACTCAGCAATAACCTGCTCGCTGATGCTTAGTTTGGTTTCGCCAGGGTCACAATTCCTGACCTCATTGCGGCCTTGATCCAAACATAGAAAAAAGGAGCTGTAAAAAAGAGCTGAGCTCCAGGTGAGTGTAACTGCCCTTGGCTCAGTTCCAGGGAATTGCCGCAGGAGTTTTTCAGCAGTGCTCAAGGCCAAACCATCAGCTGCTTCAATGAACTTCCCTCCATCACAAGGTCAAAAGTGGGGATGTTTGCTGATGACTGCACAACATTCAGCACATTAGGGACTCCTCAGATAGAAAACAGTCTTTGTCCATATGCAGCAAGATCTAGACAATATTCAGGCTTGGGTTGATAAGTAGCAAGTAACATTTGCTCGACTCATGTGCTAGACATGACCATCTATATAAAAACTGTGGCTACAAGAGCAGGTCAGAGGCTGGGGATTCTGCAGACTCTCTCACCTCCAGACTCCCCAAAGCCTGTTCATCATCTGAAAAGCAAAGGTCACCTCTTTGCCTCCCTCCCAGAACATGACCAGGTCCCTCTTGTTCTCACCGGCCTATGCATTCAAAAGATCATCCTCTGCCATTTTCACAAACTCCAGCATGTCACCACTAAACCCATCTTCCCCTCACCCCCTCCATCAGCATACCGCAGGGACCACTCCCTACGGCAACTCTGGGTAACTCCTCCATTGAGTCATAGAGGTTTACAGCATGAAAACAGGCCTTGGCCCAACTTGTCCATGCTGCCCTTTTTATTAAACCACTAAGCTTGTCCTAATTTCCTGCCTTTGGCCCATATCCCTCCACACCCATCTTACCCATGTAACTGTCTAAATGCTTTCCAAAAGACAAAATTGTACCTGCCTCCACTACTACCTCTGGCAGTGTGTTTCAGACACCACTCTGTGAAAAAATTGCCCCTCTGGACTCTTTTTTATCTCTCCCCTCTTAGCTTAAACCTATGCCCTTTAGTTTTAGATTCCTCTACCTTTGGGAAAAGATATTGACTATCTAACTGATCTATGCCCCTCATTATTTTATAGACCTCTATAAGATCACCCCTCAGCCTCCTACGCTCCAGGGAAAAAAGTTCCAGTCTACCCAGCCTCACCGTAAAACTCAAATGATCAAGTCCCAATAGCATCCTATTAAACATTCTCTGCATCCTTTCTAGTTTAATAACATCCTTTCTATGATATGACGACCAGACCTGTACACAATTCCAAGTGTGGCCTTACCAATGTCTTGTAAACTTCAACAAGACATCCCAACTTCTGTATTCAATGTTCTGACCAATGAAACCAAGCATGTCGAATGCCTTCTTCACCACCCTGTCCACCTGTGACTTCACTTTCAAGGAGCTATGAACCTGTACCTTAGATCTCTTTGTTCTATAACTCTCCCCAATGTCCCACCATTAAGTCCTGCCCCGGTTCGATCTACCAAAATGCCCTGAACCCTTCATCCCATCCCACGCAATTGCAGGTGGTGCAACTCTTGCCCCTCTAACATCCTCCCTCCTCACTGTCCGATGGCCCAAACACTCCTTTCAGGTGAAGCAGCATTTCATTTGCACCTCCTTTAATTTGGTTTACTGTATTCGCTGCTCCCAAGTGGTCTTCTCTACACTGGGGATAGTAAACACAGACTGGGCGACCACTTTGCAGAACACCTTTGCTCTGTCCATAAACTTGACCCCATCCTTCCAATTGTTTGCCGTTTCAACTCAGTCCATTCTAAGCCAAAGATGTGCGGGTTAGGTTGATTGGCCATGCTAAAAATTGCCCTTCGTGTCCTGAGATGCGTAATTAGTGGGTAAATATGTGGGGGTAGGGCCTGGGTGGGATTGTGGTCGGTGCAGACTCGATGGGCCGAATGGCCTCTTTCTGTATTGTAGGGTTTCTATGATTCTATGGAAGCCTTCGGCAATGCTTTAGTGGTGCCCAACACAAACTGGAAAAACACATCTTCCAATCAGGCATGTTACAGCCTTTTGGACCCAACATCAAGGACAGTAAATTCTTGCCCCCCTCCCACATCCACCATTTGTTGTTAGTTGTTTTTCAGCTTCCTGGCCCACCCCAATACAACCCCACCCCTCCCCCACATGGCCACCTGTACCTTGCTGTTCAGTTGCTCCCATTAACACATTCTGCGATCTTACCTGTTGCCACCATTAGCACACTTCATCCCTTAATGGTACCATTAACATTCCCCTTTGTCTTATGCCCACGACAAATTTGTCAATATCTCCTTTTCCCTGACCTCTGTTCTTCTACTCTGCCTCAGGAAAGTGATGGAATATTCTCCACATGCCTGGAGTGTGCAGTTTCAACAAGCAGCTTGACAACATCCAAGACAAAGCAGCCCATTTGATTGGCACCACACCACCACCTTAAATATTTACTTCCTCCACCACTGATGCAGAGTGGTGACAGTGGGCAGCAGTTACTACAAGATGCACTGTAAGAACTCACCAAGTTTTCTTCAACAGAATCTTCCAAACCTTTACCACCCAGAAGGACAAGGGCAGCAGATGCATAGGAACACCACCCCCTGCAAGTTCTGCTAAACCCACACACCATCCTGGCTTGGAACTATATCGTCATTCCTTCCCTGTTGCTGGGTCAAAAACCCGAAACTGTCTTCCTCACAGCACCACGGACTGCAGCAGTTTACAGTGGTGGTTTACCACCACCCTTTCGAGGGCAATTAAGAATGAGCAATAAATACTGGCCTAGTCAGTGACAGCCACATCTCGTGACAGAATAAAAAAAGTTACACCTTGTGACAGAATAAAAAAAGTTACAATGAGTTCCTTGTCTTGTCAAACTGCGTTACTAAATCATGTGGTTAACCTGGCAAGAAAAGCTGAAATGCAGATCTTCAAGTAAACATTATTTGGCACCATGAACAAATACCACAAAGAATATATCCACTTAGTCAGCAATATTGTCTTGCTGTCTGACATCTGTTACTCATCACAGCGTTCTAAAATATGAGTGTGACTGAATAATAATTAAGATTACACCATGGCCAATTGTATCTAGTTCCTCCTCCTAACCGCAGGTTAACTTCAACGCAGTTGAGACCTAATGGACAGCTATTGTTGTCACTGTAGTATTTTTCTTGATGTGGAGATGCTGGCGTTGGACTGGAGTAAACACAGTAAGAAGTCTCAACACCAGTTAAAGTCCAACAGGTTTATTTGGTAGCAAAAGCTTTTGCTACCAAATAAACCCGTTGGACTTTAACCTGATGTTGTGAGACTTCTTACTGTAATTTTTCTTGACAGTATGTGGCACTGTTCGCAAGGTCAAATTACTTTACTGCAAGGAGCAGAGGTTAAAAAGGAAAATAAAAAGTGGTTGAGACGGGCATCAGTGTTTTTGCTGAAGTGGTAGCTCATATTTTAGTATCTGCTTCAATCCTAAAGTCTGCAGTGTTCCAAGTGCAAACACAATATCAAGAAAATGAATTAATGTAATCCTCCCACAGGCACCATCTTAAAAAAAACGTGCTGTGGCTTCATAAATAACGTTGGTGGAATCTCTTGAAAACAATTATTTAAAAATGCTAGTGAATTGCAGAAAACAGTACATGCAGTTCTGTAGAAGGGTCACATGGACACGAAACATTAACTGTTTTTCTTTCTCCACAGATGTTGCCAGGCCTGAGTTTATCCAGCATTTTCTGCCCTTATTTCAGATTTCCAGCATCCACAGTATTTGTCATTGTGCAGTGCCTGCAGCATCTCAATTATGCAGCCCAACATCTCTCAGGCCTTTATTGTTTTTGAGCACTGAGGTACACTGGCGATTCAGTGGCCTTCACTGAAAATTGTACCATGATTACATTATGCTTTCAGTAGAGTTTTGCAAGAATAGGCTCAATCTAGAAAAATGTATTTTTGAATGATTCATAGTGCAAATTAAAATCATTTTAAAGCATCGTTTTGAAGTACTAAAGATGCATCAAAATGAGTCTGAAGTTCAAGAAAATGTTCTGCCCCCGTTTAACTCGAGACTTTGAGCATAAAAATCTAGGTTGATGCACTGTCTTTTGAATGAGGTGTAAATAGAGTCCCTGTCTGCTCCCTCAGATAGATGCAAAAGATCCAATAGCACTATTTCAAGGAAGACCAGGGTAATTATTCTTGTTATCTAGCCAATATTTCTCCCATAATCAACATTACAAGAACATATTATCTCCTCACTGTTACATTGCTGTTTTTGGGATCATACTGTGCGCATATTGGCTACAGTGTTTCCTACACTACAATAGTGACTGCATTCCAAAATGACTTCATTGGATGTAGACAAAGGAACTATATACAAGCATGTATTTTTTGGTGTTCTTGATGTCCTTCATTTTATATTCCAAGAACCAGGGTCACAGTGAATAAGCAAGTCAAATTGTGCAGCATACTGGCGGTTTGGAATTATGTCCCGTTGTGCAAACAAAAACGTAAAACAGTGGCAGCATCTTTTGAGCCAACTCACTGGAGTTTGAGGTTTCCCTGTAATATGCAGACAATTGTAGAAAGGTAGAAAAGAAAAGGCCTACTATTAAATTGCCAGAATCTGCTATGGTTTTTGTTTAATCAACTTAGATCATAGAAACCCTACAGTGCAGAAGGAGGCCATTCGGCCCATCGAGTCTGCACCGACCACAATCCCACCCAGGCCCTACCCCCACATATTTACCCGCTAATCCCGCTAACCTACACATCCCAGGACTCTAAGGGGCAATTTTTAACCTGGCCAATCAACCTAACCTGCACATCTTTGGACTTAGATGTAGAATTCACTATCAATGGGGAGCAATTTTGTTAGTAATTGTAATTAGGTGTTTTAAATACTTTGTAGTTTTAAGGATACATGCAATACCTTTAATTAGTCCATACATATAAATACATCTTCTATACATTTTTAAAGTTAAACAAAGAAACTTAGATGCACAGTTAGAGTGCCCTTTGATACTAAACATATGTTACTGTCCTTTAGAACACCCAACTATTGGAATCACAAGGTCATAAAGGACACTTAATTGCCTTACCAGACACCTTATCAGAAACATCTGATACAAGAGTGAGTTTTAATGAAGCTGCCTTCACAGTTTCTAATCAAAACAGAGTCAGAAAAACATTAATGTCTTAGCTAACAAATGAGTTATGGTAGGGGACTTAGTGGAAACTGACAAGAATTAATGGTAACATGATGACACTCCTCAAAATTGTAGGTAGTGATAAAAAGCTCAGTCACTGAATTGATAAGCAATGTATACGTGCGTTTCATTGTGTTGGCAATAAACAAACTTATTAGGGCTATAAATCGGGGAATATCCTGAAGGCGTGTTGAGTTGATCACATCCCTTAGAGATTCAGTTAACTTCACTGACAAGGCCATAAAATACTAATGGCTTTTGTAGGCCCTCTTTATCAATTAAAGGATGCCCAAGTGAGACTGTTTTAGTGAAAATGCTTTGTAGGCTGATATCAAAATAAAGACATGAGGACTGACTAAGAGACTAGAGGACAGGCTTAAGGATGATATATTGGAGTATCCCTCGAGGTATTGTGATCTCAGATCAGGGTGGCTCAGTATTTTTTCTATTGATCAATAAGTAAAGTATGTCATTTGTAACACTTTTGATTGGATTGTGTCCAACTGACTGTGAGCTGCAGAATTGTATAAACCAGGATGATTTTCTTTGTCCGGTGGAGTGGTGTCTCTGACCCATTGTGTCAAGACTCTCCCCTTGCTAGCAAGTAAATAAAGAAAATCTGTTGGTTAAGTATCTTGTGTTAATGTGTGTTTGTGTTAAAGTCAAACTTGAAGTCCAGACTTCGACACAATCATAGTACTTATCATCAGCAGTAAGAAGGTTACCTCCAAATCAGCTCAAAGTTCTCAGTCATATACCCAAGAAACATTCCAATCCAAAGTAGTGGCAAAGCATCATGAATTGGAAAATACTAAGCTACCAGATTCCATTCTTAAAAAACAATGCAATGTTCCACCCTTTACGGTTTCACAAGGAGAAAGTCAAGTGGCTGAGCAAAAACTAAGACAGTTATCCCAACAACCATTGTTACAACACAATGTTTTTTCCTCAAAAGCTGCCAGATTACAAAGATTGTTTTAGGAAATGGGGAAGAAAATACTGTGTCGCCTTCAGGAGGTATATTTAGTGCTGTTGACTTGAAGGGTATTTGCCACATGATTATATCTGATAATCATCTGAACATGGAATCAAAGCAAGAACTGTTTAGTACTCTGCAAGCTACCATACTCAATATGCACATTAAATTTCTGTTCAGGAAAAACATGGATTCAAAAGAAGGTATCTAATTTTTGTATACTTTATAGAATATAAAAGAGCTAAATTAACTGAGCACTTTAACAATCTAATACTTTAATCCTCCTATTGAAAATATGGAAAGAGAAATTGAAGGTATTGAGATACTGAGGCAATGTCAAGTGTTTATAGAATAGGTATTATAAACAGGATAGACTTCAATTCCAGGAGTTCAAGATGAGCACTCCTGGCCCAAAGTAAAATACAAAATGTCGCCACTATGGTATAAAATGACATTTTCTTGCTGAACTTAATGTTGTTTGGTCACAAATGTCAATTCTTCTGTGTGGACATTTTGCATCAATACTGAGGACAACAGGTAAAATTCATCATGTTAGCAACTGCTAGGCTGTCATTTGAACGACTTAGGGGATAAAGTCACAATCACTCCTTAGTTTCCATCAGGATATTGTGTGGAGAAGAGGAGAATACAATTTTGCAAATATTGTACATGCTTTTATGTTATTGGAGGGAATAGCAGCTTTAAATGAACATGGTATATCAAATCTAATGCCAAAACCTTCTGAGCATCTATCGAAGCAGTAAGTAATTTATCACGTCATAACATTATCTATGTCCATTCATCATAGTACTTACAGCTCTGTTCCATTTCTTTCATTTCTTCTGGTGGTATTTTTAGTTTGTCAATGTGTTCTCGAACAACATTGGCCCACTTCTGTAATGAATCCATTACCATCCAAGGCCGTGACATGTCCACCACCAACATAAGTAAAGTGTCTTTAATATTGTCAGATGTAACTGCAAATTTCAGGAGGCCTTTATGGTAAGTGTCACCATCCAAGATCCAAACATTGCACCGAGTGTGATCTGTTAATACACGATCCCACATAAGGAAAATGAAACAGCCAATTAATGTACACCACTGGTTTGCATCTTCATCTAAAGGTCTCGGAACAAAGTCATATAATATTCAGGCCTGCTAGGGAATTCATGGAAAACGTTAGATTACTAAAAGTAAATTAATTCTGCAGTTTAGCAACAACTTTCAGACCATGTTTCTCTTTGTACTTACACAGAGATTTTCATGACTCTTTGTGCTAATTGCACAAAATGCATTTAACTTTTAAGTATAGCCATTTGCCATGCTTATATCCATCTGACATGTCTAAAATAGGAAGACCAAAGAAGAATGTTCAACACGTCAAGCTACAAGCTATGCTCTGTATCCACCCACCTGCGTCAATATGTGCTTAAAAATAAGTAAATTATTCAGCTTTGGCAAATGGTCAGTGCACGAGGAGGAGAATCTGAGATAGCAGACTGGATGTCATAAAGATACATAAATATCCGACTAAGTATAATGTTGGATGCTTGTTTGGAAACACCCTAATGATAGTATGTCATACAAATGACACACAGTGAAAGCAATGGTTAGCGGTGTTATATTCTTCTCTTTACATAAGCATGTCAATCATATACCAGGGATTGGCAAAGCAATAATGTGGGTTTTTTTAAATCTGAAGTTATGATATAGAGATAGAATTAACTGGGAAACTGTTGATTGCCCAACTGACCTTAATTAATACTGCTTGTAGGCTCAATGCAAGTTTTGAACTAATACATCACATCCTGCTGATGTGGTAGTGATTGACAAAAGTGCAAGATATGCCCCTTAAAGGTAAATCTATATCATGTCATAAGCCAAATTTCTTTCCAACTCCTAGTAGGCATGCTGCAATAACGGTGGTGGTGATGATGCCGAGAAGTGGCAGCCAGGGAACATTAAATAACAGGTCATGCTGCATTATAAGACCATAAGACATAGGAGCGGAAGTAAGGCCATTCGGCCCATCAAGTCCACTCCACCATTCAATCATGGTTGATTTCAACTCCATTTACCCGCTCTCTCCCCATCGCCCTTAATTCCTCGAGAAATCAAGAATTTATCAATTTCTGTCTTGAAGACGCTTAACGTCTCGGCCTCCACAGCCCTCTGTGGCAATGAATTCCACAGACCTACCACTCTCTGGCTGAAGAAATTTCTCCTCATCTCTGTTCTAAAGTGACTCCCTTTTATTCTAAGGCTGTGCCCCCGCGTCCTAGTCTCCCCTGCTAATGGAAACAACTTCCCTACGTCCATCCTATCTAAGCCGTTCATTATCTTGTAAGTTTCTATTAGATCTCCCCTCAACCTCCTAAACTCCAATGAATACAATCCCACGATCCTCAGACGTTCATCGTATGTCAGGCCTACCATTCCCGGGATCATCCATGTGAATCTCCGCTGGACCCGCTCCAGTACCAGTATGTCCTTCCTGAGGTGTGGGGCCCAAAATTGCTCACAGTACTCCAAATGGGGCCTAACCAGTGCTTTATAAAGCCTCAGAAGTACATCCCTGCTTTTGTATTCCAAGCCTCTTGAGATAAATGACAACATTACATTTGCTTTCTTAATTACGGACTCAACCTGCAAGTTTACCTTTAGAGAATCCTGGACTAGGACTCCCAAGTCCCTTTGCACTTTAGCATTATGAATTTTGTCACCGTTTAGAAAATAGTCCATGCCTCTATTCTTTTTTCCAAAGTGCAAGACCTCGCACTTGCCCACGTTGAATTTCATCAGCCACTTCTTGGACCACTCTCCTAAACTGTCTAAATCTTTCTGCAGCCTCCCCACCTCCTCAATACTACCTGCCCCTCCACCTATCTTTGTATCATCGGCAAACTTGGCCAGAATGCCCCCAGTCCCGTCATCTAGATCGTTAATATATAAAGAGAACAGCTGTGGCCCCAACACTGAACCCTGCGGGACACCACTTGTCACCAGTTGCCATTCTGAGAAAGAACCTTTTATCCCAACTCTCTGCCTTCTGTCTGACAGCCAATCGTCAATCCATGTTAGTACCTTGCCTCGAATACCATGGGCCCTTATTTTACTCAGCAGTCTCCCGTGAGGCACCTTGTCAAAGGCCTTTTGGAAGTCAAGATAGATAACATCCATTGGCTCTCCTTGGTCTAACCTATTTGTTATCTCTTCAAAGAACTCTAACAGGTTTGTCAGGCACGACCTCCCCTTACTAAATCCATGCTGACTTGTCCTTATCCGACCCTGCACTTCCAAGAATTTAGAAATCTCATCCTTAACGATGGATTCTAGAATTTTGCCAACAACTGAGGTTAGGCTAATTGGCCTATAATTTTCCATCTTTTTTCTTGTTCCCTTCTTGAACAGTGGGGTTACAACAGCGATTTTCCAATCCTCTGGGACTTTCCCTGACTCCAGTGACTTTTGAAAGATCATAACTAACGCCTCCACTATTTCTTCAGCTATCTCCTTTAGAACTCTAGGATGTAGCCCATCTGGGCCCGGAGATTTATCAATTTTCAGACCTTTTAGTTTCTCCAGCACTTTCTCCTTTGTGATGGCAACCATATTCAACTCTGCCCCCTGACTTTCCTGAATTGTTGGGATATTACTTGTGTCTTCTACTGTGAAGACTGACGCAAAGTACTTATTAAGTTCCTCAGCTATTTCCTTGTCTCCCATCACTAGATTACCAGCGTCATTTTGGAGCGGCCCAATGTCTATTTTTGCCTCCCGTTTGTTTTTAATGTATTTAAAGAAACTTTTACTATCATTCCTAATGTTACTGGCTAGCCTACCTTCATATTTGATCCTCTCCTTCCTTATTTCTCTATTTGTTATCCTCTGTTTGTTTTTATAGCCTTCCCAATCTTCTGACTTCCCACTACTCTTTGCCACATTATAGGCTCTCTCTTTTGCCTTGATGCATTCCCTGACTTCCTTTGTCAGCCATGGCTGCCTAATCCCCCCTCTGATAACCTTTCTATGTTTGGGATGAACCTCTGCACTGTGTCCTCAATTACTCCCAGAAACTCCTGCCATTGCTGTTCTACTGTCTTTCCCACTAGGCTCTGCTTCCAGTCAATTTTTGTCAGTTCCTCCCTCATGCGCCTGTAATTACCTTTATTTAACTGTAGAACCTTCACATCTGATTCTGCCTTCCTTCTTTCAAATTGCAGACTGAATTCTACCATATTATGATCACTGCTTCCCAAGTGTTCCCTTACTTTAAGATCTAACACTAAGTCCAGAATAGCCTGTTCCCTCGTGGGCTCCATCACAAGCTGTTCCAAAAAGCCATCCTGTAAACATTCAATGAATTCCCTTTCTTTGGGTCCACTGGCAACATTATTTACCCAGTCCACCTGCATATTGAAATCCCCCATGATCACTGTGACCTTGCCTTTCTGACATGCCCTTTCTATTTCGTGGTGCATTTTGTGCCCCTGGTCCTGACCACTGTCAGGAGGCCTGTACATAACTCCCATTATGGTTTTTTTGCCTTTGTGGTTCCTCAACTCTACCCACACAGACTCCACATCGTCTGACCCTATGTCGTTTAGTGCTATTGATTTAATTTCATTTCTAATTAACAAGGCAACCCCGCCCCCTCTACCCACCTCTCTGTCTTTTCGATAGGTTGTGAATCCTTGGATGTTTAACTGCCAGTCCTGAACCCCCTGCAACCACGTCTCTGTGATGCCTACCACATCATACCTGCCAGTCACAATCTGGGCCACAAGCTCATCTACCTTGTTCCGGACACTGCGGGCATTTAAATATAGCACCTTTAATTCCCTATTGACCGTCCCTTTTTGTTTTCGTAGTGTGGTGGACCTTGGTTTACTGAGCCTTTCCAGACACTGTGTCATATGTGGGTAGAGTTGAGTCCAGACACTGTGTCATATTATCATGCCATGAAACTTGCAGGGTAGGAAGTGGGCGAATGGTCATGTCACCAGGGAACAGCAAATTGATGAGGAACAAGAGGGAGCTGAGGATGGATTTCCTGGGGATTACAGACAACATTCTGGGCTGGACGGAGAAGCCACCCAAAATGCTTTGGCTCATACTGAATAGTTAAGGCGGCACCCAGGACTGAGCTGGGCAATGACAATGCCATGGTTGACCACACACATGCACACGGATGCACGGACACACAATACTTGTTGCAATACTACTAATGAAAAAAAAAACTTTTCCAACCATGGCATGGCACTCACCATCAATGTCTTCATCATGAACATCGAGGTACAAAAACTCCATTCCTCTCCCTTTCTTGTAGTCCTCTACACCTTGTAATTTTGCTATTAAAGTGGTTTTACCAGATCCATCTTCTCCTGGAAATACAGGAAAGGGTGGAAATAATATCAGTATGTTATCTGAACATCTGCAGAAATTAAATGACACCAGAAACTAACCAAAGGACCTATAACACGCTGACTCTCGTATCTTGTTTCATTAAGTCAGAAAAAAGTTATTTTCACACCACAAGAGCATTGAACAATTCTCTCTTCTCTGTCGTGAAAATACTTTTCATTTTTATTCTATTTTTCCAATTTTATAATAAGATTTTAAAAAATCAAATCACTGTGATAAACTTGGGCGCACTAAAAAAAAGTTAACTTAACCCAGAATTGGCCTTTCTGTGGCACATTTTATTTTGTAGAACCTCATGAAGCAATTCTGCAAAAACAGCTACAGACTCTGGGTGCATCATAAATGGTATTGCATACAATATCAATGGTTTCTATAACAGCTAGCACAACTGCATCTTTTCTCATCATGGATGTAGGCCCATTCAGGTCAGCAAGCCCGCTTCACTGGCTTGTACACGTGAGCTAAAGTACTCAGCTGTAAACAGCAAATATGACCATCTCAGGAGTTTTATCACTGGGGGTATCTGTAGAAAAACATATTTTCTGGTCTCTGTGGCTTTATCAATTGTGACACTACTTCTTTTACATTGTCAGTTTGTTATGACGATGTAAATGTCACATAATTCTTCTGGGATAGTTTCCAAAATCAATTTGAGCACTCTGCCAGCCTCTAATCTTGTCAAGCAAGTTGAAATGGAATTATTAGATAACTTGCTCTCACTCCAAAATTAAACTTTTAAAAAATTAATTTGTAGGACATGGGTGTCACTGGCTGGCCAGCATTTATTGCCCACCCCTAGTTGCCATAGAGAAGCTGGTAGTGACCTGCCTTCTTGAATCGCTGTAGTTCACGTGTTGTGGGTTGACCCACAATGCCGTTAGGGAGGAATTCCAGGATTTTGTCCCAGCGTCTGTGAAGAAACGGCGATATATTTCCAAATCAGGACGGTGAGTAGCTTGGAGGGGAACTTGTAGGTGGTGTTCCCATGTAACTGTTACCCATGTCTTTTTAGATGGAAGTGGTCGTGGGTTTGGAAGGTGCTATCTAAGGATCTTTCACCCATCCAGGCAAGTGGGGAGTATTCCATCACACTCCTGACTTTGGGGAGTCAGGTGAGTTACCCGCCGCATTATTCCTAGCATCTGACCTGCTCTTGTAGCCACTGTGTTTATGTTTTCTAGAAAAAGAAACTTGAAAATATGTTGTGTTTTCCAGACTGTGCATAATTCGCACACAAAAAGTAATATGGCACCACCAAAAGCAAACCCAATCAATTGTGGTTTCAAAAGGCACCTGATTATTAGACATGAATAGCCCCTATGTCAAATATCAGAGTTCTTACTAAAGCTCAAATGTTGGTAAGTTTTGATCAGCTCTGATCTAGAGTCTTAAATCCTCATCAGCTCTTGAAAGAGCTGAATTCAAAACAGATCAATACTTTAAGATCAATTCACATAGCAAGAAAGCAGCCGTAAAACAGAAAAGCTCTGCTTGGAAACTGGAATGAACATGTTAGCACTTCACATTACACTTGGAGCTCCTTCCAAATTTGAACATATCTAAATTGGTAAGAGAAAATGTTGGAAAATCTCAGCAGGTCTGGTAGCATCTGCAAGGAGAGAAAAGAGCTGACTTTGAGTCCAGATGACCCTTTGTCAAAGGGATGAGATTTTCCAGCATTTTCTCTTTTGGTTTCAGATTCCAGCATCCGCAGTAATTTGCTTTTGTGCTTGTATCTAAATTGGTATTGTTGACAAGATGCTGAGATGCACTGGATTGATAAAATCAAGAACACCCAGATAAAGAACTGATTTCATAGAAAATACTCAAATGCACAAAAAATCCCTGAACTGAGCCCCTCGAGTTTGCTTCGCCATTCAATAAGATCATGGCTGATCTGATTGAAATTCCAACTCCACATTCCCATCCACCCGATAACCTTACACCCCCTTGCATACCATAAAATAATTAAGATGGCCGAAGCATCAGAAAAAGTATTTACCAATTCAAAGAAACTTACGTTAACAAAACTCTGATGATTAAACATGATAGTCCAATTTCCACAAGATATCAGAAAAAACTGTTTGTATAAAATCAGGTAGAAGGCCAGCAAGCTGTATTAGTTTAGTTGCTTCTTCCAAAATTAATTTAACACACCAAATTTCCTTCCACCATTTCCATTAAAGATTATGTAGTTTTTAGCATATACCATTTATTAAAAATGTTTTTAAAATCTTCCTATTGTTCCCATTGTAAACCAATAATCACCCTTTATCACCCTTTATCTTTTCCAATGTTCACAACTGTTTTTTCTATGAACTCCACTCTTCACTAGTTTGTTTTTTTTTGCATTGAACTATAAACGTTTTGTAACTAGCATGCAGTCTGAACACCCACCAACTCTCAGCATGGCTCCAAGCACAATTGTTTTTGTAAAATTTCTACAAGTTCATCAAGAACAAATTTGCAGGTGCCAAACCCTACATTATGCATGCAATTCCACAACCATCTCTTATCTTCCTCCTGGTCCCACTAGAGTCCACTAACTCTTGTTCAATTTCCAGTCCTGCCCCTCACATTAGGCACCACTCTCAATCATTCTTGGACCAATACCACTTCTTGCTACCATTTACTGAAGCCTCGACTCCCAGCTAGAAATCCATCTTCAACCTTCCCTGAACCTAGGGAATCTTGGAAATATAAAACCAATGCAGCAACTATCTCACCAGCCACTTCTGCCAACTCTCTTCCCCAAAAGGTTGTGGAAGCAGAATCTTTGAATATTTATTAAGGCAGAACTAAATAGATTCTTGATGAACAAGGGGGTGAAAGGTTATTGGCAGGAATGTGGGGTTGAGGTTTCAGTCAAATAAACCATGGTTTTATTGAATGGAGCTGGCTTGAGGGGCTGAGTGGCCCATTCCTGCTCCTAATTTCTACGCAACTAACTTAAAATACAAGCAAGCAGTTAGTCTTATATCGTCTATATCACATATACTGACTTTCAGCTCAAGTGATTATACACTTTAAAACAAGTCCATTAGTAAATTTGGTTACTGTTTAATTCCTGGGATTTGATGGTAACTTCGGTCAACAGAACACCTTACAGTATTCTCCAAAGGTCCCCAGCATCACACATGCCAACCTTCAGCTAATTCAATGCACGCCAATGCGTTCAAGAAATGGTGATGGAAAGCATTAGATATAGCAAGGCCATGTGTCCCGATAACATCTTGGCTGCAGTGTTGGAACATTTGTATTCCAGAACAAGCTACGCCCCAAACCAAACCGATCCAGAAGAACTACACTATCAACATAACAACGTGGAAAATTGCTCACAGAAAGCAGAATAGATCGAATCTGAACCGTCACCATCAAGTTTACCCTCAAGAAGCAGTGCAGTCAAGTGAAGGAAGGTGCCGTTGACAGTGTCATCAAGCGGCACTCATCAATAACCTGCTCACGGATCCTTGACTTGGCTCCTGAACCAATTACAGCCTTCAAACATGGACAGAAGAGCTGAACTGCAGAAGTGAGGTGGGAGTGATCATCCTTGAAATCAAGGCAGCATTTGACCAAGTGTGGCATCAAGCAGCCCTAATTAAATTGAAGTCAATGGAAATCAGGGGGGAGAACTCTGCAATTGCTGGAGTAATAGCTAGCACAAAGGTGTTGTGATTGTTGGTCAATTGTCTTCAGCTGCTTCATTAACAACCTTCCCTCTATCATAAATATATATTAATGATTTGGACGATGGAACTAAATGTATTATCTCCAAATTTGCAGATGATACAAATTTGGGTGGGAGGGTGCAGAGATGCTTCGGTGTGATTTGGATAGGCTGAGTGGACAAATGCACGGGAGATGCAGTATAACGTGGATAAATATGTTATCTACTTCAGTAGCAAAAATAGGAAGACAGGTTATTATTTGAACAGGTGTAAATTGAGAGAGGTGTATACTCAGCAAGACCTTGGTTTCCTCGTGCATCAGTTGCTGAAAGTAAGCGTGTAGATACAGCAGGCAGTAAATAAGGCAAATGGTATGTTGGTCTTCATAGGAAGAAGATTTGAGTATAGGAATAGGGATGTTTTACTACAATTGTACAGGGTGTGGGTGAGGCCACATCTGAAATATTGTGTGCAGTTTTGGTGTCTTTACCTAAGGAACGATGTTCTTTCTATGGAAGGAGTGAAGCAAAGGTTTATCAGGCTGATTCCTGGGATGACAGGTCTGTCATACGAGGAGAGACTAAACCAGTTATGATTATATTCATTGGAGTTTAGAAGAGTGAGAGGGGATCTCATAGAAACTTATAACATTCTAACAGGGTTAGACAAGGTAGATTCAGAAAGAATGTTCCCGATTGTGGGAGAGTCCACAACTAAAAACAAAGAGAACAAAAAAAATTACAGCACAGGAACAAGCCCTTCGGCCCTCCAAGCCTGTACCAACCATGCTGCCCGACTTAACTAAAACCTCCTCCCTTCCAGGGACCACATCCCTCCATTCCCATCCTATTCACGTATTTGTCAAGTTGCCCCTTAAAAGTCACTATCATATTCGCTTCCACTACCTTCCCCGGCAACAAGTTCCAGGCACCCACCAACCTCTATGTAAAAAACTTGCCTTGTACATCTCCTTTAAACCTTGCCCCCTAGTAATTGACTCTTCCACCCTAGGAAAAAGCTTCTGACTATCCACTCTGTCCATGCCTCTCATAACCTTGCAGACATCCATCAGGTCACCCTTCAACCTCCGTTGTTCCAGTGAGAACAAACCAAGTTTCTCCAACTTTTCCTCGTAGCTAATGTCCTCCATGCCAGGCAACATCCTGGTAAATCTTTGCTGTACTCTCTCCAAAGCCTCCACATCCTTCTCGTAATGTGGCGACCAGAATTGAACACTATATTCCAAGTGCGGCCTAACCTAACTAAGATTGAATAAAGCTGCAACATGACTTGCCAATTTTTAAACTCAATGTCCCGGCCGATGAAGGCAAGCATGCCGTATGCCTTCTTGACTGCCTTCTCCACTTGTGTTGCCACTTTCAGAGACCTGTGTACCTGTACACCCAGATCCCTCTGCCTATCAATACTCTTATGGGTTCTGCCAATAATTGTATATATCCAATCTGTATTAGACCTTCCAAAAGGCATGACTTCTCATTTGTCCACATTAAACTCCATCTGCCATCTCTCCGCCCAAGTCTCCAACCGATCTATATCCTGCTGTATCCTGATGGTCCTCATCGCTTTCCGCAAATCCACCAACCTTTGTGTCATTCGCAAACTTACTAATCAAACCAGTTACATTTTCCTCCAAATCATTTATATATATTACAAACAGCAACGGTCCCAGCATCGATCCCTGAGGAACGCCACTTGTCACAGAAACGCACCCCTCCACTGCTAGCCTCTGTCGTCTTTGACCGAGCCAGTTTTGCATTCACCATGCCAGCTCACCTCTGATCCCATGCGACTTCACCTTCTACACCAGCCTGCCATGAGGGACCTTATCAAACGCCTTACTGAAGTTCATGTAGACAACATCCACTGCCCTACCCTCAATCATCTTCGTCACTTTCTCGAAAAACTCGATCAAGTTAGTGAGACATGACCTTCCCTTCACAAAACCATGTTGCCTCTCGCTAATACGTCCACTTATTTCCAAGTGGGAATAAATCCTGTCTCAAAGAATCCTCTCCAATAATTTCCCTACCACTGATGTAAGGCTCAACGGCCTGTAATTACCTGGATTATTCTTGTTACCCTTCTTCAACAAAGGGACAACATTGGCTAT
Source organism: Mustelus asterias (assembly GCF_964213995.1). Taxonomy (NCBI): domain Eukaryota; kingdom Metazoa; phylum Chordata; class Chondrichthyes; order Carcharhiniformes; family Triakidae; genus Mustelus; species Mustelus asterias. The sequence goes on from NC_135802.1 coordinate 55,480,229, forward strand.
TCTCCAATCCTCTGGGACCTCCCCTGTAGCCAGTGAGGATACAAAGATTTCTCTCAAGGCCCCAGCAATTTCCTCTCTTGCCTCTCTCAGTATTCTGGGGTATATCCCATCAGGCCCTGGGGACTTGTCTACCTTAATGTTTCTCAAGAACCCAATAGCTCCTCCTTTTTGATCTCAACATGACTCAAACTACACACCCTTTCCCAGATTCATCATCCACCAAGTCCTTCCCTTTGGTGAATACTGATGCAAAGTACTCATTTAATACCTCGCCCATTTCCTCTAGCTCCACGCATAGGTTCCCTCCCCTGTTCTTGAGTGGGCCAACCCTCTCCCTGGCTACGCTCTTGCTCTTTATATATGTATAAAAAGCCTTGGGATTTTCCTTAATCCTGCTGGCCAATGCTTTTTCGTGACCCTTTTAGCCCTCCTTACTCCTTCCTTAAGTTTCTTTCTACTTTCCTTGTATTCCACATTTGCTTAGCGTGTTCCCAGCCTCCTAGCTTTGACAAATGCTTCCTTTTTCTCTTTGACTAGGCTCATATCTCTCGTTATCCAAGGTTCCCAAAACTTGCCATACTTATCCTACATCCTTACAGGAATGTACCGGTCCCGAATCCTTATCAACTTACACTTGAAAGCCTCCCACATGCCAAATGTGGATTTGCCCACAAACATCTGCCCCCAATCTACATTCTTCAGTCCCTGCCTAATATTGTTGTAATTAGCCTTCCCCCAATTTAGCACCTTAACTTGAGGACTACACTTATCTTTATCCATCAGTACCTTAAAGCTTACTGAATTGTGGTCACTGTTCCCGAACTGCTCCCCTACTGAAACGTCGACCACCTGGCTGGGCTCATTCCCCAATACCAGGCCCAGTGTGGCCCCTTCCCTAGTTGGACTATCTACATACTGTTTCATGAAGCCCTCCTGGATGCTCCTTATAAACTCTGCCATGAATGGAGGGCTGTGACAAGTGGCGTTCCTCAGGGATCGATGCTGGGACCGTTGCTGTTTGTAATATATATATATATAAATGATTTGGAGAAAAATGTAACTGGTTTGATTAGTAAGTTTGCGAATGACACAAAGGTTGGTGGATTTGCGGAAAGCGATGAGGACCATCAGGATACAGCAGGATATAGATCGGTTGGAGACTTGGGCGGAGAGATGGCAGATGGAATTTAATGCGGACAAATGTGAAGTAATGCCTTTTGGAAGGTCTAATACAGATTGGATATATACAATTATTGGCAGAACCCATAAGAGTATTGATAGACAGAGGGATCTGGGTGTACAGGTACAAGGTAGTCAAGAAGGAGATATGTAGACAGATTTTGGCAAGGAGTAAAAGTAACAGGGTTGTTGTGGGAGATTTTAACTTCCCCTTTATTGACTGGGACTCGCTTAGTGCTAGGGGTGTGGATGGGCAGAGTTTGATAAGGTCCCTCTGGCAGTTGGGAGGCGTATAGTAAACCCCCAACATTGTGACTACACCCTTCCTATTCCTGAGCTCTACCCATATTGAACATAAGAAATAGGAGCAGGAGTAGGCCATCTAGCCCTTCAAGCCTGCCCCGCCATTCAATAAGATCATGGCTGATCTGAAGTGGATCAGTTCCACTTACCTGCTGATCCCTATAACCCCTAATTCCCTTACCGTTCAGGAATCCATCTATCCGTAATTTAAACATATTCAACGAGGTAGCCTCCACCACTTCAGTGGGCAGAGAATTCCAGAGATTCACCACCCTCAGAGAAGGAGTTCCTCCTCAACTCTGTCCTAAACTGACTCCCCTTTATTTTGAGGCTGTGCCCTCTAGAACTAGCTTCCTTTCTAAGTGGAAAGAATATCTCCATCTCTACCCTATCCAGCCCCTTCATTATCTTATATGCCTCTATAAGATCACCCCTCAGCCTTCTAAATTCCAACGAGTACAAACCCAATCTGCTCAGTCTCTCCTCATAATCAACACCCCTCATCTCTGGTATCAACCTGGTGAACCTTCTCTGCACTCCCTCCAAGGCCAATATATCCCTCCGCAAATAAGGGGACCAATACTGCACACAGTATTCCAGCTGCGGCCTCACCAATGCCCTGTACAGAAGCAGCAAGACATCTCTGCTTTTATTTTCCATCCCCCTTGCGATATAGGCCAACATCCCATTTGCCTTCTTGATCACCTGTTGCACCTGCAGACTGGGTTTTTGCGTCTCATGCACAAGGACCCCCAGGTCCCTTTGCACAGTAGCATGTTGTAATTTTTTTCCATTTAGATAATCCAATTTGCCATTATTTCCTCCAAAGTGAATAACCTCGCATTTGTCAACGTTATACTCCATCTGCCAGATCCTCGCCCACTCACTCAGCCTGTCTAAATCTCTCTGCAGACCTTCTACGCCCTCCACACGATTCACCTTTCCACTTATCTTTGTGTCGTCTGCAAACTTTGTTACCCTACACTCAGTCCCCTCCTCCAGATCGTCTATATAAATGGTAAATAGTTGAGGCCCCAGTACCGATCCCTGCGGCATACCACTAGTTACCATCTGCCAACCAGAAAAGCACCCATTTATTCCGACTCTCTGCTTCCTGTCGGATAGCCAATCCCCAATCCACACTAACACCCTACCCCCAACTCCGTGTGACCCAATCTTCTTCAGCAACCTTTTGTGAGGCACCTTATCAAACGCCTTTTGGAAATCCAAAAACACCGCATCCACCGGTTTCCCTCCGTCAACCGCACTAGTCACATCTTCATAAAAATCCACCAAGTTCGTCAAGCACGACTTTCCCCTCATGAATCCATGCTGCGTCTGCTTAATCGAACCATTCTTATCCAGATGGCCTGCTATTTCTTCTTTAATGATGGATTCCAGCATTTTCCCAACTACAGACGTTAAGCTAACCGGCCTGTAGTTACCCGCCTTTTGTCTATTTCCTTTTTAAACATATTGCCTCGCTGTATGAGCCCTCCAAGGTGTCCTCCTGCAGTACAACTTTGATATTCTGCTTCATCAGTAGTGCAACTCCCCCACCCCTTTTACATCCCCCTCTATCCCGCCTGAAACATCTGTATCCTGGAATGTTAAGCTGCCAATCCTGTTCTTCCCTTAACCAAGTCTCTGTAATGGCAACATCATCATAGTTCCTAGTAACAATCCAAGCTCTAAGTTCATCTGCCTTACCGGTTACATTTCTTGCATTGAAACAAATGCACTTCTGTCCAATAGACCCTCTTTGATTGGCAACCACACTGTCTGCTCTGAGTCTTACTGGTCCTACTCTCTGGTGCCCCTTCAGTTAATTCACCTTTGCTTTGGTTCCCACGCCCCCTGCCAAGCTAGTTTAAATCCTCCTGTGTGACACTAGCAAACCTCCCAGCCAGAATATTTATGCCCTTCCAGTTTAGATGCAACCCGTCCTTCTTGTACAGGTCCCACCTGCTCTGGAAGAGACCCCAATGGTCCAGATATCGGAAACCCTCCCTCCTACACCAGCTGTTTAGCCATGTGCTGAGCTGCACTATCTTCCTATTCCTAGCCTCACCAGCATGTGGCACAGGGAGTAATTCTGACTTTACAACCCTAGAGGTCCTGCTTTTTAACTTTCTACCCAACTCCCTAAACTGCTGCTGCAGAACCTCATCACTCTTCCTACCTATGTCGTTAGTACCAATATGAACCACGATCTCTGGCTGTTCACCCTCTCCCTTCAGAATGCTTTCTGCCCATTTCGAGACATCCTGGACCCTGGCACCTGGGAGGCAACATACCATCCTGGCATCCAGGAAATAGACATCTTTCACATCCACAAAAGCACCTATCTACACCCCTAACTATACAGTCCCCTATTGCTCTAGTGCTCTTTGTCCCTCCCTGTTTAACAGAGCCAGCCATGGTGCCACTGCTTTGGCTGCTGCTATCCCCTGACGGGCCACCCCCCCGCAAACAGTATCCAAAACAGTATACTTGTTAGAGGGGGACGACCACAGGGGATTCCTGCACTGACTGCCTGCCCTTTCTAGCAGTGATCCATCTATCTGCCTGCACCTTGGGTGTGACCACATCTCTAAAGCTCCTATCTATGACGCGAGGGGTCATAGTTTGAGGATAAGGGATAAATCTTTTAGGACTGAGGTGAGGAGAAATTTCTTCACCCAGAGAGTGGTGAATGTGTGGAATTCACTACCACAGAAAGTAGTTGAGGCCAACATGTTGTGTGATATCAAGAAGGAATTAGATACAGCTCTTTGGGCTAAAGAGATCATGGGATTGGGGGAGGGGGGGGGCACGAGTGCCAGGTAACGACCATCTCCAACAGGAAATCTAACCAGCACCCAATGACATCAACAAGATAACCATCACAGAACCCCCATCATCATCTTTGGAATGGCAGTGGTTACTATTGGCTGGAAACTTAACTAGATCAGCCACATAACGTTTTGGCTGTGCAAATAATTCAGAGGTATTCTACAGCAAAAAATTCATCTCCTGATTCCCCCAAATCTACAAGGCAGTGTGATGAAGTACTCTCCACTCACCTGGATGAATGCAGCTCCAACAACACTCAAGAAACTCAACACAATCCAGGATAACGCAGCCTGCTTGTTTGGCATGTAATCAACTAACTTAAATATTACTCCCTCCATCACAAGCAGAATACAGAACTCGTGTACACCACTTGCAGGATGCACCACAGCAACTCATCAAGGCTCCTTCCAAATCTTCGACCTCCATCATCTAGATGTAGAACACCAAGTGCATGGGAAAACCACCACTTTCAAGTTCTCCTCCATGTCATGCACCACTCCGACTTGGAATTATAATTGCCATTCCTTCAATGTTTCACTGTGGGTACAGCTAGACTACATTGTTTATGCAGTTCAAGATAGTGACTCACCATCACCTTCACAAAGACAATTGGGGATGGAAAATAAATATTAGCCGTGCCAGCAATACATACCCCAATTTTCAAGTTGGGAGATATTACTGTACGGGTTGCATCTAAACTGGAAGGGCATAAATATTCTGAGACTGAAGGAAAGGTTTGAAATTCAATATCTCAAATTGTATACTTTTTAAAAAAGTACCAAAAGTATGCATAAGCAAAGAATGAGCTTGGGTGATGAAAACAGTCTTTAGTTCTAAATAAAATGTAGAAGAGCTATGGATTTTTCTCTAATATTTAGTTCCTTCTTTTCACAGTCTATTCCTTGAATTGACAGATTTCATCCAGTTCAGTGTGAACGAACTATTAAATAAGGAACCAAAAGAAAAAAAAATTTTTTTTTTGGAATGTGTGTTATAGTGGACAAATGTATGAAACCGTCAGCTTCTCCTTCTATCTAGTTAAAAAGTGAAAGTCAATGAAATAATAGTTTTAATCAAGTCGTATGAGATAGTGGTCAGACGCCATCTCAACTTCTAGTTACAGCTCTGGTCATAAATAATTTCCATAACATTATTGTCCTTAAGGTTACAGAGGCAAGAATCATATTTTGAATGCTTTCTCATTGTGGATATCAGGACTGCAAGTTGAGAATTCTAATTTTAGAGTACGAAGGGAATTAAACACAGAATTAAAAAACATTGCCGGGAATACCACCTAAACGCTCAAAATAAATGGGATCAACATGTGACTGCATCTGCTACTTAGGGGAATGGGACACGATGGAGGATGGGTATATTGGATCGAAATCAAAATGGGAAGGACTTAGACGATTGAGAGGAACCATTTTGCACTAAAAAAAAATTCTTATAATTCAGGAAGTTACAAAAAGGGAAGTTGGCACACAGTGCTACACAGTAAGAAGTCTGTTTACCCCAGTCCAATGCCGGCATCTCCACATCATGAATACAGTGCTACAGCCAAAGAGAAGTAAAATATCTTTCAAGCATTAGTCAGTCCAGGTACGAACAGCATTCATATATGCACAAATAGTTTGTCCTATATGATACAATAACCACAACATAAATACAAAGATTATACAAAGAAAATCTAGCTGCTACAAGATATTTTGATTCAAGAAGCACCAGCTGTTCTTTTAAATTCCACTTGGACATAGAAATGATCAGCTAATTAGGCAGCATTCCAAAAATCTGTTCCTGGGTTCTGTCGTAAAATAAATCAATCCAAGGATGGATGTTTTACAATTATGATAATTTCTTAAATAATCTGTCAAAGCTGAATGTCATTTGGATATTATTTTAACATATTGTATGGTTTTCCACTTAATGTGACTCAACTGTTTAAAAAATACCTATGCTGATTTAGATCCCCAGATGACAATGGACTTGAATTGTTGAACATCCCTCTCCTGGGGGGGGCGGGGGGGGGGGGGGGGTGTCAGTCAGGTTGTAAACCTATTCTACAGCAAGCTACCAACACAGGTCGAAACTTAACGGTGGTGGAGTAATGTCATTGGACCAGTAATCCAGATGCCCATGCTAATGCTCTCAGGGCATGGGTTCAAATCTAATCAAGACAGCTGGTGGGATTAAATTTAATTAATAAATCTGGAGTGTGAAGCTAATCTCGGTAATTGTGCAACAAGCCTCTCATTGATTCTAGTAAAAACCCATTTCGTTCACGAATGCCTCTTAAGGAAGGAAATTTTTATCTTTACCTGGTCTGCCCTACTTGACTCCAAACCCACGATAATGCGGCAGACTCTTAACTGCCCCTGAAACGACCAAACAAGCCACTCAGAAATTGCTTCTATCAGTGAGACCAGGAGTGAATTGGCTAAATTCAAGACAGAAGTCATATGTGGAAGTCTGCAAGCTGCACTGTTAACTGTTATTTTGTGATCAACTAATTATTTTGAAACTTTCATTGTGAGGAATAAAATTAAAAATTTGGTTTTCACTAAAGGTCAGCATTCCATTTTAAATGGGGATCCCAGTGATGCATTATTATGCAGGCCGCCTTCTCATCCTTGTCCCTTGTCTGAGGTGGGGTGATCTTCAGGTTAAAGCTCCCCTCAAAGGGGAGAGCAGGCTATGGTCATCTGGGGCTACAGCAACTTTACTTTTTATCATGCTAACATTAGCAATGAACAGCTTGCTCATGAATCTTTCCAATTCTGCTAGTCTAATCTTTCAACTACTGGCAACATTTTTCCAGAATCTAACATATTTAATCTTTGGTCTATTCCGAGTCTTAGACCTCCTACAAATTGGTTTGGGTTTTTATAGATTAAATTCAAGCTTCTGATTGGTTGCAACAGCTGTTGACTAGGAAAACGATCTGATCAGACAAGCTAATACTTGGCAATATCACCTAGGAAGCAGTACATTAAGAGTTACTCACAGCTATAAAACCAACAGACACATGCAAAGTAGGAGTTAGTACAATTTAGTTGAACATATGTTTATGGTATGCTCTTTAAAACAGGTCTTCCTCACCAAGTTACTTTAATTCATCGTTGTAGTTATTAACCACTTTTCTGGGTCAAGAAAGCTTAAGCACATACATGGACATCCAGTCTGGTTTGCTATTTAGGTTCATTCACATCAGTGCTACACGGAAAATATGTTTAAGGACATTACCTAGGAAGTTGAAGGCATGGCCAGCAACGGTAGACCAATTAAAATTGGGGATGCTCAAGAGGCCAGAATTAGAAGAACGCAGATATAACAAGGGGATTGTGGAGCGGGAGAGGATTACAGAGATGAAGGTGTTAAAGCCATGGAGGGATTTGAAAACTGGGATGAGAATTTAAAAATCAGAGTTGTTTCACCAGCAGCCAATGTGGGTTAGTGAGCACAATTGTTGGCTGAACAAGATTTGGTGCGAGTAAGGAAATGGACAGCATAATTTTGGTTGCCCTCAAGTTTATAGAGAGCAGAAGGAAGCCAGCCAGGAATGTATTAGAATAGTTAAGTCTAGAGGTAACAAAGACATGCAGCAGCAGGCAAGGCGATGTAAACAAAGTTGGGTGTTGCTACTGAGGTGGAAATAGGTGGTCTCAGTGATTGGCATAAATATGAGCATTGAAGCTGATCTCAGGGTCAACCATGATGTCAGGGTTCCAAAAAGACTGGTTTGGTCTGAGAGTTGTCAGATGCAATCAGTAACTAGGGAACAGAATCTGGAGTGGCACCAAGACAAGTGACTTTGATCTTCCCAATATTTAATTGGACACAATTTCTGCTCATTGCTGGATCTTGGAAAAACCATCTGATAATTTAGCAACAGTGGAGTCATCAAGAGAGGTTGTGGTGAGGGTTTCATCAGCGTACATGTGAAAACCATCACAGTGCTTTCAGATGATGAAAACATATAGATGAAAGATGGGAAGGTGTCAAGCTTAGATCCTTGGAAATGCCAGAGATAATGATATGGGAGTGAGGACTATAGCAAGTGGCTACGATTAGATAGATAAAAATGGAACCAGGCAAGTGCAGACCAACCTAATTGGACAAGATTGAAGAAACGCTGGAGGAGGATGGTGCAGTCAATTTATCAAAGGCCACAGACAACTTATATATGGCACCTTTCATGTAATAATAAATGCAATGCACTTCACAGGAGCATTATAAAACAAGTATGACACTGAGCCACATAAGGAGACATTAGGTTAGTTTACCAAATATTGGTCAAAGAAATAGGCTTCAAGAATTTTCGAAGGAAAGCGAGCTAAAGAGGTGGAGATTCCAGGACAGAACTCGAGAGCTTGGATTCTCAGCAACTGAAAACCAATTGTGGAACAATTATATTTAGGAACAAGAGCCCCAGAAATAGAGAAGCACGATGTGAGGTCATCCATTTTGGTAGGAATAACAGCAAAATGGACTATTATTTAAATGGTAACAAATTGCAACATGCTGCTGTGCAAAGGGACCTGGGTGTCCTTGTGCAAGAATCACAAGGAATTGGTTTCCAGGTGCAGCAGATAATTAAGAAGGCAAATGGAAGTTTGTCCTTCATTGCTGGAGGGACGGAGTTTAAAAACAGCAAGGTTGTGCTGCAGCTGTATAAGGTGCTGGTGAGGCCACACCTGGAGTACTGCGTACAGTTTTGGTCTCCTTACTTGAGAAAGATATACTGGCACTGGAGGGGATGCAGAGGAGATTCACTAGGTTGATTCCGGAGTTGAGAGGTTGGCTTATGAGGAGAGACTGAGTAGACTGGGGCTATACTCATTGGAATTCAGAAGAATGAGGGGAAATCTTATAGAAACATATAAGGTTATGAAGGAAATAGATAAGATAGAAACAGGGAAGTTGTTTCCACTGGCAGGTGAATCTAGAACTAGGAGGCATGGCCTCAAAATAAGGGGGAGCAGATTTAGGACTGAGTTGAGGAGGAACTTCTTCACACAAAGGGTTGTGAATCTGTGGAATTCCCTGCCCAGTGAAGCAGTTGAGGCTACCTCATTGAATGCTTTTAAGGCAAGAATAGATACATTTTTGAACAGTAAAGGAATTAAGGGTTATGGTGAGCGGGCGGGTAAGTGGAGCTGAGTCCACGAAAAGATCAGCCATGATCTTATTGAATGGCAGAGCAGGCTCGAGGGGCCAAATGGCCTACTCCTGCTCCTAGTTCTTATATCTTGGAGAGGTGTGGGAGTGGAGGAGAATAGGGAGATCGTGAGGGCAAATCCATGGAGGGATTTGAAAAATAGAATGAGAATTTAAAAATCAAGGCATTGCTTTATCAGGTGCCAATGTGGATCAATGAGCACAGGGTTGATAGAAGTACAGAACTTGCTGCAAATTAAGACACGGGCAACAAAGTTTTGGATGACCTCAAGTTTACAGAGGATACACTATGGGAGACCATCCAGGAGTGCATTAGGATAGTCAAGTCTAGAGGTAACAAAGACATGGATGACAGTTTCAACAGTAAATGGGCTGACACAGGGACTATGTCAAGTGATATTATGGAGGTGGAAATAGGCACTTCTCAGAGATAGCATGAAGTTCATATCAGGATCAAATGTGACACCAATGCTGTGACCAAACTGGCTTAATCCAAGTTTTTTTGCCCAGGAGAGGGATGGAGTTGGTAATGGAAACATAAAACAATGTTTTCAATCCTTCCAATATTTAGTTGGAAGAAATTTCTGTTCATTTCATGCTGGATATCATAAGCTGCTAGATAATTTGGCAACAGTGGAAGAGTCGAGAGAAGTGGTGGAGAGTTAGAGCTGGTTCATGTGAATACTCGTGCAGTGCCTTCAGATGATGTCACCAAGGAGCATGCAGATAAAATGGGACAGGTCAAGGAATAGTTTACCCTTGTCACAGTCACATGATCTAACTTGGCTACTTTGACAAGAGCTGACTCCATACTGTTGGTGGGCAGAAACTTGTTTAAGGTGTTCAAACATGGTATTCTGGGAAAGATGGGAGTTTACTAGGAACGTAACAAATGTCAAGGACTTGGGAATGGAAAGCGAGATTGGAGATCAGGCAGTAGTTTGAAAGGATTTTTCCTTTTGAAGATGAGAGAGCACCAGATGTAAAGGAAAGGGACAGCAGATTTAAAGGAGGGACAACTCTAGAAGGGTGAGAACTGTTAACAGTTCACATGAGGAAGGGAAACTAGATGGTCAGAAGTTCTGACTAAAGATTTTCCGTACTATTTTTAGTATTACTCAAAGCGGTTTCCACTCCATAACAATGCTGGAGATAATAAACAAGCAAATTCAATGGCAGAATTATTTCTTTTCTGGACCATTGTATAGAACCATCTGGTGGTCCAGGAAACATGCTGCATGCCTTGGACCAAGCAAAGTTATAGAGAGGAAATTATCTTAAAAGCCTAACCTCATTCCCCAAATGAACATTTAGAGTCAGAGGTTTACAGCATGGAAACAGGCCCTTCGGCCCAACTTGTCCGTGCTGCCCTTTTTAAAAAAATTGACTAAGCTAGTCCCAATTGCCCGCATTTGGCCCATATTCTTCGATAGTCATTTTATCCATGTAACCCTCTAAACGCTTTTTAAAAGACAAAATCGTACCCGCCTTTACTACTACCTCTGGCAGCTAGTTCCAGACACTCACCACCCTCTGTTTGAAAAAAATTGCCCCTCTAGACCCTTTTGTATCTCTCCCCTCTCACCTTAAACCTATGCCCTCTAGTTTTAGACTCCCTTACGTTTGGGAAAAGATATTGACTATCTAGATGATCTATGCCCCTAATTTTTTATAGACCTCTATAAGTTCACTCCTAAGCCTCCTATGCTCCAGAGAAAAAAGTCCCAGTCTATCCAGCCTCTCCTTACAACTCAAACCAACAAGACCCGATAGCATCCTAGTAAATCTTTCTTGCAGTTTAATAATACCCTTTCTATAATAGGGTGACCAGAACTGTACACAGTATTCTAAGTGTGGCCTTGCCAATGTCTTGCACAACTTCAACATGACGTCCCAACTCCTGTATTCAATGTTCTGACCAATGAAACCAAGCATGCCGAATGCCTTCTTCACCACTCTGTCCACCTGTGACTCCTCTTGGAGGATGAGCTACTAACCTGTACCCCTTGATCTCTTTGTTCTATAACTCTCCCCAATGCCCTACCATTAACTCCTGTCCTGCCCTAATTCAAATTACCAAAATGCATCACCTCGCATTTATCTAAATTAACCTCCATCTGCCATTTGTCAGCCCACTGGCCCAATTGATCAAGATCCCGTTGCAATCCTAGATAACCTTCTTCACTGTCCACTATGCTACCAATCTTGATGTCATGTGCAAACATGCCACCTAAATTCTCATCCAAATCATTAATACAAATGACAAATAACAGTGGACCCAACACTGATCCCTGAGGCACACCGCTGGTCACAGGCCTCCAATTTGAAAAACAACCCTCTACAACCACCCTGTTTTCTGTCATCAAGCCAATTTTGTATCCATTTGGCTACATCACTCTGGATGCCATGAGATTTAACCTTATGCAACAACCTACCATGCGGTACCTTGTCAAAGCCCTTGCTGAAGTCCATGTAGACAACATCAACTACACTGCCCTCATCTGCTTTCTTGATTACACCTTCAAAAAACTCAATCAAATTTGTGAGACATGATTTTCCACACATAAAGCCATGCTGACTGTCCCTAATCAGTCCTTGCCTCTCTAAATGCCTGTAGATCACCTCTCTCAGAATACCTTCTAACAACTTACCCACTACAATTTCATGGCTCAAAACCAGCTAATTTACTGTGCGCGCATGTATTGTGACAGTACTAAGCAAACGGACTCAGAACAAGTTTTGGATGTGAAAAATGAACTGATCACCCAAATCTGAAGTAAACATGGGATTAACTGTTGGCACATGAACATGTCAAATGTAAGTAGCGGGTCCCATAATCAAAGTTTTCAACAATAAAGATCCGAGGGATCATTATGTCAATATGATCAACTCAACATTCAACTACCACTCAACATCTACACAACGCAAAAATAAAAAATCTTCTTTTAAAAACAAAGCAGCATCAGAATGAGACCCAAACTAATTTAATGCGAGGTAAGACACTTTGTGAAAATACCAATCTTGATACAAATACAATTCCTGCTCACCAAGTTGCATGAATCCTTTAAGCGTTATTCTTTCATGCAATCTGGGTGTTGCTGGCAAGGCCAGCATTTGTTGCCCATCCCTAATTGCCTATGAACTGAGTGACTTGCGTGGTCATTTCAGAGGCCAGTTAAAAGCCAACCACATTGCTGTGTGACTGGATTCACACACAGGCCAGATCAGGTTAAGACACCAGATTTCCTTCCCTAAAGGACACTAATGGGTATAAAGGCCAGACAGATGGGTTTTTACAACAATCGATCATATTTTAGTGGCTATTTCTATAGCTAGCTTTACAATTCCAGATTTATTAATTGAATTTAAATTCCACCAGCTACCAGTTTGAACCCCTTTTCATTGAGCATTAACTAACCATAGAAAATTACAGCTCAGAAACAGGCCTTTTGGCCCTTCTTGTCTGTGCCGAACCATTTTTTGCCTAGTCCCACTTGGACCATATCCCTCCACACCCCTCTCATCCATGAACCCGTCCAAGTTTTTTTTAAATGTTAAAAGCATTTACCACTTTATCCGACAGCTCATTCCACACTCCCACCACTCTCTGCATGAAGAAGCCCCCCCTTTAAACTTTTCTCCTTTCACCCTTAACCCATGCCCTCTGGTTTTTTTTCTCCCCTAGCCTCAGTGGAAAAAGCCTGCTTGCATTCACTCGATCTATACCCATCAAAATCTTATACACCTCTATCAAATCTCCCCTCAATCTTCTATGCTCCAGGGAATAAAGTCCCAACCTATTCAATCTCTCTCTGTAACTCAGCTTCTCAAGTCCCGGCAACATCCTTGTGAACCTTCTCTGCGCTCTTTCAACCTTATTTACATCCTTCCTGTAACGAGGTGACCAAAACTGTACACAATACTCTAAATTCGGCCTCACCAATGCCTTATATAACCTTACCATAACACTCCAACTTTTATGCTCGATACTCCGATTTATAAAGGCCAATATACCAAAGGCACTCTTTACGACTCTATCCACCTGTGACGTCACTTTTAGGGAATTCTGTACCTGTATTCCCAGATCCCTCTGTTCAACTGCACTCTTCAGAGTCCTACCATTCACCCTGTACGTTCTACTTTGGTTTGTCCTTCCAAAGTGCAATATCTCACACTTGTCTGCGTTAAATTCCATTTGCCATTTTTCAGCCCATTTTTCTAGTTGGTCCAAATCCCTCTGCAAACTTTGAAAACCTTCCTCACTGTCCACTACACCTCCAATCTTTGTATCATCAACAAATTTGCTGATCCAATTTACCACATTATCATCCAGATCATTGATATAGATGACAAACAACATTACTAATGCAGTGAAATCACCACCAAGCCACTGTATGCCCCCACCCTCCTGTCCTATAAAAAGAGGTTCAATTCTGTAACAAACAAATTATATAATACAGTAACACGTACTTCAGAAGGATCTCAGTTTCTGTGGTAAATTACTGCCAATGTACTTTGGGCCCTGTACAGTTCAAATTATTTGGTACAGATACATGTATTAGGCCACCTCATTCAATCTAAACAATGTATGTGATATCACAGGGGAGGAGGTCATGTGGCCTATCTTGTTCAAGACAGGCGAAAAAGAGCTCCATTAAATCTACCCATAGCCAGTCTATCCAATCTTTCCTCATTGCTAAATTTCTCCATTCCTGGTAACACCCTCATAAATTTTTTCTGTGCTCTTAAGGTCACCACAATGTAGTGACCAGAACTGTAAACAGTGCTGTGCAGCCTGACCAGGATTTTATAAATGCTAGCATAACCTCCCCACTCTAAAAGTATCCCATATGCTTTCTTGACCACCTTATCTACCTGTCTTGAGGGACCTCTAGACACACTGCCCCTTTCCTTCATATTTCTCCGAATTCTACCATTTATTGCGTATCCCCGTCTTGTTTCTCCTCCCCAAATGTATCTCTCAGTTCACCAGATTCTCCATTTGCCGCCCATCTGATATCTTCCTGGAGTCTACAGCTTTCTTCCTCGTTATCAACCATACCAATTTTCGTCATTCCCTTTATGTTGTCTAAATTATTGCTATGCACCACAAATTGCAAGAACCACAATATTGAGCCATGCGGAACCCCACTCGAAACACATATGGCAATAACCCTTTGCTTCCTGCCTCCTGTGAACAGTTTTGGTCCCCTTATCCAAGGAACGATATACTGACATTGGAGACAGTCCAGAGGTTTATTAGGTTGATCCCTGATATGGTGGGATTTTCTTATGAGAGGTTGAGTAGGGCCTGTACTCATTGGAGTAAACTTGACCTTTTCCCAATTTAAAAGACAACCAAGAGGATATTTATATATTTCTTGATAACTACTCTAAATATAACTGAATTGTGATCACAGCTACTAAAATGCTCCCTCACTGATGCCCCTTTCACTTGCTTAGATTCATTGCTTAAAACTCAGTCCAGTACTGGTCCATCTTTTGTTAGGCTTACTAAGTACTAGCTGATAAATAGCTCCCTGGAATACATCTTAAGAATTCTGCACCTTCTGTACTTTTACATTGAATTTAGCCCAGTTTGGGTAGCTGAAAATCCCAATTACAAATGCAAACTCATGCATACTCAGCAAAAACGGCTGAAACCCTATTCATTCTCTCTAATGATCTTTCATCGTGCAAAAAGGTCCCATTCTTCCTCAATAGCAAGGTAACAATGCATAACGTCTGTAGAATGGACTACAATTACGTGGAGGACCTGGTTGTTCTCAGAGAAGGCTAAGAGGAGATTTTGATGGAGGTGGCTTAAATCATGAAGAGTTTTGAAAGAATAAATGTTTCCAGTGGCTGAATGGTTGGCCTCTTTTAAGGTCAAACCAAATAAACAAACTCAAATTAAATCAGGACAAAGTAAAAGGGGCAGCTCCCCAAAAGGAGGGGGAACAGCCCGAACAAAAATCAAAGTACAAAGGAAACTTAAGAACATCAAATCATAATGTGATTATTAGGGTCGATAACGCACCCCAACCCCTGCGGTGCCCAACGGGCGCGGAAGGCATCAATTGTGCCCGTGTGCACCGCATGCTCCCTCTCCAGGGATACCTGGCCGCAAACGTAGCCGTGGTAAAGGGGCAGACAGTCAGGGTGGACGGCCCCCTCGATCACCCGCTGCCTGGACCTGTAAATAGCGCGTTTCGCCAGGCCCAGGAGCTGGTTCACGAGGAGGCCGCCATCCCGACCCGCCCCTCTCCGCACCAGGTGTCAGACTGAGTAAGAACTCGTAGTGATCCAGGGAAAGGTTGGGAATGAGGTTACATAAACCCTTAGGTGTAGGCACAATGAACCAAATTTATTTGCGGAAAGATATATTGGCCTTGGAGGGAGTGCAGAGAAGGTTCACCAGGTTGATACCAGAGATGAGGGGTGTTGATTATGAGGAGAGACTGAGCAGATTGGGTTTGTACCCGTTGGAATTTAGAAGGCTGAGGGGGGAATCTTATAGAGACCTATAAGATAATGAAGGGGCTGGATAGGGTAGAGGTGGAGAGATTCTTTCCACTTAGAAAGGAAACTAGAACTAGAGGGCACAGCCTCAAAATAAAGGGGGGTCAGTTTAGGACAGAGTTGAGGAGGAACTACTTCTCTCAGAGGGTGGTGAATCGCTGGAATTCTCTGCCCACTGAAGTGGTGGAGGCTACCTCGTTGAATATGTTTAAATCACGGATGGATGGATTCCTGATCGGTAAGGGAATTAGGGGTTATAGGGATCAGGCGGGTAAGTGGAACTGATCCACTTCAGATCAGCCATGATCTTATTGAATGGCGGGGCAGGCTCGAGGGGCTAGATGGCCTACTCCTGCTCCTATTTCTTATGTTCTTATGGCCTCCTCCTTTGGTGTACTGTTCTATGATGGCAGTATGGAGAGACAGTGGTTAGCACTGCTGCCTCAGCTCCAGGGACCTGGGTTTGATTCCCAACTTGCGTCACTGTCTGTGTGGAGTTTGCACACTGTCTGCATGAGTTTCCTCCCACAGTCCAAAGATGTGCGAGTTAGGTGGATTGGCCGTGCTAAATTGCCCCTTAGTGTCCCAGCAAGCGTGGGTTAGAGGGATTAGCGGGGTAAATATGTGAGGTTACAGGGATAGGGCCAAGGTGGGATTGTTGTAGGTGCAGACTAAATGGGCTGAATGGCCTCCTTCTGCTTCTATGATTTTTAGTTCTGGCCTTTCCAATCTTAATGAGTTGCAGTTTCACAAAACAATTTAAATAGATGGTCTTTTGTCCGATTCCCATTTTGTGTAATGGCATTTATTTCTTCACCACACCACACACACAAGCTTGGAAGACTTCATATAAAGAGCAGTTACAAGTAGGTCGAAAACAACTCATTTCAAATATTTTGATCCTGGCCAGTTCAAACAATAACACTTATTGACTTTAAAAATCATAAGACTAGTAAACACGTACCCAAAAATAAAAACAAAACCGTTATGCTTTATTGTATGAAGTCCTTCTTCGGCGATGGGATGGAGAAAGCAAAACCGCAGACAGCCACAGAGAGCAGGAAAACAAAGTGGAAGATGCCTGGGGCCGGCGCTTAGCCCATCTGCCTGGTTTCCCATGGCAACGCCAGGCCCGGAGGCGGCAGACTCACTTTAGACCGGCCGCAGAGTGAGGGAGGAGAGGCCTCGGGCAGCCGGTTACCCTCAACCCCCCCGAGGAGGGAGGCAAGAACAGTCTTGGAGGAACAGGCGACACCGGGCACAACATCAGGCTTTTGTCACCATGAAGGAGCACGGCCGCCATTCCGGGGGAGGGGAGGGGAGGGGAGGGTCGGGTCGGGCCTGTCCCCCCCCCCCCCCCCCGGGGGGGTTTGAGAGCTGGGCTTGACTCCCAAGGGAACAGGGGTGGGTGGTGCTCGGCTCCTCCGGAGGGGAGAGTTGGACTCGGCCCCCCCTCCATGAGGGGGAAGCTGGGCTCAGCCCCCTGGGGAAGGGGGAGGTGGGCTCGGCTCCCCCGGGAGGGGACACCGCCGACAAAGGGCTGAGAGAAGCTGAATAATAAGCGATGGCGGCCGCTCCCGGGGAGGAAATGTCTGGACTCACCGGTCACCAGCACAGCTTTACCGGACGGCAGCTTGGAGCGGGAGCGGGTGGACACCTCGCTCAGGATGGACGACCTGTTAAAGAGAAGAGACGGTCAGTACAGCCGAGCTGGGCCGGGAGCGCGGCTCCGCAGACCGGGGGGGATAGGAGAGGCACCGCCGCCCTTACCACAGGTTGTTCTCCTCTTCATCCTCCTCGTCTCCGGCCGCCTGCCGCCGCTCACCCTCCCCGCCATTCGGACACTTGCTGTGAGCGGCCCGTCTCCGGGACTTGCTGGCCTCGATCGGCGCCATCTTCACCCCCACACACAACACAACACACACTGAGAGAAAGGGAGAGCCGGCAGACAGGGCGGGAGGAGCGGCGGGGAGGAGCCGGCAGACAGGGCGGGAGGAGCGGCGGGGAGGAGCCGGCAGACGGGGGGGGGGGGGGGGGGGAGAGGAGGAGGAGCGACTCGGGTGTGACTGGCTCAGGTTGGGGTAAAGGGGATAGAATGGGGGAGCTCTGGTACACGGGATGTCTAATAAAGGGGAAAATTTTGGGTTAAAGGGACGGGCAGCAGGTTCTGACAAAGGTGTGAACAGCCGCGTCCAAACCTTTGTCTCTGTAAACTGTCTGGGCGCACACTGTGAGGTCTGGCCACTTCAAGTTTCAATCTTGGTACAGCTCCTTGTTGATCCTGGCTTGTGCTTAGGGTTTGGATTCCTCGGTCAGCGAGACAAGAGCACTAAAATCCGTCCCTTTCCAAACCCCCAGGTCCAAACACTCCCAATGGAGCAAATCAGCAGATTGGAAACATACTCAGCAACAGAGTTATTTCCGTTTTCATTGTCAGGGCTCAGAATCCATCCCGGGACTTTCCATGGGACTTTCTGATCAGATTTATCAGAAATCTGATAAAACAATTTCAGGTGATAGAAATGAAGTTTCAAAGGGGCAAAAGAAGAGGTAGACTGTTCATTGGGCAATGCCACCTTGGATCAGTAATCACTGTTGACTGAATCAAAAGATGGTTGGTTTTAAGCCCACATCACAGCTTGAGCACATCATGCAAATTGATAGTTGAATGGAGAGACTGGAGGGAGTGATGTGTGATCGGAGATGCCATCTTTTGGACGACACAGTAAATGAGATCCCGTCTATATTGTGAAGAGCTGTTTAGTTGTAATGTATCCTTCACTGCCACCGATAAAATATTATCTGGACATTTCATCACATGGCTGTTTGTGTGACCCAATTGTGTGCAAGCTGGTTGCTATATTTGCCTACAAAACGACAATTACTGCATTGAAAAATACGTTTTGGTTAAAAACGTTTGGGATTTTTTCTTTAAAGGGCAGTTGCAATTTAGTTGAATTAATATTCTTATAAAACTTATTGAGATGAATAGTGCAGTGCATCGGAAATGGCACAAGCGAGATTAGGCAACACAAGAAAGGCGCAAGGTGAGAACAAGGGTGCAAGATTGTGGGAACATTTGCAAACGCCCCTTTTAGCTGACTTTTCAAGTTTAGTGATGGTGCTATAAATGACAAAACCATAATGATGTTTGGCTCCAACTGTTGATCTCGACGATAGGAAAGTATCAGTTTTGATGTTAACTATAAGTAATAAATTAAAATGGTGGATGCAGCTTCTACACTCTAGGTAGTAAGTTTTGCTACAGATTTGAAAATGCAGGATGCTCCTGCAGCCTGAAACTGATCAGTACATTCTAATCTATACAGTATCCTAATAAGAAAATCGTTAAACTCTGCAAAGTAAGGTAAATGCTTAGGTTAATCGATTAGAACTTGTGGTTTCAAAGTGATGCAAATCCACCTTAACAGAACAGTACCCTGTGTCTATCCACCATCTACAAAGCACGTCAGGAGTATAATGCAATACTCAGCATTTGTCTGGATGAGTACAGCTCTAGCAACACTCAAGAAGCTCGACAACACCCAGGACATAGAAGCCTGCTTGATCGCTACCCCTTCCACAAAGATTCAAGCTTTCCACCACCGACGAACAGAGGCAGCCGTGTGCATCATCTACAAGATGCCCTGCAGGAATGCACCAAGGTTCCTTCAGCAGCATCTTCCAAACCCATGACCACGACCATCAGGAAGGACAAGAGCAGCAGATATGTGGGAACACCATCATCTGGACGTTCCCCTCCAAGTCACTCACCATCCTGACTTGGAAATATAATCACTGTTCCTTCACTGTCACTCGGTCAAAATCCAGCAATTCCCTCCCTAACAGCACAATGGGTGCACCTACACCTCAAGGACTGCAGCAGTTCAAGGCGGCAGCTCATTGCCACATTCTCATAGAATCATAGAATCCTACAATGCAGGAGGAGGCCATTCAGCCCATTGAGTCTACACCGACCACAATCCCACCCAGCCGCTATCCCCGTAACCCCACGCATTTACCATGCTAGTCCCCCGACACTAAAGGACAATTTACCATGGCCAATCAACCTAATCCGCACATCTTTGGGCTGTGGGAGGAAACCGGAGCACCCAGAGGAAACCCACGCAGACATGATAAGAATGTGCAGACTCCATAAAGAAGGGCAATGAGGAATGGGCAATAAATGTTGGCCTAGCCAGCAATGCCCACATTCCTTAAAAAGAATTTTAAAAAAAGCTTTAAGCTCCTCTACAGCTCTGCCATGACAAGATGACTTTCAATGGTATCACAAGCTTCCTCAGTGACTGTGTTTTCCCCAGAATACAACGCAAGGAAGTGCTCACCCATCACTCCAAATGTTTACTGCAGGTGGTGCTGACATTCCATGCCTTTGATTTCAATGAAGGCATTTTCTTTGCTGATGGGCCTGTTGTCATTATGATCCCTTCATACATTCCATGTCACAATATCCAGAGGTTCTTTGACAGAGTTGTAACCATTACGGAGACGTGGGTAGAACAAGGACAGGAATGGTTGTTGGACATTCCGGGGTATAGATGTTTCACCAAGTGTAGGGAAGCTGGTAAAAGAGGTGGAGGAGTGGCATTGTTAATCAAAGATAGTTTAACGGCTGCGGAAAGGCACTTCGAGGGGGATCTGCACACTGAGGTAATATGGGCTGAGGTTAGAAATAGGAAGGGAGCGGTCACGTTGTTAGGAGTTTACTATAGGCCCCCAAATAGTAATAGAGATGTGGAGGAAGAAATTGCTAAGCAGATTATGGATATGTGTGGGGGTCACAGGGTAGTTGTCATGGGGGACTTTAACTTTCCAAATATTGATTGGAACCTTTGTAGGTCAAATAGTTCGGATGGGGCAGTTTTTGTGCAGTGTGTGCAGGAGGGTTTCCTGACACAATATGTGGATAGGCCGACAAGAGGTGAGGCCACATTGGATTTGGTACTGGGAAATGAACCGGGCCAAGTGTTAGATTTGGTTGTGGGAGAGCAGTTTGGAGATAGTGACCACAATTCGGTGTCTTTTGTTATTGCAATGGAGAGGGATAGGGCCGTACGGCAGGGCAAGGTTTACAATTGGGGGAGAGGTAATTATGATGCGATTAGGCAAGAATTAGGGGGCATAAGTTGGGAACAGAAACTGTCAGAGAAAGGAACTAATGAAAAATGGAACTTTTTCAAGGAACAAATACTGGATGTCCTTGATAGGTATGTCCCTGTCAGGCAGGGAGGAAATGGCCGAGTGAGGGAACCATGGTTCACGAAAGAGGTGGAATGTCTTGTGAAAAGGAAGAGGGAAGCTTATGTAGGGATGAGGAAACAAGGTTCAGATGGCTCGATTGAGGGTTACAAGTTAGCAAGGAATGAGCTGAAAAAGGGGCTTAGGAGAGCTAGGAGGGGACACGAGAAGTCCTTGGCGGGTCGGATCAAGGAAAACCCCAAGGCTTTTTACTCTTATGTGAGGAATAAAAGAATGACCAGGGTGAGGTTAGGGCCGGTCAAGGACAGTAGTGGGAACTTGTGTATGGAGTCAGTAAAGATAGGCGAGGTGATGAATGAATACTTTTCTTCAGTGTTCACCAAGGAGAGGGGCCATGTTTTTGAGGAAGAGAAGGTGTTACAGGCTAATAGGCTGGAGGAAATAGATGTTCGGATGGAGGATGTCCTGGCAGTTTTGAATAAACTGAAGGTCGATAAGTCCCCTGGGCCTGATGAAATGTATCCTAGGATTCTTTGGGAGGCAAGGGATGAGATTGCAGAGCCTTTGGCTTTGATCTTTGGGTCCTCGCTGTCCACGGGGATGGTGCCAGAGGACTGGAGAATGGCGAATGTTGTTCCTCTGTTTAAGAAAGGGAATAGAAATGACCCTGGTAATTATAGACCGGTTAGTCTTACTTCGGTGGTTGGTAAATTGATGGAAAAGGTCCTTAGAGATGGGATTTACGACCATTTAGAAAGATGCGGATTAATCCGGGATAGTCAGCGCGGATTCGTGAAGGGCAAGTCGTGCCTCACAAATTTGATAGAATTTTTTGAGGAGGTAACTAAGTGTGTTGATGAAGGTAGGGCAGTTGATGTCATATACATGGATTTTAGTAAGGCGTTTGATAAGGTCCCCCATGGTCGGCTTATGATGAAAGTGAGGAGGTGTGGGATAGAGGGAAAGTTGGCCGATTGGATAGGTAACTGGCTGTCTGATCGAAGACAGAGGGTGGTGGTGGTCGATGGAAAATTTTCAGATTGCAGGCAGGTTGCTAGCGGAGTGCCGCAGGGATCAGTGCTTGGTCCTCTACTCTTTGTGATTTTTATTAATGACTTAGAGGAGGGGGCTGAAGGGTGGATCAGTAAATTTGCTGATGACACCAAGATTGGTGGAGTAGTGGATGAGGTGGAGGGCTGTTGTAGGCTGCAAAGAGACATAGATAGGATGCAAAGCTGGGCTGAAAAATGGCAAATGGAGTTTAACCCTGATAAATGCGAGGTGATTCATTTTGGTAAGACTAATTTAAATGTGGATTACAGGGTCAAAGGTAGGGTTCTGAAGACTGTGGAGGAACAGAGAGATCTTGGGGTTCATATCCACAGATCTCTAAAGGTTGCCACTCAAGTGGATAGAGCTGTGAAGAAGGCCTATAGTGTGTTAGCTTTTATTAACGGGGTTGGAGTTTAAGAGCCGTGGGGTTATGCTGCAATTGTACAGGACCTTGGTGAGACCACATTTGGAATATTGTGTGCAGTTCTGGTCACCTCACTATAAGAAGGATGTGGAAGCGCTGGAAAGAGTGCAGAGGAGATTTACCAGGATGCTGCCTGGTTTGGAGGGTAGGTCTTATGAGGAAAGGTTGAGGGAGCTAGGGCTGTTCTCTCTGGAGCGGAGGAGGCTGAGGGGAGACTTAATAGAGGTTTATAAAATGATGAAGGGGATAGATAGAGTGAACGTTCAAAGACTATTTCCTCGGGTGGATGGAGCTATTACAAGGGGGCATAACTATAGGGTTCGTGGTGGGAGATATGGGAAGGATATCAGAGGTAGGTACGCAGAGAGTGGTTGGGGTGTGGAATGGACTGCCTGCAGTGATAGTGGAGTCAGACACTTTAGGAACATTTAAGCGGTTATTGGATAGGCACATGGAGCGCACCAGGATGATAGGGAGTGGGATAGCTTGATCTTGGTTTCAGATAAAGCTCGGCACAACATCGTGGGCCGAAGGGCCTGTTCTGTGCTGTACTGTTCTATGTTCTATGTAATCAGTGGCGTACCATCTAGCAGTCTGTTTAACTTTAATTTGAGCAGCTCTTGATGCATTCAGAGTATCATGTAATTATACGTTAAATGAAGGAAGGAACACATTGGCATGCAATAAAATTGATTCTGATACTCAACCTTTTTTCAACTGTGTATAGTTCTGGTCACCCTATTATAGAAAGGATATTATTCAACTGGAAAGAGTGCAGAAAAGATTTACTAGGATGCTACCGGGACTTGATGGTTTGAGTTATAAGGAGAGGCTGGATAGACTGGGACTTTTTTCTCTGGAGCGTAGAAGGCTGAGGGGTGATCTTATAGAGGTCTATAAAATAATGAGGGGCAAAGATCAGCTAGATAATCAATATCTTTTCCCAAAGGTAGGAGAGTCTAAAACTAGAGGGCATAGGTTTAAGGCGAGAGGGGAGAGATACAAAAGTGTCCGGAGGGGCAATTGTTTCACACAGAGGGTGGAGAGTGTCTGGAACAAGCTCCCAGAGGTAGTAGTAGAGGCGGGTACAATTTTGTCTTTTAAAAAGCATTTAGACAGTTACATGGGTAAGATGGGTATAGAGGGATATGGGCCAAATGCAGGCAATTGGGACTAACTTCGGGGTTTATAAAAAAGGGCGGCATGGACAAGTTGGGCCGAAGGGCCTGTTTTCATGCTGTAAACCTCTATGACTCTATTAAAAGGCACGGTAGCACAGTGGTTGCACTGTTGCCTCACAACTCCAGCAACCTGGGTTTGTTCGATTCTAGGCTTGGGTCACTGTCTGTGCGGAGTTTGCACATTCTCCCCGTGTCTGCGTGGGTTTCATCTGGGTGCTCCGGTATCCTTCCACAGTCCAAAGATGTGCGGGTTAGGTGCATTGGCCATGCTAAATTGCCCCTTCGTGTCCTGGGATGCGTAAGTTAGAGGGATTAGTGGGGTAAATATGTGGGGTTATGGGGATAAGCCTAGGTGGGATTGTTGTTGGTGCAGACTCAATGGGCCAAATGGCTTCCTTCCGTACTGTAGGAATTCTATGATCCGAAGTACAATAGCACTGCCACGTAAGTTCGTGTGAGTAACCATTTACAATGTCAACTATACTTGGTTGGCCAGAGGCTTGTGGTTTCAAATCCTGCTCCAGAAACTTAAGTTCAAAAATCAGTACTGCATCTTGGTTGAGAGGTTAAACCACCTGCACTGTCAGGTTTATGTGAAAGATCCAGCTGTGGCATTAGTTCAGAAAAGAGGAAGCAAGTTATTCCCAGTGCTCTGGCCAATGTTTATCCTAGTCATGATGTGGAGATGCCGGCGTTGGACTGGGGTAAACACAGTAAGAAGTTTAACAACACCAGGTTAAAGTCCAACAGGTTTATTTGGTAGCAAAAGCCACACTTTGTTGTGTGGCTTTTGCTACCAAATAAACCTGTTGGACTTTAACCTGGTGTTGTTAAACTTCTTACAATGTTTATCCCTCAGCCAACATAATTAAAAGACAGAATTAGTTGGTCATTATCACATTGCTGTATATGGGAGATTGTTGTGCACAAATTGGCTGCTGTGTTTTGCGGTGACCAAAAGTCAAAAATGCTTCATTGGTTGTAAGGTACTTCAGGACATTCTGAGATTGTGAAAAGTGATAATTGATAAGTGTCGATGCTTTATTCTGGCTATAATGTTAAGACTTTTTGTGGTGTACATCTGTTGCACTTAAAGGCAAATTTATTTGAGGCAACTTGCTTGCAGCTTGTTGGCTCACATACAACATTTTTCTCAGTTTGCAAGAAACAGTCATTTGTAATGTGACTAAATATATCTTATTTGCAGAGATGTATACATGTCTGTGTCCTGTGACTTGAAATGTAACACACAAAAGGAAATGGCAGACATTTCATTCTGGGTACTAGCTGAAGAAGCTTTAAACTCTGAGTTCCCTACGAAATATTTAATTCTGAAGTGAATCATTAATTTAGCAACAATTGGACTTTGTAAATTGTAAAGGGATACAGTTCTGCATTGGCAGAAAAATAATACACTGTATCTCACATCAGCAATAATTTTTATTTATATAACGCCTTTAATGTAGAAAAATGTCATAAGATGCTTCAAGAATGATCAAAAATATATTGACTCCCAAACCAAAGAAATGGACATTGGAAAAAATGACCTAAGAGTGGGTTAAAGTGGTGGGGGTTATTTTGGCCAATGACTGAAAATGGGCACTAAATGGATGTAGCACTAATAAGACATACCTTTTGAAAATCTTGAACTAGCACAGTATTTTGGTCCTGATCACTGATTACTATAATTGTTGCAAGATGGTAAACCAACCACCTTATCGATTGAGTGCAATTTTGTGGAGCAGTACATGTGGACTCCTAGCGCCCGCTTCTGCTAAATATATAGACTACTCAGAATGGCAGAGGTGCACAGGTTCTCATGTGGCATGGGAGATCCTAGTGGAGGAGGTAAGTACAGTACTTAGGGATAAGGAGTCCCTCTTGTCCATCCTATCTCTCTTCTGTAGCAACGGTGCTGCTCCACCTAGCCTCATGTCCTCCCATTCCCTGTACAGACCAAGAAAGACTCCCAACAAAATCATAGAATCCCTACAGTGCAGAAGAAGGCCATTCAGCCCATCGAGCCTGCACCGACAACGATTCCACCCAGGCCATATCTGCATAACCCCACATATTTACCCTGTTAATCACCCTGACACTAAGGGAAATTTAGCATGGCTAATCGACGTAACCCACGCATCTTTGGACTGTGGGAGGAAACCGGAGCACTTGGAGGAAACTCACGCAGACATGGGGAGAATGTACAAACTCCACACAGGGCCTGATTTGAACCCGGTTCCTGGCACTGTAAGGCAGCAGTGGTAAGCAAAAATTCCAATGATCAAGCTCTGCCTTTCTTTTGGTGACTCGGTGGTTTCTACTCCACAAGGATCTTTTAGTCTGCTCTGCCATTGGTCCTGTGCCTTCAACCAACAACAGCAATGAGTTGTTGTTACCTGTAACATAGTTAAGTAGCCCAAAGCATTTTATAGTAGTGCAATCAAATGAAATTTAACATTGAACCACATAGCTTTTTTGTTCTTTCACAGGAGTTGGGTGTCACCAGCTAGGCCAATATTTGTTGCCCATCCTAATTGCTCTTGAAAAGATGGTGATGAGTCTCCTTCTTGAACAGTTACAGCCCATGTAGTGTAGGCACACCCATGCTCCTATTAAAGGGTGAGTTCAAGGATTTTGACCTAGCGACATTGAATGGAGATATAGTTCAAAGTCAGGATGATATTTGGCTTAGACGGAAAC
Source organism: Mustelus asterias (assembly GCF_964213995.1). Lineage (NCBI taxonomy): Eukaryota > Metazoa > Chordata > Chondrichthyes > Carcharhiniformes > Triakidae > Mustelus > Mustelus asterias. The sequence continues at coordinate 55,506,821 of NC_135802.1, forward strand.
TTGCAGGTGCTGATGCCACCATGCATCTGCTGCCCTTGACCTTCTAGTAGCTGTGAGGCAGCCGATTCAACCTGCCACCCTCAATTGTTGAGCTTCCTGAGTGTTGTTGAAACTACATTCATCCAGGCATGTGGAGAGTTTTCTAACTTGTCTCCTAACTTATGCCTTGTAGTTTTGGGGAATCAGGAGATCAGTTACTTGTCCCAGAATCCTCAGCTTCTCACCTGCTCTAGTAGTTACAGTATTTATATGGCTAGTCCAATTCAGATTATGACCAATGGTAATCCCCCAGGATTTTGTTTTGGGGGTGTTGGAGATGATAGTACCATTGATTATCAAAGGGAGATGATTAGATACTTTCTTGTTTTGGATGGTCATGCCTGGCACTTGTATGTTGTGAATGTAACTTGTTACTTCTCAGTCCAAGCCTGAATATGGTTCAGGCCTTGCTGCATATGGACAAGAGCTGTCTCAGTACTTCAAGAATCATGAATGATGCTGAACAATTACCAGTGAACTCCCCTATTTTTGACACTATGATGGAGGGCGAGTCACTGATAAAGCAGCTGGAGATGATTAGGCTAGGACATTACCATGAGGAGCTCCTGCAGTGATATCCTGGGGCTGAAATGATTGGTCTCCAACAGCCACAGCCATTGTTTTTTTGTGCTAGATATGACTAACCAGTGGACAGTTTTCCCTCTGATTCCCATTGGTTTTATTTTGTTAGGGCTCCTTGATCTTTAAGTGCACCTATTTAATTGTCTTTTTTGTGTTTTTCTGCCTCAGTTAAAGCTTCTGTGGATGTCCTCAATCTCTTCTAAAGACCTGGGCTTAGACACAATCGGGTTGCTTTGAATTTATGTGAAGGCAATGAAAATAAAAACGAAGAGAATGTAAAACCTGTGGCCAATTGCAATCACCATTTTAGATTATTGCTCAAAGTTAAAATTATCCCTGGTATTTTTGGCCACTGCTAAGGCATTGAGCTGAGTTTGGATTGCGCAGTCTGAGCACGTGCATTGTACATAATTTCCCTTGATGCATCATTATTATTCAGTCCATTTCCCTGTTTATTGGCTGTTAGAGCTTTCTCCTCATTGAACTGCATATGAAGCTGCTCATCCTTATTATTCAGATAAGTTTGAAAGATCAATATCTATCAGTCCTTGAGTTCCTTTCTTTGTGCTGCCTCTGCAATCCCAGGCCTTGACTTATCCAAATTTCTGTCAGTATCTGGGTGGCAGGGGATCTATCTTCTGCCAAAGACAATCCCAGCACATATTCAAGCAGTCTGTTTACTCAAAAACACTTTGAAATTAGCATTGCCTGCTAAAAGGACTACTAGTTTTTAAGGACATTTTGTTTGTATCTTGGGAGCCTACAAGCTCACTTTTCATTGTATTTGTATTTGTGCATTGTACAATGACAATAAAGTTGAATTGAATTAAATTAAAGGGACAATGTACCTCCACATATTAACATCATGCTGTGTGTACAATCATGAAGCAAAGTGTCACCTCACTCATAAATTCTTAACATGGCTGAAATTTTCTGGCTGTTCCTGTCAAGTGGGATCTTCTGGTCTAATGATGACCCCCCTCCGCTGTGGCATGTTCCCTGGCGGCGGAGGGTGCTTGGCATGCAAAACCCTGCCAACATCAATGGGACTAGAAGATCCTCTTGGGATGAGTGATCATAATATGGTGGAATTTCTGATACAGATGGAGGGTGAGAAAGTAGGGTCCCAAACCAGTGTCCTCTGCTTGAACAGAGGGGAGTACAATAGGATGAGGGTGGAATTGGCTAATGTAGACTGGGCGAGCAGACTGGTAGGTAGGACAGCTGAGGAACAGTGGAGGATTTTTAAGGAGATTTTTTAAAGTACTCAGCGAAAATATATTCCGGTGATAAAGAAGGACTGTAAGAAAAAGGATAACCGGACGTGGATAACGAAGGAAATAAAGGAGAGTATTAAAATAAAATCAGATGCGTACAGAGTGGCCAAAGATAGTGGAGAATTAGTGGATTGGGAAAGCTTTAAAGAAAAACAAAGAACGACTAAGAAAGCGATTAAGAAAGGAAAGATAGATTATGAAGCTAAACTAGCTCAAAATATAAAAAATGATAGTAAAAGTTTTTACAAGTATATAAAAAGGAATAGAGTGGCTAGAGTGAATGTTGGACCCTTGGAAGATGAGAGGGGGGATTTAATAGTGGAAAACGAGGAAATGGCTGAGACTTTAAATAAGTTCTTTGTGTCGGTCTTCACGGTGGAAGACACAAATAGTTTGCCGAATATTAGAGATCGAGAGTTGGTGGGAGGGGAGGTCCTTAATACAATTACTGTTACTAAGGAGGTGGTGCTTGGTAGACTAATAGGACTGAAGGTAGACAAGTCCCCGGGCCCGGATGGAATGCATCCCAGGGTACTGAAAGAAATGGCTGAGGTAATAGCAGATGCGTTAGTAGTAATTTATCAAAATTCGCTGGACTCTGGGGTAGTGCCGGCTGACTGGAAAACAGCTACTGTTACGCCGCTGTTTAAAAAAGGAAGTAGACAAAAGGCGGGTAATGACAGGCCGGTTAGCTTAACGTCCGTAGTTGGGAAGATGCTAGAGTCCATTATTAAAGAGGAAATAACAGAGCACCTGAATAAGAATGGTTCGATCAAGTAGACGCAGCATGGATTCATGAAGGGAAAGTCGTGTTTGACGAATCTACTGGACTTTTATGAAGATGTCACTAGTGCGGTTGACAGAGGGGAACCGGTGGATGTGGTGTTTTTAGATTTCCAGAAGGCGTTCGATAAAGTGCCTCACAAAAGGTTGCTGCAGAAGATTGGGGTACACGGAGTTGGGGGTAAGGTGTTGGCGTGGATTGGGGATTGGCTATATAACAGGAAGCAGAGAGTTGGGATAAATGGGTGCTTTTCTGGTTGGCAGTTGGTGACCAGTGGCGTGCCGCAGGGATCGGTGCTGGGGCCTCAATTGTTTACCATTTACATAGATGATCTGGAGGAGGGGACCGAATCTAGGGTATTCAAGTTTGCTGATGACACGAAGGTGAGTGGGAAAGCGAATTGCGTGGAGGACGCGGAAAGTCTGCAGAGAGATTTGGATAGGCGGAGCGAGTGGGCGAGGATCTGGCAGATGGAATATAACGTTAGCAAATGTGAGGCTATCCACTTTGGAAGAAATAATAGTAAATTGGAATATTATTTAAATGGAGAAAAATTACATCGTGCGACTGTGCAGAGGGACCTGGGGGTCCTTGTGCACAAATTGCAAAAACTCAGTCTGCAGGTGCAGCAGGTGATCAAGAAGGTGAATGGAATGTTGGCCTTTATCGCGAGGGGGATAGAATATAAAAGCAGGGAGGTCTTGCTGCAACTGTACAAGGCACTGGTGAGGCCGCAACTGGAGTACTGTGTGCAGTTTTGGTCCCCTTATTTGCGAAAGGATATATTGGCCTTGGAGGGAGTGCAGAGAAGGTTCACCAGGTTGATACCGGAGATGAGGGGTGTAGCTTATGAGGAGAGATTAAACAGATTGGGTCTGTACTCGTTGGAGTTTAGAAGGATGAGGGGTGATCTTATAGAGACATATAAGAAAATGAAGGGGCTGGATAGGGTAGAGGTGGAGAGATTCTTTCCACTTAGAAGGGAAACCAGAACTAGAGGGCACAGCCTCAAAATAAGGGGGGGCTGGTTCAGATCAGAGTTGAGGGGGAACTTCTTCTCTCAGAGGGTAGTGAATCTCTGGAATTCTCTGCCCATTGAAGTGGTGGAGGCTTCCTCGTTGAATATGTTTAAATCACGGGTAGATAGTTTTCTGATCGATAAGGGAATTAGGGGATATGGGGAGCAGGCGGGTAAGTGGAACTGATTCGCTTCAGATCAGCCATGATCTTGTTGAATGGCGGGGCAGGCTCGAAGGGCCAGATGGCCTACTCCTGCTCCTATTTCTTATGTTCTTATGTTCTTATCCTGTTGCCGGCCAATGGTGGGCCACCTTCACTGCCGGAATATACACTGCGGGTAGGGAATGGGGGAATCCTACCTGTACAGTATTGTTTTTTCCCCCCAAGAAGACATGGTCAATAACAGTGCCATAGAAACAACTGGGGGGAAAAGCAGCAGTACTAAACACACATGAAGAAGAGGCAGAAGAACCTGTAGGGAAAGATGAAGTTGAAGGCAAGATGCCAATAGAAGTGGTTAAAAACTGAGAAATGCACATAATTGGCAGCCTCAGCTAAAGATGTTTTCTCAAAATAACGCAATGCCCAGACAATAAACATGGGCAAGTTATGGCTCATGGACCACATCCTGTCACAGGAGTTTCTAATCCAGCCCATGACTGCACCACTACACCTAGGGAAGCAAGCAACCAGATTGGGTAATGATTGACTGACACCTATAAACTCATCTTTTCACTAGTTCCTGGTGCCATGAACAGTTGTATACGTCCACTTAGTTCACACTGCATGTATCTGCAGTTTCTCACACAGTCAGTGTTTGATTGTGGTGCACTTTCAGCTCATGAGCACATATTTTCTGACCAAAGTAAGGTGCTGCTTTGTGCCATTAAAGATCAGCGATTTTCAGTGTGCTATAGTGCACAGTAAATGCTTGTTTCTTAATCGACTAAATATCAGAAAGTTTATTAATCTATACTTTTCTGTGAAACAACCATTCATTTTAACTTTAGCTCAAGTCTTCTGGTATCCGTATAATTGAAATTGGAACTAATGTTAGGAGATGAGTTTCAGGATCCTGCAGAAGGCCTGATGCACATCTGTGCTGTAATTGCCTGGGAAACATAAACTCCTGATGGGCTGATTTCCACTGTCCAGGAGCCTCTCTGCACATGTCTCCAACCCTGAGCTCAGTGTCAGACACTTGAGCTAGATATGTGGGACTTAGCTGCGTAATTATAGTGGAAATGTTATGTTGGTTAATATCTGATCTAACTTGGAGATTAGTCAGCATGACTCAATTGAGCACCGCAACTGACCCCCCAAGGCCAGGATTTTTAGGATGGTGTATGATGGTGTATATGGATGGTGTAGGATGGTATATATTCCTTTCCGCCGTCTGAGGAGTCAGCAGAGAACACATCCCCGCCGATACAGTTGTGATCTTGTATGCAAGGCATTGCAGACAATGACATGTATCTTTAAGAAGCTGCATAATAACATTACCATGACATCACTGTGTGTAAGGCTGGATTATAATAAGTAAAGCCTCCATGTTAGATGTTTACTATTGTCTGCGATCCTTACTGCAGATGTCCACCACTGTCTGTGACTCTATCAGTAAGACTTCATGTACACTTTATGAGTCAGGCACATAGGCAAATAATCCAACTATGTAACTGTTATATACCAGGCTCGATCATGACCTGTTTAGAGCTGTGAATATATTTGTTGCCAGTAATAAACTTCATGAAATTGTGTTTAACCGAAGCCATCATCATTCTCAATATCTTATTGGCATAAAAATAGAACAAGCGACCACAACAGATACTGCCTGCTCTGCAGCCATTTAATGGTCCATTAAGCATTAATTTGCTGGAAGCGGGACTTCATCCCTCCCCTGGTCTTGATGAGCTACTCCTTGCAGTCTTGAAAGAAGTGGCTGATGAGATAGTTGATGCATTGTTTTAATTTTCCAAAATTCCCTAAATTCAAGGAAGGTTGCATTAGATTGGAAGATAGCAAATGTTACTTCTTTATTCAAAAAGGAAGACAGGAAACTATAGTCTGGTTAGCCTAACATCTGTTATAGGGAAAATGTTAAAAGCCATTATTAAAGATGTTGTGGCAGGGCACTTAGAAAAATTCAGGGCAATCAGGCAGACTCGACATGGTTTTGTGCAAGGGAAATTATGTTTAACCAATTTATTGTAGTTCTTTGAAGGTGTCATGTGCTGTGGATGTACTGTTTCCAGAAGGCATTTCGTTAAGTGCCACACCAAAAGTGTCTGTGCGGAGTCTATACATTCTCTGGTGTCTGCGTGGGTTTCCTCCAGGTGCTTCAGATTCCTCCCACAGTCTGAAAGAGGTGCTGGTTAGATGGATTGGCCATGCTAAATTCTCCCTCAGTGTACCGGAACATGTGCCAGAGTGTGGTGACTAGGGGATTTTCACAGCAACTTCATTGCAATGTTGATGTAAGCCTAGTTGTGACACTAATAAATAAACATTAAAAACTTTAATAGCGAGGGATATACGGCATTGGATAAAGAGAAAAAGGGAGGCTTATAGCAGATATCGAGGGTTCAAAACAGCAGAAGCACTCGAGTAGTATAGAATGAGCAAGAAGAAGCTTAAAAATGAAATTAGGAGAGCAAAAAGGGGATGCAAAAGGATACTGGCAAGTAAAATAAAGGAAAATCCCAAATTTTGCAAGTAAATCAAGGTTAAAGGATAACTAGGGAAAGAACAGGGCCCATTTAGGACATCAGTGGTAATTTGTGTGGAGTCGGAGGACGTAGGTATGGTTTAAATGAATACTTTGTTTCGATGTTGATTAGTGAGAAGGATGATGCGGGTACAGAAATCAGGGAGAAGGACTGAATCAAAGAGGGTCTGATGGACTGAAGTGCATTTGTTTCGATGCGAGAAGTGTAAGGTGGATGAACTTAGAACTTAGATTAGCACTTGGGACTATGATGTTGTTACTATTACAGAGACTTGGTTGAAGGGAAGGACAGGATTGGCAGCTTAACGTTTCAGGATACAGATGCTTCAGACGGGATAGAGGGGGTTGTAAAAGGGGTGGGGGAATTGCACTACTGGTTAAGGAGAATATCACAGCTGTACTGCGGGAGGACACCTCGGAGGGCTCATACAGCGAGGCAATATGGGTAGAGCTCAGGAATAGGAAGGGTGTAGTCACAATGTTGGGCGTTTACTATAGGCTACCCAACTGCCAGTGGGAGATAGAGGAACAGATATGTAGGCAGATTTTGGCAAGGAGTAAAAGTAATAGGGTTGTTGTGGTGGGAGATTTTAACTTCCCCTATATTGACTAGGACTCATTTAGTGCAAGGGGTGTGGATGGGACAGAGTTCGTAAGGCGCATCCAGGAGGGCTTCCTGAAACAGTATGTAGATAGTCCAACTAGGGAAGAGGCCACACTGGACCTGGTATTGGGGAATGAGCCTGGCCAGGTGGTCGATGTTTCTGTCGGGGAGCAGTTCAGGATCAATGACCACAATTCAGTAAGCTTTAAGGTACTGATGGATAAAGATAAGTGTAGTCCTCAAGTTAAGGTGCTAAATTGGGGGAAGGCTAATTACAACCATATTAGGCAGGAACTGAAGAATGTAGATTGGGGGCAGATGTTTGAGGGCAAATCAACATTTGGCATGTGGGAGGCTTTCAAGTGTAAGCTGATAGGGATTCAGGACCAGTACATTCCTGTTAGGATAAAGGATAAGTATGGCAAGTTTTGGGAACCTTGGATAACGAGAGATATTGTGAGCCTAGTCAAAGAGAAAAAGGAAGCATTTGTCAAGGCTAGGAGGCTGGGAATGCATGAAGCAAATGTGGAATACAAGGAAAGTAGAAAGAAACTTAAGCAAGATGTAAGGAGGGCAAAAAGGGGTCACAAAAAAACATTCGCCGGCAGGATTAAGGAAAATCTCAAGGCTTTTTATACATAATATAAAGAGCAAGAGGGTAGCAAAGGAGAAGGTTGGCCCACTCAAAGACATGGGAGGAAATGGGCGAGGTATTAAATGAGTACTTTGTGTCAGTATTCACCAAAGAGAAGGACTTGGTGGATGATGAGCCTGGGAAAGAGTGTGTAGATTGTTTGAGTCATGTTGAGATCAAAAAGGAGGAGGTTCTGGGGTTCTTGAGAAACATTAGGATAGACAAATCCCCAGGGCCTGATGGGATATACCCCAGAATACTGAGAGAGGCAAGGGAGGAAATTGCTGGGGCCTTGAGAGAAATCTTTGTATCCTCACTGGCTACAGGGGAGGTCCCAGAGGATTGGAGAATAGCCAATGTTGTTCCTTTGTTTAAGAAGGGTAACAAGAATAATCCAGGTAATTACAGGCCGGTGAGCCTTACGTCAGTGGTAGGGAAATTATTGGAGAGGATTCTTCGAGACAGGATTTACTCCCACTTGGAAATAAGCGGACGTATTAGCGAGTGGCAACATGGTTTTGTAAAGGGGAGGTCATGCCTAACTAACTTGATCGAGTTTTTTGAGGAAGTGATGAAGATGATTGATGAGGGTCGGGCAGTGGATGTTGTCTACATGGACTTCAGTAAGGCCTTTGACAAGGTCCCTCATGACAGACTGGTGCAGAAGGTGAAGTCGCTTGGGATCAGAGGTGAGCTGGCAAGGTGGATACAGAACTAACTCGGTCATAGGATACAGAGGGGAGCAATGGAAGGGTGCGTTTCTGAATGAAGGGCTGTGACAAGTGGCATTCTTCAAGGATCAGTACTAGGACCGTTGCTGTTTGTAATATATATAAATGATTTGGAGGAAAATGTCACTGGTTTGATTAGTAAGTTTGCAGACGACTCAAAGGTTGGTGGATTTGCGGACAGCGATGAGGACCATCAGAGGATATAGCAGGATATAGATCGGTTGGAGACTTGGGCAGAGAGATAGCAGATGGAGTTTAATCCGGATAAATGTGAGGTAATGCATTTTGGGAACTCTAATACAGGTAGGAAATATACAGTAAATGGCAGAACCCTTAAGATTATTGAGAGGGATCTGGGTGTACAGGTACACAGGTCACTGAAAGTGGCAATGGAGGTGGAGAAGGTAGTCAAGAAGGCATACGGCATGCTTGCCTTCATCAGCCGGGGCATTGAGTTTAAAAATTGGCAAGTCATGTTGCAGCTTTATAGTACCTTATTTAGGCCGCACTTGGAATATAGTGTTCAATTCTGGTCGCCACACTACCAGAAGGACGTGGAAGCTTTGGAGAGGGTACAGAAAAGATTTACCAGGATGTTAACTGGTATGGAGGGCATTAGCTATGAGGAGAGGTTGGAGAAACTTGGTTTGTTCTTACAGGAACAATGGAGGTTGAGGGGCGACCTGATAGATATCTAGAAGATTATGACGGTCGTGGACAGAGTGGATAGTCAGAAACTTTTTCCCAGGGTTGAAGAGTCAATTACTAGGGGGCAAGGGTTTAAGGTGCAAGGGGCATGATTTAAAAGAGATATATGAAGCAAGTTTTTTACAAAGAGGGTGGTGGGTGCCTGGAACCTGCTGCCGGGGGAGGTAGTGGAGGCAGATACAATAGTGACTTTTAAGGGTCGTCTTGACAAATACATGAATAGGATGGGAATGGAGGGATATGGTCCCCAGAAGGGTAGGGGGTTTTAGTTCTGTCGGGCAGCATGGTCGGTGCAGACTTGGAGGGCCGAAGGGCCTGTTCCTGTGCTGTAATTTTCTTTGTTCTTTGCTCTTTGACTGCGATACAATTAAAGAAATTAACATAGACACAGAAAAGTGAGTGATCTGGCAGGCTTAAAAGTAGATAAATCTCCAGGGCAGGATGCAATGTATCCCAGGCTGTTGAGTGAGGCAAGGGAGGAAATAGTTGCAGTGCTGGCAATTTTCAATTCCTCTCTGGCCACAGCAGAGGTGCTGGAGGACAGCCAATGTGGTACCATTTTTTAAAGTTTATTTATTAGTGTCACACGTTGGCTTACATTAAGACTGCAATGAAGCTACTGTGAAAATCCCCTAGTCGCCACACTCTGATGCCTGTTCGGGTACGTTATTCAAACATTATTCAAGAAAGGAGGAAGGGATAAACCAGGCAAGCACAGACCGGTCAGTCTAACCTCAGTGATGGGGAATTTATTTGAAGCAATTCTGAAAAACAGAATTAAACTGTATTTGGAGAGGCAGGGATTAATCAAGAGCAGTCAGCATGGTTTTGTTAAGGGGAAGTCCTGTCTAACTATTGTTGGGAAATTTTAAAAGGTGGCCAATTGTGTCTTAAACTAAGACAATTCAAAACTCACAAGGCAAATATCTCTGTGCAAAGACGTAACAAAATTTATTTAACAAAAAAGACATAGAACAAACAAACAAATGTACAGCTGGCCGGAGACTCACGAAGGGTTAAATAGCTTTGGGAATCGAGCGACAGAACCTCTCCAAAAGATCTGAAGGACATAGTTAAATACAGATTAATTATAGTTTTTTATAATCAATAATCCCACCTTTCATTAGCTTAAAATCAATTACATTTGACAATCATACTTCAATACAAATCTCTGTCAAGAACCTCAGCCAACCATATGATACTTAATAGCATGATGATATCTTATTCTTCCAATTTAGTCTGGACGTGTCTCCCTCCTTGGCTCTGACTATTTCCCCATTGCCTGGTAACTGCAAACGCTACTGTAAGTTCAAAGTGGATGTTCCCACCAGCACACTGCCAAGTTGAATAGACATGTGTTCCTGCGTTCATGGGCATATCTATCCTTGTGTCTGGACAGTGAATGCATCTATTCATTAATGTTGCAACATACGTTCCCTTATAGGAATCCTCCTGATAAGACTATTGTTGAGTAACCGGTTCCCAAATCTTTGGCTTTAAACTATGGACATTTATCACCATGCCTTTCGGTAACTTTGCTTAGCTAAAGTGAACATTACATTGAAAATACCATAGAATATCAGCATATTTGTTTTGAAATCATAACTACTTAGGATATGCTTGTAAGAACGGGATATGGCGCTCGACTCATTGATCGATAGTTCCGAAGCGCCAGAGCGAAAAACCACACCGACCTCCTCAGAAGACAAACACGGGACATGACCGACAGAGTATCCTTCGTCGTCCAGTACTTCCCTGGAGTGGAGAAACTACGACATCTTCTTCAGAGCCTTCAACATGTCATTGATGAAGACGAACATCTTGCCAAGGCCATTCCCACACCCCCACTTCTTGCCTTCAAACAACTGCGCAACCTCAAACAGACCATTGTCCGTAGCAAACTACCCAGCCTTCAGGAGAACAACGAACACAACACCACACAACCCTGCCACAGCAACCTCTGCAAGACGTGCCAGATCATCGACAGGGATACCACCATCACATGTGAGAACACCACCCACCAGGTACATGGTACATACTCTTGTGACTTGGCCAACGTTGTCTACCTCATACGCTGCAGGAAAGAATGTCCTGAGGCATGGTACATCGGCGAGATGTAAGTACATCTGTCGTACAGATGCTATGACAACAGATGAACAGACACCACGCGACAATCACCAGGCAGGAGTGTTCCCTTCCTGTCGGGGAACACTTCAGCAGTCAAGGGCATTCAGCCTCCAACCTTTGGGTAAGTATTCTCCAAGGTGGCCTTCAAGACACACGACAACGCAGAATCACTGAGCAGAAACTGATAGCCAAGTTCCACATGCGTGAGGACGGCCTCAATTGGGGTCTTGGGTTCATGTCACACTAAATGTAACCCCCACCATTTTGCCTGGGCTTGCAAAATTCTACTAATTGTCCTGGCTTGAGACAATTCACACCTCTTTAATCTGTGATTATCCCTCTCTCCACTCGTATTGTCTGTACCTGTAAAGATTTGATTACCTGTAAAGACTCGCATTCCAACCATTATCTTGCAATTGCGTCTCTGTCTATATATGCCATGTTTGTGAACCCAACTCTCCACTCACCTGAGGAAGGAGCAGCGCTCTGAAAGCTTGTGATTCCAAATAAACCTGTTGGACTTTAACCTGGTGTTGTGAGACTTCTTACTGCCCCAGTCCACATCTTTATTAACCGAGGCATAAAATTTAAGAACAGGGAGGTTTTGCTGAAACTGTATAGAATATTGGTTAGGCCACAGCTAGAGTATTGTGCAGTTCTAGAATCCAGATTATAGGAGGGATGTAATAGCATTGGAAAGGGTGCAGAGGAGATTTACTAGGATCTTGCCTGGGCTTGAGAGTTTAGTTATGAAGAGAGATTGGATAGACTGGGCTCAATTTCTTGGAGCAGAGGAGACTGAGGGGGGACATGATTGAGATGTATAACATTATGAGGGGCGTAGACAGAGTAGACAGGAAGAAACTTTTACCCTTGGCGGAGGGAGCAATGACCAGGGGGCATAAATTTAAGCTAAGGGCCAGGAGGTTTAGAGGGGACGTAAGGAAAAATGTTTTCACCCAGAAGGTAGTGGGAGCCTGGAACTCACTGCCTGAAATGGTGGAGGCAGAGACACTTATAACATTTAAAAAGTATTTAGATGTTCACTTGCGATGCCAAGGCACACAGGGCTATGGGCTAAGTGTTGGAAAATGGAATTAGAATAATTACGTGATTGTTTTTGACTGACACATATGATGGGCTGAAGGGCCTTTTCTGTGCTGTAGACCTCCATGACTCTATGGGTGGGATTTTATGGCCTTGCTCGAGCGAGACCGGAAATTCCTGCCCGAGGTCAATAGACATTTCCGTTGTCTGTTCCTCACTGGCTCCGGTTCCGTGGCGAGCGGGGTGTAGAATTCTGGCGTTTGATTCTATTAAGTAAACACTTACATTGTTTTGCTTTTTCATTTCTTCACTGAAGGTGCTGTTTCTTGCCGAGGTCTAGTGCCATTAAAGCTGGCAGTCTAGGATTTGATCCTTTGACCTTTTGCATTGGCATAGTAATACATTGAAAGGTTGGAGGCAGTACAGAGGAGGTTTACTAGGATGATCCTGGGTATGGAGGGACTGCCACATAAGGAAAGATTAAACAGGTTGGGTCTGTTCTTCTTGGAGTTCAGAAGAATTAGAGGTGAACTGATTGAAACATATAAAATTCTTGATGGGTTAAACAGGGTAAATGTTGGGAGAATATAGGGCCAGAGATTAAGAAGGAATTGAGAAAGAATTTCTTCTCTCAAAGAGTGGTGAATCTTTGGAAATCTTTACCCCAGGAAGCCATGGAGGCTGAGCCCTTGAACATTTTCAAAACTGAGATCAATAGGTCTTTAGGGCAATTAAGGGTTATGGAGATGAGACAAGAAATTGGACGTAGTGAGTATTAGATCAGCCGCAACAAGTTAGTCATCTCCATGAACAATTTCCACCATTTACTTAGATCATGTTGATCTGTACCTCATCTTCCTTTATCTGCCTTATCATGTCCCTCAGTACTCCTTGCTTAACAAAAATCAGTTTGAAAGGTCCAATTGTCCCAGCATCCAAATCCATGGTGGGGAGAATTCCAGAGTCCTTTGAACAACTTTGAATTACTCTATTTTGCACCAAACATTTTCCATGAGTTAAAATAAAAGCAACATTCAGCAAAGCTCAAAAATCCAGTTAATACAGAGCAGTAACCCTCCTCTTTGAGTCAGACAACACCATTTTAGAATGGTGGTTGCAAAGGAAATTATGAATCTAAGAGACAAAACCTTGCAATGGTGACAGGAAATAAATAATCAAAACCTTAAAATGTAAATATGCATTTGTTATGTGAAATAATAGCTAGTTTAACTGCAATGCAAGTTTAATTTTGTGGCCATGATGTATGATGCCATATTACAAATTTATAACTCATAACAAGCCAGATATTCATTTTTCCTTTTATTGCAGTAACATGCAAACACACAACCTTCTATTTATTTGGATATTTGCTAAAGTGAAGAATTGTTGGCAGCCTTGAACAAATGCTGTGTATTGACAGACTTACTGGAACGAAAAGTTCTTCTGCATTGCTGAAAGTGTCCACTAGATGGGGATATAGTCCAATTTATTGAATCAGTTGAGGTTTCAGCAGAGTGGGAACCAAGAGGAACGATTTTGAAAGTGGTGAAATGTTAAATATCTCCAACAGCCCTGACACAGTATCTCTAATATCTTGAAATTACAGCATGGTTTTGATACATCAGTATCATTTTTGTGGACAAAGATCTGCAATCCAGACAGGACGGGAATCAATCAGGAAATAGCATGTGTTCCTGCTAACACAATGAAATAAAGCAATCTGCATGCAACATGTTTCTGCAGTACAGGAATGACAGTAATACAGCAGAACCTCGACTAGCCATCCTCTCGGTAATTTGAGAAGTATTCCCTGGCTTTAGTAAGGCTTTTAAAATTGACGGCTCTGCTCATCTGAAGCTCGCACAATGGAGACTGCTGGAGCTGGGCTTTGGTTTCAGTGCTTATTCTGGGGTTTGGGTGGTAGCTGCTGAGTGCTTTTGGTCACCTCGCTTGCATTATGCCCAGATCCTGTAACTGGAGTCACAAGTAGGTGTGGGGAGAGCTGCAAGGCAATCGGTCACCTTATTGACGTGCTTATCACTACAGGCAGGAGTAATAGTGTAGAAGACACTATTGTGTAGGTGGATGTGGAAAGGCAGAGCAATTAGCAGTGTGAAGTAATTTGGTGATTCAGTTATCTATCAATTTCACTGAGGAAAGCGCTCACTTCATTATGAAAGATCATTGCGCTTCCATTATCTTTGTTGTTCATTGGTTTTATTGTTTAAATTGAAGTATGAAATATTGCTGAATTTAAGTTATAGAAACATTGGCACCTCAGGAACAACAGAATGCCAGACTCCCTAATGACTATAGAAAAGTTATGCTGCATTATATGGAGCAGATTCAGTTGCTGGCTTATACCGAGTTATCTGATCTCAGTCAGAAGGGCTACGAAATTAGACCCAACACACTTTGGACCACATAGGATATTCATTCGAATATCAGTTTGGTTTCCAATCCTAACTGTTATCATTATTAGAATATGGATGACAGTTGATCTAGCTCGGCTGTGATAGAAGGAAAGAATAAAGAGAAAGACTCTTGCATTTATATAGCACCTTTCACAATCACCTGACAAGCCCTTTATAGTCAATTAAGTACTTTTTGAAGTATGTTTTGGTCCCTTTTATTCTGGAAAGTTAGCATTGCTGGCTAGGCTAGTGTTTATTGCCCATCCCTAGTTGCCCTTGAGAAAGCGGTGGTGAGCTGGCTTCTTGAACCGTTGCAGTCCATGTGGTGTAGATACACCCTCATTGCTGTTAGAGAGGGAGCAATAGTGAAGGAATGGCACTATATTTCCAGGTCAGAATGATGAGTGATTTGGAGGGGAACTTCCAGATGGTGGTGTTCCCATGTGTTCACTTTTGTAAGAACCATGACAGCCAATTTGTGCACAGCAAAATCGGGGAAACAACAATATGTAAGAGCCAGATAATCTGTCTGACATTGATTGAGAGATAAATATTGGCCAGGACACTGGGGATAACTTTCCTGGTCTTCTTCAACATAGTGCCATGGTATATTTTACATCCACATCAGAAGACAGGCAGGGCCTCAGATTAATGTTTCATCTGAAAGATGGTACCTCAGTATCGCATTGGAGAGTCAGCCACAATTCTTATGTTCATATCATGGGAAATGAACCCACAACCTTCTGGTTAAGGGGGAAGAGTGCTACCAGCTGAGACAGGGCTGATACACATATAGTCGCCGAGCCGACAACTATTCACTATATTGGCTGATGCACAAAAAAACAATCATTGTGCTTGGTACTGGAGGAGTTCTGGAGTACCTCAGCATGGATCCCATTTTTTGGATAAACCAGGAAAGAAAATTGAGGAGCCATAACTGATATGATCGGTTAAAGCATAACAACATCAATACATATTTGCCAGGAAGTTTAAATTTTGGTTGGAAGAATTTGGAAAACCAGACAATAAAGGGATTAATCTAAGGACTAACATTCCTTACTGATTCAGGAGTTGACATGTATAGTCGATACAGAACAGGAATGTACTTGGATTATAGTTTAACGTATAATTGACCAAAGACACTGTAACCTCCAGTCATAGAATCCTACATGCAGAAGGAGGCTATTTGGCCCATCAAGTTAGTACTGACCACAATCCCACCCACGCCCTATCCCTATAACCCCATGCATTTACCCTAGCTAGTTCCCCTGGCACTAAGGGGCAATTTGGCATGGTCAATTGACCTAACCAGCACATTTTTCAGAATGTGGGAGGAAACCAGAGCATCTGGAGAAAACCCACGCCAACACGGGGAGAAAGTGCAAACTCCACAGCGACAGTCACCCAAGCCGGGAATTGAACCATGGTCCCTGGCGCTGTGAGGCAGCAGTGCTAACCCCTGTGCCACCGTGCCGTCCCATGTTTGGACAAAAGTTGTAATGAGGACAGGAGCTGAGTGATCCTGTCAGAACCTAAACCGAGCACCTGACCTGTTGGTTGTGTTGCCCCAATCTTTGTGTGGTAGGTGGGGGGCTTTGGATATGAATGAGTCTATCACCCCACATAAAATTCAGTCCATTGTGTTCACTTTTCATTGCCTCAGTCATTATAATGGCAGGCAGAAGCCAATCTGATTTTTAAAACAAAAATAAACCTATTCTCAGTTTGACATTGCATAGAATTAAGGAGAGGTTATTGATAGTTTATGGAGATTCAGAGCATGAACTGCAAAGACAGGAGTTAATTTTCACTCAATAACTGCCCAAAGATCACCAGGTGGGGCTGGGGAGAGGGGGGTAACCAGCAATGATAGAAAAGCCTCCAGTATCTCAACTTTGCAATTAAATTGACTGTTCCGTCATTTTATACATTTTCCTGTTCTATATTTAGCATTTTCTTTAATTATACATCTAAGAAACATAGAGAGATTTGCATACATATATTTTTGCTTCATTTACACAAAATATAGGTAAAGCGATCACAGAGTGAAAACCCAGCAATTGCCTCTTGGAATTCAATTAGTGTTTCATATCACTGAAAACAACAAAGGAACAAATTGACAAAAATATTGCTATCAATTTGTCTAATTCGTTTCAGGAAAGAGCGATTGAACTCTCTCTCTTTCTCTCTACTTTTACCCATTCTGCTTGCTAATGCCCTCCCACTATTTTTCCCATGCAGGAGATGTGTCCTCCACACCTTTGCAGTTCCCTTACCTTGGAATCTTGCAAATAATAAAGTTGCTGTCCAGATCGTGTCTACTGCTGGTTGTAATTATTCCATTTAATTCTATATTTGGCATCTGTAACCTTTTATGAGTGTATGTTGGTCACGTTTCCCAGAGCAATAGCCAGATCTATGTATATAGTTACTTCCTGGAATGGTCATAACATAACATTTTTATGCCCACATGCCTTAAATGTAATACCAGAATTGAATTTATGTCCCAATGCAGAGGATTTTCCTTGATTCAGTCACAATAGGAAAATCTGTATCTTTTTATTCATTCTGGGGCATGGGCATCGCTGGCTGGCCAGCATTTATTACCCATCTCTCCTTGTTGTTGAGAAGGTGATTGTGAGCTACCTTCTTGAAGCTCTGCAGTCCGCATGCTGTGGGTTGATCCACAATGCCGTTAAGGGAGGGAATTCCAGGATTTTGACCCAGCAACTGCAAAGAACCAGCGGTATATTTCCAAGTCAGGATGGTGACTGGTTTGGAGGGGAACTTGCAGGTGGTAGTGTTCCTATGTATCTTCTACTCTTGTCCTTCTGGATGGAAGTGGTTGTGGGCTTGGACTAAGGACCTTTGTTGCAGTGCATCTTGTAGATAGTACACACTACTGTTACTGAGCGTCAGTGGTGGAGGGAGTGGATGGTTGTGGATGAGGTGCCAATCAAGTGGGCTGCTTTGTCCTTGTCAAATTTGTCAGTAATATTTGTAAATGGTGCAAAATAAAGCCCAGTGATCACGAGGCCAAATTCTTCACTTTGCTTCTTTCCAGTTGCATGAGTGTATCCAAGCTGGAGCTGCACAATAGTTTATGCATTTGAGCTAATAATGTAAAACCTTACTTGCTCTTAATATTAAATATGTACCTTAAATAATAACTCGGGAATTGATGTTGCACATTATTTTGCGTCCTGCAAACATCCCAAAGCACTGAATGTACGGGGAATAATTTTCGTAAAGAGTGCCTTTGGTACATTGGCCTTTATAAATCGGAGTATCGAGTATAAAAGTTGGAGTGTTATGGTAAGGTTAAATGAGGCATTGGTGAGGCCGAATTTGGAGTATTGTGTACAGTTTTGGTCACCTAGTTACAGGAAGGATGTAAATAAGGTTGAAAGAGTGCAGAGAAGGTTCACAAAGGTGTTGCCGCGACTTGAGAAGCTGAGTTACAGAGAGAGATTGAATAGGTTGGGACTTTATTCCCTGGAGCGTAGAAGATTGAGGGGAGATTTGATAGAGGTGTATAAGATTTTGATGGGTATAGATAGAGTGAATGCAAGCAGACTTTTTCCGCTGAGGCTAGGGGAGAAAAAACCCAGAGGGCATGGGTTAAGGGTGAAAGGAGAAAAGTTTAAAGGGAATATTAGGGGGGGCTTCTTCACGCAGAGAGTGGTGGGAGTGTGGAATGTGCTGCCGGATAAAGTGGTAAATGCGGGGTCACTTTTAACATTTAAGAAAAACTTGGACGGGTTCATGGATGAGAGGAGTGTGGAGGGATATGGTCCAAGTGCAGGTCAGTGGGACTAGGCAAAAAATGGTTCGGCACAGACAAGAAGGGCCAAAAGGCCTGTTTCTGAGCTGTAATTTTCTATGGTTCAATGGTTCTATCCACATCAGAGGACAGGCAGGGCCTCAGATTAATGTTTCATCTGAAAGATGGTACCTCAGTATCGCATTGGAGAGTCAGCCACAATTCTTATGTTCATATCATGGGAAATGAACCCACAACCTTCTGGTTAAGGGGGAAGAGTGCTACCAGCTGAGACAGGGCTGATACACATATAGTCGCCGAGCCGACAACTATTCACTATATTGGCTGATGCACAAAAAACAATCATTGTGCTTGGCACTGGAGGAGTTCTGGAGTACCTCAGCATGGATCCCATTTTTTGGATAAACCAGGAAAGAAAATTGAGGAGCCATAACTGATATGATTGGTTAAAGCATAACAACATCAATACATATTTGCCAGGAAGTTTAAATTTTGGTTGGAAGAATTTGGAA
Source organism: Mustelus asterias (assembly GCF_964213995.1). Lineage (NCBI taxonomy): Eukaryota > Metazoa > Chordata > Chondrichthyes > Carcharhiniformes > Triakidae > Mustelus > Mustelus asterias. The sequence continues at coordinate 55,525,809 of NC_135802.1, forward strand.
AACCAGACAATAAAGGGATTAATCTAAGGACTAACATTCCTTACTGATTCAGGAGTTGACATGTATAGTCGATACAGAACAGGAATGTACTTGGATTATAGTTTAACGTATAATTGACCAAAGACACTGTAACCTCCAGTCATAGAATCCTACATGCAGAAGGAGGCTATTTGGCCCATCAAGTTAGTACCGACCACAATCCCACCCACCCCCTATCCCTATAACCCCATGCATTTACCCTAGCTAATTCCCCTGGCACTAAGGGGCAATTTGGCATGGTCAATCGACCTAACCAGCACATTTTTCAGAATGTGGGAGGAAACCAGAGCATCTGGAGAAAACCCACGCCAACACGGGGAGAAAGTGCAAACTCCACAGAGACAGTCACCCAAGCCGGGAATTGAACCATGGTCCCTGGCGCTGTGAGGCAGCAGTGCTAACCCCTGTGCCACCGTGCCGCTCGGATGCTTGGGACCAAGTCATTTCTGGATTTCAGAGTTTTCTGGATTATGAAATGATATTAGGATGCCTAACCGTAGTATGTGAACCAGGAAACACCCTAGAAATAAATATTCGCCTCAAGCATAAAATAGTAATAAAATATTGTAAAGCTGTAATACAAGTTGTTTGGCTTATTCAATTAATGAGCAGAGTTTTCCGGTCCCCCAGTGGCAGGTTTCATGGTGGGAGTGGGACCAAAAGCTGGATTCCTGCTAGCGGAGTAACAGCTCAGAACTTTCTCCTCACCGCTTTCCTGGTGGGCTGATGGTGGGTCGACTTTCCCACTGATCCATGTCGGGAATTCCATCTGCACGTTATGAATAGCCATTGAAAGGACAACTCACTGGAATCACGTTCCCAGTCTTAATTGTCTGCCACACCAGCGGGAAATTATTTGTCTAAATCATGACCAAATATAAGTGGCGTGCAGCTCTTCACGCTCTCTTCACCTGTGACGTTGAGGTAAGTGCAACATTCAAAGCCTACCTGCAACATCGCTGCTCCAGTTCATCAGCAGTGCCAGTGTTAGCCGACACTGGGATGTATCTAGTTGGGCTGTAAACGGTGTGGATCTGTGTTACTCGCCGTGGCTGCTGCGCGACTCTGCCAGGACACCATTGTGTGCTGTGAGTCTCAGGCAGGACTGTACTCGAAAACAGAGAGCATCATACTGAATGGTGTGAGGGTGGTGGGTCATATGGCAGAGACACAAGGGTGAAGGGAGTTTGGTAGGGTTGTAAGGTTTGATGGCAGGCAGGCAGAGGCAAGATAGGGAGTGGGGGAAGCTGGAGACCAACGTGGAACTGTAGAACAGGAGTGGGAGTTGATTTGTGTGAATGGGAGAGGATGCATTTAGAATCTAGAATTAAAAAGATGTAGGGATGGGGGGAGTTAGTGAGGGTAGGGTTGTACAGAGACTCATGAGTGGTGTAGGGGATGTTGTGGGGGGGGTGGGGGGGGACAGCTTGCACAAGATGGACAGGTTGCACAGAGACTCATGAGGGGGGTGGGGAAGGAAAGTGGTTTTGTAGTCATTCATTAAGGAGCTGGAGAGCTGAATTAAAAACAGTCATAGTCCCTGGACTGATGCCAAGAAGTCTGGGTGACAGATTAAAGGCAGTCTTGGGTTTTGTGAGCCATATTGTTGGGCTATGCATGACACACACATCATATTCCTGCACCAGGGGGAGTCAAGAAAGAGCATGTGCGTTGAATGGGGATCAGGCACAGCTTGGTGTGCCGGGCATAGCATAGACTCAAACAGCAGGATGGGTGAACCGTTAGCTACCCCACCATGTGTTTGAGAGAGCTACTTGTGGCTGCATAATTAATTTGATTCCAAGTATAAGATTGGACAGGATTTCCTGACCCCCGAAGATCAACAGAAAACAAGCTGCTAATCCTGCCTGTCATTGTACCTAGTCTCCAGAGCTGAAACAATTTAGCCTCATATATTTCCATGTTCCTGCTTTCAAAGTACTGTACTAAAACGTCGCTGTGTGTTGCGTGGGTTGGTGCAAAACATTTCCAGACAACTTACGTTTCTGAACAGTAGATCTCCAGACTGGAGAACTACAGTACATTAACTTTCTTTGACCATAATGATCAAAGTAGTTAAATCTTTAGGGATGACGAGTGTTTCTGTACTGAGCCTAGTCAATTCCAAGCTCTGAGGTTTCTACACTTCAGACTGTCCAGTGAGCAAAGATGTTTCCTTTTACCAGGATTTATCTTAATGTTTGTTTATAACACCCAATGTTATTAAAATTGAAAGGTATCTCGCTTTTCAAAGAACAAAGAAGATTTGCTTGGTCCCTTGGTATAATGTAATCACATATTAAATGATTTTATGTATAGGAAGTTGGATAATCTGCAGATTTATAGCAAGTTATCATTTTGCAAATTATATCTTTATAGCTGGTGATATTAAATAATTCATACATAGATATTATAAAATTTGACATAGGACATTAGAGAAACTGATGGGAAAAGTCCTGTGAGATTAGGATCTTGGACTAGACATTCTGGTGAAAATGTTTACTTTTGATGATAAACCCATTTATCACACTGTATTAATAAAACTGCATCAAGTTACCATTTTTAATAATATCAAAGAATATCTTTAAAGCAAATCAAACCACTCTAATTTACCACTCAAGTACAGAATTTTAAAGCGAAATATTAAAAAATATATTATTTTCGAAAATGCTGCCTGATTGTACTTATTTTACATTTGGTGATGGGCAAATAGTGGAAACTTGAGGAAAATAACTTCTCAAAACGAATGTAATTTTGGATGAACGTCAGCTCTTTTCTCTCCTTACAGGTGCTGCCAGACCTGCTGAGATTTTCCAGTGTTTTCTCTTTTGATTTCAGATTCCAGCATCTGCAGTAATTTGCTTTTATCCAGTAATTTTGGATGAGCTTTACCCCTGAATCGCTAATAGCACCAACATGAAAATTCTACCTATTTCTCATATAAGCAAAGACCAGTAGAGGGAGTGCTGAGCCATTATTGAGATAGATGGGATTCATGGCCATTCATGGATTCATGGATTACCATGGATTCATGGCCATTCCTGTAATCTATTTTGGAGTTTTGGGTGTTTAAGAGTGTTCATTACTTATTTAGAAGCTAAAAATACCAATGAAAACACATAGGTAAAATTATGTTCTGGCAACACACTGTTTCTAAATCCCTTCAAAAACCCCATAATGTACCAGGTTGCAATAATTAGTTCTTTAAGAACATAAGAACATAAGAAATAGGAGCAGGAGTAGGCCATCTAGCCCCTCGAGCCTGCCCCGCCATTCAATAAGATCATGGCTGATCTGATAGTGGTTTAGTTCCACTTAACTGCCCGCTCCCCATAACCCTTAATTCCCTTATTGATCAGAAATCTATCTACCTGTGGCTTAAACATATTTAATGAGGTAGCCTCCACTGCTTCAATGGGCAGAGAATTCCAGAGATTCACTACCCTCTGAGAGAAGAAGTTCCCCCTCAACTCTGTCCTAAACTGACTCCCCCTTATTTTGAGGCTGTGTCCTCTAGTTCTTGTTTCCTTTCTAAGTGGAAAGAATCTCTCTGCCTCTACCCTGTCTAGCCCCTTCATTATCTTATATGTTTCTATAAGATCTCCCCTCAGCCTTCTAGACTCCAACGAGTACAGGCCCAATCTACTCAATCTCTCCTCATAAGCTAACCCCCTCATCTCCGGTATCAACCTGGTGAACCTTCTCTGTACTCTCTCCAAGGCCAATACATCCTTCTGCAAATAAGGGGACCAAAATTGCACACAGTACTCCAGTTGCGGCCTCACCAGTACCTTGTACAATTGCAGCAAGACCTCCCTGCTTTTATACTCCATCCCCTTCGCGATAAAGGCCAACATTCCATTTGCCTTCTTGATCACCTGCTGCACCTGCAAACTGAGTTTTTGCGATTCATGCACAAGGACTTCCAGGTCCCTCTGCACAGTAGCTTGTTGTAATTTTTCACCATTTAAATAATAGTCCATTTTACTATTAATCCTTCCAAAGTGGATAACCTCACACTTGTCAACGTTATACTCCATCTGCCAGATCCTCGCCCACTCACTTAGCCTATCCAAATCTCTCTGCGGACTTTCCGCGTCCTCCACGCAATTCGTTTTCCCACTCATCTTTGTATCATCCGCAAACTTTGTTACCCTACACTCGGTCCCCTCCTCCAGATCGCCTATGTATATGGTAAACAGTTGAGGCCCCAGCACCGATCCCTGCGGCACGCCACTAGTCACCAACTGCCAACCAGAAAAGCACCCATTTATTTCAACTCTCTGCTTCCTGTTAGATAGCCAATCCTCAATCCACGCTAACACTTTACCCCCAACTCCGTGTACCCTAATCTTCTGCAGCAACCTTTTGTGAGGCACCTTATCGAACACCTTCTGGAAATCCAAAAACACCACATCCACCGGTTCCCCTCTGTCAACCGCACTCGTTACATCTTCATAAAAATCCAGTAAATTTGTCAAACACGACTTTCCCTTCATGAATCCATGCTGCGTCTGCTTGATCGAACCATTTTTTTCCAGGTGTCCTGCTATTTCTTCTTTAATGGTGGATTCCAGCAATTTCCCAACTACGGACGTTAAGCTAACCGGCCTGTAGTTACCCGCCTTTTGTCTACCTCCTTTTTTAAACAGTGGCGTCACATTAGCTGTTTTCCAGTCAGCCAGCACTTCCCCAGAGTCCAGCGAATTTTGATAAATTACAACCAACGCATCCGCTATTACTTAAACAATCATTTGGGAATCATGAAAATATAGAACAGAAACATTTCCTTGCACTTACAAGCACAACATTGTTGAAAAACAGATGATTTTTAAAAGGAAAATTTAACCTGATATGTGTCCTATCCAAGGATGCAAGCCATCACCCATCTTTTATGAGTATGTGAACATGTGGTGTTTATGTTTCTTGTGCTGGAGTGTACTGAAATAGGTGCACAATGCATTATAGAGTCATAGATAGAGTTATGGAGGTTTACAGCATGGAAACAGTCCCTTTGGCCCAATTTGTCCATGCCGCCCTTATTTTAAAAAAAAACCCTAAGCTAATCCCAATTGCCCGCATTTGGCCCATATCCCTCTATACCCATCATACCCATGTAATTATCTAAATGCTTTTTAAAAGATAAAATTGTACCCGCCTCTACTACTACCTCTGGCAGCTTGTTCCAGACACTCACCACCCACTGTGTGAAAAAATTGCCCCTCTGGACACTTTTGTATCTCTCCCCTCTCACCTTAAACCTATGCCCTCTAGTTTTAGACTCCCCTACTCTTGGGAAAAGATATTGACTATCTACCTTGTCTATGCCCCTCATTATTTTATAGACCTCTATAAGGTCACCCCTCAGCCTCCTAAGCTCCAGAGAAAAAAGTCCCAGTCTGTTGAGCCTCTCCTTATAACTCAATCCATCAAGTCCCGTTAAGTTATAAATATTGTAACTTGATTTAATTTGCCAGCAATTTATAAGTGACTTAATAAACCCACTTTTGCATAGATAAGACTTAACCAGTTAAGGCAAATAGAGCTCTTTGGATAGCTAATTTTAGAAAAATTATTAAACAGTATACTTAAGACAATGAGGATAGATTAAGAGATTCTCCTTGGAGAGAAGAAGGATAAGAGGAGATTTGGTAGAGATGTTCAAAATCATGAGGGTGCTGGGCAGTGTAGAGAAACGGTTCCCCCTCATAAAAGGATCAAAGACGAGAGGCGCAGATTTAAAGTGACCTGCAGAAGAAGCAAATGTGATGTGAGAAAAAAAACTTTCACACAATGAGTTTTGAATGAACTAGGATTGTTTACACTGGGAAGGCGGGGAGGGGGGAGCTGAGGGGAGACCTGATAGAGGTCTACAACATTATGAGAGGCCTTGACAATGTGGATAGTCAGAGGCTTTTTCCCAGGGAGGAAGTGTCAATTTGTAAGATGCAGCAAATCCATCATTTGGATGAACTCAATAGGATACACGGACATTATATTAAACCTGATACAACATGGCCAATTTCAAGTGGGACAATGGACATTTTAAAGGCAGTATTATTTTAAAAGGTTACATTCAAGCAAAATGGTTGCAAACCAGACATCAGAATATACAACACCACCAGACCATCCGGGGAGTGAACAAAGGGGCCCATGGCAAATCTATCTGACAAGATTGTGCAGAGGGGTGTCGATAGCCCTGACCAGGACAGGAGCGACAATGGAAACGGTAATGAGTTTTACCCCAGCTATATAGAATAATGCCTCCACTAATGGGAAAACATTTAGCAGTTCCAGGAAACCACCTTGGGACACTTAGCAGCCCATCAGATACCTCCTAAAACAGTTTGGGTTCTTTGTCATTGAAACTGATCAGATCAGTTTCATCCTCTAAGCACTTTGCACCCCATAGTTCTGAAACTAACCAATGGGAGGAGTCAGCCAATTTGATTAAGCGAACTACCTTTTTAAAACATATCGAACTCTGGCCAAGAACACACAAAGAGGAGAGGTGGTTAACCTTTCAGCAGTTAACTCGGAAAGGCGTTCTGTGAGGTTTGGGGCAGGAGAGTTGTGAAGTCGGGAAGGAGTGAATTCAGGTGTCCAGCCAGACAACTACTTTGTGGCAGAGGAAGGAACAAGAAAGATCCAGCAGCAAGGCAAGACATCAACTATTTTCTCAGCAGCAGCAAGGACCTTTTGTTTTTAGAATGATCCGAGGAGTGGTGAATATATTCTCTCAGCCTTTAGAAATCCCCCAATTAGGTAAAGGTTGTGGAGGGGTCTAGGATTCTTCTTGTTTTTGTGTAAATTGTGTAAATCGTGTAATGCTAAGAATTTACATTGTGCCGTTATAGTTCTCTTTCCATAGCATAGTATTGTAGTGTGTGTGTTTTATTGACTGAGTTTGGTTGGAGTTATTCTTGAATAAATTATTTTTAAATTAACTTTGATTAGTCTCTCTCTCATCGTCCATCTTGGTGAGTTACTAAAAAGCCAGAACATAATTCTGAGGTACAGAACCTAAAGGGGCCGAGCACTTCGAAACTGCTCACTCAAGGGGGTCCACTGGTCAGGAATAAACAGTGGTCCCTCTCTCTTTCTCTCTCTCCGTCTCTCTTGTGAAGCTGTCCCAGTGTGGCACTTCTGGGTTGTATTTTACTACCAACAAGAAAGAGAGACACATGGTCGTAGGTGGCAGCCAGGGTAACTCGTGTGGCATAAGGGTGAGCTCATTGGTCAGGAATAAACAGTGAGTCTTTCTCCCTCTCTCTTGCGAAGCTGTCCCAGCGTCACACTTCTGGGTTGTGAGTTGAACACCGGCAGGAGAGACACCCACAGTTATCAGTGGTATCCGAGACCAGTCTGTGTGGAGAGTAAAAGGACCTTGACAAATTACAAAGGGGAACAGGTTCAAGGTGAGAGGAAGAAAGTTTAAGGGAGATGTGCAGGGGAAGCTTTTCACGCACCAAGTGGTGGGTGCCTGGAACGCACTGCCACAGGAGGTGGTGGAAGCAGGCGCATTAGCAACATTTAAGAGGCATCTGGATGGGTACATGAATAGGGAGGGAATAGAAGGATATGTACTGAGTAAGGGCAGAAGGATTTTTTTAGTTGAGTTAGAGCATCATGATCAGCACAGCCTTGGAGGGCCGAAGGGTCTGTTCCTTTGCTGTACGTTTCTTTGTTCTTTGAGTGGTTTGGGTCTGAAATGCACTGCCCGGAAGTGTACTGGAGACAGGTTTAATTAAGAGGGCATTAGATTATTATTTGAATAGAAACAATGAAATGGGGTGCAGGGAAATGCACTAAGTCATAATGCTCTTCTGGAGAGCTGGTGCAAACACAATGGGCCAAATGGCCTCCTTCTACGCTGTAACAATTCTGTGATTCTGTAAATTGCTTTTACAACTTTGACTGGTTGCGCTGTCTGTTGAAGTGTAGCCTACTTTCACCCTCTCAGGTCTTAGGTCTAGATCTTGAACCTACTTGAGGAGATTGACATGTGGTTTGTAATAAAAGTCTTCAAAGTCTGGCTAGCAATGCAACCCAACAGAACCCTTGCTTTTAACTTCTAGATCATCATGCTTTGGCAAAGTCAGGCTATTGTTGACTTAATGATTGGTTTGAGCTGTTCTGAGGTAAATTTAATTTGTTCTTAATTACATCTTCCGGTTGATGACACTTGGTTCAAAAGGATGGTAATGTATCATCCATAAAAAACAATGGCTTCAGTCTACCAGTTATAATCGGATTTTAGTCTGTTTATTAAGCCGGACTTCTATAAGACCATGATGTACTGAACCTTACCAGTGTTCCAGAAAGATTCCTTTGTTTAAACAGTATTTAGCTGAAATGCATTTTCTGGAGGTGTTTACACATATATAGTTAATATTTTAAATGAAAACCCAGGCTTTCTAATATACTTATAAATTACATTAATTCACAAATTATACCATAATTAATGTTCATTACATGTACAATCATGTTTCATGACTGAGTACTAATTAATATAATAATTTGATCAATATATATAGTTAATTCAGAAAACAAAATGGCTTCTTTAGTCACATGTTGGTACTAAAATGACTTCCTTGACCTTGTTAGTTCTTACAGTAAATATAGTATAAAAATGACCAAGTTAAACTAAATTCTAATGACCCAGGCTGACCGATAATATAATAGAACAACAAGAACAAAGAACAATACAGCACAGGAACAGGCCCTTCGGCCCTCCAAGCCCACGCCGCTCCCCGGTCCAGGATTGAATCCTGAATCCAGGATCCCCGCCCAATTTTCCAGCCTATCCACCGAGTTGTCCCTCACAGCTACGATGCTTTGTTCATCACAACCTATTAGCTCACCCCCACCCCCCCATTCCAGACCATGTGATCTCCAGGGAGAGGCGAAAACCCAGAGTGAAAACCCCAGGGCCAATATGGGGAAAAAAAAAATCTGGGAAATTCCTCTCCGACCCCCTGAGGCGATCGAAACGAGTCCAGGAGATCACACTGGCCCTGATTGGAAAATGCTTCCCAACCCTATTCATTTCCACTTCCACGAACACCATATGAATTCCCTGCCCTCGAGACAGTTCCCAACTATCCGCAGTCTCGCTCTGTACTGGCACCAGCAAGTTGATCATAGAATGAAGCCTTGAAACGAGAAACAAAGAACAATTAGCCCGCGCCGCTCCCTGGTCCAAACTAAACCACTCTTTTGTATCCCTCCATTCCCACTCCGTTCATATAGCTGTCTAGATAAGTCTTAAACATTCCCAGTGTGTCCGCCTCCACCACCTTGCCCGGCAACACATTCCAGGCACCCACGACCCTCTGTGTAAAATATGTCCTTCTGATATCTGTGTTAAACCTCCCCCCCTTCACCTTGAACCTATGACACCTCGTGAATGTCACCACCGACCCGGGGAAAAGCTTCCCACCGTTCACCCTATCTATGCCTTTCATAATTTTATACACCTCTATTAAGTCTCCCCTCATCCTCCGTCTTTCCAAGGAGAACAACCCCAGTTTCCCCAATCTCTCCTCATAACCAAGCCCCTCCATACCAGGCAACATCCTGGTAAACCTCCTCTGCACTCCCTCCAAAGCCTCCACATCCCTCTGGTAGTGTGGCGACCAGAACTGGACGCAGTATTCCAAATGCGGCCGAACCAACGTTCTATACATCTGCAACATCAGACCCCAACTTTTATACTCTATGCCCCGTCCTATAAAGGCAAGCATGCCATATGCCTTCTTCACCACCTTCTCCACCTGTGACGTCACCTTCAAAGATCTGTGGACTTGCACACCCAGGTCCCTCTGCGTCTCTACACCCTTTATGGTTCTTCCATTTATCGTGTAGCTCCTCCCTACATTATTCCCACCAAAATGCATCACTTCGCATTTATCAGGATTGAACTCCATCTGCCATTTCCTTGCCCAAATTTCCAGCCTATCTATATCCTTCTGTAGCCTCTGACAATGTTCCTCACTATCTGCAAGTCCTGCCAGTTTTGTGTCATCCGCAAACTTACTGATCACCCCAGTTACTCCTTCTTCCAGATCATTTATATAAATCACAAACAGCAGAGGTCCCAATACAGATCCCTGCGGTACACCACTAGTCACAGGCCTCCAGCCGGAAAAAGACCCTTCCACTACCACCCTCTGTCTTCTATGACCAAGCCAGTTCTCCACCCATCTAGCCACCTCCCCCTTTATCCCATGAGATCCAACCTTTTTCACTAGCCTACCATGAGGGACTTTGTCAAACGCTTTACTAAAATCCATATAGACAACATCCACGGCCCTTCCTTCGTCAACCATTTTGGTCACTTCTTCAAAAAACACCACCAGGTTAGTGAGGCATGACCTCCCTCTCACAAAACCATGCTGACTATCGTTAATGAGTTTATTCCTTTCTAAATGCGCATACATCCTATCTCTAAGAATCTTCTCCAACAACTTCCCCACCACGGACGTCAAGCTCACCGGCCTATAATTACCCGGGTTATCCTTCCTACCTTTCTTAAATAACGGGACCACATTGGCTATCCTCCAATCCTCTGGGACCTCACCTGCGTCCAGTGACGAGACAAAGATTTGCGACAGAGGCCCAGCGATTTCACCTCTCGTCTCCCTGAGCAGCCTTGGATAGATTCCATCAGGCCCTGGGGATTTGTCAGTCTTTATATTCTCTAACAAACCTAACACTTCCTCCTTTGTAATGGAGATTTTCTCCAACGGTTCAACACTCCCCTCCGAGACACTCCCAGTCAACACATCCCTCTCCTTTGTGAATACCGACGCAAAGTATTCATTTAGGATCTTCCCTACTTCTTTGGGCTCCAAGCATAAGTCCCCACTTTTGTCCCTGAGAGGTCCGATTTTTTCCCTAACAACCCTTTTGTTCCTAACGTATGAATAAAATGCCTTGGGATTCTCCTTAATCCTGTCTGCCAAGAACATTTCGTGACCCCTTTTTGCTCTTCTAATTCCCCGTTTGAGTACTTTCCTACTTTCTTTGTACTCCTCCAGAGCTCCCTCCGTTTTTAGCTGCTTGGACCTAACATACGCCTCTCTTTTCTTTTTGACCAGTCCCTCAATTTCCCTGGTTATCCACGGTTCTCTAATCCTACCCTTCCTATCCTTCTTTTTTACAGGCACATGCTTGTCCTGTAGCCCTAACAACCGTTCCTTAAAAGACTGCCACATACCAGATGTGGATTTACCCTCAAACAGCCTCTCCCAATCAAGAGCTGCCAATTTCTGCCTGATCCCAATAAAGTTAGCCTTCCCCCAATCCAACACCTTACCCTTGGGACACCACTCATCCTTTTCCATCACTATCCTAAAGCTAACAGAATTGTGGTCACTATTTGCCACATGTTCCCCTACCAAAACTTTGAAGACCTGACCGGGCTCATTCCCCAGTACCAGGTCCAGTATAGCCCCCTCTCTAGTCGGGCTGTCTACATATTGTTCCAGCGAACCCTCCTGTACACATTTTACAAATTCCTCCCCATCCAGAGTCCCTGCCCTCAGCGATTTCCAGTCTATACCAGGGAAATTGAAGTCTCCCTCTACAACAACCCTATTTTTCCTGCACCTATCCAGTATCTCCTGACATATCCATTCTTCCACTTCCCTTGGGCTGTTGGGGGGCCTGTAGTACACCCCCAACATAGTGACTGCGCCTTTCCTGTTTCTAAGCTCCACCCAGAGTGACTCGTTACACGACCCCTCTGAATTGTCCTCCCTCTGCACCGCTGTAATATGCTCTCCAACTAATACCGCTACTCCCCCACCTCTTTTGGCCCCTCCTCTGTCTCGCCTAAAACACTTGTACCCTGGAATATTCAGCTGCCAGTCCTGTCCCTCTTTCAACCAAGTCTCTGTCACCGCAACCACATCCAAATTCCTCGTGCGCATTAAGGCCCCTTAGGCCTTAAGGACAACTTAGAGTCATAGAGGTGTACAGCATGGAAACAGGCCCTTCGGCCCAACTTGTCCATGCTGCCCCTTTTTTAACCCCTAAACTAGTCCCAATTGCCTGCATTTGATCCATATCCCTCTATACCCATCTTACCCATGTAACTGTCTAAACGCTTTTTAAAAGACAAAATTGTACCCGCCTCTCCTCCTACCTCTGGCAGCTTGTTTCAGACACTGACCACCCTCTGTGTGAAAAAAATTGCCCCTCTGAACCCTTTTGTATCTCTCCCCTCTCACCTTCAATCTATGCTCTCTAGTTTTAGACTTTGGGAAAAGATATTGACTATCTAGCTGATTTGTGCCCCTCATTATTTTATAGACCTCTATAAGATCACCCCTAAGCCTCCTATGCTCCAGAGAAAAATGTCCCAGTCTATCCAGCCTCTCCTTATAACTCAAACTATCAAGTCCCGGTAATATCGTAGTAAATCTTTTCTGCACTCTTTCTAGTTTAATAATATCCTTTCTATAATAGGATGACCAGAATTGTACACAGTATTCCAAGTGTGGTCTTACCAATGTCTTGTACAACTTCAAAAAGATGTCCAAACTCCTGTTAAGATAATGTTTAGTGTTCTGAGACAATAACTCTGGAAGTTGCCAGGTGTTCTCCTAGAAACCTGTTGTAACTTCAATGAAAGTCTGGTGGACTTAAACAGTGAACAATAGATGTGCTAGGTATTTATTTTAGGATTTACAGCTAACTATAAGATTTGTCTCCTGAAAGGCAAATGGTGCCAAACAGCAAATTGTGAGCAAAGCCAAAAGTGGGGACAGTCTATAACTGGAGTTTCCTATTCTCTGATCCAGTTGGGACTCATTTTTGGTGAGATTAGGCATACCTGTCTAAGTCAATAGATTAGCTCCACCTGGGTGGTGTGGGGGGAGGGGAGGAGTGGGGAAAGGGAGAGGGGGTGGTGTGGCACACAGAGGTGATGTGTGGGTTACAATAGGGATTCAAGGCAAATGGAAGTGGAGTGGCTGCACTCCTGAAGGAAAGGGAAGGTTTAAAAAGTAATGAATGGGGCCCGAGAGAGACTTAAAGGAGAATGATGGGAGAAGGGTGAAGCCTAGGTAACCCTGGTGCTGGAGATCCTAGCCGTGAGGATGGGGGTTACTGAAGACGTACATGGATGCAAACATCTGAGGGTCTATGCAAATTATGGGACCTCACACAAACACTGCAAATGCCTGTGATGAATGTAATTTCAGTGTAACTGCTGGAAATGTATCCTGAAGATTTTTGTAGCAAGTATGAATATTCCTGTGCATTTAGACAGATGTACATTCTCTTTCTGTGGATGCGCACCAAGTTTAAAGTGCACTGTAGGTCAATGAAGCCAAGTGTTAGCATGGTTACCTTATCAACCGTGTATAGGCCAGCTATGTTACAGGATAATCAGAAGCCCTTTTAGTACCTGATTACGAGCCACCTGGTGCTTTGGCACTTCCAGCATGTCATGATCTGAGCAATGGGAGTGGGGAATATTTAATACAATGAGCTGAGCTTGCAACACACCACAAAGTAGGTCGAAAGCACCATCAGCATGTACAACACCCAGGTAATAGTGGTCAAAACAGATAGAAATGAGTTGCCTGGGCTTTCTGGACTGGATTGTCAGGACCTATGGGTGGCATACAGCCCCTAATAGTTTGGACACTAACAGCAAGAAAATAGTTTTGTTGTGGGCATCTATATCTTTAATATTGCATATTGTCAAGTGCTCAATCTGATCATGGACAATAAACAAATGTTTCCTAATTACCTCTAATTACAAAAGATAAGGTATGAGTATAGCTGGTGTATCAACTGTTCCACATCCCAGTGGGAGTTGTTAAGCTTGATTATTCCCTTCTGTCTGGAGTGGATTCTGACCAGCTGATTTCCTTGCAACTCCCTGCATCCTCATGCAGCCATCTCACCTTTACCACAGAAAATACTTAATTAAGATGCTACTAAAATCAATTGATAGAGGCTATTAAGGAATAATGTCAAGATGGTTTTAATTAGAAATATTGCAATTGACACATTTCTAAGTCCATTGCTTTATTTCTATTGTTTTTAGGTAATACTAACTTAAAAGGTTCAAATTCAAATTGTTGCAGTGTGTCACTTAAGCAGCCATTTCTAAGTTTTGATCTTGTGAAAACAGCAAGAATGCCGGTTTGGTGCACATTATGAAACACTAGTTTGTTCTTGTTGTCCAGCATTTTTGGGGGAGGAGAAGATTACATTATTACTGATGTCATTGATTGTGGAAGTTAGCTGTTCCTACCCTTCTGGTGGAAGTGGTGACTACGTAATGCGCAACGACTTCCCTCCCTGACACCTGGAGCGAGATTTTCATGTTGGAGGCAGGAAAGGGGGGATGGAACTAATTCTGTTACAATCACACTTCTATTTTAAAACCACCAGCAGGTGGGTTCTTCTTGGGGTCCAAGCCCAATGTGGCAGAGTCAAGAAGAGAGCGAACAGGTTAAAAGCCTTCCCTCCATTCTCAAAGATCTTCTACTGAATATTTCCAAGGCACAGTAAGAAGTCTCACAACACCAGGTTAAAGGCCAACACGTTTATTTGGTAGCAAAAGCCACTAGCTATCGGAGCGCTGCCCCTTCGTCAGGTGAGACTCACCTGATGAAGGGGCAGCGCTCCGAAAGCTAGTGGCTTTTGCTACCAAATAAACCTGTTGGACTTTAACCTGGTGTTGTGAGTCTTCTTACTGTGTTTACCCCAGTTCAACGCCGGCATCTCCACATCATGACTTCCAAGGCAACCAGTAGCTCACCTGTATTCGGTTGAACTTTCTGAAATCCTTTCTCACTACATTCGTCCCCTCACCCTCTCATCATTTTATGTATAGAACTCACAAGCCCTGTTAGCTATTGAATAGCCCATAAAACGTGCTGAATAAACAAATTCTTCAAAGCAATTGTATAAACAATGTTAAGCATTATAAAATCATTGGGCAGTTGGATTGCAGCCAAGAGCCCATAAAACACCCTAAGTAAACAAATGGACTTCAGATCTACTATCTCAATAGTTGTCTAGACTGTATACACTTGGTTATCATACTAGGCTACACTTTCAATTGTGTGAAATGTACCCTTTTTATCAATCAGATAAACTTTTTAAATTCATTTCAAGACTTTTCCACATTTACAAGGTTGATCTTTTACTTGACGGCTTGCCTGTTGACAGGAGTAACAATCTGGCAAACACATTGTTTAACCAGTATTTACATCTTTCAATCACAGCATTGTATTAACACACTTTTCTGGACATGGATATAAGTTATACTACAGCATCTACTGATGAACGATAAAGGAGGCAAGCAATCCAGATCCAGGGGAATGAGAAAGGACCATGATTGTTGGCAGGTAGACAGAAGTCCAGCTCTGTGGCTATTGTGGCTATAGAAGGTAAATGGCCCTTTTATATGCTATTAATTAATATAAACCCAGCAAGTGAAAACTAGACAAAAATATTTAACTTTTTTCACCCTCTGCAGTGATTAATATTGCACCACTCTGTGTGCATTCTTCTTGTCAATCCTATACAGAATAGCAGACGCTCATGTCAAAACCCAAATCTAGATTCAAATGAAAATTCACCCACCACTCAGGAACATATCAGGACATAAATCCAATGGACTTCCATCAAATTTCTGCTTCCTCCCGAGGATATATAAGTTCATTTGAATTGATTTAAACAGAAAGTAATTAAATGCTGATGAAGGTACACCATTTACTCTGAAAAAACAGCAGGCCTTGCAGCATCTGTGAAGAAAGAAACTGTTAATGGGCTGAATTTTCATCCTGAGTTGGAAGGGGATTTGGTGGCAGGCAAGCCGGGAAAATTGCAGGACTGAGCGGCATGCCAATTTCCTGAAGAGTTCCTGCCTCCCAGCGACTTTAGTAGTGGTGACTTCTTGGGGACTGTGGCAAACCACCCAAAAGTGGCGGGTAGTAAATTGAGGCAGTTAATGAGCCACTTTCCAGCTCGCTGCAGGGCTGCATGAGAATTTTGAGGTGACACATAATGAATCTGCTAGGTTACCAGAAAGTTCAAGGAGACGAGGATGTATCCGCGATAGTTACCTCGAACAGTATGTAATGGAAGCTACAAGGGAGCAAGCTATCCTAGATCTGGTCCTGTGTCATGTGACAGGAATAATTAATAATCTCATAGTTAAAGATCGTCTCGGAAGGCGTGATCACAGTATGGTTGAATTTAAAATACAGTTGGAGGGTGAGAAGGTAAAATCCAATACCAGTGTCATGTGCTTAAACAATGGAGACTACAATGGGATGAAGGAGGAGTTGGCTAAGGTAGACTGGGAGCAAAGACTTTATGGTGGGACAATTGAGGAACAGTGGAGGACTTTCAAAGCGATTTTTCACAGTGCTCAGCCAAAGTATATACCAGTGATAAGGAAGGACTGTAGAAAAAGAGATAATCAGCCATGGATATCTAAGGAAATAAAGGAGGGTATCAAATTGAAAGAAAATGCGTACAAAGTGGCAAAGATTAGTGGGAAACTAAAAGATTGGGAAATCTTTAAAGGTTAACAAAAAGCCACGAAAAAAGCTAAAAGAAAAGTGAGATAGATTATGAGAGTAAACTAGTTCAGAATATAAAAACAGACAGCAAAAGTTTCTACAAATATATAAAATGAAAGAGTGGCTAAGGGAAAAATTGGTCCTTTAGAGAGGGGTCTCCAAACTTTTCAGTACGAGGGCCACATCGTATATTTTACACATTTGCGGGGGCCAAAGAAAAAAAATTAGTTTTATAAATGAACTGGCGATGATTATGTCTGTGAGATCGAATGAAATTCACTGTTGAAACAACAGGTTTCAGAACGCAAGACATATCCACATATTTTCCACACAATGCTTGTTGATGGATAATGCAATGCAGAAACATGGGCTTTGAGAATCCACCAACCTCACAAGCTTTTGTGATTTGTCCAACCAAACCTTTCTTCACCCCAGACATGTTCTTTCCTCCATCAATTGTCACGCGTTGCAGTTTATTCCACTCCAGGTTATATTCTAACACAGCTTTTTGCAATTCTTTGAAGATGTCTTCTCCAGTTACTGTGCTGTGCATGCTATGCACTGATGCTAATTCTTGTGTCACATTAAATTCACTGTCAACGCCATGGATGAATACTAGGAGTTGTGATGTGTCACACACATCAGTCGATTCATCAAGTGTGAGAGAATACAACTGAAAATTTCTTGCTTTGTCTGCAATTTGATGAAATATATTGCTTCCTATATCCTCAATTCTATGAGCAACAGTATTTGGCGCAAGACTGATGATTTTGAACAGATTTGCTTTTTCTGGCATAACTCTTCCACTGCTTCCATTATACACTCTTTGATGAGATCTCCATCGGTGAATGGCTTTCCACTTTTAGCCAGCACATAAGCTAGTTTGTAACTGGCCCTGGTTAAAGCTTGGTTTTCAGTTATCTTCCGCGTAAAAAAAGCTTGTTGGGAAAGCAACCTGCGTTGCATTGATTCAAATTTTTCCGAATGCTGTGTTCCTGTGAATTGGAAATAACTTGGTTCATGTTTGGTCTCATAGTGCCGACGTACATTGTACTCCTTCAAAACTGCAACAGTTTTGTTGCATATGACACACAAGGCTTTATCACCTGCTTGTACAAAGAAGTACTTTACACCCCATTCTTCATTAAACAGGGGGCACTCACTGTCCACTTTTCTTTTCTTTTTTCCTTCCATAACTGAATTGGTCTGAATTGCCGCCATCATTGTCATTGTTCTCGCTCATTTCAGACAGAGGGAGCTTACGGATTGGATAAAGCAGCTGTCACTCAGTCAATGCAGAGCGACAATTGGATAACAGATGCCTCAATTGCTAATTCATTTAATGAACTGTCAGTCACAGGACGGCAGCTCTGATTGGACAATAGGCCGGTAAAGAGGGCGGGGATTCCCATGGGTCCATCAGACACCGCGTGGAGCGGCTGCAAATGTCCGGCCTGTGGCTTCCGTCCCTGCGTCCGGATCCTGAATCAGCGGCAGGGTTCCGGACACGGGAGTGTTTTCGGCAGCGGGAATCCCGTCTTGCCCCACTGGCTGCGGGCCAGATGTTAGCCCACTGTGGGCCGGATGTGGCCCGCGGGCCATAGTTTGGAGACCCCTGCTTTAGAAGTTGAGAAGAGGGATTTAATAATGGGAAATGAGGAAATGACCAAGGTATTGAACAGGTTTTTTTGTGTCGGTCTTCACAGTGGAAGACACAAATAACATGCCAAAAATTGATGACAAGGAGTCTATGGCAGGTGAGGACCTAGAAACTATCATTATCACTAAAGAGGTAGTGTTGAGTAAGCTAATGGGGCTAAAGATAGTCAAGTCTCCTGGCCCTGATGGAATGCATCCCAGGGCACCAAAGGAGATGGCGGGGGAAATAGCAAATGCACTAGTGGTAATTTAACAAGATTTGCTGGACTCTGGGGCGGATTCCGGCAGACTGGAAAACAGCAAATGTGACGCCACTGTTTAAAAAAGGAGGTAGACAAAAGGCAGGTAACTAACTATAAGCTGGTTAACTTAACTTCTGTAGTGGGGAAAATGCTTAAATCTGTCATCAAGGAAGAAATAGCGAGACATCTGGATAGAAATTGTCCCATTGGCAGATGCAGCATGGGCTCATGAAAGCCAGGTCATGTTTAACTAATTTACTGGAATTCTTTGAGGACATTATGAGCATGGTGGATACGGGGAGCCGGTGGATGTGGTGTATCTGGATTTCAAGAAGGCATTCGACAAGGTGCCGCACAGAAGGCTGCTTGCTGCATAAGATAAAGGTGCATGGTGTTACGGTTAATGTATTAGCATGGATAGAGGATTGGTTAGCTAACAGAAAGCAAAGAGTGGGGATAAATGGGTGTTTTTCTGGTTGGTGATCAGTGCCTAGTGGTCAGGGATCAGTGTTGGGACTGCAGTTGTTGTAATTTACGTGGATGATTTGGAGTTGGGGACCAAGTGTAGTGTGTCAAAGTTCACAGATGACACTAAGATGAGTAGTAGAGCAAATTGTGCAGAGGACACTGAAAGTCTGCAGAGGGATATAGATAGTTTAAATGAGTGGGCAAAGGTTTGGCAGATGGAGTACAACGCTGGTAAATGTGAGGTCATCCATTTTGGTAGGAATAACAGCAAAATGGACTATTATTTAAATGGTAAAAGATTGCAACAAGCTGCTGTGCAGAGGGACCTGGGTGTCCTTCATTGCTAGAGGGATAGAGTTTGAAAACATGGTGGTTATATTGCAGCTGTATAAGGTGCTAGTGAGGCCACACCTGGAGTACTGTGTACAGTTTTGGTCTCCTTACTTGAGAAAGGATATCCGGGCACTGGAGGGGGTGCAGAGGAGATTCACTAGGTTGATTCCGGAGTTGAGAGGGTTGGCTTATGAGGAGAGACTGAGTAGACTGGGGCTATATTCATTGGAACACAGAAGAATGAGGGGAGATCTTATAGAAACATATAAGATTATGAAGGGAATAGATAAGATAGGAGCAGGGAGGTTGTTTCCACTGGCGAGTGAAACCAGAACTAGGAGACATGGCCTCAAAATAAGGGGAGCAGAATTAGGACAGAGTTGAGGAGTGTAAAGGTCCTTTTACTCTCCACACAGACTGGCCTCGGATACCACTGATAACTGTGGGTTTCTCTCTCCTGCCGGTGTTCAACTCACAACCCGGAAGTGTGGCGCTGGGACAGCTTCGCAAGAGAGAGGGAGAAAGACTCACCGTTTATTCCTGACCAGTGAGCTCACCCTTATGCCACACGAGTTACCCTGGCTGCCGCCTACGACCATGTGTCTCCCTTTCTTGTAGGGAGTAAAATACAATCCAGAAGTGCCACACTGGGACAGCTTCACAAGAGAGAGAGAGAGAGAGGGACCACTGTTATTTCCTGACCAGTGGACCCCCTTGAGTGAGCAGTTTCGAAGTGCTCGACCCCTTTATGGTCTTTGCCTCTTAGTCATTTCAGGGAGGGGCATCTCTGAAACAGCTCTCACCCAAACACTCGACCAGCCATTTGCTGTTAAACTGCCCCCTGTTGGGGAACTGGGGTTGACTGGAAAATTCAGGGTAGCTTCATTTCACAGTGCATAACAAGGTTCTTAATGGGTCTAATGGGTTGCCTGCCTCACAAGGGTCAGGTAGCCCTCCCAGGTCCCGAACCCACCTCAACAAAGGTGCCAGAAATGGGGTTGGGAAACCAGCACAACAGCCGATGGTGGAATCCTTTTCAGCTTTCCTGACCACGAGAGGGCCCAAAGTTTCAGTCCCCTGTTTCTCTGTCCACAGACATTTTATACATATATAAAGAGGAAGATGGTAGCCAGGGAGAGGGTTGGCCCACTGAAGGACAGGGGAGAGAGTCTATACGTGGAGCCAGAGGAAATGGGCGAGGTATTAAATGAGTACTTTGCATCAGTATTCACCAAAGAGGAGGACTTGGTGGATGATGAGACTGGGAAAGGGTGTGTAGATAGTTTGAGTCATGTTGAGATCAAAAAGGAGGCGGTATTGGGGTTCTTGAGAAACATTAAGGTAGATAAGTTCCCAGGGCCTGGTGGAATATACCCCAGAATATTGAGAGAGGCAAGGGAGGAAATTGCTGGAGTCTTGAGAGAAATCTTTGTATCCTCAGTGGCTACAGGGGAGGTTCCAGAAGATTGGAGAATAGCCAATTTGTTCCTTTGGTTAAGAAGTGTAGCAAGAATAATCCAGATAATTACAGGCCGGTGAGCCTTACATCAGTGGTAGGGAAATTATTGGAGAGGATTCTTCGAGACAGCATTTACTCCCACTTGGAAATAAGTGGACGTATTAGTGTGAGGCAACATAGTTTTGTGAAGAGGAGGTCGTGTCTCACTAACTTGATCGAGTTTTTCAAGGTAGTAACAAAGATGACTGATGAGGGTAGGGCAGTGGATGTTGTCTACATGGACTTCAGTAAGGTCTTTGACAAGGTTCCTCATGGCAGACTGGTGCAGAAGGTGAAGTCGCATGGGATCAGAGTGAGCTGGCAAGGTGGATACAGAACTGGCTTTGTCATAGAAGACAGAGGGTAGCAGTGGAAAGGTGCGTTTCTGAATGGAGGGCTGTGACAAGTGGTGTTCCTCAGAGATCAGTGCTGGGACCTTTGCTGTTTGTAATATATACAAATGATTTGGAGGAAAATGTAATTGGTTTGATTAATAAGTTTGCAGATGACACAAAGGCTGATGGATTTGTGGATAGCGATGAGGACCGTCAGAGGATACAGCAGGATACAGATCAGTTGGAGACTTGGGCGGAGTGATAACGGTCAAGGACAGTAGTGGGAACTTGTGTATGGAGTCAGTAGAGATAGGCGAGGTGATGAATGAATACTTTTCTTCAGTGTTCACCAAGGAGAGGGGCCATGTTTTTGAGGAAGAGAAGGTGTTACAGGCTAATAGGCTGGAGGAAATAGATGTTCGGAGGGAAGATGTCCTGGCAGTTTTGAATAAACTGAACAAAGAACAAAGAACAATACAGCACAGGAACAGGCCCTGCGGCCCTCCAAGCCCGCGCCGCTCCCCGGTCCAGGATTGAATCCTGAATCCAGGATCCCCGCCCAATTTTCCAGCCTATCTACATACCAATATCCTATCCACCGAGCTGTCCCTCACAGCTGCGATGCTTTGTTCATCACAACCTATTAACTCACCCCCACCCCCCCATTCCAGACCATGTGATCTCCAGGGAGAGGCGAAAACCCAGAGTGAAAACCCCAGGGCCAATATGGGGAAAAAAAAGGTCGATAAGTCCCCTGGGCCTGATGAAATGTATCCTAGGATTCTTTGGGAGGCAAGGGATGAGATTGCAGAGCCTTTGGCTTTGATCTTTGGGTCCTCGCTGTCCACGGGGATGGTGCCAGAAGACTGGAGAATGCCGAATGTTGTTCCTCTGTTTAAGAAAGGGAATAGAAATGACTCTGGTAATTATAGACCGGTTAGTCTTACTTCGGTGGTTGGTAAATTGATGGAAAAGGTCCTCAGAGATGGGATTTATGACTATTTAGAAAGATGCGGATTAATCCGGGATAGTCAGCACGGATTCGTGAAGGGCAAGTCGTGCCTCACAAATTTGATAGAATTTTTTGAGGAGGTAACTAAGTGTGTTGATGAAGGTAGGGCAGTTGATGTCATATACATGGATTTTAGTAAGGCGTTTGATAAGGTCCCCCATGGTCGGCTTATGATGAAAGTGAGGAGGTGTGGGATAGAGGGAAAGTTGGCCGATTGGATAGGTAACTGGCTGTCTGATCGAAGACAGAGGGTGGTGGTGGATGGAAAATTTTCGGATTGGAGGCAGGTTGCTAGCGGAGTGCCACAGGGATCAGTGCTTGGTCCTCTGCTCTTTGTGATTTTTATTAATGACTTAGAGGAGGGGGCTGAAGGATGGATCAGTAAATTTGCTGATGACACCAAGATTGGTGGAGTAGTGGATGAGGTGGAGGGCTGTTGTAGGCTGCAAAGAGACATAGATAGGACTGAAAGCTGGGCTGAAAAATGGCAAATGGAGTTTAACCTGATAAATGTGAGGTGATTCATTTTGGTAGGACTAATTTAAATGTGGATTACATGGTCAAAGGTAGGGTTCTGAAGACTGTGGAGGAACAGAGAGATCTTGGGGTCCATATCCACAGATCTCTAAAGGTTGCCACTCAAGTGGATAGAGCTGTGAAGAAGGCCTATAGTGTGTTAGCTTTTATTAACAGGGGGTTGGAGTTTAAGAGCCGTGGGGTTATGCTGCAACTGTACAGGACCTTGGTGAGACCACATTTGGAATATTGTGTGCAGTTCTGGTCACCTCACTATAAGAAGGATGTGGAAGCGCTGGAAAGAGTGCAGAGGAGATTTACCAGGATGCTGCCTGGTTTGGAGGGTAGGTCTTATGAGGAAAGGTTGAGGGAGCTAGGGCTGTTCTCTCTGGAGCGGAGGAGGCTGAGGGGAGACTTAATAGAGGTTTATAAAATGATGAAGGGGATAGATAGAGTGAACGTTCAAAGACTATTTCCTCGGGTGGATGGAGCTATTACAAGGGGGCATAACTATAGGGTTCGTGGTGGGAGATATAGGAAGGATATCAGAGGTAGGTTCTTTACGCAGAGAGTGGTTGGGGTGTGGAATGGACTGCCTGCAGTGATAGTGGAGTCAGACACTTTAGGAACATTTAAGCGGTTATTGGATAGGCACATGGAGCACACTAGGATGATAGGGAGTGGGATAGCTTGATCTTGGTTTCAGATAAAGCTCGGCACAACATCGTGGGCTGAAGGACCTGTTCTGTGCTGTACTGTTCTATGTTCTATATGTTCTATAACAGATGGAGTTTAATTCAGACAAATGTGAGGTAATGCATTTTGGAAGGTCTAATACAGATAGGAAATATACAGTAAATGGCAGAACCCTTAAGAGTATTGATAGGCAGAGGGATCTGGGTTTTCAGGTACACGGGTTACTGAAAGTGGCAATGCAGGTGGAGAAGGTAGTCAAGAAGGCATACAGCATGTTGCCTTCATCAGCCAGAGCATTAAGTTTGAAAATTGGCAAGTCATGTTGCAGCTTTATAGAACCTTAATTAGGTCGCACTTGGAATATAGTGTCCAATTCTGGTCGCTACACTACCAGAAGGATGTGGAAGCTTTAGAGAGGGTACAAAAAAAGATTGACCAAGATGTTGCCTGGTTGGAGGGCATTAGCCAAGAGGAGAGGTTGGAGAAACTTGGTTTGTTCTCATTGGAATGATGGAGGTTGAGGGTCATCTTGAAAGAAGTCTACAAGATTATGAGGGGCATGGACAGAGTGGATAGTCAGAAGCTTTTTCCCAGGGTGGAAGAGTCAATTACTAGAGGGCATAGGTTTAAGGTGCGAGGGGCAAAGTTTAAAGGAGATGTACAAGGCAAGTTTTTTACACAGAGGGTGGTGGATGCCTGGAACTCGCTGCCTGGGGAGGTAGTGGAAGCAGATATGATAGTGACTTTTAAGGGGCATCTCGACAATGAATAGGATGGGAATGGAGGGATATGGGGGTTTTAGTTCAGTTGGGCAGCATGGTCGGTGCAGGCTTGGAGGGCCGAAGGGCCTGTTCCTGCGCTGTAATTTTCTTTGTTCTTTGTTCTTCTTTGTTCTTTAGATGTTGTCAGACCTATTGAATGTTTCCAGAGTTTTCTGTATTATTTCTGATATCCAGCATATGCAGTATTTTGCTTTTTTATCCAGTCCACGTTCTCCATTTAGATATAGGTAATGTTTTGAAAGGTATCAGCAGGAGCAGGTAAGCAAATAGCCAGGAGACACAGGCCCAGATCTTTGGGCCCCTGGATAGTCAGAGACTGGACATAAGCTTGCATTCCCAAGATATGCTTTGGGACCCCTCAGAGGTCCCAACGCAATGACTCCATGGGAATCTCCTGGGAATCATAGAATCTTTACAATGCAGAAGGAGGGTTTTCGACTTGAATTTCATATGGGAAATCCCCCTGTTCCCTGGGTCAGAGATTTTGGACAGTTCTGGCATACTTACCCAAATAGTTACTCAAGAAATGTTAGACAGAAAAATCCTCGTCTAACTCCTGAACAAACTACAGAGATGATTCCCCCTCAATCCCTCACACTGACCCCTCAATTCTCACCTCAAACCGCAACTCTCCCCTTGACCCTCAACTCATCCCCAACCCTCTGACTTCCCTGACCTGACTAGCCCCTACCATATGACTATACCCTGACATCAAACTCCCCATCATGACCTGACGACCTCCAACCACCCGACCTCCCCACCCACCCGATTACCCCAACACTCAGAGCTTTTCCTGACCCCTCCTACTTCCCCTAATCTCCGAACTTAACCCAATCTGACCTGACTTGACCTCACCACCTTACCCAGCTGTCACCCGACTCCCTTACCCAACCAACCCCCTCACCCAACTGTCAGCTTTACCCACTTAGCTTACCCTGCCTCCCCTACCACCTTACTTTCTCTCATTAGCTTTACAAAGAAGCCTAGGGACATTGAATCCCTACTTACCAGAATATGGAAGCTAATGCTGTCAAAGGGGGCATGGCTTCTGCACAGATTATCTCAGCTGCTCCTTCCGAGGTTTCCTAGTCAGTTTGGAAGGATCCTCCATTGGAAGTTTGCCCAGAAAAACCAGAGGAAGGTAAGTGTGTATTTTTTTGCCTTATCAGGCATGGCATTCTGACCTTGAGTGGAAGTTTTGGGACAATTCCCTTCGGCCCTCCAAGCCTGCACTGACCATGCTGCCCGATTGAACCCTCTACCCTTCCATGGACCATATCCCTCCATTCCCATTCTATTCATTGTCAAGATGCCCCTTAAAAGTCACTATTGTATCTGCTTCCACTACCTCCCCCGGCAGCGAGTTAAGAAGCACCCCTTAAGAAGCCTTTCCTTCCATTGCCTTTTTTTTCTTTATTCTCCATGGGATGTGCGCATTGCTGAAAAGGCCAATGTATTTTGTCCGTCCCTTGCATCTGAGTGGCTTGCTAGTCCATTTCAGAGGGCATTTTTAAGAGTCAGCCACATTGCTGTGTGTCTGGAATCACATGTATACCAACCAAGTAAGGATTTCCTGCCCTAAAGGACATTACTGAACCTGAGGGATTTTTAAAGCAATTGGTTTCATGGTCACAATGACTGGGACTAGCTTTATACTCCAGATTTATTAATTGAATTGAAATTGCACAGCTGCCATGATGGGATTTGAACCCATTTTGAACACCAGGGAATTATCCTGGCTCGCTGAGTTCCTAATTAAGTGACATTACGACTATGCCACCATCTCCCCTTTTCTATTTATTCTTCACCACTTGGTTCTTCATCTAAGTTTGACCTGGTCTGAAGAATGTGGAGTAACTTTGTGAGCTGAGGGATTGGGCGATTAGACTGATGAGGTAACTTTTGGGAGAGTGCTAGGCTGATCTATTGAAAATCATAAGACCATAAGACATAGAAGCAGAATTAGGCCACTCAGCCCATCGAGTCTGTTCCGCCATTCAATCATGGCTGATATTTTTCTGATCCCCATTCTCCTGCCTTTTCCGCATGACTCCTGATCCTCTTATTGATCAAGAAGCTATCTATCTCTGTCTTAAAGGCACTCAATGACCTGGCTTCCACAGCCTTCTGTGGCAAAGAGTTCCACAGATTCACCACTCACTGGCTGAAGAAATTCCTCCTCATCTCTGTTTTAAAGGATGTCCTTTTAGTCTGAGGTTGTGCTCTCTGGTTCTAGTTTTTCCTTCTAATGGAAACACCTTTTCCACGTCCACTCTACCCAGGTCTTGCAGTATCCTGTAAGTTTCAATAAGAGCCCCCCTCAACCTTCTAAACTCCAACGAGTACAGACCCAGAATCCTCAACCGTTCCTCATAAGACAAGCTCTTCATTCCAGGAATCATTCCTGTGAACCTCCTCTGGACCCTTTCCAAGGCCAGCACATCCTTCCTTAGATATGGGGCCCAAAACTGCTCACAATGTTCCAAATGGGGTCTGTCCAGAGCCTCATACAGCCTCAGAAGTACATCCCTGCTCTTGTATTCTAGCCCTCTCAACATGGATGCTAACATTGCATTTGCCTTCCTAACTGCCGACTGAACCTGCATGTTAACCTTTAGAGAATCTTGAACAAGAACTCCCAAATCCCTTTGTGTTTCTAATTTCCAAAGCATTTTCCCATTTAGAAAATAGCCTATGCCTCCATTCCTCCTTTCAAAGTGCATAACCTCACACTTTTCCACATCGTATTCCATCTGCCACTTCTTTGCCCACTCTCCTAACCTGTC
The DNA here is from genome assembly GCF_964213995.1 of Mustelus asterias. Classification (NCBI taxonomy): domain Eukaryota; kingdom Metazoa; phylum Chordata; class Chondrichthyes; order Carcharhiniformes; family Triakidae; genus Mustelus; species Mustelus asterias. The sequence continues at coordinate 55,552,734 of NC_135802.1, forward strand.
CAGGTCCTCTGCAGCCCCCCTGTTTCCTCAATACTACATGTCCCTCTACATATTTTTGTATCATCTGCAAACTTAGCAACAGTGCCTTCAGTCCCTTCTTCCAAATCATTAATGTATATTGTGAAAAGTTGTGGTCCCAGCACCGACCCCTGAGGCACACCACTAGTCACCAGCTGCCATACTGAAAAAGACCCCTTTATCCCCACTCTCTGCCTTTTGCCAGTCAGCCAATCCTCTATCCATGCCAGGATCTTACCCTTAACACCATGGCTCTTAATTTATTTAACAGTCTCCTATGCGGCACCTTGTCAAAGGCCTTCTGGAAATCTAAACCTGTACGTCAATTTGTTTTCCTTCCTTATATCCTAAAAATCTGCCAATTAACCAGAGAGCATATATTCAAACCATCAATATTCTCCTGAATTCGTACACTCATGGACTTATGTTACTTTTTCCTATCCAATTCAAGTGAAGGAATATTTGGTAAGTTACAAAGTCCACATTACTAAACACATCATAAACTTATATCTGGGGCCCTTCTTGAATTTTAAGGGTGAGGATTTTGCGGGCAGTGTTCTTATCTTTGCTGCTCTTGGCTAATCATTTTTTGTTTCCAATGTTGATATGTATATTTTATTATTTTAGTCAGAACAACAGGACCAAAGACACATGAGAGCTCTCGTAAGATTTAGAAAATTAACCATTATCCGTGAAATGAATATATTTGATTGCTTATTCAAAATAATTCTGTTAATCTTGTACAGTAAGAAATACTGCCAGTGCACCTGTGGATGATTGTACCAATCTTGATAACAGTTTTTAATTTTAAAGGCTATTTGAAGTGAGCTGGTTATGTTAGAAGTGGCTGGTGTTCCTGTATGAATTATTGCAGATGGGTTGTCAAAGCTCAAGTATGAGCAAATGCTAAATTATGCATGCGTTATTTTTGACTATGTCTTGCAAACCTCAATCTGCAAGACAATAAGTTGCAATCCCTAAGGGTCCAAATGGAGATATAGGAAGGATTAATATAATGGCAAAAGCAAAGGGTAACAATATCCAGTGGCTTGTGGCAAAAGCATACAATTTTAATTCATACTTGAATTGTGCAATTTGGATTGAATTCAGGATCTTTTGTGAGAAACGTGGATAACTATAAAATCATAAGCTGCAATGTAGGAAGCTGAAATTCAAATATATTTCTGGAAATTAGGTCAGGTAGTTGCGGGTCTTTCTTGGGTGCCATTCAAATAGCAGGCTAAACTTAAGTCCGTCATTGGATCTGTTAATCCAAATCTCAAGTCACAAGCTGTTAAATATAAATCACATTGAGAGACATGATTGGCAATGCCAGCTGTCTACCCACTTTAAATTACATATTAGATGCCAATCTTCATAAAATAGGATACACTCAAACGTCAATTTCCAAATAAAGCCAGGGAGCATTCCTGGTGAATCCCTGAATGGGCCAGAATGTGCACTGGATCCTGGTCTCGCTGGGAGTTTACTCCTGTATGGGAGAATGCCTTCTTGTGTAGAGTTGGTAAGGAAATGAGCAAATCATCTGCCCTTTCTGCTCTGTGAATTATCTGTGCTTGGAGGGCTTTCAGCCTTTTCTATGAATTTCATTTAGAGACCCCATCATGACTTCTGCTGAGGCCTCAGGTAGCTATTGTTGAGGCAGTGGATATATCAAGAAACAACAGAGTGCGTTGGACAGAGCAAAATCTATGAGTCTCCCACAATATCCTGGCTGTAGCGATGAAGACTTATGCTCCAGATCTGGCTTCTAGTCAAGTTGTTTCAATATAGCTACAACGCTGGCATCCAACTGACAATTTAGAAAATTGTTCACAGAAGTCCTGTCCACTAAAAAGCAGAATAAAATCCAATCTGGTCAATACGCCTCATCAAAATCAACTTTCAATTATGATGCAAGTGATGGAACGTGTCATTGACAAAACAGGTGGCACTTACTCCACAATAACCTGCTCACTGATGCTCAGTTGGGGTTTCACCAGGATTCCTTGGCTCCAGACCTCAATGCAACCTTTGTAAGGAATAGAAGAACTCCAGTAGTGAGCTGAGAGTGATTGCCTTTGACATCAAGATAGCATTTGAGTGAGTGTGGCATCAAGGAGCCCTGACAAAATTGTAATTAATTGGGATCAGAGGAAAACTGTCCATTGGCTGGAATCATGGCCTAGTACAAAGAAAGATGATTGTTGCTATTGGAAGCCAATTATCTTGGTACCAGGCATCTTCAAATGCCAGGCAATAACCATCCCCAACAAAAGAGAATCTAATCATCCTTCCTTGATATTCAATGGCATTACCATTGCTTAATTCTCTGGCATCATCATTCTAGGGTTACCATTGCCCAGAAACCTAACTAGACCAGCCACGTAAATACTATAGCTACAAAAAAGGTCAAAGGCTGGGAATTCTACAGCAAGTGACTTATCTCCTGACTCGCCAAATCCTGACCACAGGGCACAAGTCAGGCGTGTGATGGAATACTCCTCACTTGCCTGGATATGTGTATTACTCCAACAGCACTCAAGAAGCTTGACACCATTCAGGACAAAGAGCTCACTTGATTGGCACCCAATGCACTATCTTAAACATTCACTCCTGCCATGACTGGCACACAATAGCAGCAGTGCATACCATCTACAAGATGCAATGCAACAACGGACCAAAGTTCCTTGGACAGCACTTTCCAAACCACAACCTCTTATCAACTAGAAGAACAAGAGTAGAAAATGCATGGGAACATCATCACCTGCAAGTTCCTCTCCAAGCCACAGACTATCCTGACTTGGAATTATATCAATGCCCACAACCTATGGATAAATTAAACAAAAGGTAAAATTGGGGATTGATTACTTGCATACAGTGTCCTGCTAGAGCACTGAGATTTCTCTTGGATCTCCTCTGTCAGTGTAGCATGTTGCCATGCCCACATACTGCTCAGCTAATTAGTTGCACTGCCCAGGTACCCTTACTGATGCAACATGCTCGTCCAATGATTTGTCCTGGTATTTTAGGATGATGTCTAAACCTCTTAAATCAAATGGTGTGCAGTCTGCCTCACCACTTCTATGCCAACGGAGTAGCAGGACTTTGGCGGGTTCAGGCCCTTAACCTTTTAAAGTTTGTTCCCTATGCATTCCTTTCCTTATCCTTCCTGTTTGGAAAAAAGGAATAATGTATAAGTTCAATATGTATATTTGTATGTTAAGTAAGATAAAAAAAGGTTTCTATTTCATGTAAGTTTGATGCCTAGAACTCTGGGCAGACCTGTGGCAGAAAGGTTAGTCTTTTTGATTTTTAAAAACACATATTTAAAGGTAAACTCATCATAGTCATCATAGATGACCATAGGTTGCTCTCCCCTTTGAGGGGGAGAGCTGACTGGTGGTGATTTTAACCAGAGGATCACTACACAAGGTTGAGGTTGAGAAGGTGAGCCTTCATGAATAACCCCAAATGGCACAGGAATTGAACCTGAGCTTTTGTCATCGCTCTACATCATGAATCAGCCATCCAGCCATCCAGCCTACATTCAATGGTCCGTTGACCTCGGGCTGATTTTCCGGCCTTGGGATGAGTTTGGCCGGAAAATCCCACCCAAAGGGATGCAACTGGTATGCTCTGCAGACAGAAGAAGGCTGTGAGTTCTCCATGAGTAACCAGGCAAAATGTTGGAGGAAGGATAATATATGGTCATAGAGATACATCCTATGCCAATCTAAAGACTTGATGTGGAGATGCCAGTGTTGGACTGGGATAGGCACAGTAAGAAGTCTCATGACACCAGGTTAAAGTCCAACAGGCTTATTTGGTAGCACAAGCTTTCGGAGCGTTGCCCTTTCATCAGGTGAGTGGAGGATTTGGTTCACAAACAGGGCATATATAAACACAAACTCAATTACAAGATAATGGTTGGAATATGAGTCTTAACAGGTAATCAAGTCTTTACAGGTACAGACAATGCGAGTGAAGAGAAGGTAAAGTACAGGTTAAGGAGGTGTGAATTGTCTCCAGGCAGGACAGTTAGTGAGATTTTGCAAGCCCAGGCAAGTCATGGGGGTTACAGATAGTGTGACATGAACCCAAAATCCAAGTTGAAGCCGTCCTCATGTGTGCGGAACTTGGCTATCAGTTTCTGCTCGGCGATTCTGCATTGTCGTGTGTCTTGAAGGCTGCCTTGGAGAACGCTTACCCGAAGATCAGAGGCTGAATGCCCTTGATTGCTGAAGTGTTCTCTGACAGGAAGGGAACACTCCTGTCTGGTGATTGTCAAGCGGTGTCCATTCATCTGTTGTCATAGCGTCTGCATGGTCTCGCCGAGTACCATGCCTCGGGACATCCTTTCCTGCTGTGTATCAGGTAGAAAACGTTGGCCAAGTCGCAAGAGTATGTGCCGTGTACCTCGTGGATGGTGTTCTCACGTGAGATGATGGCATCCGTGTCGATGATCTGGCACGTCTCGCAGAGGTTGCTGTAATAAGGTTGTGTGGTGTCGTTTTCACTGTTCTCCTGAAGGCTGGGTACCATTGCTGCGTACAATGGCCTGTTTGAGGTTGTGCAGTTGTTTGAAGTCAAGTAGTGGGGGTGTGGGGATGGCCTTGGCGAGATGTTCGTCTTCATCGATGACATGTTGATGGCTCCGGAGAAGATGTTGTAGCTTCTCCGCTCCAGGGAAGCACTGGACAACGACGGGTACTTTGTCTGCCGTGTCCCGTGTTTGTCTTCTGAGGAGGGCGGTGCGGTTTTTCGCTGTGGCGCGTCGGAACTGTCGATCGATGAGTCGAGTGCCATATCCTGTTCTTACAAGGGCATCTTATCCTCGTAAGAACAAGATATGGGGCTCGACTCAACCTGGTGTTGTGAGACCTCTTACTGAACCTAAAGACTGTGGGACATTTGACCATGCAAGGCTGGGAGGAGAAATGACTGGAGTGGATCTTGTTGTTATATGTTTGGAAATTCTCCAATGACTGAGGGAAATGCTTTCAGTGGGCACTTGATGTTACAACTCAGTAAAGTGCTGAGCTATGAATCCATTGGAAGCGAGGATGGCTGTGGACTGTTTCCTATAAAGACTGTAATCCTGTGGCGAGCCTATGTATTTGGCGTGGGGCTATCAGTCACACTAAAACATTTATAATGGTCAACTTTTCTGTAGTTTAGGAGCCCTGAGGAGAGTTCGGTCTGGAATTTACAATAGTTACTCAGAAGGTCGAAGGGGTTTTAAATCTTCTAACATTTCTGAGTAGCTATTGGTGTAACCCAGTCAAAACCATCCAAAGTTTGCAATTTAAATCACATTTTGGATGGTTCCCACCACCACAAGACAATTGTCCAGAGGAAGTTAGCAGTTCTGGGCAATTGCCATGCAGATGATTAGCTGTAAAGTTTCGAGAGGAATACTTCAGCACATCTTTGGGGTAACCCTAAATTTGGCTCTTGGGAGCTTGGAAGTTACGTTACATTGTCTTTCCTGTCACTAGACCATAAGAAATACAGACTACTTCCTGTACCACTTTAACCCAGCTAGGAAGATTTCTTCTACACCAGTTGTTGTACAACTTTAAATGTATTGTTTATAACTATGTTAATAATTCTAGAACATCTAATGCAGTGGATTTTATTTCCCCACGGATTAGTTAAAAGTGCCATTTTGAAGATTTGTTTCCAAAAATATCTTGTCCAACCAACTGTGACGCTAGTGTACCTTTAAGAAATGTTTTTTTAAAATCATGTTCTCTGCAGGTATAGACAGGCCTTTTGTTTTTTTTTTCATTGTTGCCGGGCAACAATTTGGGAAAATATTTCAAAATATATATCTCCCCATCCATATTTTGAAATATTTTCTCAAATCTTTGACTATCAGGTTTTTATTTCCTGCGATTATAACTTTGACATTATCTTCCAAAGGGAATTCCTCTAATTCTGTGCAATGTTCAGATGAAAACAAGATGAAAGAAAGGATCCAAGGCTGCTCCAGAGGCAGATTAGCTGCACCCAACGTTGCCCATGCAAATCACATTCATAAGCAGGGGCACATCTGCCATGGAATGTGAGAGAAGAGTTGCCAATACAAACTTCTTTTCACTATGGTTGATTTCCCAGATTTAGTAATCTCCTTGAATCTTATTTCCAACCAAGTTCCACCACGGGGACAATTCTTCCAAGTTCACCACATGACTCTGAACATTTGAGCACCTGGCTCATGGCTACAGGGACATCAACAATCCAGTTACAGATCACAAATGTATTATACAGGTCACTAATTGCTCACGAGGACACTGTACTTTAATTACCTTTCCCATAGATAATTAGGCAGCACAAAGAAGATGCTGCATTATTTTCAGTTTGCAAGATTCTCCCAAGGCCATACTCCCCCCCATCCTCCCCCCCCAACCAGAGATCCATCTGAGTCTGCCCCCCCTCCTCCGGCGGATGCCAGCGGAAGGCCAGGAAGGTGCTGCAGGCTCTCGAAGGACTGCAGATCGGAAGGATGGTGGAGGGAGACCAACGATCGAGGTAGGTTGGGGTGTGCTCTGCCGAGGGGGGCCTGCCTCCCAGGGGGTCTGATCCCGGGGGGGGAGTCTGCCGGGGGGCGGGGGCCTTCCTCCCAGGGGGGTCCAATTCCGGGGGGGGGGGTTTGCTGTGGGGGCCTGCCTCCCAGGGGGGTCTGATCCAGGGGTGGGGGGGTCTGCCGGGGGGGTCTGCCTCCCAGGGGGGTCTAACCCGGGGGGGGGGGGGGGGGGGCATCTGCCGGGGTGGTTAGCGGCGGGGTCTGCGAAGAATGGCCGAGGAGGATGGGCTTCGGAGGTTCCCCTGCAGAATAGAAATCCATGCTAATGCATTTAAATCGTCGGGCCGCCCGATTCGGGCGCGGGAATCGGGTGTCAGTAAAGCCGCGATCTGCTCGGATTCGGGTGCAGATCGCGTTAAAGGCCCGACGCCCGACTTTACCGCGATTTCTTCGGGCGCAAATGTTTGGTAAAATTGGGCCCTGTATTCCAAGTGCGGACTCACTAAGGTTCTATAAAACGTCACCATGACTTGCCAATTTTTAAACTCAATACCCCGGCCGATGAAGGCAAGCATGCCGTATGCCTTCTTGACTATCTTCTCCACCTGCATTGTCACTTTCAGTGACTTGTGTACCTGTACACCCAGATCCCTTTGTCTATCAATACTCCTAAGGGTTCTGCCATTTACTGTATATTTCCTATCTGTATTAGACCTTCCAAAATGCATTACCTCACATTTGTCCGGATTAAACTCCATCTGCCATCTCTCCGCCCAAGTCTCCAACTGATCTATATCCTGCTGTATCCTCTGATGGTCCTCATCGCTATACGCAAATCCACCAATCTTTGTGTCGACCGCAAACTTAGTAATCAATCCAGTTACATTTTCCTCCAAATCATTTATATATATTACAAACAGCAAAGGTCCCAGCACTGATCCCTGAGGAACACCACTTGTCATAGCCCTCCATTCAGAAACGCACCCTTCCACTGCTACCCTCTATCTTCTTTGACCGAGCCAGTTTTGTATCCACCTTGCCAGCTCACCTCTGATTCCATGCGTCTTCACCTTCTGCACCAGTTTGCCATGAGGGACTTTGTCAAAGGCCTTACTGAAGTCCATGTAGACAACATCCACTGCCCTACCCTCATCAATCATCTTCGTCACTTCCTCGAAAAACTCGATCAAGTTCGTGAGACACGACTTCCCCTTCACAAAACCATGTTGCCTCTCACTAATACATCCACTTATTTCCAAGTGGGGATAAATCCTGTCTCGACGAATCCTCTCCAATAATTTCCCTACCACTGATGTAAGGCTCACCGGTCTGTAATTACCTGGATTATTCTTGCTACCCCTCTTAAACAAAGGAACAACATTAGCTATTCTCCAATCCTCTGGGACCTCCCCTGTAGCCAGTGAGGATACAAAGATTTCTGTCAAGGCCCCAGCAATTTCCTCTCTTGCCTCTCTCAGTATTCTGGGGTATATCCCATCAGGCCCTGGAAACTTGTCTACCTTGATGTTTCTCAAGAACCCCAATACCTCCTCCTTTTTGATCTCAACATGACTCAAACTATCTACACATCCTTTCCCAGACTCATCATCCACCAAGTCCTTCTCTTTGGTAAATACTGATGCAAATTACTCATTTAATATCTCACCCATTTCCTCTGGCTCCACACATAGATTCCCTCCCTTGTCCTTGAGTGGGCTAACCCTCTCCCTGGCTACCCTCTTGCTCTTTATATATGCGTAAAAAGCCTTGGGACTTTCCTTAATCCTGCTGGCCATTGCTTTTTCATGACCCCTTTTAGCTCTTCTTACTCCTTGTTTAAGTTTCTTTCTACTTTCCTTGTATTCCACACTTGCTTCGTGTGTTCCCAGCCTCCTAGCTTTGACAAATGCTTCCTTTTTCTGTTTGACTGGGCTCACAATATCTCTCGTTATCCAAGGTTCCCAAAACTTGCCATACTTAACCTTCATGCTGGTAGTTTTGTCAATGCCTTAGCGTCTAATGGTTTAAAAATCTTACTAACCTATTAAGGTTCTCCCATTGACAGAAAGTATTCTGAGAGACAGGATCAACAGGCACTTAGAGAGACAAAGTCTGGTTAGGGATAGTCAGCACGGCTTTGTAAGTGGAAAATCATGTTTGACGAATTTGATTGAATTTTTTGAAGGGGTAACCAAGAAGGTAGATGAGAGCAGTGCAGTTGATGTTGTCTACATGGACTTTAGCAAAGCCTTTGACAGGGTACTGCATGGTAGGTTGGTGCATAAGGTTAAATCTCATGGGATCCAGGATGGGGTAGCCAATTAGATACAAAATTGGCTTGATGACAGAAGACAGAGAGTGGTTGCAGAGAGTTGGTTTTCAAACTGGAGGCCTGTGATCAGTGGTATGCCTCAGGGGTCAGTGCTGGGTTGTTATTTGTTATTAATATTAATGATTTGGATGAGAATTTAGGTGGCATGTTTGCACATGACATCAAGATTGGTAGCATAGTGGACAGTGAAGAAGATTATCGAGGATTGCAACGGGATCTTGATCAATTGGGCCAGTGGGCTGACGAATGGCAGATGGAGTTTAATTTAAATAAATGCGAGGTGATGCATTTTGGTGGATTGAACCAGAGCAGGACTTATTCAGTTAATGGTAGGGTGTTGGGGAGAGTTATAGAATAAAGAGATCTAGGGGTACAGGTTCTTGGCTCCTTGAAAGTGGAGTCACAGGTGGACAGAGTGGTGAAGAAGGCATTCGACATGCTTGGTTTCATTGGTCAGAACATTGGATACAGGAGTTGGGATGTCTTGTTGAAGTTGTACAAGACATTGGTAAGGCCACACTTGGAATACTGTGTGCAGTTCTGGTCACGCTATTATAGAAAATATATTATTAAACTAGAAAGAGTGCAGAAAAGATTTGCTGGGACTTGATGGCTTGAGTTATAAGGAGAGGCTGGATAGACTGGGAATTTTTTCCCTGGAGCATAGGAGGCTTTGATTTGATTTGGTTTGATTTATTATTGTCACATGTATTAGTATACAGTCAAAATATTGTTTCTTGTGCACTATACAGACAAAACATACCGTTCATAGAGGAGAGAGTTCAGAATGTAATGTTACAGTCATAGCCAGGGTATAGAGAAAGATCAACTTAATTCAAAGTAGGTTCATTCAAAAGTCTGATGACAGCAGGGAAGAAGCTTTTCTTGAGTCAGTTGGTACGTGACCTCAGACTTTTGTATCTTTTTCCCGACGGAAGAAGGTGGAAGAGACTGTGCCCGGGGTGCATGGCATCTTTAATTATGCTCGCTGCTTTTCCGAGGAAGCGTGAAGTATAGATAGAGTCAATGGATGGGAGGCTGGTTTGCGTGGACTGATCTTATAGAGTTCTATAAAATAATGAGGGGCATAGATAAGGTAGATAGTCAACATCTTTTTCCAAAGGGAGGGGAGTCTAAAACTAGAGGGCATAGATTTAAAGTGAGAGGAGAGAGATACAAAAGAGTCCAGAGCATGGTGAGGATGGTGAGTGTCTGGAACTTGCTGCCAGAGATAGTAATAGAGGCAGGTACAATTTTGTCATTTTAAAAGCATTTAGACAGTTACATGTATAAGATGGGTGTAAAGGGATATGGAAGGGGGTTCTGAGTTAGCTAGCAGAGCCACAGGCAGATTTTTAGTTTTAGTAACAACTGGGAAGGAAAGAGTTAAGATGATTTTCACCTAACAAGATGATATTAACAGTTTGCTCATATGTGAATGCTATAACACTATTAAAATAAATGAGATATGATATTAAATGCTAAGAATCTATATTTATATGTTAAATAATATATTTTAATATAATTTAACTCAAATATATTTGTTCGCTTCAGTCAAAATGTGAGCACTGCAGAGACAGTGGAAGTTCAAGAGTTCAACAGCTAAATCCATTAGTCAGCAGAAAATACAATATAGTTTAGAGTCTGGGGACAGTTATTGAAACATTTAATGTTTAAAGTATAAGGCACCATTGTCCAAGACTAAGAAAGTGTCATTTCTCGGGCCCAGAAAAGACACTATCAGATTGTTTTGGCAGTGTGCCTGTGAGAATGATATTTGGGTGGAAACGTCCTTTGATACATAGCAACAAGGAAATGAGCCTTGTCAGAGGGAAAATATCTTGTTTTTGGATTGGCAAATGAGAAATTATTAAGTCAAGTAGTGCATTGCAATTGGCTGAGGTAATCTGTCATGCTTTGGACTGACATGTTAATATGAAACAAAATCAAATCTAAGCTAATTGGAAGGTATATCTTAAAAAGCAAAAGGTATAATTGTATTGGATTTTGGCTCAGTGCCTCACATCTTTGGAGAGGTCTTTACCACTGACCTAGAGCTATTTGACCATCTGAAGGTCTCCCACGCCTGTAGGTTAATGCATTGACTTGTCTTGTTTGTTGTAATGATTTTTCATGTTTTTAAATAAATTTTAGTTACATCTTGAACTCAGATTTTGCCTTTGCAAATTTAGTTCTTCAGTTTTCTTAAGTTTTCTAAGAGAATCAGGCCACCAATTAAAACCCCCCACTGCAGGGGATATGGGCAAAAGGTGAGTAATTGGGACTAGCTTAATGATAAAAATTGGGTGGCATGGGCAAGTTGGGCTGAAGAGCTTGTTTCCATGCTGTAAACCTCTATGACTCTATGGGCCCGATTTTACCATCAAGTTGCGCCTGTTTTTGGGTGTGAAAACTTGGTAAATGTCTTTCATTTGATGCTTCTTTGAACAGTCTTAATCTCCAGCAAGCTGTGGTTGCACACCACCTGAAGATAATCCCACATGCCTCACACCAGGATCTCTCTTCTGGTGGCTATTATTGTAGGATTTTAAAAAATTTCAAATTGAAAAGTGAGATGTTGAGGAATTTATACTCATTATTGTTGCGTGAGGCGAGTAGCACGATTGCAACCATTCCCCCTTTGCCAAGGGCCTAAAACAGCCCTTTTGACTTAATGGGCTGGATGCCCAAACTTATTGGCATTTCCCCCTTTCCCACCGTGTTTGCCCGTCCAGATTCAGCACGAAACAGACATGGTCCCCAAAGGTCCGACTTGGGCGTTCCAGCTTCTGAAGAGGTAAGTTCAGAGCTTCCGGCGGCTCCCTGACTCTGTCTGGGAAGGGAGGCGGGTCAGATTGCTCTCTGGTAGGGAGGGAGAAGCGGGTGGGTCAGATGGCTCTCTGGTGGGAGAAGAAGGGAGGCCGGTCAGCTGGGTCTCTGGTGGGTGGGAGGGAGGTGGGTCAGATGGCTCTCTAGTGGGGGGGAGGGAGGCGAGTTAGATGGTCTCTGGTGGGGGGGAGAGGTAGGCAGGTCAGATGGCTCTCTGGTGGGGGAGCAGGGGGGCTCCGCTGCCACTCTGCGTGCGATCGGTGAGGGGGAAGAGGGGGTCTGCTGCCACTCTGCGTGCGATCGGTGGGGAGGAAGGGAGGCAGGGGTCGCAATCGGTCTGGGTAGTGGGGGGTGGGGGGAAAAGGGGAACAGTTGTATTGTGGGGGTGGGGCAATGTCTGTGGGGGCCAGGGAGATGCATTATCGGGCCCAGGAGCGATGTGGCAAAGGAGCATTTTTCTATTTTCTTTACTGCGCATGAGCAGTTGAAGGCTCCAATCGGAGCAGCAGCATTTCACGATCAGCCACAGGCTTCTGCCGCACGATTCAGAATTGGTACTTTTTTTCAGGCATATGGGGGCGCCTGAGAACGGAACTAAAAGTCAGAAATGAAACACACCCAGATTTAGCACTTAGAATCAAAATTGGGCCCTATGACTCATCATGTGTATTTTCTTTCCTTAACCTGTGGCAAGGGTTTTGTATAGGGAAGTTTGTTTGATTGGAACATTTTGTATATTTGTTATGGTTTATATAATTTCATGGTTGTTTTTTTTCTTGTTTGTAATTGGTAAAAGTTATTGCTAATTTTCTTATCATACACATTAACTGCGTTCTTAAATAAATATTATTTGATAAAAGTTCCCTAGTTGGTCATTTGAATCTTACCTGAAGTGAAACATCCCATGCTCACCCTAACCAAATTGAAATTGTAAAACTTATAATCCAGGCGGACTTCATAAAACACTTTGGAGTTTCTGATCTGAATTGTAACACCTACTACTTTTGACTCAAAAGTTAATGAAAATTTTAAAGCATATTTCCATAATTATTCAGGATATTTTTGAGAGCTTCATTTATTCTTCATAGATTATACTTTTTATTCAGTTACAGTTGATGGTGTTGTGCACAAGAAAAGAGGGCACATTTACCAATTGTGTTACTTGTTATCAGATATAAAGCCAACCAACTACAAGAAGAATGAGAAGGAATCTTCTACAGGAACTTAAGATTCCTGACAGCAAAAGGGAAGTCAACCTGGACCAAATCTTACAGTTGTGTTATTAACACACAGGAACACAAGAAGTAGAAGCAGGAGTAGACCACCAGGGCCTTCAACCTGCCCCGCCATTCAATATAATCATGGCTGATCTATGCCGGCCTCATGGGTTACACCATGCGTACAATTTTTAAGCTATACCGGTGGCAAAAGTAGAACAGCTGTCAAGAATTCCCTCTTTAAATAGAAAGTGATCAATACCTGGAATGACATTCCAGGAAAGGTATTTAGGACCAAGACACTGGACTTGTTTAAGAAACAGGATTCTGGAGTGGGAAGATGATAAGTAAGGTAGAAGAATGAAATCAAATGGGCTGAATGGTCACCTTCATGCAATCGTGTTGTGCGGAGGAAATTGTCATATTCAGTTTATAAGGCAATTCTCAAATCATGGTCACAGAGAAGATATATTTCTTGGTGACAGAAAACCAAGAAATACAACAAAGCAATAATTGTGGATGCATTACAGAGCCTCATCCTGGCAGTCACATTGTAATATGAAGGTGTTAACAAGCTGTCTACAATTCCGAAGAGAGGTGACATTAAAGGTTATCTAATTACCTTTTGTAGAGGGAGCTCATTAGTTTCTTCAAAGCACTTTTAATTTCCTCAGAGGTGAGTTCAGACAATTTTAGAACTGAACCTACAGTAATCAACTTTAAATTATCCTTCAAACAAAGAAGATCTATGGTTAGATCCCTTCTCTTTACATATTTACACCGTAGGAACACAGAGACTGTCAGACGAGAACAGACCAAAATCCATCTTGCTCACTTTTTACAGTCCCGATGGTTGCATGATACAATGATAATGGAGGTGTTGATTAATCATTGTTATCAATCTCTATCAATTAGTTTATAGCAGACACAGAAATGTCACAAGGAAGCTTTATGAACCTTAGGTTCAAAGTTACCTATTCCTCTCAAGCATGCCGTGCTTGTCAAATGTCATTGCTCAAATGACACATACTATATCTTTTTGCCTTAGTGGCAGGATAGGACATCTGCCAGTTTAATTGTTGAAATGAATGTCCTGCTCACGTTCCTGGCAGTATTCCCAAGAGAAGTTGACTATTTTAGACAGAAATAAGCTCCCTGGATATGCAATATTTAGTCTGAATTTTACTATAATATCTAAAGGTTTTATGGCCACTGAGAAGATCAATTGCAGAGAGTTGTTGTGAATATTAACAGGGCATGTGCAATTGCTGCAGAGGTCAAAAATTGTGCTAGACTACTGCAGAGCAATCAGCAAAGATGTTTTGAAGGGTTATCAACAGCCAGCACTTAGATTCTTGAAGTATCCAAAGCTTGTGGCTGATTAGCATTTATTGTGTGTTTTTGCTGTGTGGATGGAATGGAAAATTGCAGCAATGCAGTATAAAGGGATGCAGACAAAGTAGATTGGTAGCATTTCTGAAAAGCTCAAATGACACATTAATTCATTGGCAATCTTTTCCAAGGCAGGGGAGACACCCTTGCTGCATCTGCTCTGTCAAGTCCTGTAAGAATTTTTTTGTTTCAATGAGGGGGCAGCACGGTGGCACAGCAATTAGCACTGCTGCCTTACAGCATCAGGGACCCGGGTTCAATTCTGGCCTCGGGTCACTGTCTGTGCGGAGTCTGCATGTTCTCCCTGTGTCTGCATGGGTTTCCTCCAGGTGCTCCGGTTTCTCCCACACTCCAAAGATGTGTGGGTGAGGTGAATGGACATGGTAAATTGCCCCTTAGTGTCAGAGGGACTAGCAGGGTAAATATGTAGGGTTATGAGGACAAGGCCTGCGTTGGGTTGTGGTCGGTGCAGACTCGATGGGCCAAATGGTCTCCTTCTGCACTGTAGAGATTCTATGCAATCACCTGACACTCTTAAACTCGAGGTAAATAAGATAAGGCAAATAGCTGACTGCAATGTTGATGCGCGTTATCATACACGAGGCTTGATGCTCAGGAAATAAAGGCTTTTATTTGCTGTAACAAAGCAGCTATCAATTATATACACGATCCCAGACTGAGGGGTCCCAGCCAGAGCAGGGACCTTTATACCTCTCCCAGGAGGCAGAGCCCGACTGGGATGTACCACAACACTACAATACAAAGGTGTAACAACCCCACCCTAACCCCAACAGCAACAAGTAGCACAACCCATCCCTAACCCAACAGCAACATATGTACATACTTGTAGTACTGGCCAGACCCTGGCTCAGTACTATCCAGTGGGAACCAACGATGGTTCACCACATTCACCCCTCCTTTGAAAACAAAGGCCGGCGGGGTACAAAAACAGAATAATTTGTCATCAGTCTATAAGTTCAGACGGTCAGGGGGACCGCACCATCGTTGTGACCTCCTCAATACCGGCGGTGACACCGGAGTAGGCACTTGCGGTGGCGTTCTCCCCAAGGCGATGTCCAGCTGTTCCTCCATAGACTCACAGGTCGGTTGACCCTGAGGTGACGGTAATCCATGGAGTCCCGACACGCCCTGAAGTGGCGACCATCCTCTGGACTCAGGCAAGCTGTACACGGGAGTAAAAGGGTTAAGTAATGGTCCCGATGCTGCCCGCGCCGTGTCCGGGGGGGGAAACAAGAGTTAAGGGGTTTGTAACAGGGGGTATGGGAGCGACAGGGGTTGCTACGTCCCCTGCAGGCGCCAGGTCTCGGATCGAGACCGTGTCCTCTCGCCTGTCAGGGTATGCCACATAGGCATACTGAGGGTTGGCGTGGAGGAGATGGACCTGTTCGACCAACGGGTCGGACTTGCGGGCCCTTACATGTCGCCGCAGGAGGACAGGTCCTGAGTACGTCAACCAAGACGGTAATGAGGTCCCCGAGGAAGACTTCCGAGGGAATGAAAACATCCTCTCATGGGGAGTAGCATTGGTTGCCGTACACAGGAGTGAGCGAATAGAATGGAGCGCATCAGGGAGCACCTCTTGCCAACGGGAGACTGGAAGGCTTTTTGACTTCAACGCCAGTAAGACAGCCTTCCAGACTGTAGCATTCTCACGTTCCACCTGTCCGTTACCCCTAGGGTTGTAGCTCGTGGTCCTACTAGAGGCAATCCCGTATGAGAGCAGGTATTGCCTCAAGTCATCGCTCATGAACGACGAGCCCCTGTCACTGTGAATGTAGCCGGGGTACCCGAACAGGGTAAAAAGATCACGGAATGCCTTGATAACCGTGGCAGCGGATGTATTAGAGCAGGGAACAACAAAAGGGAATCTAGAGTACTCGTCAATGATGTTGAGGAAGTACACATTCCGATCTGTTGAGGGAAGGGGGCCCTTAAAATCGACACTCAGTCTCTCGAAGGGACGAGTGGCCTTGACTAAATGTGCCCGGTCAGGTCGGTAAATGTGCGGTTTGCATTCCGTCCATACCCGACAGCTTCTTGTTATGGACCTGACGTCCTCCACCGAGTAGGGCAGATTGCGGGCTTTTATAAAGTGGTAGAGCCGAGTGACCCCAGGATGGCATAGGTCATTATGGAGAGCCTGCAAACGGTCCTCCTGTATACTGGCGCATGTTCCACGCGAGAGGGCATCCGAGGGCTCATTGAGTTTCCCTGGACGATACATGATGTCATAGTTATAGGTGGAGAGTTCAATTCTCCACCGCAAGATCTTGTCATTCTTGATCTTGCCCCTCTGCGTGTCATTAAACATGAACGCCACGGACCGCTGGTCCGTGATCAGGGTGAACCGTTTTCCCGCCAAGTAATGGCGCCAGTGCCTGACGGCCTCCACAATGGCCTGGGCCTCCTTTTCCACTGCTGAATGCCGGATTTCGGGGCCTTGGAGGGTGCGGGAAACAAATGCGACGGGCCTGCCCGCCTGGTTAAGTGTGGTGGCCAGGGCGAAATCAGATGCATCGCTCTCCACCTGAAAGGGGATGGACTCATCAACAGCGTGCATCGTAGCTTTCGCGATGTCGGCTTTTAATTTATCGAAAGCCAATCGGGCCTCTGGCATTAGGGGAAAAGTAGTGGACTTAATGAGCGGACGGGCTTTGTCCGCGTAATTGGGAACCCACTGCGCATAATAAGAGAAGAAGCCTAAGCATCTTCTCAGTGCTTTTGCACTAGTGGGCAAGGGAAGTTCAGAAAGAGGGCGCATATGGTCTGGATCAGGGCCAATGACCCCGTTTTCCACCACGTATCCTAGGATGGCTAAACGGCGCGTACGAAACACACACTTCTCCCTGTTGTAGGTCAGGTTCAGGCGAGATGCAGTGCGTAGGAAATTCAGGAGATTCGTGTCGTGGTCCTGCTGGTCATAGCCGCAGATGGTGACATTATCCAGGTACGGGAAGGTAGCCCGCAGCCCGTTCTGGTCCACCATTCGGTCCATAGCACGCTGGAAGACCGAGACCCCATTGGTGACACCAAAGGGAACCCTGAGAAAGTGATACAAGCGACCATCCGCCTCAAAAGCCGTGTATTGTCGGTCCTCTGGGCGAATGGGGAGTTGGTGGTAGGTAGACTTGAGGTCTATGGTGGAGAACACCCGGTACTGCGCAATCTGATTGACCATGTCAGATATGCGCGGGAGAGGATACCCATCCAGCTGCGTGTATCGATTAATGGTCTGACTATAGTCAATGACCATCCGGGGTTTGTTTCCGCTCTTGACCACCACGACCTACGCTCTCCACGGACTAGCGCTGGCTTGTATGATCCTTTCTTTGAGGAGCCGCTGAACCTCAGATCGAATGAAGATCCGATCCTCAGCGCTGTAACGCCTACTCTTAGTCGCAATGGGCTTGCAGCCTGGCACAAGATTCTGGAACAGGGAGGTTGTGGTGATCTTCAGCGTCGAGAGGCTACAGGCGGGGCGCGCTGGGCAATTTGGAGGCTGCTGTTCTCCCACTGAAAGCGGAGGGAGTGGCCCACCGTACTGTAGGGTTACACTCCTCAAGTGGACCATGAAGTTTAGTCCGAGAATTATTGGCGCGCAAAGGTGCGGCAACACGAGGAGCTTGAAACGCTCGTAAACTGTGCCTTGCACCGTTAAAGTTACCACGCAACTCCCTAGCACGGTGACAGACCGGGACCTCGATGCCATAGAAATTGTCTGTTTGACAGGTTGAATCCGGAGTCCACACCGCTTCACAGCGTCTGGATGGATAAAGCTCTCAGTGCTCCGGCTGTCAAACAGACAATAAATCAAGTGGTCATTTACCTTAATGTCCATCATAGATTTGTCAAGTCTATGAGGCTTGGCCTGGTCCAGGATGATCGACGCCACCGTTGGTTCATGAGCGCCACTGCAGGCAGCTGAAATTGACAAGGATGACCCCTGCTGGTCGTTCGCGGTCGGTGCCAACCACCATGGCCGCTCCCATAGGTCGCACGTGGGTGATGGCGCCAAACTCAGCGACCCCTGGTGATCACACATCTCCGAATCCGTCGACCGTAATGGCGTCGTCCTGGCCTCGCACGTGGATGAAACCCTCGACGATTTCGAAGACGAAGAACCGGGCTCTGAGGAATCGCAGGCTGCACTGCTGTTCCTAGATTTGGATCAGCACACTTTCGAATAGTGCCCCTTCTTACCGCAGGCGGAGCACAACACAGCTTTAGCGGGACACCGTTGCTGAGTATGCTTCGCTCCCCCACAGAAGTAACACCGCGGGCCGCCCGGAGCTGCTGCCGTTGTCTGGCCCGAGTGTGAGCACGCCATTACGCAGCATTTCGAACCCGAGGGATGGGGAGGGATTGGCGACTGCTCCTGCCACGTTGTCTCCACGTGGTCTTCAGGATACAACACTAGGCTTTTGGAGGCCGTCTCCAGCATCTCCGCTAGCTCTATTGCCTGGGTAAGGTCAAGGTTACCTTTCTCCAGTAGTTTAAGTCGAATGTACGACAATCCGACTCCCGCCACAAACGCATCTCGGGCGAGGTCGTTCATACTCTGCTCAGCCGACACAGCTTTGCAGTTACAGCCCCTGGCTAGCTGTAGGAGCTCGTTCGTGTATTCCTCCATCGTTTCGCCAGACTGCCGTCGTCGAGTGGCTAAGAGGTAATGAGCGTGTATTTCGTTGGGCATTTTGATATAACGCTTCTTCAGAAGCTCGAGGGCCTTTGTGTAATCGGTGGCCGCACGGATCGCGAGGTAGACAGTGTCGCTTACCCTCGCATGGAGGACCCGGAGTCTGTCATCATCTGTGGTGACCGCTGCGGAGGCTGCCAGGTAGTCTTCGAAACACTTCAGCCAGTGGTCGAAGGTGTTGGAGGTGCCCACCGCACGTGGATCTAGTGTAAGGCGTTCAGGCTTCAGTATCTGCTCCATACTCTCTTTTTTTTTCTTCGACGAGAGTTTATTTACAGCAAATAAAATTGATGCGCGTTATCATACACGAGGCTTGATGCTCAGGAAATAAAGGCTTTTATTTGCTGTAACAAAGCAGCTATCAATTATATACATGATCCCAGACTGAGGGGTCCCAGCCAGAGCAGGGACCTTTATACCTCTCCCAGGAAGCGGAGCCCGACTGGGATGTACCACAACACTACAATACAAAGGTGTAACAACCCCACCCTAACCCCAACAGCAACAAGTAGCACAACCCATCCCTAACCCAACAGCAACATATGTACATACTTGTAGTACTGGCCAGACCCTGGCTCAATACTATCCAGTGGGAACCAACGATGGTTCACCACAAATGTTATAGCTAAAGTAGCAATTTTTTAAAAATACCATATTTCCAAAAATGAATGTTCTTACAAGCCTGGGATTGAGGCATATTATTGGGATAGCATAGATAGAGTTTCACATCGTTTTAATGTCACTGTCTTCACAGCCATCAGCCAATCTGTATACTTCATTTATGAAGGAGTTAACTGGCTCTCCAGGTTGTTGGATAGAGATGTTGAATTTCTCTTTCTAAAATTTTGTTGCTTCTTAGATTAATATATGTATTGTATAATCTTGGAACTTCATCAAATTTATCTGAGGATTTGTTTATTCCTTGCCTTGTAATAATATCATTGGTTATTAGACTTACTGAATAAAGTTGCATATTCACCTGTTCAGTTTCTGTTTTTTTATCTAATCCTGAAGCTGTCATGTATCTTAAGAATCTTTTCTGCCAAAGTCCCCATTTTTGTATTTGGACTAGGATCAGTCCCAATTGGTCTGATAATTTTGATTTGCTTTCCATCGTTAGTTCAAAGTTGAGGTGACTACAACTTTAATACTTTGCAAGTTTTAAAGATGGCACCACAGTAGCCATTTTTCGGAGTCTTCCCTTGCTCGTTGTGTTTTGGATGTCTCCCATGGAGATTGTGGTCCTGACCTCTTTGGGGTTTAGTTCTGTCCAGTGATACTCAATTAGCTAGTCTGCATCTTCCCTGCAATATTGGAGGGTTTCTGGGTGTTTGATTGCAATTGATTCCTGGCTTTAGCTGAGGTTTTGTAAACATTCTGCTACTTTGTTTACTTGATTCTGAACCCGGGCTGGTCACAGTGCTTTCAGAAACAGGCTGCTTTTTAAACAGCACTGAAGATTTTTAAACTAGTCCTGACTTAGTCCTGGATGTTTTGCTCACCCCTGCTAGGACCTTTGACTCTGCATTGGACTTCCATGAGATCTTGTGGAGTCCTCCGCTGCGCAGTGGAGTTTTTTCTTCTGCTTTTCTGCTTCCAATTCTGCAAAGGGGCTTCTTTCAGGTGATCTCCCTCTGTGTCTTCAATTCAGGTGCTTTCAGTTAGGTCAGAATGCTGTTCCTTTAGTTTTCCAGCATTTGAATTTCTGCTCCAGCTTCTCTAAGTTTCTAGATTTTTCTATCAACTGTCATCATTTTGTATGGTCAGTAAGTCTTACAAAGAGGTTCTGAGTCTTTTATGGTTGAACATTAAGGGTGAAATTTTCTACACCCAGCGGCACATTTTGTGGCAGCGTAGGTGGCCCGCCATTGACT
Organism: Mustelus asterias; assembly: GCF_964213995.1. Lineage (NCBI taxonomy): Eukaryota > Metazoa > Chordata > Chondrichthyes > Carcharhiniformes > Triakidae > Mustelus > Mustelus asterias. The sequence continues at coordinate 55,573,645 of NC_135802.1, forward strand.
GGTGGCGGATCTTCCGATTCCACTGCTGTCAAGGGGGTTTCCTGTTGTTCGCACTCTCTGCTGTCTGGGAACCCGGGGTGGGGGTTCACCTTCGATGGGACTGGAAGATCCCGCCGGTGGGAACTGCCCAAAAACTCGCCCTAAGTGTTTATTAATAGCACATAGCAATGTGGAAATATACAGGGCATAGCCCAAGCTATGAGTTAACTTCATGCCTGCTTCTGCACAGGCCTCCATCCAGTCCATAACTGATTCTAGGCTTTGGTCATGTGTCTCTTTACATCACATTGTAGGTATCCTGTTTTCTACACTAAATCTTACTTTTCCGGATACATATTAACGATCTAGATTTTGGTGTACAGGGGACAATTTTAAAGTTTGTGGATGATAGGAAACATGGAAGTATTGTAAACTTCAAAGAGGACAGTGTAGAACTTCAAAAGGGCCCATATATGGTGGAATGGGCAGATCATAGAAATCATAGAATCATAGAAACCCTACAGTGCAGAAGGAGGCCATTCGGCCCATCGAGTCTGCACCGACCACAATCCCACCCAGGCCCTACCCCCACATATTTACCCGCTAATCCCTCTAACCTATGCATCTCAGGACTCTAAGGGGCAATTTTTAACCTGGCCAATCAACTTAACCCGCACATCTTTGGACTGTGGGAGGAAACCGGAGCACCCGGAGGAAACCCACGCAGACACGAGGAGAATGTGCAAACTCCACACAGACAGTGACCCGAGCCAGGAATCGAACCCGGGACCCTGGAGCTGTGAAGCAGCAGTGCTAACCACTGTGCTACCGTGCCGCCCTAGGTGGCAGATGAAGTTCATTGTGGAGAAGTGTGAAGTGATTCATTTTGGTAGGAAGAACAGGGAGAGATAATGGGTGGAATTTTCTCAAACATATTCTAAGAGTAAAAGGGTGAGAAAACGGGAGGTTTTCTCACTGTTGTTTTCAGCGAGGTAAGTAATGGTAATTTACGGCACTCTGTGCAATACAGACGCTGTAATGTGAATCTCGTCAGTGTGGGGGGCTCGAGTCTCAGCTCGCCTGTGAAGCTGGCTGCTGAGGTCAAGGGGCACCATTGCGCAAGCGCCCCGATCTCCCAGTATACTGATTTCACAGGCAGAACAGGGGGAGCAAGATCGCGAGAGATGAGAAATCGGGCACAAACCCGGCCTTTTGGCTCTCCGAGCCGATAAAATCCTGCCCACTATGAAATAAGGTGTAAGATTCTTAAAGTGGATCAGAAGCAGAGGGACCTGGGTGCATATGTGCTTAGGTCATTGAAAGTGGCAGGACAGATGGCGAGAGCATTCATAAAACATTTAGTATCCTGTGCATTATTAATAGGAAGTTTAACAACTTCTTACTGTGTTTACCCCAGTCCAACGCCGGCATCTCCACATCATTATTAATAGGGGCATAGAGTACAAGAGCAAGGAAGTTATGCTGAACTTATACAAGACACTAGTTGGACCTCAGCTGGAATATTGTGTACAATTCTGGGCACCATGCTATAGGAGTGATGTGAATGAATTGGAGAGAGTGAAGAAGAAGTTTATAAGAATGGTTCCAGGGATGAGAGACTTCAGTTATGAGGATAGATTGGAGAGGTTGGAACTGTTCTCTTTGGAGAGAAGAAGGTTAAAAAGAGATTTGATAAAGATCATAGAAATCATAGAAACCCTACAGTACAGAAAGAGGCCATTCGGCCCATCGAGACTGCACCTAGCACAATCCCACCCAGGCCCTACCCCCATATCCCGACATATTTTACCCACTAATGCCTCTAACCTTTGATAAAGATGTTCAAAATCATGAGGGGGCTGGACAGAGTAGTCAGTGAGAAACTATTCCTGCTCATAAAAGGGCCAAGAATGAGAGGGCACAGATATAAAGTGCTTTGCAAATGAAGCAAAAGTGAGGTGAGAGTTTTTTTTCACACTGTGTGGTTTGAGTCTGGAATGCACTGCCTGGAATTATGTGCAGTTAGGTTCAACTAAGGCATTCAAGAGGGCTTTAGATGATTATCTGAATCGTGACAATGTGCAGGGAGACAGGAAAAAGGCAGGGGAATGGCACTAAGTCAAACGGCTCATTTGGAGAGCCAGTGCAGATACGATGAGCCGAATGGCCTCTTTCTGTGTTGTAAGGATTCTTTGATTCTGAGAAGTTCTATTTCCCAGTGCTACAATCTCTCATTTGCTGCAAACAAAATTCATGCAAAAAAGGTCACATAGATACTGACATTTCCCCTTTTGATTTAGTTGGAACGCTAGAAAAGCAAATTAGCAGTCATTAAAGTAAAGCCACATATCAACCTGCAAGAAGTCTCATCAAAGCACATTTTTGTACTATTTCAGTGGGCTCCAGGCTGCAAAGAGCTCAGCAAGGAATATGTCTGCTTCATGAACATTATTAGCAGAAAGCCTGTTTCCATGCTGTAAACATTTATGACTCCATGAGCAGTAAGAAGTTTAACAACACCAGGTTAAAGTCCCACAGGTTTATTTGGTAGCAAAAGCCACACAAGCTTTCGGAGCTCTAAGCCCCTTCTTCAGGTGAGTGGGAATTCTGTTCACAAACAGAGCATATAAAGACACAAACTCAATTTACATGAATAATGGTTGGAATGCGAATACTTACAACTAATCAAGTCTTTAAGAAACAAAACAATGTGAGTGGAGAGAGCATCAAGACAGGCTAAAAAGATGTGTATTGTCTCCAGACAAGACAGCCAGTGAAACTCTGCAGGTCCACGCAACTGTGGGGGTTACAAATAGTGGGACATGAACCCAATATCCCGGTTGAGGCCGTCCTCGTGTGTGCGGAACTTGGCTATCAGTTTCTGCTCAGCGACTCTGCGCTGTCGTGTGTCGCGAAGGCTGCCTTGGAGAACGCTTACCCGAATATCAGAGGCCGAATGCCCGTGACCGCTGAAGTGCTCCCCAACAGGAAGAGAACAGTCTTGCCTGGTGATTGTCAAGTGGGTAAAATATGTCGGGATATGGGGGTAGGGCCTGGGTGGGATTGTGCTCGGTGCAGACTCGATGGGCCGAATGGCCTCTTACTGTACTGTAGGGTTTCTATGATTTCTATGATCACAACGGATGAATGAACACCGCTCGACAATCACCAGGCAAGACTGTTCTCTTCCTGTTGGGGAGCACTTCAGCGGTCACGGGCATTCGGCCTCTGATATTCGGGTAAGCGTTCTCCAAGGCGGCCTTCGCGACACACGACAGCGCAGAGTCGCTGAGCAGAAACTGATAGCCAAGTTCCGCACACACGAGGACGGCCTCAACCGGGATATTGGGTTCATGTCCCACTATTTGTAACCCCCACAGTTGCGTGGACCTGCAGAGTTTCACTGGCTGTCTTGTCTGGAGACAATACACATCTTTTTAGCCTGTCTTGATGCTCTCTCCACTCACATTGTTTTGTTTCTTAAAGACTTGATTAGTTGTAAGTATTCGCATTCCAACCATTATTCATGTAAATTGAGTTTGTGTCTTTATATGCTCTGTTTGTGAACAGAATTCCCACTCACCTGAAGAAGGGGCTTAGAGCTCCGAAAGCTTGTGTGGCTTTTGCTACCAAATAAGCCTGTTGGACTTTAACCTGGTGTTGTTAAACTTCTTACTGTGTTTATCCCAGTCCAACGCCGGCATCTCCACATCTATGAGCAGTGCTAGTCTGCAGAAGCTACATATTTCAGTATATTGCAGTAATTTTTCCACTTTGGGCCCCTACCTTGCAGCAATGTATTTTGGAAATGTATATCAGAATGCCAGGCTTGAAGGATAATGTACATGGCCCAATCATTTTTCATCCAATTTTAAGTGAAGAGCTCCTCAACAGGAGTTACTGGCCTGACTCATTATTCAAACCTGTGTCCCAGTATATGATGCTATAGGCCTGAATACAAAAGTAGAAAATTTATCCTAATGTTTTGGAGCTTAAGCTATCACCATGACCAGGAGTTTCCTGGAAGCATTTCCAAAGAAATTCCTGGCCCTTGTCTATATATCTCTCATATCCCATGGAGCCAAAGGGGAAAGAGAACCACTGAACTCAGTCGCGCAGGTGAAGAAAAATGAAGAGAAAGCTCCAGTCTAATTAAACAATGTAGGCAGCAATTTGCCATCTCAACACAGACAGCTTTCACAAATGTTTCCTAAACTCATAGCTACTTAATTTTACCCGTGACACAGCCGGCCATACACAGCTTTTATAGTCGTTACATTTTCTACCCCATGGGGAACTGCAACAGCTGATCTGTCGCCCCAAGGAATCTGGCCAGGAAATTGCTGCACTACCATGATTAATGATTTTCTTCGGGCCGATTCAGACTGCAGCTTGAACCTGACAGTGCTGCATCAATCAGCGACCCGACTCTGGTCTGGCAATAAATCAGAAGCTCTCCCACAGCATTGAATCTGATGCTGGAACAAAGCAGCGGCCTTGGGTAGGGATTGCAATCAGGACCTGCAGGGAAGGACAAAATCGAGGCGGTAGACTACCTTTGTGGATTGTGGGTGGGAGGGGACGGAGTTACAGAAAGCACGTCTCAGGTAAGTGATAGAAAAGGAGTTAAAGGGGGAGAGTGCAGCTATAAATTGGAGGTGAATTGAAGGAGTAAAGTGCCTCTTGAAACCTTGGGTATGAGGTCTGGTTCTGGTCACTGAGACACAAGTAAGTCTTCCTTGTGATAAGTGTAGAGAAGAACTACAAGGCTGATCCCAGTTCCTAAACTATGAGGAAAGATGACAGAAACTTGAGCATTTTTGTCCTGACAGGAGGTGTCCCAGCGATAGTCTTATAGAAGTAAATAAGAAGGTATGGAAAGGTTAAATCTATGGAAAGCCACTATATTAACTCATGAGAATAGAGCAAGGAGACACAGGTTATGGAGAACGGGCAGGGAAGTAGAGTTGAGGCTGAGATAAGATCAGCCATAATCATATTGAATGATGGAGCAGGCTCGAGAGGTTGAAGTGCCTATTCCCACCCCTAGTTCTTATGTTCTTATTTTCAAATTAGATAGAAGCCCGATAGCAACAAATTCTTTTTTGCACATCGAGTAATCAATATTTGGATGGGGATGGGTTATATTTGCTTTTGAATATTTATAGCTGTTATATATTTAAAGGGTTGCTTTGTTGCTGTAAGAGCTGATCACATGATTTGACGGTGCTGTCATTAGGGTATTTGCAGAGGCTGCTATTTTACTTTCAATCTGTACTCTGTGTCGTGCAGAGAACATCGCTTTCAATAAACCTGTTGTATGTTCGTTTGAATCTACATGTGCAAACAACGTGCAAGCTTTTTTCTGGAATGTACATCCGCATCCTGATTTGAACCCATATGTGTCAAGAAAGTTTGAGTTGACTCTCCAAGGTGGGTATCTACTTTGGGGAATGTGAGTAATCGTTCCTCCCGGACCGTATGGAAGAGTTCTTGAACAATGACATGAAGGACATCCTGGATGAAGGATGGAGGAATTAGCAGGTAGTTTTTTTATGGCTGGGTCTGGATGCTCAGATTGAATAAAAAGTGGGAAAGTGTCAATCCTGTGCATGAATAAGAAATATACCATCATTGTCTCCTTAAAATATCTGGAATTAAGAATCTGCTGATGACTATGAAACCATTGTCGATTGTCAGAAAAACCCATCTGGTTCACTAATGTCCTTTAGGGAAGGAAATCTGCCGTCTTTACCTGGTTTGGCCTACATGTGATTCCAGAGGCACAGCAATGTAGTTGACTCTCAACTGCCCTCCAAGGGCAACTAGGGATGGGCAATAAATGATGGCTAGCCAGTGATGCCCATGTCCCATGAATGAATAAAAATAAATAAATTTAAATGATTGCATGATTGTTTTAAGAGCTGATTACATGATTTGATGGTGATGTAATTGGCGTGTTTCACAGCCTCCTGCATTTAGAATCAGTTAGTACTCTGTGCAAAGAACATCTTAGAATAAACCTGTTGTTGTTAGTTTGAATCTATGTATGCAAACTGTGTCTTTTCTTTTTGTGTAAAACACATAACCCCTAGATAGGACATTACAATTATGAATGGTTGTTTTTTATGAGCAGTTAGCCTGCTCTAATATTTGGTGCTATATCACGTATTTGCTTACCCTTTATTTGACACAAACATCTGTTTTGCAATCAAACTTAAATACAAGCAGGCCTAGAACCCATTAAAGCCGCATCCCAGCAAACAAGCAGGAGTGCACCTGTTGGGTTCTTATGCCACTGAGCCTGGAATACTCTTGAGGATTTCTTCCTTTGCAAGTCAATGAAAGAAGCATTAATAGGGGTACATCTTACTCATAGAAAATCATAGAGACCCTACAGTGCAGAAAGAGGCCATTTGGCCCATCGGGTCTGCACCAACCACAATCCCACCCAGGCCCTACCCCCACATCCCTACACATTTACCCACTAATCCCTCTAACCTACGCATCTCAGGACACTAAGGGGCAATTTTAGCATGGCCAATCAACCTAAACTGCACATCTTTGATCTGTGGGAGGAAACCGGAGCACCCGGAGGAAACCCACGCAGACACAAGGAGAACATGGAAACTCCACACAGACAGTGACCCAAGCCGGGAATCGAACCCAGGTCCCTGGAGCTGTGAAGCAGCAGTGCCAACCACTATGCGACTGTGCTGCCCCAAAAGAGTCAAAAGGATGAAAATCAAAATGAAATTATTACCAATGGGCTTTCATTCTCATAAAGGTTGTAGTAAAGTTGTTAACATTGTCAGTTTTATTTTTTTCTTTTCGGGCACTGCTTAATGTGCTTCTATTTTAATGCAGTTGCTGGCTACTTAAGACAAACAAGTTAACAATTGCATTCAGATACTGCAGGAGGAACTTTATTTTGAATGTTAACAAAATATGCTAAAATAGGAAAATAAATCCTAAGAGAGGGCCGTACATTTCCAGCTCTTATCATTCTGTAGCTAATAGCCTGGCTCATAGCTGAATCATCTCTTTGATCTCAGTAAGGTGTGGCATGCTGGAGAGCAGTAGACTCCAGAAATGTGTATTTTCCTGACACTTTTAAAAATACTGATTAAATAGGACGACCAATACTAAGTATTCTCATTAAAAATGAACAAGGATCATAGACTGTAGTGGACTTTAATAACAATGCAGTGCAATAAAACCAGCTTACGCAGATACAAATATAGTTCCTGCAATACAAATACACAATCACCAGGCTTCAGGGCAGTTATTTTATTGTCTGATGAATGACAAAACATTGGAGACCTTTATTGCTTATATCATTATTATATATGTCTGCCACTAATAATTGCACTTTAAAATAGTCTAGAATTGCTCATGTAGCAACATTACTATCTATTTATTACATTTTCTACCTCTTAGAATGGGATATCACTGCCAAGTTATTTTCTTCTCACTTGTCCCTCCAGAGCTAATTAGGAAGTACAAAACAACAGTCCAGTGAAGAATTGCTATCTTGTTTTTCCTTGTTCTTTATATGGGAATTCACTTGACCTCTACTGAGTCTCTCTCCACAGCAATATAGCTGAAGTGAGAATTTTAGTTTTGTGAGGTTTGAGCCTGTATTCCATTATCACCAGTCTTTCCTTTCACTTTTGAAGAATTGTTTCCTGTCCAATGGGGTAAGAGATGTCAGCGCAGGAGAATTAAGCATTTTACTAACTTTGTATCAGCGATCTCAATATTAAAAATTGGCAAACTCATAGACAGAGTGGATAGTCAGAAGCTTTTTCCCAAGGTGGAAGAGAGTCACTTACTAGGGGGCTTAGGTTTAAGGTGCGAGGGGCAAGATTTAAAGGAGATGTACGAGGCAAGTTTTTTTACACAGAGGGTGGTGGGTGACTGGAACTCGCTGCCGGGGAAAGTAGTTGAAGCAAATACGATAGTGACTTTTAAGGGGCATCTTGACAAATACATGAATAGGATGGGAATAGAGGGATATGGTCCCCAGAAGAGTAGGGGGTTTTAGTTCAGTCGGGCAGCATGGTCGGTGATGGCTTGGAGGGCTGAAGAGCCTGTTCCTGTGCTGTAATTTTCTTTGTTCCTTGTTCAAGTCTGCAGTGATTGCTATTCTACGCCCAAATAGAATAGCTAGTTTTGTTCACATTACGAATTACTTGCCAATTACTTTATATTTGGTGTTGATTGAGAGCTGAATGTTGACCAGGAGAACACTCCACATAAAAGCAAAATACTGTGGATGCTGGAATTGGAAACAAAAACAGAAAATGCTGGAAAATCTCAGCAGGTCTGATGGCATCTGTGGAGAGAGAATAGAGCCAGTGCTTTGAGTCTGGATGAGCCTTTGTTAGAGCTGGAAGAACACTTTGCTTGTAAAGTGCCATGGATCTTTGACAATCACATGAGCATACAAACTGTTTCATTGGGATAAACAGAATAGCCTCCAAAACCGAACTGGGGGATTGCAATGCACTCACACTGAATACAATTACTGTTTGGGTTCCCCAAGGGCCATTCATCTCCTGACCTCATTACAGCCTTTCTCCAAACATGGACATAGCTGATCTCAAGAAGTGAGGTGAGAATGACTGTCCTTGACATCAAGGGTTATGGTTAGGCAGCATTTGACCAAGTGTGCCATGAAAGATCCCTAGAAAAACTGTAGTCACTGGGAATCGGGAAAAAAAATCTCCATTGGTTGGAAACATACCTGGAAAAAAGGAAGATGATTGTGATTGTTGGAAGTCAATCACCTCAGTGCTAGGACATTGCTGTAGGAATTCCTTTGGGTACGTCCTAGGAATGGTGGCACAGTGGTTAGCACTGCTGCCCCACAGTGCCAGGGACCCGGGTTCGATTCCTGGCTTGGGTCACTGTCTGTGCGAAGTCTGCACATTCTCCCCGTGTCTGCGTAGGTTTCCTTTGGATGCTCCAGTTTCCTCTCACTGTCCAAAAGACGTGCTGGTTAGTTGCATTGGACATGCTAAATTCTCCCTCAGTGTACCTGAACAGGCGCTGGAGTGTGGCGACTAGGGGATTTTCACAGTAACTTCATGCAGTTTTAATGTAAGCCTGCTCGTGACACTAATAAACTTAGGCCCAGTCAACTTCAGCTGTTTCATCAATTATCCCCCTCCATCATAAAGTCAGAAGTGGGGATGTTCTCAGATGATTCTACCATACGTAACTCCTCAAATCAGAAGCAGTCTCTGTCCATTTGCAGCAAGATCTGAACAATGTTCAAGCTTGGGCTGATGTGTGTTGCGAATGTTACTAGCCATTTAGATGCTAGGCAATGGCTATCTCCAAAAAAAGAGAAACCAAACATCTCCCCTTGGCATTCAATGGCATTACCATCACTGAATTACCCACTGTCAAAATCCTGGGGGGTAAGCTTTGACCAGAAATTGAACTTGACCAGCCATATAAAGTCTGTGGTTACAAAGCTGGGAATCCAGTAGCTCACTTCCTGACTCCCCAAAATCTGTTAATCATCTATAACGCACAAGTCAGGAGTGTTATTTGCCTGGATGAGTGCAGCACTAACAGCACTCAAGAAGCTCAATACTATAAAAGACAAAGCAGTCCAATTGATTGACACCCCACCCACCATCTTTGACATTTACTCTTCCACAAATGCACAATAGGAGCAGTGTGTACCATCTACAATGTGCACTGCAGCAACTCACCAAGGCTCCTTTATTAGCACCTTCCAAATGCAAGACATCTACCATCGAGAAGGAGAAGGGCAGCAGGTGCATGGCAGCATCACCACCTGCAAGATTCCTTCAAATTCACTCCTCATCCTGACTTGGAAATATATCACCACTCCTTCACAGTTGTTTGGTCAAAATTCTGGAACTTCCTCCCTAATAGTACCATGGGTGTTTCTGCAACACATGGACTGCAGAGCTCTAAGAAGGTAGCTCACCACCACCTTATCAAGGGCAACAAGGGATGGGCAATAAATGCTGGCCTAGCTAGCGACACCCAGATCCCATGAATGAATAAAAAGGAAATTCAGACAGCATGCTAACATTTTGCTGCCTGCCATTTTAAGTGATTTCAGCCTTCAGCCAGCAATGTTGATGGATTGGATGCCTAAGCAAGGGTCAATATCATAAGTGGCTAGTGCCAGTTTCTAGTCTGCAAGCTCTTACAGAGAAAGTGCATTGTGGCTGGTTTAAGTGCTAGCAGTTGTACAGGAGAGTGTACTTGACCTGTGGAAATTTAATCATGGTGGGAGAGAGCAGTATCCAAAAGTCTTGATGGAAAGGAAAGATGTTCAGAATCTGGAGGAGGTCCTCCAGAAATATGTCCAGCAGGCAGTGGGAGCAGATAGCCAGAGAGGTCATGCCACGAGTAAAGCTCCATGAACCTAAATACTGTGCCACAAGAAGTTCAATGACCTCACATGAGTAGTCAAGGTCAGCAAATGTATCTTCAAATGCCATATCAGAATACATGCAAACGTAACTGAAGAAGTGAAGAGCCTCACTGTAAAGAGCGGCTGAATGGTTCCCTTTGTTGTAAAAATCTATGTACCGCACTTCGAAGTGTTTCTTGTTCATGAGGAGCACTCTAGAAATGTAAGTTGTTGTTGATGTAAAATTCCTGCTACAAGATAGAAACTGAATGCAGACTACCACAACATCCTTTCGGACAGAGAACAGTTCTCAAAAAGTAACCCAACAATTCATTAAGCTAATCACAAGGGTTGACATTTGCAATTATGCTTCGTGTTGTACATGAGACAAACACGTTGGCGAGAACCACAATCAAACATTTTTCTGAATACTTTCGTTTTAAACTATATTACATTTTCTATAAAGAAAAGCCTGCACCTTTTTAGCACTGTATCTGATGAATTATGCACTATGAATAATAGTTTTAAGTTTGATGCTGCTAAATATGCAGTTTGTTATATATCTGAGTACTGAGCCATGATGTCTTTTTATATCAATCAGAGCATTTTAGTGTTCCGACGTAAAAAGAAATATTTGCCAGACAATCTATGAACTGTTGAGTTATTTTTTACAGATGTCTGTAAAGGAGAAGGGGATGAATTTGTAGCCTGCTCCTTTGTAAAATTTGTTTTGAAATTCCACCCTGTAAGAAAAAAAAAGGAGAAAACCTGTTACAAATCCAGTAAAAGGGTTAACATGTAAACTATCTTCCATTGAATTGAACAGGAACCTTTAACACGACCTTCATAAAAAGAATAATCATAGAAGTGTTTTCCGAACTTCATTACTGCTATTTCCAAGGTTTGCTGCATTACTGACATCTTTCATATTGAAGTTGAACGAGGAGTGAAGATGAAGGTGAAAGATTTCAAAACACTATTTTATGTGTACATAACACCACAAGTGCTTGTAGCAGTTATCTTCATCTTAGTTGTATATTTCTATTTTGCTTCCATTGAGATCTGTGATCTCAGGGTTCCACTCAATTCAAGCTGCACGGATAACAAGGTTTATCCCAGAGCTGGATGTCAATGGTTCAAACTAGATCTGAGGCCTCACTTCACTCATATTTAAGAGCATAGAGAGATGCCAGGAAATACACTTTTGACTCAAAAAAAATATTACCTAAGGCACCGTCATTTAACTCTTTTTCTTTCTTGTAGCTTTGACAATGCTGACTGATTGAATGTGAACATTATGTGAGATGAGGTAGGGGAAGTTTACTGTTGTCTGTAGGGTTTCATGTTTGACATTTGAATCTGTCTACAAAGTGAGGTGCAGATGTAAATCATTGGGTTATGCTTTAATGTTATTAACGAGTGCAATACAAGAAATCCAGCAATGTTCTTAAAGTCTTGCTGAGGGCAAGCCACATCTTTTGTGATTTTGGGTAGCAGAAAGGTGCCTCTATTTAATGGTAGAGCATTTGTCAATGTTAATATCTAATAGGTTCTTCTCGATGGATTTTAAATACCCAGTACTTGAAGTTAATAAGGTGAACTGGTGCTGGGTATTGATTAGTTAATTATACACAAATTCCTATATAAGGAAGACTCAGGCAGCACTAAGTGTCTGGTACTTAGGGTGGAGAGGTAAAGCTCTGTAGCAAGCGATAAACAGTCTGTACCAAAGCATCCTAGTCGCAGCGTCTTCTTCATGACCAGACTTGGGAATTCCACTGTCAGTCACATCCTTAATACTTTTTGAAATTGTCAATTTTGTGAGCTGCTACAATATTCCCTGTGGAGTGACTGAAGGAAACCTGTGACTGAAATTAATTAAGATTGTCGCCTTCACTATAACTAGTAATGCTGCTGCAATTAGAGATAAGATTCCATGTGATTAGCCTGAATCACTGCATGCATTGCTGTTTGTCGAAAGCTAAGAGCTTTGGCCTTGGCATGAAATCAAGAATTCTCTCTTTTCCTCTATACTCTTCTTTGTCTGAACTGTGAGTTGTAGCATCAATAGCCAAAGTAAAGACTTCAAGATTTCTGAACTCGCCAATATGCTAAGAGTAGGGTATGTTTACTGGATTCATTTATCTGCTGTTTGTGCCCAAGGACAATGGCATTATAAATGGATGTAAATTGTAGTATCCCCAAGTGATTTTAGTGCTATTCCCAATTTTCTAACCAATTGTGATGAATATTGTAAAGCAGATCAGATTTATATCTGAAGTGTCGGCTTCAAATGCTTGCCACAAAGAAGTTATTCTTTAGATCCAGCAGCTTTCCACAGAGAACAGTTTTCATTGCTGCCAAGCCACCTTCACAGATGCAACTGTTCTTCCTACAACAACAGCACCAGGATTAACACTAATAATTTTATTTATATAGTGTCTTTAATGTCTTGTAGAAAATGTTTCATGGTGTTTCACAGAGACATAATTGGTAAAATAACCATTGAGCCAAAGAAGGAGCTATTGGAAGGGGTGATCAAATGCGTGCTCAAAGATGTGGATGCTAAATAGGAGAGGGATGTAGGAAGGCAATGGGATTTTGGGAGGTGTTACAACCCCCATGTGCTCCATGGAGAATCACTGATTGCTCTCCCTGTGGGGCTCATTGAGTATAAGTTCCCCTGGTAACAGGCAAGGATCATTACATTGGCGACGAGAAACAAGAAGAGTTTTGGATAGCCTTGCCTTGCACCAAACCTGGCAAGACAGTGACGGGCAATATTGAAAATGCCGCTGAGTGGGAAACTGAAACTTATGACGCACGTATGGAGGATTGGCCCCAATACGTTGAAAAAATGAGATATTGCTTCCGGGCAAATGGGATAGAAAGTGAAAATCAGCAAAAAGGATATCCTCCTGACTGTTTATGGGGCCCCAACTTTCAACATCATGAAACGTTTAACCTACCCGACAGCCCCGGACTCAAAAACTTTTGATGAATTGGTAAATGTGGTATCGGACCACTATGACCTTAAACTGTCTGTTATACTGCAGTGCTACAGGTTTAACATGGCAAATAGACTCCCTGGGGAACCAGTCACTGATTTCTTGATGAGACTGTGGAAATTGAAGGAAAACTGTGAATTAGCATATTTTTTAACAAGGGATCAAACCAAATAGGCCAGTTAGTCTTACATCGGTGATGGGCAAATTTGTAGATCCAATCCTGAGAGATAGGATTAACTGTCAAGTAGAAAGGCATGGACTAGTCAGGGATGGTCAGCATGGATTTGTTAAAGGAAGGTCTTGCCTCACAAATTTCATTGAATTTTGAGAAAGTGACAAGAAGGGTTGATGAAGGTAATGCAGTGGATGTTGTGTACATGGATTTTGACAAGGCATTTGACAAGGTCCCACATGACAGGTTGGTCAAAAATGTAAAAGTCCACGGGATACAGGGTAATGTGGCAAACTGGTTAAAAAGTTGGCTTAGTAACAGGGAACAAAGGGTAATGATACCTTTGCGAATGGAAAGTTGTTTCAAGTGGTGTTCCTCAGGGTTTGGTGTTGGGACCCTTGCTGTTAGTCTTATATATTAATGATTTGGACATAAATGTGGAAGGCACAATTGGGAAATCTGCAGACGACACAAAGATTGGTCGAGTGGATAGTATCTAGGATAGCTATAGGACACAATCTTACCTCCTGTTCATGCCATACTCCCGCTACAGTGAAGACGGAGATTTAGTGACAAGCCAAATCTCTGTTCACTGTTGCAGGATGGGAAAATCCTGCTGGTGTGAACAGTCAGAAAATCCCAGCCATAATCTCCAAAATGATTTTGATGTGTTGGTGGAGTGGGTGGTAAACTGGCAGATGGATTTTAACTTGGAGAAGCATGAGGTAATGCCTTTAGGAATGTCAAACAGGAAATATATTACAGGAAATACACAATAAGTGGGAATATACTAAGAGGGATAGATGAAGTGAAGAGATCTTGGCGTACAAGTACACAGGTCCCTAAAGGCAGTAGTACAAGTAGACAAGGTTGTAAAGAAGGCATATGCAATACTCCCCTTCATTGGCAGAGATAGAGAATATAAAAGTTAGGATGTAATGTTTCAATTGTATAAAACACTGATGAGGTTACAACTGGAGTATTGTGTGCAGTTCTGGTCACCACATTACAGGAAGGATGTAATTGCTATGGCGAGAGTGCAGAGGAGTGTAGCTATGAGGAGAGATTGGATAGGTCAGGGTCATTTTTCTTGGAACAAAGAAGGCTGAGGAGTGACTTAATTGAGGTGTACAAAATTATGAGGGGAAGAGATAAAATGGACAGGATAAAATTGTTTTCCTTCTAGATTGTTTCCCTTCTAGAACCAGAGGACATAGGTTCAAGGGATGGCATGGTGCACAGTTGTTAGCACTGCTGCCTCACAGCACCAAGGACCCGGATTCAATTTCGGCCTTGGGTTACTGTCTGTGTGGAATTTGCACATTCTCCCCGTGTCTGCGTGCGTTTCCTCCGGGTGCTCCGGTTTCCTCCCACACTCCAGAAGTGCTGGTTAGGTTGTTTGGTCTTGCAAAATTGCCGCTTCGGGTCAGGGAGATTAGCATGGTAAATGCATGGGGTTATGGGGATAGGATCTGGGTGGGATTGTTGTCGGTGTATCTCAATGGGCCGAATGGCCTCCTTCTGCACTGTAGAGGTTCTATGAAAGATAAGTGGCACTAGGTAAAGAGAGACATGAGGAAGAACATTTTTACGCTGTGGGTAGTGGATATCTGGAACTCGCTGCCTGAGTTGTTGGTGGAGGCAGAGACCCTAAACTCTTTTAAAAAGTACCTGGATCTGCACCTCAAGTACAGGGCTATGGGCTGGGTGCAGGAAGGTGGGATTAGAAAGGGCACCTGGGTGTCCTCAGGCTGGCATGGGCAAGATGGGCCAAATGGCTTCCTTCTGTGCTGTAACCTTTCTATGTTCTATGGTTCTAAAGGTCTATTTGGAATGCGGAGCAACAGTAATAACTTTAGCTGGTGGAATATCGCTATTATTGATTGTGCAATAACCATGCCATAGCATTACTTGGGAAACTGGGATAGATTTTCAGTTTCCCGTCTGGATGTAAAACAGGTGTTGACTGGCTGTACATTGTAGAAACTGACCAATGGCAGTAAAACATGGGTAGTTTCGCTAATGACAGACAGTTCACAACCTTGGGTTTACGCCTGGTGGCAAGCTTTATATCAGCCCCGTTACTCTGAGTTCTGTACAGAATTGGTTAAAATTAGTTTTTGGGCAGAACTCTTCTGATGGTCTCAAACCTCGTTAAATACAAGCATTTTGAAAGATTAATGTAAGTGCAGTATTTAAATGAGTACATTAATTTTGTCACATGAAAATGACGGCCATCTTCATCAAATCTGGTTTTTAAAAATATGTAAATACTAGTCACTTTTCTGTGGTGTTGCTCATGGTGATCTGGAGGATACATTGCTTTATGACATGCGTATCGGAATATATTATCGGGATCACTGATTTATGGTGATTGAATAAGTGAAATTGCATTTTATTATGAAGTATTATGGGAGTGCTAATAATATTTCTGGTATAAATTTTGATTGTGCCGACATTTCCCTGGAAACCATAAATCAGTGGCTTTGATTATTATCTGCTCCTTCAATGTTGTAATGACTTTACAACTTGCCCTTGTTGGAAGTCTAAGATCCAAAAAAGAGGGCAGGGAAGATGCGAGTCAGGTGGGAATACTGAAGAAAGGGGCTGTGGTAAGTTACGTAGTTTTGGAAAGGAAGGGGTTTATGAGCATAAGAGCAGTGGAAGCAATTGTATAGCAGAAGCAGAGAGTTGGAGTGAGTGATAATTGAAAGGAAGATCATTAAACGCAGGAGGAGTGAAAAAAGGTTATGAGGATGTGGTGGACCTCAGTTGTGCCTTTGTCCTATATGGACCACCGTTGTGTGTGTTTGTCATACCTGGACACATCCCCTTCCAGTTTGGTTCCTCCCCTCAGCACCTAGTATAAAGGTGGCTGTTTCCTCCCCCTTGTTCAGTCCAGGTCGGTTAATTGTTGGGATCTGCTCCTGATTCTGTTGTGAATAAAAGCCTACACTTATATTGGCATATCGGTAGTCTTTCGCCTTATTGATAGCGCATCAATTTTATTCACAACAGTTACTAGTATGGAGCAGTTTCTAAAACCCGACAAGTTAGCATGAGACCCTCAAGAGGTTGGAGCCTCTGATAAATTTGATCATTGGTTGGACTGCTTCGAAGCATTCGTCGACACCGCTCCGGCCATCGACACCGACGCTGCTAAACTCCACGTGCTCCGCGCCCGGGTAAGCGAAACTGTCTATGGAATCTTCCGGGACGCTGCTACTTACGCGGACGCTATCGAACTCCTAAAAGGGCAGTTCCGAAAGAGCCCTAACGTGGTTTACGCCAGACACCTCCTAACTACCCGCAAACAGCAGCCAGGAGAATCGTGCGCCCAATTTCTGCGCGCCCTGCGAGTCCTCGCCCGAGCATGCGACTGTAAGGCTGTTTCAGCAGCTCAGAACACGGAGGATCTGATCCGCGACGCCTACGTTGCGGGCATTGAGTCTACATACATCCAGCAGCGTCTGCTGGAACAAGATGACCTAGACCTCCGGAAAACGGCCACGATGGCTGAAACGTTAGAAGCAGCCTCCCATAATCTCGGGTCTTACCTTGGATCCCGTTCCACCGACGGCTCCACTGCGACGGCTGCTCCAGCAGGGCCCAAATGTTACTTTTGTGGCCTCCCTAAGCACCCTCGGCGTCACTGCCCGGCAAAGGACGCGATTTGCTCCGGATGCGGTAAGCTAGGCCACTTTGTTAAAGTCTGCCGAGCAAAGCCGCTTCTGAAGACTCGTGGAGCCATGTGTGCTCCGAGGGCGCGGCCATCTTTGATGCAGGCGGCGGCTGCGCGCGAATCGCCATCTTGGATGCGGTCACCGGAAGTGCGGGAATCACCATCTTTGATGCGGTCACCGGAAGTGCGGGAGTCGCCATCTTTGAGACTGGCATCAAGGCAAGCTGAGCAGGAAGCTTCATCCGTGACGTCATCAGACGGCGACGAAGATGGATTCTTCTTTAATTCAACAGTGGCATCGATTTGCCTGGACCAGTCGCAGCCACATCAACTCTCCAAGTCCATAATGGAGATCAAGGTAAATGGTTATGCAGAAAACTGCCTGTTTGACTGTGGGAGCACGGAAAGTTTTATACACCCTCGCACAGTGCGTCAATATGCCCTTCCCGTGCGACCCTGGAGCCAGACCATCTCCATGGCCTCGAATTCTCACTCAGTGGAGGTCCTCGGGTGCTGCTTGGTGACGCTGACGGTACAGGGCACAGTCTACGAGCGTTTTCGGCTCCTCGTGCTGCCGCGACTCTGCGCAGCTGTACTGCTGGGGTTAGATTTCCTCAGCCATCATAGGAGCGTCACCCTGCAGTATGATGGCCCTTATCCCCCGCTCTCCGTCTGCAAGGCGCCGTCACGGCAGCGCCCCTCGCGCACCACCTGCAGTCTCTCGACCCTCAAGATCACCCCCCCCCCCGTTATTTGATAACCTCACCCCGGATTGTAGGCCTATAGCCACCAAGAGTAGGCGCTATAGTGCGGATGACCGGGCCTTCATTCGGTCCGAGGTACAACGTTTGCTCCAGGAAGGGATTATCCAAGCCAGCACCAGCCCCTGGAGGGCGCAAGTGGTCGTAGTTAAATCGGGGGAGAAACACCGCATGGTGATTGACTACAGCCAGACCATAAACAGGTATACCCAACTAGATGCATATCCTCTTCCCCGTATCGCGGACATAGTCAACCGCATCGCGCACTATAGGGTTTTTTCAACGATCGATTTGAAATCGGCTTACCACCAGCTCCCTATCCGCTCGGAGGATCGCCCATACACTGCCTTTGAGGCGGATGGCCGCCTCTACCAGTTCCTCCGAGTCCCCTTTGGTGTCACCAATGGAGTCTCAGTCTTCCAACGGGCCATGGATCAAATGGTGGACCAGCACGGACTACGGGCCACTTTCCCGTATCTGGATAACGTCACCATCTGCGGCCATGACCTGCAGGACCATGATGCCAACCTACAAAAATTCCTTCGTACGGCCACTCTCCTGAACCTCACATACAATGAGGCGAAGTGTGTTTTCCGGACACGCCGCCTCGCCATCCTTGGGTACGTGATAGAAAATGGTGTCCTTGGCCCCGACCCAGCCCGTATGCGTCCCCTTATGCAGCTTCCCCTCCCTACTACCCTCAAAGCACTGAGGAGATGCCTGGGCTTCTTCTCCTATTATGCCCAGTGGGTTCCCCGTTATGCAGATAAAGCCCGTCCGCTCCTAAAATCGACCTCTTTTCCCCTGGCGGAGGAGGCCTGTCGGGCCTTCGATGACATCAAAGCGGACATCGCGAAGGCCGCGATGCACGCTGTGGACGAATCCATCCCATTCCAAGTGGAAAGTGATGCGTCTGACTTTGCCCTAGCTGCCACCCTTAACCAGAGGGGCCGTCCGGTGGCCTTCTTTTCCCGGACCTTACAAGGCCCTGAGATTCGACACTCCTCGGTCGAGAAGGAGGCCCAGGCCATCGTGGAAGCCGTCCGGCACTGGCGCCATTATCTCGCGGGCCAACGATTCACCTTAATTACGGACCAGCGGTCAGTTGCCTTCCTGTTTAACACCAGGCAAAAGGGCAAGATTAAGAATGACAAGATCTTGCGGTGGAGGATTGAGCTCTCCACCTACAGATATGACATCATGTACCGGCCTGGGAAGCTCAATGAGCCCCCAGACGCCCTGTCCCGTGGATCATGTGCCAGTGCCCAACTAGACCAGCTACAGTCCCTCCATAACGACCTCTGTCACCCGGGTGTCACCAGATTTTTCCATTTTGTCAAGTCCCGTAACCTGCCCTTCTCCCTTGAGGAAGTCCGGACGATTACCAGGCAATGCAGGGTCTGCGCTGAGTGCAAACCGCAGTTCTACCGGCCAGGTAGGGCGCACCTTGTAAAGGCCACTCGCGCGTTCGAGCGCCTTAGCGTTGATTTTAAAGGCCCCCTCCCCTCCTCTAACCGCAATGTTTATTTCCTGAATATCATTGACGAATACTCACGTTTCCCTTTTGCCTTCCCCTGCTCGGACATGACCACGGCTACAGTGATTCGGACCCTGAACAAGCTCTTCACCCTGTTCGGCTTCCCAGCCTATATTCATAGCGACCGTGGGTCCTCTTTCATGAGTGACGAGCTGAGGCAGTACCTGCTCGCCAAAGGCGTTGCCTCCAGCCGCACCACTAGCTATAACCCCAGGGGCAATGGTCAAGTAGAGCGGGAGAACGCAACCGTCTGGAAGGCCGTTCTATTAGCGTTACGGTCTAGGGGCCTTCCAGTCAGCCGTTGGCAAGACGTCCTTCCGGACGCATTACATTCCATTAGGTCACTCTTGTGCACAGCGACCAATACGACCCCTCACGAGCGGATGTTTTCATTTCCCAGGAAGTCCTCCTCGGGTACTTCGCTCCCGGATTGGCTGATGTCCCCGGGACCCGTCCTGCTTCGGAAGCATGTCCGGACCCATAAGGCAGATCCCTTGGTCGAGGAGGTCCAATTGCTCCATGCTAATCCCCAATATGCTTATGTAGCGTACCCTGATGGGCGGGAGGACACGGTTTCTGTCCGTGACTTGGCACCCGCGGGTGCCCCGGAGGTCATCACGTCCTTCCGCCCCACGGTCCCTGGTGTCGTCCATTCGGAGACTGCTACGCCTCTTCCTCCCTCAGTCCCTGTCCCCAATGTAGTGCGCCCAGAGCCTGTTGCAGCCCCCCACCCCCCAGCTCCGGTTCCCACTGTTCCCCATACGCCACCAGGGCCACTGCTCATTCCTCTCGCCCCTATGTACAGCTCGCTTGAGTCGCCGGAGCCGTCGCCACGCAGTACCCGACGACTGGACGGGACGACGGATCGGTCCGCTTCACACCACCCAGCGCCTTCTCTCGACGCTCACTGTACGGAGCCTGGGCCGACATCGCTCCCTGCTCGGACGACTCTGCGACCTGCACTACGACGATCGCGACGACGGATCAAGCCACCGGTTCGTCTGGACTTGTGATATTGTTTCCGCTTCACCCCCGTGTTGTTTTTTTAAAAGGAAGGGGTGAATGTGGTGGACCTCAGTTGTGCCTTTGTCCTATATGGACCACCGTTGTGTGTGTTTGTCATACCTGGACACATCCCCTTCCAGTTTGGTTCCTCCCCTCAGCACCTAGTATAAAGGTGGCTGTCTCCTCCCCCTTGTTCAGTCCAGGTCGGTTAATTGTTGGGATCTGCTCCTGATTCTGTTGTGAATAAAAGCCTACACTTATATTGGCATATCGGTAGTCTTTCGCCTTATTGATAGCGCATCAGAGGATAAAATTGTTTCCCTTGGTGAATAATTCTAGAAGCAGGGGACATAGATTCAAGATAAGTGGCAGTAGGTATCGAGGGGACGTGAGGAAGAACATTTTTATGCAGAGGGATGTCTGGAATTTGCTGCCTGAGTTGGTGGTGGAGGCAGACCCTAAACTCTTTTCAAAAGTACTTGGATCTGCACTTCAGGTGCTGTAAGCTACAGGGCTATGGGCCTGGTGCAGGAAGGTGGGATCAGTAAGGGCACCTGGGTGTCCTTGGGCTGGCATGGACAAGATGGTGGGTGTGTCCAGAACCATGGGTCACAGTTTGAGGATTCAGGGTAGACCATTTAGGACGGAAATGAGGAGACATTTCTTCACCTAAAGAGTGGTGAGCCTGTGAGATTCATTACCATAGGAAGTAGTTGATGCCAAAATATTGAATGTATTCAAGAGGTGGCTAGATAAAGCACTTGGGGCAAATGGGATCAAAGGTTATGGGGAGAAAGCAGGATTAGGCTATTGAGTTGGACAATCAGCCATGATCGTGATGAATGACGGAGCAGGCTTGAAGGGCCAAATGGCCTTCTCCTGCTCCTACTGCTATCTTCTATGTTTCTATGTTTCTAAGATGGGCCGAATCTCTTCCTTCAGTATGTTGGGCAAGTGCTGTGACATAGCAATGATATGATAGTATTGATGATTCTCATTGAGGGATAGCTGCCCACTGGAATATTGGGAAGGAGCTATTGGTGGGGTGTGGTGATACTGGAATGGTCTCCTCCTGCTCTGAATTCTTGTGTTGTTATGGGCGCGAACAGTTGAATAGGGTTGTGGGGTGCAGCTGAGACAAGTGCTGTGGCCACATTCATGATTGTGACTGAGGAAGTAGGTCTAAGCTCTTTAAAGAATTGAAAGCTGGTTCCTGGACCATGATCTGGAAAATGATGGCAAGGGTTTTCTTGAAGTTGGGTAGGCAGTAAAGAGCTAGAATGTTGTTTGTTCACTAACCCGGTGAAGCGGGGAGGCAAGCCCCGAGAAACGTTTTCACCCAGAGGGTGGTGGGAATCACGAACTCATTGCCTGAAAGGATGGTAGAGGTGGAAACCCTCACAACGTTTCAGAAGTATTTAGATGAACACTTGAAACACCATAGCATACAAGGCTATGGGCCATGTGCTGGAAAGTGGGATTAGAATAGATACGTTCTTGATGGCCAGTGAGGGCATGATGGGCTGAAGGGCCTTCGTTCCGTGCTGTAAAGCTCTATGGGTGAAATTTTCCGGCCACGGATGCTCTAAGACCGGAAAATCCCGCCCGAGACAATGGACCTTTGCATGGTTCGTGTCCCGTCTGCTACGATTCCCATGTTGGGCAGGACCGGAAAATTCTGCCCCATGGGATATGAAATGGGAGGGAGAATGATCAGTTTAAAGTTTAAGTTTATTTATTAGTGGCACAAGTAAGGCTTACATTAACACTGCAATGAAGTTACTGTGAAATTCCCCTAGTCGCCACACTTCGGCACCTGTTCGGGTCAATGCACTTAACCAGCACATCTTTCAGACTGTGGGAGGAAATTGGAGCACCCGGAGGAAACCCACGCAGACACGGGAAGAATGTGCAAACTCCACACAGACCCAAGCTGGGAACCGAACCCGGGTCCCTGGTGCTGTGAGGCAGCAGTACTAACCACTGTGCCACCGTGCCGCTCCAGGCATGGCAGGCAGGCAGTCAGCGTAGGAAATAGAATTGAAAGATAGCTTTGAACAAAAAATGGGGATTGTTGCAGCAGTAATGGCAATGGGCAGTCAGGTGACTGGGAGCAAGAGTGGTGATTGGTGTGAGGTAGCAGGAAGGACAAGAATAGGAAGTGGGAAAGGTGAAAAGTCATGGATGCTTCGAAATATCTTGTAGAGATGATTGTACCTCAGTGTTCCCATCCCCATGCTGGATTTGCCTGTTACTTAAATTTAACACTGCTGATAATCACTGTCTGCTGTTAAATAAAAGAGACTTACCCAGTTCAACCAGGGAGGAGCCCATTAAAGAATTTCCTCCCCATACCAAAAAAAATTATGTTCTTAGCTCTGATGGGAATGCCATAATAACGAGAGGGCAGCAAATGCTTAAGTAATTTGAAAGCCCTCTCCTGGTCAGTGCTGAGAATAAGACTTTTGCAGTATGGTGTGCGGCAATTAGATCAGATCATATTATAGGCCTGTGGCAACACAGAGCACGGAAGCAGAAAATGACTACCTAAGGGTAGACTAAGGATGGGAAAATATTAGCTCAGGTTAAGGTCAACGGAAGACATGAACTGTTAATGCCCTAAGTCACTGAGGGGGCTCATGTCTTACTTTAATGGACCTCACATGGGTGGAGCTATAGAGAACATTGCCACAAAACCACCTATCTTGGGAGGTAAGTAGGCTTTTAAGAGTGAACATGGCACTATAGACAACTATGGCATAAAGAGCATGGTTGTGATGTGTGACTCTTGCAGGAAATATATAATATATGCATGTCTTAATATAAATTAAATATTTGAGAATCAAACATATTAATTGATTGCCTAACATTACAATTATTTCTCCATGTATCCCAATAAAGTGATTCAATCTTTCTTCCAATTAATTGGTAGGGATGAATTACTGAAATAGAAATTTATTTGCTGCAATAATAAAATCAGATTATTGTTGTTATTTAATCAGTTTACAAAAATTACATACTGCACTAAAATTATTTAAAATAATAGGGGCAACATGCAACTTATTTTCTCGGCCAGATCCCTTTTAATAACTTTTCACAGCTTGCATTTGTTCTTATGTACCCACCAGTGTAGACGCAGGGCATGTAGAAATGCAGAAAGACCTTCCATGACCAGTAGAATGGCCACACTGAGAACAGCAAAAGCAGCAAAGGTGATTGTGAGCCCAACAGAGCTTAAACCTTTATTTGCTGTGAAGCCATTGTGTAGGACCATGTGCCACAACACCTCAGAAAGTTCTGGAAAAAGAATAGGTTGGTTAGTGGTTTCTATGCACGTCAGTGTCATCTAGTGTCATCAATGCACACTGATTTCTTGAGTACTGGCCTAGATTATCTAATTGGTGTAAGGTGTAAGGCAGCCACAAACCTTTTGATCCTACCAGCATTTCTTGAGTCAGTCTAATTATTGTAGGGCGGAATTTAATTGGAAAAGTGCACTTCCCAGCGGTGGGACCGGAAGTGAGTGCCAATTCTGCTCATGTGTCAGGACGCATGCAATTAAGATAAAAATCGTAAGTGGGTGCAGCAGGCATACGCTCAGTGTGCCATTACGTGACAGAAACAGGCAGGAAGTATATGTGCCTGCCATCAACAGACTCAATTTCAAGTTGGGATGAGCTATAAAAGGTTCATTTCCGCAAACATCCAGTCTCTGATGGCAGGGAGAACTGGTGCCAAGATTTAATATCAATCCTCAGCCTGCAGGGCTTTTAAGATTTTTTTTTCTCTTTGGGACTCACAGCCTCCAATCACCATTTACACCTTCCAGCCCTCTCGACACCTTTCATCGATGATCCCCCATCACTTTCCCCCTTTCATCTGGCAATTCATCCTCTTGCATCCCCTCCTTCTCTTGCAATAACACGTCTGCATACACACAAAGAGCAGTCTCACAATTCGGTGATGCCTCCTTGCAGGTTCTTTTCAGGCCGTTTGGGAATGGCAGGAGATGTTCCTCCTCAGGGATGACAATAAGAGATCCTTCCATTTGACCACAATGGCCTAGACAGATATTGCAGAGAAGGTGAGCAGCCATGAGGTCCAGCCAAGAACTTGGATGCAGTGCCATAAAAAGATAAACAGCTTCCTCCAATCAGCCAGGTAACGAGCAATGTGGCATTGCATCAAAGGGCCTCTCATGGGGGATATCAAGCGAGAGAACTTTGCAAGTCGGGAGAGATGTCAGGCTGGGAAATGTATAGCCATATTCAGGAACACATGGCACAAGAAGCCAGATAGTCTGATAGTTGTGCAATTGTGATAAGGCAATTAGATACCAGTGAGAATGTGTGGCTAATATGTGGCATGGGAGCAAGGGAGTTAGGTGCTTCCTGACACGCCACTATGTCTCCACTTTGTCATGCAGGAGAAGGAAATCTTCAATGCAGGGGGAGAGCCAAGACTGGAGGTGGTGTGGCTGACCTCGAAGTATTAAAGCCTTTTGATGAGAACTCCATGAAGATTGCAGGTGAGCAGGGTGGCATGTCTGTTACAAACAGCGAGTCTGGATTAGCCAGCCAAGCAGAGTGGGAATGTATCCAACCTGATGTTGAGATATGTGTGAAACTGTAGTTTCCTGATAGAATGAGCTTCTCCTTAAAGTCTTTCTTGTTGTTCTCCATTGCAGATCATCACCATAGCCAAAGGAAGTCCAAGTCCATAATGGAAACTGTCGACTCCAGTCCAAGAGCACCCAGAGGAGGCATCATCATTTGCTTCTGCCTCAGCCTTCACCAGCCCAGTTATACCCATGTGGGTTTCAAAGGGTTTGAGTATAGAATCAAGAGCATATGCTGGTGATCACCATAAGGACACATTCCAAAAACTGAGGGAGGCTGTGTGCGCATACGTCCCTGACAGTGGGAGGACTGTTGGGGATCAGGTGAATGCTGAATCCCAGGCCTTTGGTCTTGGTCACACTAAGCCTGCTGGAGATACAGAGAAATGTTGGGGAAAATCTGGCGGAGGTGTCAGGCACTACATGGAACATTGCGTGGATGGTTGAAGAGTCCATCCAGTTCCTTGAGCGAGGCAATGACTCTGGCATGTGCTGGCTGATGGCATTGTGGTCTATGTTATTGGTCAGTCGTGGCTCTGCTCTGACAAATCTTCTCCTCCACCTCCCGAGACTGCAAATTATTGATTGTTTGAGACTCATTGTAAATTCACAAAGTGAACTGTGTGAAGAAGACTGGCATAGATATGAACACCTCTGTTTATGTGCCCTTCATTCCTAGAGCAGCTGCAGTTGACTGATGGGAATGTGTGACCCTGCTATGGGCTACATCCAGAACTCCGCTCATCCCACAGTGACCTTCATCCACAAGAACCTGATTTCCTGCAATTTTAAACTTTCTTAGCAGCCATGTTGATGGACATGCACACAGTGACTCTGCAAATCCAGGTTGTCCACGTCCACCCTCCCTCAGTCACCCTCAAGCTTCTTCCCATCTCCCTTAACCTTCCAACATTACCCTGCTCCTTCCCCCAATAATCCTTGAGCATTGAACCATTACCCTTGACCCAAAGCTTTTGACCTTCCATTTCTCACCCTTGACATTTCCCCCCTCAGCCTATCTGCATCATTTTGGAGCCTCCCTCCATAATCCTTGTTCAACTATCTGTATCTCTTGACCTTCCTTTGGAGACCATTGACCTGCTCTGCTTCCAGTTGGACTGACTTTGCTTCAAGCTTGATATCCCCTCTTGGACTGTCAATCTGCCATGTATGTTATAGCTGCATCCCTTGGTCACACAGGACAAAACGTTTGCAACAATAATGCACCCTATAGGCCGGAGCCTGGCTCATTTTGGACACCTCTTACCACCAAATCCCTCCCCCGCAACATGACTTGCTGTACTGTTGTTTCAGGACCTAACTACCACCACCTTCTTACCAGCTCAACTTGATACAGCATTTGAAAACCCGATCACCATCACCATCTCCCCTCCCCTTCCTTGCCACTACTGGATGATCCAGCTTCTGCTGCTCCCCTTCTCTGTGCCACTGAGCTAGACTAAGACAAAATCTCACCTCACATCCAAAAGACTGAACAACCTGGCCTGTGCATGCCACCTTTAGGATGTCGGGAAATAGGAGGCACAAGTTTCCTAATCTTGAAGTCGGCTTTAATTTGGTGAAGTTCCCATTTAATGAGTCTTTCACGACACAAGGACAAAGCTGCATGATAATTTTAATAAGCTGGAGGATGCATTTCAAGCAGCCACTGCATTTCTGCATCAGGGCACTTTGCACTAGCAATGTAATATAAAATCTTCTCTTACATTGAATGAGATTTCAGGCCTTGAGTTAACAAAAGTCCTTAAAGCTGTTATCTGTATAGCTCCAATCACAAGCCGCCAGATTGTACTAAGGATGGGTCGACATATGGAATTAATAATTAAGTTGTCTGTTCACTGGATTTTCAAGGATTTTTGCAGTTTCCATAGCAATTCATATTGAGTGGGAATATCTATTTGATTGCATTGACATTTGATTTATGACAATCCCCAGCTACGTGGGCTGCATTCGGTAACTGATTCTGTCTGCTGTGTATTTAATTACCTGTCTTCCATATTTAGGTATACCTCTTAAATAATGGAAGTTACGTTAATCAATTTCCAATCCTCAGAAACACTCATTGCAATTAATGAATTTACAAAAATGAAGGTTAAATCTTCCCTTGTTGCCATCTCCAACTTCTTTGAGGTTTGTGTGTGAAAGATGTCTGAACCAGATGCATACTTTTTGAGCACCAAACCTTTTGGCAACTATTTCGATCGTGATTTTCATAATGTTAAACTTCCACAATGTTGAAAATTTGGCATCTGATTTTGCCTGTGGTAAATAGTATGAACTTGGGAATGGAAATCTGGTTTCAATTAAAACAAATCAGGGGAAAGAAACGTAGGGTGAGATTCTCTGACCATCCCCCGCCCCCTCCTCAGCGTTTTTTTTCAGCGGCGCACCGTTCGCTGGTGGGATTTCCCATTGAAGTCACCCCATGCTGCCAGGAAATCCACAACAGGGGGTGTGCCGCTGATGGGACCAGAGAATCCTGCCAACGTGAACGGCCAGAGAATTTTGGTCATAATGTTAATTGAAGTCCTTCTAAGTAAGCTTAAGCCGACCAGCATTCCCTCCCTGTTTGATCCCATAAAATGGTCATTTTCTGGTTTTACTTCATTTTTAGGAACTCCCAAAAGTTATTGAGTCATTTAGTTTCCCTTTTATGGTTCTATATTGTGGGACAATATGAATGGTTGAGCCATGGTGAAACGTCATAAAATGGCAGACATATCTTGAAATTGGTATTTTAAAAATTCATTTATGGGATGTGGACGTTGCTGGCTAGGCCAATATTTATTGTCCATCCCTTGTTGCCCTTCAGAAAGTGATGGTGAATTGTCTTTTTGAACTGCTGCAGTCCCTGAGGTGTAGGTACATCCACAGTGCCATTAGGAAGGGAATTCCAGGATTTTGACCTGGCGACAGTGAGGGAATAGCAATAGATTTCCAAGTCAGGGTGGTGAGTGACTTGGAGGGCTATCTCCAGGTCGTGGTGTTCGCATGTATCTGCTGCCTTTGTCCTTCTAGATGATAGTGGTCGTTTGTTAGAAAGGTGTTGCCAAAGGAACCTTGATGAGTTCTGCAGTGCGTCTTATATACAGGCTGCCATTGTTCATCTGCGGTGGAGGGATTGAATGTTTGTGGAAGGGGTGGCAGTCAAGTGGGATGCTTTGTCCTGGATGGTGACAAGCTTCTAGAGTGTTGATGGAGCTGCACTCATCCAGGCAAGTGGAGAGTTTTCCATTATACTCCTGGTTTGCAGTGAGTTAGAACAGGGATGATGATGCGGATATAGTAATCCAAGAAGAGCGATGTGAAATATTGGATAAAATAATCATAATGAGCGAGGAAGTGTTAGAGGAGTTAGAATGTTGAAGGAGGTCAGGGAGGAAATAGCAGATGTTTTGAGGACTATTTTCCAATAGACACAGGTGAGGTGCTAGAGGACTGAGGCATGCAAATGTGGTTTCGTTGTTTAAATAGGGTATGAAGGAAATGCCAAACAATTAGATAATGCATTTGGGGAGGTCAAACAGTAAAAGGGAATATACAATAAATGGGAATATGCTGAGAGGGGTAGATGAAGTGAGAGATCTTGGTGTGCAAGTGCACAGGTCCCTAAAGGTAGCAGTACAGGTAAATAAGGTTGGAAAGAAGGCAAATTGAATGCCCTCCTTCATTGGCAGAGGTACAGAATACAAAAGTAGGGATATCATGACGGAACTGTATAAGACACTGTTGAGGCTACAATTGGAGTATTGTGTGCAGTTCTGGTCACCACATTACCGGAAGGACATAATTGCTCTGACGAGAGTACAGAGAGGATTGTCTAGAATGTTGCCAGCACTAGAGAATTGTAGCTTAGAGGAGAGATTGGAGAGGTTGGGGTTGCTTTGCTTGGAACAGAGAAGGCTGAGGGATGACATGATTGAGGTGTACAAAATTGTGATGGGTCGAGATAGAGTAGTCAGGAGGAACCTGTTTCCCTTGACAGAGAGTTCAACCCCATGGCCTTGTGGGGTTTGGAAAATTCATTAACCACAATGATGTCACAGATGTAAAGTTGGAAGTGGGGTGAGGAGTCCTTATATTCTTACAATGTTATTTACAGCTTCCAGATTGTGGTTGTTTGGTGAATTTTTACCATATGTTTGGGAGGAATCTACCAAAATGACCATAAACTTTGGCGGGACCAGGCCTGTGTCGATGTTTTTGGTATGGCATTTGTTTTTAAAACATATTTTTAATCAGTAAGGGAATCAAGGATTATGGGGATAAGGCGAGAAAGTGGAGTTGAGGATTATCATATCAGATCAGTCATGATCATTGAATGGCAGTGCAGATCCAATGGGCTGAATGGTTTACTCCTGCTCCTACATCCTATGGTCTTAGGGCCTTGTGGGGTTTGGAAAATTCATTAACCACAATGATGTCACAGATGTAAGGTTGGAAGTGGGATGAGGAGTCCTTACATTTTTACAATGTTATTTACAGCTTCCAGACTGTCCTTAGGCTTAATGTATAATTGGTGTAAATACACCTGGTCTCCAGCAACCTGTTTGGGGCCTTGGCAGCATTTCGGCCCAGACACCAATTAACAAGTGGCTCCAAAATCCTTCATCAGGGAGGTTCAAGATGGCCACTTTTTCAAATGTTACCATTTGGTGAAGGGAAATTATTCTTTGGAAGGAAACCTAGCACATCCTGAGCCAGCTGGCGAGTGCTGGTGTTTCCAAGACCTTCAGCAGGGACAGATCGCAGCTATGTCCCGGGCAGCATGGTGGTACAGTTGTTAGCATTGCTGCCTCACAGTGCCAGGGACTCAGGTTTGATTCTGACCTTGGGTGACTGTCTGTGTGGAGTTTGCATATTCTCCCCATTTCTGCGCGAGTTTCCTCCGGGTGTTCCGGTTTCCTCCCACAGTTTTACCGGGTTAGGTGGATTGGTCATGCTAAATTGCTCATTAGAATCCAAAGATATGTAGGTTTGGGAGATTAGCCATTTTAAATTGCTCCTTAGGTTCCAAAGATGTGTAGGGTAGGTGGATTAGCTATGGTAAATGCACAGGGTTATGGGGATAGGGCAAAGGGTAGGCCTGGGTTAAATGCTCTTTCGGAGAGGAGTGCAGACGCAGTGAGCTGAACAGCCTCCTTCTGCACTGTCGGGATTCTGTGGTTTTATGGATTCTATGTCCTCACTCTACGGAAAGTCAATTTCTCCTGCCTCTAGCACTGGTCACTCAGACTTCAGTAGTTTAAGTGGTATGGCTGCATTTGGGCACTTATACCTGAAAGAGGCCTCTGGAGATGGTTCTATGAATCTGAACTTTGCAGAATTTAGTTTATTTCTAACATTTTTTGTTTGTGCAAGTCCATAGTGCAAATGAGCATTTTATGCAGAAGGCTGCACAGATGATATGGGAAAACAAATACTGTATCAGTCCAGTAGGGAGTTGTCTTCTAAATTTGGAATTTCACTCAGTGTTTGGCAGCAAGTTTATTTTCCTTCAAATGCTTGTGAGAATTTATGTAAATAAGCATCAATGGCAATTGTTGCCTACTTCCCATTTCCTGCATCTTATTCTTATGAATAATGCAGATAAATTGTTAACGCTGTTGTATTTTGCATCATTTTGCATTCAAAACTTGCTCTAAGTTAGGACTGACTTCTTAAATTATGTTCTCTCCCGCAATTAGGGACAGTGTACGGGTGGCAATTTTCTGATTTTGTTCTCTTGACTCAAATGAGCTTGATGCTGGCACTGGATCCTACAAAATAAAAATGTTTCATTTCTCAGCCCTGACATCCATCAGCACATCAGAATCACTCAGATTTCCAACAACTGGCTATTAAGATGTTATCAATGTGTGGTGATTGTCCCTTTAAGGGCAACACGGCAGAGTAAGGGTCACTTGGCCTGGGTGACCTATCGGGACTCAGACTGGGACCTTACCCCAGGGGCAGGCATTTCCTAGGCAGAGGCATTTTAGAATTAGCTGCAAACATGCTATTGCTATACAGGCTCTACCCAAAGGCTAGGAGCCCTATGGCGAGTGACTCACTGTCTGGCTCCCCAAAGCCTGTCCACCATCTACAAGGTGCAAGTCAAGAGTGTGATGCATACGCTCCACTTGCCTCGATTAATGCAGCTCCAACAACAGTCAAGAAACTTAACAACATCCAGAACAAAGCAGCCCACTTGCTTGCTATTCCTTCCACAAACACTCAAGCCTCCCACCATTGGCGCACAGTAGCAGCAGCATGTACCATCTATAAGCGGCACTTCAGGAACTCAGTAAGAAGTTTAACAACACCAGGTTAAAGTCCAACAGGTTTATTTGGTAGCAAAAGCTACACAAGCTTTCGGAGCTGCAAGCCCATTCTTGTTGTTTTGTTTCTTAAAGACTTGATTAGTTGTAAGTATTAGTTGTAAGTATTCGCATTCCAACCATTATTCATGTAAATTGAGTTTGTGTCTTTATATGCTCTGTTTGTGAACAGAATTCCCACTCACCTGAAGAAGGGGCTTGCAGCTCCGAAAGCTTGTGTGGCTTTTGCTACCAAATAAACCTGTTGGACTTTAACCTGGTGTTGTTAAACTTCTTACTGTGTTTACCCCAGTCCAACGCCGGCATCTCCACTTCAGGAACTCACCAAGGTTCCTTAGACAACCACTACTATCTAGAAGGACAAGGGTACTAGACACCTGTGAACACTGCCACCTGGAGGTTTCCCTCCAAGTCACTCACCAGCCTGATTTGGAAATATATTGCCGTTCCTTCAATGTTGCTGGGTCAAAATCCTGGGATTCCCTCCCTAACAGGACTGTGGATGTGCCTACACCTCAGGGACTGCAGCTGTTCAAGAAGACGTCATCACCTTTGGAGCAAATAGGGATGGGCAATAAATGTTGGCCTAGCCAGTGGCAGCAACATCCTGTAAATAAATATTTTTGAACAATTTGTCTTGAATGCCTTTTTTGTTCACTAATTATGGGGGCGATTCTCCCATCCTGACTCGCAGCTTTTCTGGCGGGTCGGGGTGGGAGATGTGCGTCGCCGGCCTTGTTCCGGGATTTGCGCATGCGCTGGGAATGCATGTGCATCTCCCAGAGCCAGAGAACAGTCGGAAATCAGGCCACACTGGAAACTGGCGGGAAGACAGGTAAGTGATTTGAATCTTTTTTTAATGTAATTTAAATGTATTTTAAATGTCATTATCAGGAACTTTCAGGTCATGATTGAATCTCCCACCCCTCCAGGAGTACTTCATTCCAGCGGGGTTTAGAATAGTTTCCTACATTCGGGGAACTAGTGGGAGACCCCGCCAGAATGAAAGTGGGGCAATCGGGGCCCCCCAGGGGGCCAGGCGGTGGGGGGTGGTGCCCCTGGGCATGGGAACCCTGGCAGTACCAGGCTGTTCCCCCTGGCACTGCCCAAGGGGCAAAGTGCCCATGCCCATGGGGCACCTTGGTACTGCCCACCAGGCATCAGGTAGTGCCAAGGGGCGGGTCCTATTGTGGGCGGGGCCTCGGGGCAATCAGTGGGGATGGGGGTCCCACTGCCATTCTGCATTGGGATTGGTCTGGGATGGAGGGAGGGCAGCGATTGGGGCGGGCTGAGGGGGATGGTCTGCCGGGATCTGGCCTACCTCCTTGGGGGGGGGGGGGGTCTGACCCCAGGGGGTGTCAGCAGGGGGGTGGGGTCTGATGGGGTGGTGGGATCGCCACTGCTGGGTGTGGGGGGTTGGACATCGGAGCGCTCCGGAACAGTGGGGGGTCAGGGCTGGCCCGGGAATTGTTGTGGGGGCCGCGATCAGGCCATGGGAGGGGCTGGAGGGGCAGCACTGCGGGGGGTCCCAGGCTGGCCAGCGATCGAGCTGGCCAGC
Source organism: Mustelus asterias (assembly GCF_964213995.1). Lineage (NCBI taxonomy): Eukaryota > Metazoa > Chordata > Chondrichthyes > Carcharhiniformes > Triakidae > Mustelus > Mustelus asterias. Next base: position 55,606,711 of record NC_135802.1, read on the forward strand.
AAACGGGGAGTCTGACAGATTGGGGCCACTGCGCATGCGCAGAGTTCCAGAACTGTCAGACTCCGGCGCGAATAGACCCCGCCCCCTGGGTTTTTAATTATATTCACGATTGGGACCTCTGCAGTGCCCAGAGTTGGGAGATTCGAGTGAGAAGCTGAACTGAAAAAACAGTCGTAATCTAGAACAGTTTTCCCACCAATTCAACACTTTGGGAGAATCGCCCTCATGTCTCTGAAAGTGTATAATTACATCTGTCGATGAGGATAAATTACCCTGTTACTACCCCTAGCCTGACACCTGCAAGTAGCCTATATTAATTGAAGCCTGAGAAAAAAATATATACTCACCAGAATATCTTTCCCTGGGCTAATAGACCCATTTGACTCCTCCATGGAGGACTGGGCACACCAAATAATCAGAAAGCAAGTCACAACTCACATAGTACAACATGGACATTTAGCTGTATATGTGAGAAACTTCAGGATCAAGTTGGATCCACGGAATTATTGTCTCTAAGAGCAGACCCCTTTCGTACCAAGTGGACATGGAGGGATGGATCATTTGTAAACACATGGACCTGTTATCACAATCAATGTCAATCCTGGGGAAGCATCCCAGACAACTGAGTTGTGTCACTTGACAAGGGTCAGGAAACCCCTCAAAGGCCCATTGCAGGATTTTCTGGCCATACTCGCCCCAAAGCCGGAAAATCCTGCGGAGGTCAATGGAACTTTGCATGGTCCATGTGCTGCCTGCTATGATTCCCGTGGTGGGCTGGACGGGAAAATTCCGCCCTCGATTTATAATTGTCTAACTCATGTACGTAACGTTCAGTTAGCAGTTAGCACTGAGTAAATTAGTTATTGAAGATTATAAGAAGATTAAGGGGAAAGAGTAAGGTGATCATCCCTTTAAGGGCAACACAGCAGAGTAAGGGTCACCTGGCCTGGTTGGCCAATCGGGACTCATGAGTGGGGTATCACCCCAGGGGGAGGAGGTCTCTTTGGCAGAGGTATTTTAGAATTAATATGTTGCTGTTCTGCATGACGTGTTAATAAATCCCTTTTTGTTCACTAATGAAGTCTCTGAAAGTGCATCATTCCATTAGGTAATGGAAAACTTATGCTATTAATACTCACCAGCATGAGCCAAGCTTAAGGCCCATAAGCGAAGGTATGAAGCGGTGTTTGACACACAGCCCAGGCAGTACTCAATAGTATGGATAGCCTGTTGTACAAAGGTGTCGCCAAAGCTGAACTGTTGAGTTAAATGTAACAAATATGCATTCATATTAGAACACGAGCAATGCAGCTAGCACTTTACAACCCCAATAAATTAATATGGAATACTTGTAGAATTTTATAACTTTACTGTTACATGTGTGTCACTTTTTGGGAGTTAATGATATAGTTGCACATTGGGTAAATTAACATTTTAAGAATAAGGTACTATGTTGGATAGTGGTCTTAGATGCAGAAAAGATTATTTAGAAAGTGGGCTTACTGTGTGTGTTACCACACGATTGACTAAAGTCCAAGCTTTTCACAGAAACATCTATACTGTGAGTATCCAATAATGCTTAGTAACTGCTAATAAACTTACTATTGATCTGTATCACTATCTTACCCTTCCACGATCATTTACCTTTTCTTCCTCCCAGTGGCCCTTGTCTCTTCCTCCATTAATTTCTGCCTCAGTGTGTTCAGACTGGAGGATAGAAACTTTTGAGCTGTCACACAGGGGTACCTTGGAAGGTGAACCATTCAAATTCATTAACAATTTGTACATTTACCCACAAGGCTGCATTAGGATAAAATAATGTAATAATGAGTAAATCCAAATTAATCAATAAAATAAGATGACTCAGTTGTATCAATGCATTCAGAATTCAGAAATTACTGTCAGCTCCTGTAATCTCTCAGGAGTGTTTTTGGGTTCCAATGTCAGCTACGACTTTGATCTATCACAAAATTGGAGGGGGGGGGTGCGATTCCGAGGGAAGGTGGACTGCCTGGCTAAGATGGTGGGTTCCAATTACACCAGCAATGCTTAGGTGCAAGGGCCACCGAGCATAAGAGCAGAAAATGCTGTTAAATCTCAGACTCAAACTGTTAACTCTGTTTTTCTCTCTCCACAGATGCTGAACTTGCTGGGCTTATTCAGCAATTTCTATTTTCATTTCAGATTTGCAGCATCTGCAGAACTTTACTTATATTTTAGGGCCACAGGGCACTTGGCTCTGAAATCCTATGTACTCTTCATTGGAGAAGGGCGGGGTGGGGAGTGGGTGCTTGTGATTACAATTCTGCTCGCTGCAGGGCATAGGTTAGTGTGCGTTGAGGTGTTCCTTCCAGATATAAGTGCTCAATGTGGAAGGATGGCCAAGGACAGGTGGTAGAGGGGTGGAGCTAGGGTGGGTGACACAATGGCCCTTTTCATTGTAGGTTTGTGGTGTGATCCTAGAAGTTCTGCTGAGGGGCAGGAATGCATCTTTAGCTTGATTCAGTTCCTTGCTCTTTGGTTTGAAATGATGGTCGGGAACGAGTTATGCTGGGGGACAGTGGCAATTGCAGAAGGCAAGGCTGTTAATTTGTAAGAACTTAAGAACTAGGAGCAGGAGTAGGTCATTTGGCCCCTCGAGCCTGCTCCACCACTCAATAAGATCATGGCTGTTATTTTTCATGAAGAGCAGCAGTACATCTCAGTTGTTCAATATTGAGATCCAAGATTTGGCCTTTGTCTATGACTCACATCTGACTTTTTAAAGTTACTTTTTTTTTGGTAATGTTACAAGTGTAAATAAACAGTTAATTCTCAATTGTAAGCTTTTGCTTGTTAAATAAATTTCTGAAGGATAGATTAAATGAAAAGGAGGTCCAGTCAGTAGGCTTTAACTGATAGCAAGTTACGGTAAAGACACAGAACAAGCAGTGACTAATAAGGTTGGTAAGGCTCAGCAGAGGCAAAACAGATTTCCTTGGTTAGATGTGATAGCTGGATACATTTTTTAAGGGCATGCAACTATGATGTAGTTGACAGGTTAATGGTACCATCCATTTGTAATTAGGATGGCCCACTCCTCCAGTAACATTACTGAGGAATTTTGACAAGTGAAAGCCGAAATATTGAACCATTGGAACTGTCTCTAATTAAATGACTTGATTGGCAGCACAGAAAAGTAAAGGATTGTGGAGTTATCCTTGTTAAAACTGAAGACGAATTACTTGGATTAGATTATATATTGAAACATGCAGTTTCCCAGTGTGAAAGAAAGGCATAAATTAAGAGGCGTTAGAATAGATAATTCAGAATTCAACAAGGCTTGGTCAGCCTTTTAAACTCCAGCCTTGATACTTGTGACCTGGTAAATTCTCCAGCACCTTGTACTGTAAGTCTAGCCCTTTGCAGATACAGTACATAAATATTAATAATTATTGTATATGTGTAATAATTATTTTAAGTAATAATCATTGAATGCTTAATTCTCCCCTGAATGGTAATAAATATCTTTGAACCCTATTATCTTGTGGAATAACATAAATTTATAAGTATGAACATCTATTCCCGAACAAAATTACAAAAGCATGTTTCGGCCCTTGAGACACCAACAATTGCTGTGATTAAGAAATTCAGAGTTCATTTGTGCTTCTGATTTCATGTCTTCCATCTCTCAATGATATGCAGGAGCTGACAATCAGACAATCAGGATACTTGAGGATCTGCCTACTTGAAGCAATTTGATCTTGTAGCTTGGAACTTAGAAGAATGAGGGGGATCTTATAGAAACATATAAAATTATGAAGGGAACAGATAAGTTAGAAGCAGGAGGTTGTTTCCACTGGCAGGTGAAACCAGAACTAGGGGGTATAGCCTCAAAATAAGGGGGAGCAGATTTGGGACTGAGTTGAGGGGGAACTTCCTCACCCAAAAGGGTGGAATTCCCTGCACAATGAAGCAGTTGAGGCTACCTTGATGAATGTTTTTAAGGCAAGGATAGATAGATTTTTGAACAGTAAAGGAGCTAAGGGTTATGGTGAGCGGGCGGGTAAGTGGAGCTGAGTCCATGAAAAGATCAGCCATGATCTTATTGAATGGCGGAGCAGGCTCGAGGGGCCAAATGGCCCACTCTTGCTCCTAGTTCTTACATTCTCTATAAGGACAGGCTAATTAAACACAGTTATTATGCTAGTGACTTGGACGATTCATCAGTTTAAAATAAACACTCAATGCTTGTGTTAAAGACCAGACAGAGGAAGGTCATTTCAACACATTAAGCATTCATCTGCTAATATCACCAAAAGTAACTTTTAGTTTCAAAACAAAAAGTGGTAATCAGTCAGACATGTTCTTACCTCATGCTTTGTTCTTTGCTGGTCACTGTACAGCAGATAGGGCTTAATAAATAGCATCCATGGAACTGCGAGCAGAGCAATGAGAACCAAAAATGTTTGGACACTCCTCTGGCAGGGGAAAATATTTTTTTTAAAAAACTTCTAGGATACACAATAAAGGTTATCACAGAAATAAACATAGAAACCCTACAGTGCAGAAGGAGGCCATTCGGTCCATCGAGTCTGCACCGACCACAATCGCACCCAGGCCCTACCCCCACATATTTACCCGCTAATCTACGCATCTCAGGGGCAATTTTTAACCTGGCGAATCAACCTAACCCGCACATCTTTGGACTGTGGGAGGAAACCGGAGCACCCGGAGGAAACCCACGCGGACACAAGGAGAATGTGCAAACTCCACACAGACAGTGACCCGAGCCAGGAATCGAACCCAGGACCCTGGAGCTGTGAAGCAGCAGTGCTAACCACTGTGCTACCATGCCGCAATAGAAAACAATAGATCCATACATATCACTCCAGTTTAATTTTGCTAAGAATGGCTACAGAACTTCCTGTGATCCTTTTTTAAGCATATATCCGCAGGCAGATTTTTAAAATTCATTCATGGGATATGGATGCCACTGGCCAGCATTTATTGCCCAATGCTAACTGTCTTTGAACTCAGTGATTTGCTTGGCCATTTCAGAGGATATTTAAGAGTCAACTATATTGCTGTGGACATGAAGTCACACATAGGCCAGACCAGGTAAGGATAGCAGATACTGACCCAATGGGTTTTCAATGAGAATTTTCAATGGTTTCATGGTCATCATTATTCTTAATGAATTCAAATTTCACTATCTGGTGTGGTAGGATTTGGACCTGGATCCCCAGAGCATTACCTTGGGTGTCTGGACTAACATTATATCACCCGTCCCTTTCTCTCTTGTCTGTGTTTTGGAATTCCTGTGGAGCTGTTAGAATTAATAGTGGTAAACAACGTTGTTGAAATCTCATCACCGTTCATGCCGGTGGGATTTTCCCAACCTGCCGCAGTGAACGGAGATTTGACTGGCCGCCAAACTCTCCAACTTCGCTGCAGCGGGAGCGTGGCGAGATCACACTCATTGTGTGCAAACCAGATTTCTTACTAATCCGAAGTGTTGAATCATACCCTTTCTTGCAATGTTATTCAGGGGTTGACGCAGCTCTAGATGACACTATATCATATTTTCTCTGTCTTTCTCATAGTTCTAATTTCTCCTCATATACATGTCTAATTCTAATCACCTCTTAGCTCTGATACTATCTTCCAAACTCAGTACATCTATCATCTCGGAGAACAAGGACAACAGGCACATGAAAGCTCCCCTCCATCCTGGCTTGGAAATATATTGCTGTTACTTCGTCAACATTGGGCTAAAATCCTGGAATTCTTTGGGTGCGATCTTACCTGCTGTCCACATTCTACCTGCAGTGAAGTCACTGCGGCGGGATGGGAAAATCCTGCTGTCATGAACGGTGGTAAGATTTCAGCCTTTATCTAATAGCAGTATGAGTGTACCCACACCACACAGACTGCAGGAGTTCAAGTAGACAGCTCGCCAAGGGCATTAGGAATGAGCAATAAACACAGTCTTTTCCAGCAACACCCACATCCTACGCCATGAACAAATAATAAAATTCTTTAATGACCATCCTCAAAGCAGGTAGTGGCAGCTGGGAAATTTCCTGCTTGGTCCACCCATCTCAGGAGAAAGTCCCTTGAAAGACATGATTTTCATTGTGGCGGTGTGGGTGTGGGCTGCAGTAGGGCCTTTTGACCCAGACAAGAGTCCAGAGGCAGCCAAATGGTTTCTCAGAGCTGTGGGATTTGGTCCAGTTATAATGGGAAAAATAAGGCCCTCTATTCCTCACTCCCCACATCACCTTACCCCACATACTCCCCATGCCCCATTCATTCCACCTTATGCCCTCACACATTACCTACGGCCCCTCGTGCCCCCATTCCAAGTTCTGCCCCTCAGCCACCCCCAAATCACCTCATGCCCCCATGCCATGGTGTTAAAGTACTCAAATGAATGGCAGAGCATTATGAAGCTTTGCTGAGAGGTCAGGAATCCATTAGCCTGTTGAAACACCTGAGCCCATGAGCCCAGGGAAAGCATTGCTTGATTGATAACTCTGGCTCTCTGATCTATGCTGACTATTGCACAATGTTTATTTATACAAGATAAAGAGGGTTCAAGTGCTTACAGTTTCTGCTTTTGATACTTTTAAAGGTCTAGATGATTGCCACTTATTGGCCCGTAGTAAAAAAAAGTTATCTTTTAAGAAAGTAGAAAGCTTCTTATTAAGCTTCTTTTTAACACATACTACTGTGGGATTCATTGGTTCTATAACTGTGGGTGAATGGGCTCCATCCATGAAAATTGCAGAGGACATGTTTAATCCTGCAATAAAGCCAGAAAGTTGAGGAATGCAGGGTAGAGGCTCAGGACCTGAATCGGCCTGCACTCATAAAAGACCCTGGTGAAAATCAGAAACATTGGAAATGAGGTCAGGAATCCAGGAATTGGGTCTCAGCTGCCATTTTTGAAGGCCTACAGATCCCTCCAACTCAGCAAAAATTCAACACATTGTGCTTACTAAAGTTGTCCACAAGTGTTTATATTCCTATATTCATTAAGGTCTTGAAATACTTAACTTGGACCTCAATGCTATGCTTGTTCTTGACTATGTGTGCAATGCCAGAGGAGGTTGATTACAGTTATAACAAAAAAGCGCTAAAAACATTTTTGTATAAAATCAGGATATAATGTATAACTTATAAATAGGAATTGAACCACATTTGCACTTTGTGGTGCAATTATTCCATTCCCTCCAATTCCACATTGCCTGAAGACAACACTTGATTATGACTTTCTGGCTGCAAATCCATGGAATGTCAATTAATATTTACAATAATTACTAGCATTATATGAACGTGTGACATTATTTTAGTATTCAGATTGAAGTTTCTGCAATTACTGTAAAATTAATGGCTATGTAGTCAGTCGTGTGATCAGATTGTGTGACATTATTTCAATTCTCACATTGAACACTCATTGCTTATAATTATTGGTGAAATCAGAAAGTCTGCTATTATTTTAACATTTTCAACTACCTCCTAAATTGTTAATAACAATATTGCTAAGAATGACTGAGGTCATTAAAATGTCCAAAATTACTTTAATAAGTCAGTGACAGCAATTTTCTAAACAAACAGGAAACCAAAAAGCCGCACTTGCCTGCTTAGAATCTTAGAGTTTAGACTTCTCACCTGCTTACAGTAGAAAGGTGTCATTGCTGGCCCGCTGTAGTTAAACATTAACATGTTGATAAAGTGAACAAGGATGCTGGGTGCGATTTCCGACTCCATCACAGTGAAAATGCACCACTTGAAGATGATCAAGAAAACCAAGTAGCCAAACAGAGCAATCAGGAAAATGACCTCTGGGATAAACTCCAGGAAAATGTTGTTAAATTCTTTAAAGTAACTGAAAGTAAGTGCACAAATTCTCAAGTGAGCAAGTTTGAATTAGCCAGAATAATCCATTTTATTATAAAATCATTATTCTGTTACTGTGCGCGGAGAATGCTTATGAAGCGGCACTTGTCATTACAGTTAATGGAAAGCTGTAAAAATCTATACTTTTAAAATTATATTTCAGAATGAATAAACAATAAAACAATTCATCTCCAAACTGAGGGGCAGAATTTCAATGTTACCACCTGGGCATTAGGCTTTGCAAAGGCAGAGTGCAGAGAAGAAAATATGGTGGAAGATTGCAAGTTCTTTGCAGAAGCCTCTGGATATTCTCCCTTCCATGATTTACAGTGAAAGAAAAAGTCACACTGTTCAGCTCCTCGCCACCAGATTTTCCTTTCTAAGCGTCACCCAAATGTTGCTCAATGCCTGTGCCACCAAAAAGAAAAGTACTAATGTCCTAATATTGGAACAGAGTGCTGACGGGGGCACCCAATCTTGGATCTGCAGTGAAAATGAAGGATGGTAGGTGCTGGCATCATTTTTAAAGAGATTCTTGCCCTGCATTGACTGCTGCATCAATAGAAGACTCTATCCTGCTTCTGCTGCTTTTGAGTTGTCCTGTCTCTGCTGCCTTGAATTGTCCTAGAGCCATTAATGGCATTAAGGAGGTTGAGTAAATGGTGATTCCTTGCAGAGCAATTCAGTTAGTCCTACTGCCCCCTTTGGTCCCTGTAGCCCTGGAAGTTTACTTCCATCATGTTTCCAATTTCCAATCCAATTTCCTTGTGAAATCATTGATTGTTTCCACTTCTACCACCCTCATGGGTAGAGAGTTCCAGGTCATTATCATTTGCTGCATTAGAAAGTTCTTCTTTACATTCTCCTCGCATCTCTTACCCAAAATTCTAAATCTGTCCCCCCCCTAGACCTTGTATCATCAGCTAATGGGAATCGCGCCAAAATGAACATACTGAATAAAAGTCTGAATCGGGCGCTCGAGCTGCTGAAGAGGTGAATTCAGCGCTTCCAACGGCTCTCTGACTCAGATCGGTGGTGGGGGAAGAGGGAGGCGGATCAAATCATTCTCTGGTTGAGGGGGGAGGAAGGGGAGTGAGGCCAGAATGTTCTCGGGAGTTGGGGGGGGGGGGGGCGGAGGAGTGAGGCCAGATCATTCTCTGGGGAGGGGAGGAGGAAGGCGGGTAAGATGTATCTCTGGTGGGGGGGTGGGGTGATCACTCATTGGTGGGGGGGACCAGATGTATCTCTGGGGGGGGGGTCTGCTGCCACTCTGTGGGTGATCGGTGTGGGGGAAAGGGGCAGGGGCTCGTGATCGGTCTGGGTAGCGGGGGTGTGGGTGGATAAGGGGGACAGTGATGTCTGTGGGGACCATCGCTGCCGCTTTTCGCTCCTGGGCCGCTTTCTCCACTTTCTGCGGCCCGGGAGCGATCTGACATGGGCACACTTTTTCAAATTTTTTTCTAACTGCGCATGCGCAGTTCAGAGCTCCAATCGTTTCGGGCACGTTAAGCCCCGCCCACAGCACAAATGGGACCCGCGATATTCTTTTCAGGCTGAGTGCGTATGGGGGCACCTGAAAGCAGATTTCCAAGTCGGATCTGAATTGCACCCAGATTCAGCACTTAGAATGAAAATGGTAAAATCAGGCCCTTTGTGAACAATTTCTTGTTTGTTTCTAGTCCGTAATTTCTTCCACAATAATGAAAATAAATAGATGGGTGGATGAACACAAACATTTCAATGGGCTTCAGTGGGTAGACAACTGCAATGGTGCTTGTGTCTGCTTGCCTCATGGTAGTCATGATGTGGAGATGCCGGCGTTGGACTGGGGTAAACACAGTAAGAAGTTTAACAACACCAGGTTAAAGTCCAACAGGTTTATTTAGTAGCAAATACCATAAGCATTCGGAGCTCCGAAAGCTTCGAAAGCTTCGAGAGCTTCGAAAGCTTGTGTGGCTTTTGCTACCAAATAAACCTGTTGGACTTTAACCTGGTGTTGTTAAACTTCTTACTGTGTTTGCCTCATGGTAGGCAGCCTTACCTTGAAATCTCCAGTTTATGTGATCCTGAGGAATTCCAGGTTCCTGAAATCTGCTGTTAATTCTCAAATGGTTCACCATTATGAAAATTCTAGGTCAATTCATAATTCACAAAGAGTGGTATGGTTCCAGGACAACCACCACACTGGTGATAATTACTAATTATTTCCTGCAACTCTGCAGTTTTGCTAATGAACATTTTGATGGATCATCAGTTCTTGGCTGGAACTATGTATTTCTAAAAAAGAAAATTACTATTTCCTGGGTTTCCCCCACCAAAGCTATCTTAAAGCCTCGAGCTTAATAAAGCTATCTGAATTATTTTCTCAAGTCACACTATCAGTTGTGGTTGGTAGATTATCCTTTGAATCTTTTGCCTGTTATCTCACAGGTTTCATGATCACTGAACCTTATCATTCAACCCTGTTTTGTTTTGCAGATGACTCATTTTTATTTTTTTTATTGAGAACATGTTCTCACTGCCTCCAGTGTACTCTGTAAAATGGCTGAATCTTGATCCCTTCAATGACCTTCATGAGGACAATGAAAATGTGCTTTCAATCAATTCTTAGTTTCCTTTGGTTTTTCTAACAAAAACTATTATATTTTACCAGTGAAGGCACCACTCATAAACCTCTGCTAACATTACTACTTTGCCTTGGATCTCCTTGGATCTTAGTTGAAACTCCAAGCTATCAAATTGAATAATGTTTCCACCTCACAACACATAACTCTCCATGACATCTCAAGGCTGAATTCTACGTTGCGAAAGGAGAACTCAGAGTCCCATGGAAGCACATTATCCAGTGTGATCATGCCTGCCCACAGTAATATGGTAGGCCAGCAGGCTCTGAAATCAGCAGCTTGCCTGTCATTATGAAGTTATTAATTAAAGGCTGTTTAAACTAGCTGACAGCTCAATTGGCTGCAATCATACATTCCTGATGCTATAATAAGCCCACGAAACATGCCTGATGTGAAAGCATGGGGAAGAATTCTCCCAAAAATTTTAAAGTGTTATAACGGTGAGAATACTGGAGCGATTTGCGCAGTCTCTCAGGCACGCTCCGCACCGGAATCCTCCTACACGCAGACACCTTTTCGGAGAATTGGGATTTTCGCACTGGTATTGGGGAGAGGGGGGAGGGGCCTAAACATGGACCAACTTCTGTACGCTCGGGTGCTGTTGCACAAGAGTGCCCCAATCTCACAGTACACTGAGAGACCCCCTTCCTCATCCCATGGACATCAATCCCCCCCTGCCCTCATCAGTGACATATTCCCCCCACCTCATCCCTGACATGGGCCACTGGCACTGGGGCATTGGGGTCTCCCGATGGTACCCCTTGCCTAGCCTCCGACAGATCCACTATCAAGACCCTGACTTGGCCCCCATCAAGAACACCGACATGATCCACTCCTGCGTGACTCCCCCCACTATAGACCCACTGCATCACCCACCACTGCCCCCCCCCCCCTCCCCCCACCAACCCCGGTCATAGTCCCCATGCAGCCCCAACCCTTTGACATTGCCCCTGGCACTACATCATGATGCTCGCTTGAAGAGCTGGCGCAGACATGATGGACCAAATGGCCTCCTTCCGCACAATAAGAATTCATTGGTTCTGTGTGAAATAAGATAATCATTTGATTTCCTATCCATATATTAATAAGATATGATTTGGAAAACAGCAATCACTTATGTACCCAACGTCTCATGAAATATGTAAATCTTAAAAATAATCAAGGCCATCCATATGCACCCCCAAGTGTGCTTAATATTGCCTTTTTTATTCTTTCCTGGGTGCTGGGCCCTGATGTTCCCCTCTTATTGCCAGCTGTGCTGGAGACAGGTCTAACTTTATGCTCCTGGTCTGGGATTGCTTTGGCGGCGGTCCTCTGGCAGCCAGAGTCTGTGAGGCTCCCAACATGGTGGGAGTGCACAGTGGCTGGATGGCCATCTGTTGACATGGCACTCAAAGGTATTTGAGCATCAGCAAAAGGGAGGAGGAGAGGCTGACCCATCAGAAGCGTCACCCCCCCCCCCCACCCCCCATGCCCTCCCCGTCCCCATAGAATTAGCTGCTGATCACCCTCCGGCATGAAGTCCATTTGGCTCTGCTTGCTTTCCTGACAGAAACCAGGAACTAGATTTGACTCCAGGCTCCTTTCCCGTCTTGCCATTGCACTGGGCCCAGAACAGAGAGACAAAGTGATTGAGTACAGGTCAGAACACATACCCACAATTGTATCAGTGATCTGTTGGATTTGGCCCTAGATGAAAATCTCTCGATGGAGGAAGCCATGTATTCTGTAGAGTAGGTGGTCATAGCAATCATGACCTGGATGGACTCCTCCAAAGTGCCAGAACATGCAAGCTCTCTGGAATCCCTGCCACACCTCCATGACATCCACAGTGCATGTCCAGCATCTGCTGCTCCATGGACAACTCCAGAGGCTCACCATCACCCTGGGACTTAGCCTCAAGGTCAACTCCAGCCCTTTTTTGAGTGTCAAAGTCTTGCTCCATCTCAGTCTCCAGCATCTGGTCATGTAACTGTGATGTGCTTTCACCGGTATGCTTTTCTCTCACAGCTGAGGCGTGCAGACCCTCTGAGGTGAGTTGGGGTCATCTTCAACCTCTGAAGTGATTGTGCGGAGGCATGCTTCTTCATTGCAAACACTGGAACCATTGAACAATATGATTCCGTTTTTGAAGCCATTCAATATATAGGCACACCTTCCTTCCCAATGCACAAAGCATTCAAAGTCCCAAAGCATCAAGGCTTCATTGCTGAAAGCTTGTCAGGCATCCCGTATCCTTCCCTCCCTAGCTCTCTTAACACCTGTTTGCTGGAGTAATAAAAATGCTGTGCAGGTTAGGTGAATTGGCCATGGTAAATGTGTAGGGTTGTGGGGATAAGGTGGGGACTGGGTCTGAGTAAAATGCACTTTGAGAATTGGTGCAGACTCGATGGGCTGAATGGCCTCCTTCTGCACTGTAGGGATTCAATGATTTTATGGTACTCTTTGGTTCTTTGCAATCTCACCACCCTGGAGCCTTTCCTCTATTTCACCTTAAACAATGGCCTAGCTCCACTCTAGTCAATGTGGTTAGGTTTGCCACACCAGTCCCCTCCCTCATTGTCATGGTGCATCCTTTTCTCCTGCAATTATAGAGATAAGCTGTAATGGTGATGACGCTGTGTTACAATTATGCCTTCAAATTTATAGCCATTATATACTCTGTTGGCAGCACACTTTTCTCAATGTTCTTTGTCAAATAACATGTGTTGCACTCCAAACCCCTCAACTCCTCCCCTAGCCCCACCTTGTCACCACCCTGCCGCCACTTTCATAAAGTCCATGCAGAGTGCTACATGTGCATCATGCCATCTTGCACACTTTGGCAACACACAAGAAAATCACACAATGGAGTCAATACCCTTTGTGTTATGTCCATCTCAAGAATGGTGACACTCTCTCCAGAAAGTCATGGAGGCATTTGCAACATTTAAACCGGACTTGCTGGATGTTCCTGAGGCAGCTCACCTCCGCTGTGACCTCTGTCCAGGCTGCTTTGGTCTGGATGGGGGGTGTCCTCTTCCTGTCAGCAGACCTCTCGCCTATCACTTACAGCCTGATGGAGGACTCCCAGGGCATCATCTTCATACCTTCATGCCACCTTCCGCAGCAAGAAACACACCACGGGGAGGTCAGTGAATCCAACCCCCCCCCACCCCCCACTCTATTTCAAACAAGAACAGAGTCAAATGGAGTTGAAACATTTTCTTTCTCTGCAGATGCTGCCAGACCTGCTGAGTTTTCCCAGCATTTTCTGTTCTTGTTTCAGATTCCAGCATCCAGTTTTTTTTGCTTATTATGGTCTCTATTTTATCATTTGTGCTGTCGTCAATGCTCTACTCAACTATCTGAAATAAGTCAGCAGAGGCCGATATCCCGTCACCAGATTCGCTTTTATTTACAAGCTCTGCTTATAGTTCATAGGGTGCTATAGATTCTGTGTCAGAATCTGGAGTACCAGGAGACCTGACACTCCCAGTTACATCTACAGAAAAGAGTCCCTGATTGGATAAGTAATAATGATCTCAATCAGGGACATCTTTCGTTGTCTAACCAAATAAACAAAATCAACTTAACTTAAGGACAACTCAAAAGGGGCAGCTCCCTAAAAGGAGGGGAACCACCCGAAACAAAAAACAAAGCGGAAAGGAAACTTAAAACATCAAATTACAATGTGATTAAAGGGGTCAATAATACACCCCAGTCCCTGCGGTGCCCAGCGGGCACGGAAGGCATCAATGGTGCCCTCAGATACCGCATGCTCCCTTTCCATGGACACCCGGCCACGAATATAGCCGCAGTAGAGGGGCAGACAGTTGGGTTGGATGACCCCCTCGATCGCCCGCTACCTGGACCTGTAGGTCTCAATCAGGGAGTTCATATTCCAAGAGGGCCAACTTCAATGGCCTTGTTGACATTATTACACTATCTACTCTTATTTCTATGAGCTGTAAATGTACCATATGACACAATCTTCTTGCTCTTTACATTTGCAGTTTGATGAAGACTATATTGATCACAATGGGAGAGAAATTCCTGTGTGGTGGAATGGAAAGTTGAAATTTATGGCGTAGGTATGTCCCACCAATGGCTCCACCATCATTGAGGGGTAAGTGGAAGTTCCACTTCATACAAATCATTCAGAGATAGAATAAAGGTTGTATTAGTAGCAATCTGACAATAATTCTGAGGACTCTGTGCTGTTGCTGTTTATGTAACACTAAATCGTGTAGGCATGTGGATTAAATGGAATTAACATTTGTATGTAAAATAAATGTTTACTGACTTAATTATTGCTCATTGTGGAACCACAGCACATGAATTAAACAAATTAATTACAAAGCAAACTGTGATTAAACAGAATCAGGATGTGATGCCAGAGTCCTTCTACTGGAATGGTAGACAAGTAAAAGGAAACTTTTGAAAAATCTACCTTATCAACACTAGGTGGAAACCATGCACCACAAGTACACAACAGGTTTTAACTCTGTGATAACAACAACATTATTTTCTCTTGGAGAATGTGTGTGATAATCAAGATAAAAGAGGTCAATGCTGGGGAGTGAAACATTTTCCCGCAACAGTTACCCAAATGAGTTTTAGATCTTGGAGATGAAGTAAAGCTCCTTCCATTCTATCTCAACATGCCTGTGGTGGACCTCAGTTGTGCCTTTGTCCTATATGGACCACCGTTGTGTGTGCTTGTCATACCTGGACACATCCCCTTCCAGTTTGGGTCCTCCCCTCAGCACCTAGTATAAAGGTGGCTGTCTCCTCCCCCTTGTTCAGTCCAGGTTGGTTATATGTTGGGATCTGCTCCTGATTCTGTTGTGAATAAAAGCCTACACTTATATTGGCATATCGGTAGTCTTTCGCCTTATTGATAGCGCACCAATGCCTTAAACCTTTCGGGTATAATTTTATGGCCCCATCGTAGTGGGAGCAGGGCCAGAAAATGAGTTGAAAATGTGACTGAAAGTTCCTGCGGGGGGGTGGAGGGGACTGTAAAATTCCACCCTTGGTAAAGCATCCGTGTTAGTGTGGAACATTTTGTTTTGGAATTGTGCCATCCCTGTAATCTATCTGAGTTAGACTAACAACCTATGATCAATTTTGATATGCCAACCCGTATTTGAACTGCGCTAACTCATTTGCTTTGGAATTTGCTAGGCATCAGTGTGTGGTTCTGCCGTCAATTTAGATCTAGGTCCAAGAGATGAAAAGAAAGCTGGTTGCCCTTTGTGCAATTCAGCAATTTCCCCTTTCAAAATGAAGTATTCTGAACAGAAATGATTCTCATCAAATAGCAATTCATCATTATCTTAAATTTTTTTTTGATGTTTACAGACCGAAAGGTGAGAATTGGGCTAGAGGTTCTCCTGATTTCTCACTGTAACTTTGATGGAATATCAATGGTATTCCTGGTGAAATGGGCTTTAATGATGATATTCCAGCATTTCCATGGATCTTCCACCAGAAGATTGGGAGAATTCTACCGCAATATCTTAACTATACTCCTGCCACCATTTTTCACCAGTGTGTGTAACAACACTTTTAACTTACAGAATTCTAATATCAGCATAGAAAGATTTACACCATGCTATATAGACCTGAATTTTAAAGTGTTAATTGATGTAAGCAACGTCTTTATATGTGAATGAGTTCAGATGCTTTTGACAAAGAAGCAAGGACCACAGAAAAGTCCAGAATTTAAGTTATTTTTAAAGGTGACAGAGCGATACAAGTGAAGCATATGATTCCTAAGTAATCACTTTATTTTCTATCTGCTGTTTACAAGTTGCAGCCAAGGCGCTATACTTACATATGGTTCAATAAACTTAGCATGACTCCGAAAAGCATGTGAATGACCCCCAGGATGACTGACATCTTCATCTTGTAGGAGTTCAGGAATGTTAGCTTGTTTACAGCAATGTTCCAGATCTGAGAATAAAGAACAATGAAGCTTAACATCTGTGTTGAGAGCATCATTAAATTTTGGGCTTTAAGGAATATTTGGATGATGAAAACATTTAAAAAATGGATGGAAGTAGCAGTTTTTAAAAGTCAGATCTAAATTGCAAGACACTACTAGAATCAAAAGCAGTTGGGGTCACTAAAGTGGCACTGTTTAGGGAACACCAAAGGTAGGTTTTAAAAGATGCTAAAAGAATGATTTAGGTTATGTCATGAAAACAAAAATGCTGGGGACAGTTTAGCAGGCCACGCATCTGTGCAGAGAAGGTAGGAGAATTAATATAAGGTACCATACATTACAGATGATTCCTGATGTGTTCCTGGAAAAACAGTGTTCCAGGTGCATGAAACTAGTCCCTGAATACTCTAACTTTCAATTTAATTTCTTGTGTTGGAATTTGTCCAACACAAGATTGGACAATGCATAATTGAGGTACAGCACCGAGTACCTTGGATAAGATATCTGTTAATTGTCTAAATAATAATAAATGTACAACAATGTCCAAATACACTTTAGTCATGTGACATTACATTTGTGACAATTATATGAAAGGTTAATCCTAATTTAAAGGCTGCGAGGTTGTGGGGTGGGGGAGAAAGGGCATTAAGAGAGCATTCTTAGAGCTTAGAAAAAATAAGAAATAATTCAGGGATCAAAGGAGTAATGTTAGACTAGAATAATATGGAAAGACTTTTATGGAGGAATATAGGTTAGGAGCTTAATGTCACTTACAGGGTCAATGCCAAATGGATAAGGTTTTCCTGAAAACGCTCCTAGCACTGCAGGATTCAACTGGAGTATGGCTGACTTCTGTAAAGTTTCATTGCTGAAAATGAGTTATAGACACAAACACCATCAAAGCCAACACCTGACACTATAATGACTAAAAGTGCACTGACAAAGGCTACGGTTGCATCATGGTTATGGCACTAGACCAGTCCAGAATCTTGTTCTAATGATCCAGATACAGCATTCAAATTCCTCCATGGCACTTGGGGAATTTAAATTCAATTAATAAAAGTAAACCAGAAATAAAATGCTAATATCATTGATGGTAATCATGAATCTACTAAATTGTCAGAAAAAAACATCTGGTTCATTAATGCACTGTGAAGTTTGCACGTTCTCCCCGCGTCTGAGTGGGTTTCCTCCGGGTGCTCCGGTTTCCTCCCACAGTTCAAAGGGTTAGGTTGATTGGCTATGCTAAATTGCCCCTTAGTGTCCTGGGATGTGTAGGTTAGAGGGGTTAGTGGGGTAAAGTGTGGGGTTGTGGGGAGAGGGCCTGGGGTGGGATTGTTGTTGGCGCAGTCTCGATGGGCCGAATGGCCTCCTTCTGCACTGTAGGGTTTCTATGATTCTTTCTATAATTTAGGGCAGGAAATCTGCTGTCCTAGCCTACATGTGAGTCCAGCCTACAGCCACCTGGTTGACTCTTAACCATCTTCATAAATGGCTCACCAAACCAGTCAGCAGTAACAGATTGCTATGGAAATGTCACTGTGGGACTAATCTCACCACACAGACTGCAATAGTTCTAGAATGTAGCTCACCATCAGCTGCTCAAAGGCAATCTGAGATGGCCAATCAATGATGGCCTTGTCAGCAACACCCACATCCCACATGAATAAAACAAAAACTCAGTCAATTTATTTTCACAAAATTATACTTTCACATTTGAATTTTACAAAAGTTTTAAAAAATGTATTTAAAATAATTATAGTAACTGATAGAGCCATAGAAACATGGAATTCTAAAGCACAGGAATATATTCAGCCAATGTGGGGATGTTCAAGCAAATACATGTTTGCATATGATATATGTACATCGAGAGACCACACAACAACTTGCTCTTTGCCCGTATTGCCCGAACTGGGTTTTTTTATTTTATAATACTTCCATGATGTGAAATTCAGCTGGCTGTTCAACAGTGTTACGCTAATAGAGTTGAAACCAGACTGGTTGCCATGGTAATCTGAAGTGGTATTTAGCTACCTCAAGAGGGAGTCACTCCTGAGACAAACCAGTATCAAAACTGCTGTTAATGCGTGGTTTTTGTAGCTTCGAAACGATGGATGGATCTCAGGAAGTTGAAGTAGCCATAATCTAACAGGCTCAAAACACTATCAGTAAGATTGAGGGATGGTCTTATCATCAGCTTAAAAAACAGTTATTTTCTGCATTAGTCAAGCATTGAGTGATATGTTACTTGCTCACTGTTCTAAGGGTTAGCTCAACAAAAAGCCCTTGGTAATTGACAGCTTACCAGACCGATTTAAGTTAGGACACAGAGGATGTTCTGTCTCTCTCTTTTCTTCCAGATACAAAACAAACCGTGAATTTAACAAAAGGTTTGCACTGTAAAGGTCAGCTGACTTTGGAATAATTTAGATTGAAAGTCAGCCTGTGCCGAATGTGTTGAGTAAGGTTGTATCTTTGTTCGGATCTTTGGAAGTTGACTGATTTCACTGTGAAAAATGTTTTCTATTTGTTTGGGTATCTGACAAAATAAATTTATAGCACTGTTCATAGAATCCCCACAGTGCAGAAGGAGGCCATTCAGCCCACCCAGGCCCTATTCCCGTAACCCCACATATTTACCCTGCTAATCCCCCTGACACTAGGATCAATTTAGCATAGCAAATCATCCTAACCCACATATCTTTGGACTATGGGAGGAAACCGGAGCACCCGAAGGAAACCCCCATGCAGACACGGGGAGGATGTGCAAACTCCACACAGACAGTGACCTGAGGCCAGAATTGAACACAGGTCCCTAGTGCTGAGGCAGCAGTGCTGACCACTGTGCCACCGTGCCTTCCACAAATGGAAACATTAAGTTATCTTCCAATGGTGCCATTGTTCAGAACGTCCACATATTGTCTCCTCTAGGAATGGGATGGAGAAGTCAGTTGTGGAAGGAGGATTTCAGTGGGTCCAAGTTGCTTGTATGCATCCTACTTGCTTCCTGTAGCATTGGTGTCTGCAGCAAATCCATGATTCACCTTGGGGTGTCATCATGACAGGATCCACACCTACTGACCTCACCTCATCAGAATGTAAGTACCAGGGTGAACCGGATTTGGAAACTCACTACAACATCAATGGGGAGCACAGCCAGACCACTGCGACAGAGGCCTGAGTTTACTCTGCTGCAGAATACTGCTCTACCTCATTGTACTGCAGCCACCACACAAAGGCTGTCCCACAATGTCTTGTCCCACAATGTCTTGTCTGCCATTTGGCACAGCATCATGAAGGTCTGCAAGATGGAAAAAGTTATGAACAACACTGACCTTTCCATTCATGAAACTTAGAAGCCCACCAAGAAAGCCCGTAAAATAGCGTCTGTCATTTTGGGAAAGAGCACTACTTATGTATCTGGTATCACTCCACAAGATGAGTCACATGCAGCACAAAGAACCAGCACCTCATTGCTGAGCCAACAGCAGAGGTCCCTGGCGTCATGGTTACAGATCAGCCATGATCTCAATTGAATGGCAAAGCAGGCTTGAAGGCTGAGTGGCCTTCTCCTGCACCTAACTTGTATGTGACCTCCCTGGATGATAGTGAGCAGCATTCAACTGAATTTGCATTGGGCGTGGGTAGTGTGGCCACCAGATCCATAGGTGGAAGACAAGCGACAATCCGAATTGTAATTATAGCCATGAGCCCCAGATTATGAAAGGCATCGCATCAACTGGCCAATTCAAATTTGTTCATTTCTCCGTTTGGCACCTCAGGAGGCCATCAAATGGATAGCCAAACTAGGCATCCCATTATAAACTTTCCCTGTCATACTAAAGTAGAAATAACAAAATAAACCATTTGTAGGCCTCGGTGGGTGATCCAAGTGAGGTGTTTAAGCTGATTAAAGGATTTGGTAGGGAGATAGAGATAAACTATTTGCTCTGGTGTCAGAGTCGAGAAAAAAGAGTCATAATCTTAGAATTAGAGCAAGTCCATTCAAAGAAGCATTTCTTCATACAAAGACGAGTGGAAATCTGGAAAACTCTCCCCCCAGAAAGGGTTGAGGCTAGGTCAATTGAAACTTTCAAAACTGACTGATGATTTTTAAAAAATTTAGATAGGGTATAATGGGTTTCAAATCCAAGGCACGTAGATGGGTTTAAGAAACATCTACTATCTGACTGAATGGCAGATTAGCCTATCCTTGTTCATGTGTTTCTTTTTTCAAAAGTATTTTTCAGTATGCTTTCCCTGAACAGAGAAGAATGCATATAGCGTAACATTTCAGTACTTGAAACATTTTCTTGTAAAGGGTGTGGGGGATGTAGGCACCCTCGCAGGAATGATTGGTGAGATTACGCCTCATAGAATTGTGAACTGATGTCCAATGTGATGCTTGGCAGTAGTATATTTTGATTGACTTAGTAATAGAAAGATTAGTTTGTTGATCTCTGAGTAGGTTCCACATTACAATGCAAGAATCCATTACTTATATAGTTCAAGGGCATTCTCATGTGACAAACTTACCTCCAAGGTCCATTTGGCTGGAACATAGCTCTGACATTCCAGGCTGATCCAAAGAGATTGAAAGTTTTGGAGAAGCAGTCATTGTATATAAGACCAGTGTAGATTGAGAAGAGTCCCATTAGCAGAATAATGTAACGCCCATGACACAAAATGCTTAGAATCTAAACGAAATAAGAATGATTTCAATCTAATTGTTGTGACGCAAATAACAAAAGCACTATTATAAATGTGAATAGATTAATTTTACTTATTTTTTTATAAATCAAAGTTACTTTGAAATATTGTATTTTCTTGCTAATTAATATATTTTGGATCACTTTAATCAACATTTAGCAAGTGTTCACAAATTGAACATTTGAGAACTGTGAAATTTAAAGCAATTACAAATTAAAAATCTGAATATTTTAAATTCTGACTCCCTCTAATGGTGTGATAAGATGGATATTGGTTATGCTGCTATGGAGACTTCCTTTAGCTTTTACACTTGTCAGGACAACTATTTGGTGAAAGAAAACACTTACTTCGTTATTCATATCCACGTTTCGATGGTGTTTTTCATACAAGATCATCCCCAGAGCCATTATTGCCATGATCAGTCCATGTCCACAGTCACCAAACATGATAGCGAAAATGAATGGGAAAGTGATGATGCTATAAGGGGCTTCATAGGGACAAAAGAACAACTTCAGTACATGACCACTGTTAATCAGCATTGTTTGAACAGCAATTTTTGGAGTCTGTCCAAAGAGGAAATGTTATTTAGCTAGCATCTTTCTCAGCCTCAGGAGATCCTAACGTGCCTTACGACCATGAATTAGTTTTAAAGTGTAGTTACTTGCTTTGTAGGCAAAGTGGCAGCCAATTTTCACAAAGCAGAGAGGAATAACCAGTTCATCTGTTTTTGGTGGTGTTGGTTGAGGGATAAACATTGGACTAGACGACTTCCTTCAAATGGTGCCACAAGATCTTTTAATCCATCTAAGAGAACAGATGGGACTTTGGCTCCAAGAAGACACAACCAAGGATATAATAATGATTCAGTGACAGTCTAGATTATGTGTTGAGATTGTGAAGTAGGGCTGGAAACCGTGAGAGCTTCTGACTCAACTGATACAGAATAATCGGATGACATCTGCCAGACATGCAGATATCATAAAGCCATCATCATCTGCAAAATTTACAACATCTAAGTTATTGCTATTGGGTGGATGACAACAGTAATTTGCTTATTTCAAATGGTTTAATGTCTCTGTTAAAATAGCAGGAAAAAGAATGTTGTGCCCACTCATTAGGTATTTCTCAACTAATGCCAGCTATGGTAATATGTACGCTACCAAAAATAACCTGGAATCATTTACTCATCAGAGGAGGTTGTTGTAACAAAATTGTATTTACATACTGCTTTTAACCAAAACAATGTCCCAAGATGTATCACAGACAGATGTAACCAAACTAATGCTGAGGTAGTAAGGAAGATGTTCGAAGGGCGACTGTTGGAGTTTAACATATCGGCCTTGGCTCAGTTGTTTTTTCTCTCACCCCTGAGACAATGGTTTGACTCAAATCCTGAGCAGACACCTCAGCATGGTACTGAAGGAGAGTTGCACAGTTGGAGGTTATATTAGCAATGCAAGTTCTTCCCTTCTTTCTTTAATGCATGTTCTTTCCAAAGAAATCTGTCAGTGTTGAGTACAGCTGATGTCTTGTTCACCAGCTTCTCAGACTGTAATACATGCAAACCAGTGATCCTTAAAGGCTTGCATCAAAATGTTAAGGCAATCTTCATAAAATGGTCTTTATGTGAGGCTGGGTGGGCTTAGAGCTCCTCCCAAGTCTACTGCTGTACTGTGAAACACTGTCGGCCTACGTGGGCTCCTCTCCGAATCTCCTATTCCCTTACTCAAATTGGTTCTGGGGGCAATCTGTGAAGTAAGAAGTCTCACAACACCAGGTTAAAGTCCAACAGGTTTATTTGGTAGCACAAGCCACAAGCTTTTGCAGCACTGACCCTTCATCACCTGATGAAGGGGCAGTGCTCCGAAAGCTAGTGGCTTGTGCTACCAAATAAACCTGTTGGACTTTAACCTGGTGTTGTGAGACTTCTTACTGTGCTTACCCCAGTCCAACGCCGGCACCTCCACATCATGGCAATCTATGAGCCAGCCTCAAAGTAAAAGTAAAGTAAAGTTTATTTATTAGTCACAAGTAAGGCTTACATTAACACTGCAATGAAATTACTGTGAAATTCCTCTTGTCACCACAGTCCGGCGCCTGTTTGGGTCAATGCACCTAATCAGCACGTCTTTCAGAATCTGGGAGGAAGCAGAGCACCTGGAGGAAACCCATGCAGACACAGGGAGAACGTGTAAACTCCACACAGACAGTGACCCAAGCCGGGAATCGAACCTGGGTCCCTGGTGCTGTGAAGCAGCAGTGCTAACCACTGTGCTACAGTGCCATCCTCGGGATGTACGAGAGACACTGGCAAAAATGCGGGATCAAGGCGGGTAAATGGAGTTAAAATACAGAGCAACCATGATCAAATTGAATGACAGAACATTCTGGAAAGATGAATGGCCTCTGCCTCTTCCTGTCTTCCCACCTTTCCTGTCCATTTGAACCTCCTGACCTAGTGACAGGTGTTACTGACCACATTCCTTAAATTTTTTTCCCGCTGATAGTAGGATTTCCTGACCCACAGAGAGGAATTTTAACCTCCGAAAATGGATGGTTCTGGTCAGGTGGGGCATAAAGTTACATTTAAAAAATCACAAACTCAAATGCAATCCACCTTGAACCCAGGCACAGAAGCAGGAAAGTAACCCGCTCCCAGGAGCCAACTGGATCCTTTACACATTTTATTGAGACTGCCTGTTTCAGATCCTTTTGCCAGTTTGGGTTTAACCCTGATCGGCTGGGTACCCATGCTTTGGCAAAACAGAGGGTCAAGGAATACTGTAAGGATGAGAGAAGTGCCTTTTCAGCACGGTTGTTGGGTCAGTAAAGAGCTTACCCTCTGGCCCCCCCCAATCTAAGCTGGTGATTCTCACTGTTCTCATTATCCGACCGCCTTCCTACACCATGATATCCTTTGAAACCATGATCTCCCATGAAGGTTAGACAGTGGGGATGGCAGTTAAGAACGGATTGGGAGGGAGGGAGGGGGTGGTGGCGTTGCGGCTTTTCAAAAGTTAAGTGTGATTAAAACTGTGAGAATTATTTCCAGGAATTGCATTAGTGAACTGGCCTGCTTGACTCGTGATTGTCTGTCACGGAGGATTGATGACCGCTGGATGACTAACTCTTAAATTACGGATTATTTAAAGTGATTACAATTGGTGCCCATTTCTTTTGCTGACAAATTGCCCAGTTTGTACTGTAGATTGCATCTTGTAATATTCCCATTGACCAGTGGCTAGAATTAAAATGGTGGAGCCTCTGTAAGGAGTGATAGGGGCAGCCATTTGATTGCTTTCGACACCACTTTGCTATGAGATACACCCCTAACCACCTCTTCCATTAGCAGTGGCTAATCTTTACCTGACAGCGTTGCCTCTGATGCACACTGGCCACCTGCAGCAACCCTGCAGTGTGTAAGGATATGACTTGAGTGCTGAAACGAGCAGATGATGAACTGATGATGACCCTGGCCCTGACCTTACAACTGCTCCAGCTCTCTATCCAGTGACTGGAATAGCTAAGTTGTGTTTCAAACCCCTGATTTTTCCCGCAGCTGTTAATCATTTCTTTTTCAAATTGTTTGGAATTGACATATTTCATCAGCTATTTGGGAAAGTAAAGCTTTTCAAATATGACGAGCAAATAACCAAAAATCTTTGGAAGAAAGGAGGATTTGTTTGTACATTTGAACATTACATTAGAAACCATCTTCTGCTCTAAAGCAGCTGAACAACATATTCACTGTAGCTATTAATTTAAATCTGTTTCAGTCAGTTACTTAATTACAAATCTAGCAATTGACTGATTCAGTTCAGTCACATACAATTTGGCTAATGTGTATTTTTATGACTGGTGGCACCGTTCAGAGAAGCTAGTTAAGATTGTCTGATTTATAACAAAAGTGCATTTGCATAAAACTTGCGAAGTCATCTCCGTAGTACAAGAGAGACAAATAAACACTTATATGTTCCCATTTACAATTTTCCCACAAACGGCAAATCAGTTCTTAGTCGGTTTGTGATCAGGTGGTTGTCACTATTAGTTAGCTGTCATAAAATACGATTGCAATTATATACTACAATGTACCATCTATTCCAAATTCTCGGTTTTGCTGCTGGTTAAGTGGGTTCATTTGAAATCCCTCTTGATCTTGTTTGTGTTTAATAGTTTACAATTTTTTTCTGTTTCTTTTTGTGGGTGTCTGATGTCAAAAGATTTTACAAATTCAATCATGGGACATGGGCGTTGCTGGTTGGCCAGCATTTATTAACCCATCCCTGGTTGCCTAAGGGCAACTGAGAGTCAGCCACATTGCTGTGGCTCTGGAGTCACATGTACGCCAGACCAGGTAATGTCCCAGGTAAAGGACATTAGTGAACCAGATGGGTTTTTCTGACAACCGACAATGGTTTCATGGTTGCCAGTAGATTCTTAATTCCAGATATTTTTTGAATTCAAATTCCACCATCTGCTGTGGCGGGATTTAAATCCAGCTCCCCAGAACATCAGCTGAGTTTCTGAATTAATAGTCTAGCGATAATACCACTTGGCCGTCGCCTAGCGTTAGCAGTAGCCTGCAATTTCGCACTGCTTTCTTGACTTTGTATTATTGTACTGTGAGTAGTACTTACTTTCAAAGAAATTAAATACAAGAGAATGAACATAATGTGGGGGTGGGGAGGGGGATTTTCCAGGGATTCTTGAGCTTGCATGGGCACAGTGAATATGGAACAATCGGGCAGCTTAAAACCTTTGTCTAAATCAACTGCAGATGAATACAGGGGTGCACATTTGGACCCACTGATTTTTATCGCAGCTCTGTGATCCGGAGCTTTTAGGTACAGACCCAGGAAAATCTCCCTTTTTATCTGCATAATTTGGCATGGCAGAATGACAGAATGCATTCACTCCACTTAACCATTCAGTTTTGAGATCACAGACCAATTCTAAGTCACTCCACCTGATGTGAAGGACGTATCACAGCCCAGTGGTGCATTCGCCGCCCTATTCCTGCTCTGTACCTGAAGCTCAGACAGGAGCAATGCAACCTCACTAAGTCCCCATCTTCAGGGAAAAATGTGGACATAATGGTCAGCAGCAGACCTGTATAGTGCTGTGGGGCAATGCGGGCATAACATTTGGAAAGGTAATTTGAAACAGGAATTCACCTGCAAGTACTTAGACCATTGAAATCGTTTTTGCAGTTCACCTGGCTAGATTTTCTCAGAAGTTTGTGCCTTGGAATTTCCTGTATTTCTGCTTCAAATGCCTCCCCTGCAAGGGGACTACATAGTAAAGAATCAAGATGGAAGGCATCATGGCTGCTCCAGTCGGGTTGGAGGAAGATGAGCAGCTGCAAATTGGGAAACATCAAGGAGTTGCAGTTACGGCTGAAAAGGGACAACAGAGGCCTCGGGGACCAGAGCCGGTATTTCTACTTCCTTCACCCCCACAAACAGAGTCAGCATTTCCCCCTTCACCCCACCTATGATCAGAGCTGACGTTACCCCACCCCATCCCTATGGTCAGAGCTGACATTACCTATAGGGATAGGGATGTTTTGCTGCACTTGTATAGGGTGTTGGTGAGGCCACACCTGGAGTATTGTGTGCAGTTTTGCTGTCCTTATCTGAGGAAGGATGTCCTTGCTATAGAGGGAGTACATGAAGGTTTACCATGAAGGATTCCTGGGATGGCAGGTCTGTCATATGAGGAGAGAAAATGTCGGTTAGGATTATATTCACTGGAGTTTAGAAGAGTGAGAGGGGATCTCCTAGAAACTTATAAAATTCTAACAGGGTTAGACTGAGTAGATTCAGAAAGAATGTTCCCAATGGTGGGTCAGTCCAGAACTAGGAGTCATAGTTTAAGGATAAGGGGTAAACCTTTTAGAACTGAGGTGAGGAGACATTTCTTCACCCAGAGGGTGGTGAATGTGTGGAATTCACTTCCACCGAATGTAGTTGAGACCTAAACATTGTCTGATTTCAAGAAGAAATTAGATATAGCTCTTGGGGCTAAGGGGATCAGGGGATATGGGAGGAAGGGGGGAATCAAGATTCGGTGATCAGCCATGATCAAAATGAATGGCGGAGCAAGCTTGAAAGGCCGAATGACTTACCCCTGCTTCTATATTTCTATGTTTTCCACCCCTCTGTGATCGGAACCAGCATCTCCCCCCCTCCCCCTCCCAATTGGGGCAATTCCACCCCCCCCCCACCCCCTGACCATGGAACTGCCTGGCCATGTTCCATTCCCCCGGGGACTAGACTCATCATTATGCCCCCTGGGTTTATCCCCATGACAGGTTCAAATCTCAGTGAACCTATTGTAAACCGCGCCGATGTGACGTCACATCGTTTCCGATGTCCCTAGCACACCCTTCCCTGGTCTAACCTGGGGCTGCTTATCTTCCAGTTTATCATTCACTGAAGGTCCTACACATGAAATATGGACCCGCCTCCTTACTTTTCAGATGCTGATGGGATTGTGGTTCACACCCAGCATTTAGTGGTTTTCCTTCTCATGTGTTCCATTGTGTTGCTTAAGACAAGAAAAGACATTAAAAATTGTTTATATATGATGAATGATGTTGCATTGAACCGATCCTCACTGCAGTGCCAACATGCTGTCGGGAATTTCAGACAGATAAACAGGTTTAGCCATCTGTAGCACAGTGCGCCAGTTCACTGGTTCATTATGTCACTAGGGAAACTGCAAAACATCACTCACCCTAAGTTTTCTTTTCAATTGATTTAATGGGGCCCATGATGATGGAACACAACACGCGGTTAGAAAATTCTTTAAGGTGCTTTGAGATGTAATGTTGGGTGGAGTGTGATAACACCAGGAATATTAGCAACATTCAGATACCAGATTGGCCACCACTTCACCAATCTCTGAAATTGAGTGAAGTTTTAACATGGAAAGATTCTTTTTTCTTCTGTTCTTAGAGTATAACACATCAAAATTATTTTCAAAAATGTTGATGAGGACATTGCCACAGAAATCTGTTTGGCCAAACCAAGTCGATGCTGTGTCCCAGTTTCTGCTGGCGGTTCAGCTGAAGACAAGTCCAGAAGTGTGTCTTTATATATTTTTGTGTGGTCAGGTGTGACAGGAATGCTCCTGTGCTGCACAAAATAACATGGGTCATAACTGTGATGGGTTCCTCCCCAAACAAATAGCCTCTCCTCCTCATTCTCTAGGCTGGTCTGGCCCAGCCCTGGTTTCAATATTTTTTGTATTCTTTCATGGGAGGTGGCATCGCCGGTAAGGCCAATATACGATGCCCGTCCCTAATTGTCACTGAGAAAGTGGTGGTGAGCTACCTTTTTGAACTTCTGCACTCCAAGTGGTGTAAGGCCATTCCAATGCTGTTCCAGAATTTTGATCCAGCGACATTGAAGGAACAGTGATGAAATTATAAGTCAGGATGGTGTATAGCATGCATTGAAGTTGGTGGTGTTCCATGCATCTTCTCCGCTTGTCCATCTAAGTGGTAGAGGCCAAGGGTTTTGAAGGTGTTATCGAAAGAACATTGATGAGGTACTGCAGTCCATCTTGTATATACTGCACACTGCTGCCACTTCATGTTGCCGATGGAGGGAGTGAATGCTTAAATTGGTGGATGTGGTGTGCGTCAAATGGGCTGGTGTGGGTCAAACATTGAAAGGACTTTGGGGAGTCAGGAGGTGATTTATTCACCTTAGAATTCTCAGTCTCCGATCTGCTCTTGTAGCCACAGTATTTATACGGCTGGTCCAGTTCAGTTTCTTGCCAGTGGTAACCTCCCAGGATAGTAAAGCCATAGAGTATCAAGGAGAAATGATTGTCTCTTGTTGGAGATGGTCATTGAGTGGCATTTGTGTGGTCTGAGTGTTGCCTGCCACTTATCATCTCAAGCCTGAATGTTGCCCAGGTTTTGCTGCATATGGACGTGGCCTGCTTCAGTAACTGAGGAGTTATAAATAATGCTGAATATTGTGCAATCATTGGCGAATATCCTGACCTTATGATGAAGGAAGGTCATTGGTGAAGCAGCTAAAGATGGACACTACCCTCCTGCAGAGGTTTCCTGGGACTGAGATGATTGGCCTCCAACAACCGGAACCATTTTCCTTCGTGCTTGGTATGACTCCAGTCAGTGAAGAGTATCACTCTGATTCACACTGACTTCAATTTTGCCGGGGCTCCTTGATGCCAAACTCAGTAAATACTGCCTTGATATCAAGGGCACTGACTCTTATCTCACCTTTTGAGTTCAGCTGTTTTGTCCATATTTGCATCAAGGCTGTGATGAGGTCAGGAGCCAAGTTGCTCTGGCAAACTGAGCATAAGTGAGCAGGTTGTTGCTATGAAAATAGTACTTGATAGGATTGTTGACCTTCCATCATATGGTGCTGATCTGGAGCTTAGAAGTTGCCACAGTGGACCTGTTTTCTGACTGAAGCCCACTGGGGTTATACTAATGAGACTCAGCTCTCAGAATGAACTGGACTTCCCGTTGGCACTATCAGGCAACAGGTGGCATCCGGGATGGGTGCCTGGTCACCAAAATCCAGAGACCAGACATAAATGCATGTGTTTAACATATTACCAAATTCCTTTGTTTAAAGAGCGCAGAAAATAATTTGCTAAAAACAAGTATATGTACAAGAACAGCCATATACAGGCTCATTTTGCTTATGTGTTCATTGTGACAGGATTCATAGAGTTACAGAGTCATGGAGTATTACAGCACAAAAAGAGGCTCTTCACCCCATCATTTCTGCACCAGCCATCAAGCACCTATCTATTCTAATCCCATTTTCCAGCTCTGGATCCAAAGCCTTGTATGCTATGGCATTTCAAGTGCTCATCTAAATGCTTCTTAAATCTCCTGCCTCTGATCTTAAATCTATGTCCCCGGATTATTGACCTGTCTACCAAGGGGAAAAATTCCTCCCTATCTAACCTGTCTATGTCCCTATAATTCTGTACACTTCAATCAAATCCCCCTCAGCCCTCTGCTCTAAGGAAAACAACCCTAGCCTAACCAGCCTCTCTTCATTGCTGAAACACTCCAGGAAACATCCTGGTGGAATCTCCTCTGCACCCTTTCTAGCACAATCATATCCTTCTTATAGTGTGGCAGCCAGAACTGCACACAGTATTCTAGCTGTGGCCTAACCAGCATTCGTCATAACCTCCCTCTTCTTATATTCCATGTCTTGGCTAATGAAGGCAAGTGTCACATGTGCCTTCTTAGACAACTTATCTACCTGTCCTGCTGTCTTCAGGAATTTATGGACATGCACAACAAGGTCCCTCTGGTCCTCTGTTCTTTGCAGATTCCTACTGTTCCCTTGCTTTGTTAGTCCTCCCAAAATGCAGCACCTTACACTTTTGATGAGCCTCTTCCCTCCCCCAAAATGCAAAGAAATTCATCAATCTGATTGAGGTGCTGAAGGTGAGCAGCTCTTCTTTGGAAAACAGTGGTCAACTTTCAGGTACCACACAACAG
The DNA here is from genome assembly GCF_964213995.1 of Mustelus asterias. Lineage (NCBI taxonomy): Eukaryota > Metazoa > Chordata > Chondrichthyes > Carcharhiniformes > Triakidae > Mustelus > Mustelus asterias. The sequence continues at coordinate 55,637,372 of NC_135802.1, forward strand.
GCAGACAGTGAATTGCATTCCTCTGACAAATGTCTTCATTTAAATATGATCAGTGTGGTGCTGGAGTTTAATGATTATGGACAGGCAGCTCATCCATCATGAGGATTAAGGAATCTGGCAGCTCCACTATTGACCATGGCTCAAAACCATTTTTTCAATGAGATTTGTGGGCGCGGGGATATTGGGGTCTGGAACTGCAGCAATCATGTGACCTTTGACCCCACACAAATGAGGATTACAGGTGCTCCTTTACCATTTACGGAATGGCCTGCAGTGGTCCTTTAAGAATCATTGTTTAGGCCACTTAACATTAAGCTCTGACGAAGGGTCATCCAGATTCAAAATTCTCTCCCCACACATGCTATCAGACCTGCTGAGATCTTCCAGCGTCGGCAGTAGTTTGCTTTTAACATTAATTTCCTCTGGGCAAAGTTTGCACTTCCCTCTGTGGAACATGAGAACTGGTGGAGGACCTCATTTAATCATTTTAATAAGCTTCTTTTGTTTTGTTTACTTGTGGGCTGTGGGCATTGCTGGCTGGACCCAGGATATATTGCCCATCCCTAACTGCCCTCCATTTCAGAGGGCATTTAAGAGTCAATAATATTGCTGTGGGTCTGGAGTCACATGTCGGCCGGACCCGGTAAGGATGACAGATTTCCTTCCCTAAAAGACATTAGTGAACCAGATGAATTTTTACATCAGGGTGGCACAGTGGCACAGTGGTTAGCACTGCTGCCTCAGAGCGCCAGGGGCCCGGGTTCAGTTCCCAGCTTGGGTCACTGTCTGTGCGGAGTCTGCACGTTCACGTTCTGTCTTGGTTTCCTCCGGGTGCTCCAGTTTCCTCCCACAGTCCGAAAGACATGCTGGTTAGGTGCATTGGCCATGCTAAATTCTCCCTCAGTGTATCCGAACAGGCGCCGGAGTGTGGCGACTAGGGGATTTTCATAGTAACTTCATTGCAGTGTCAATGTAAGCGTACTTGTGACACTAATAAATAAACTTAAAAACAAAACAATCGACAATAATTTCATGGTTATCATTAAACTTGTCATTCCAGATTTTTTTAAATTCAAATTTCACCATCTGCTATGATGGGATTCAAACCTGGGCCCCCATAACGGTACCCTGGGTCTCTGGATTATTAGTCCAGGGACAATACCACTACATCACCACCTCCCCATATTCTAGCCAAGGTCAACAGGGGAGCTGCCAGATTCCCTAATCCTTGTGGTGAACCATAGATGGTTACCACTACGGGTACTGAACCATAGATGGTCAGCACTATGGGTACTTGTACATATGTTACTGTTGTCACTGTTGGGGTTAGGGTTGGGGTGTTCTACCTGTTGGTATTGTTCTGTGGTACACTCCAGTTGGCTCCGCCTACCTGTAGGAGTATAAAGGTCACTGCACTGCCTGGTGACCCTTTAGTCTGGGATTGTATTGTTATATCGTATGCTCCATTCCTGTTACTAATAAAAGCCTTTATTTCCCGGGTACGATCTAGCCTCCCGAGTGATTTAATCGCGCATCAATTTTATTAGTAACAATTTTGGTAAAAAAAAAACCATGGAGCAAATGTTAAAACCCGATCGGCTTACCTTAGATCCACGTGCGACCGGCAGGGGCTGCCACTTTTAGTGCCACCGACCATGTGCGATCCATGGGCGCAGCCATTTTGGTCGGCACCGACCGCAGACGACCAGCAGGGGTCATCATCATCAACCATCTCAGCAGCCTGCAGTTGCACTCAAGACCCAACGGTGGCGTCAATCATCCTGGACCAGGCCAAGCCTCTCAGACTCGACAAGTCCATGATGGGCATAGAGGTAAGTGGACGCCTAATACATTGTTTGTTTGACAGCGGGAGCACGGAGAGTTTCATTCATCCCGACACCGTGAAATGGTGCGGTCTCTGAGTACGGACTGTCAGACAGACAATTTCGATGGTGTCGAGGTCCCGATTTGTTACCGTTCTTGGGAGCTGCGTGGTCAATCTAACGGTGCGGGGCACAGTTTATGAGAACTTCAGGCTCCTCGTGTTACCGCACCTTTGTGCTCCGATACCCCTGGGACTAAACTTTATGGTCCACCTGAGGAGTGTAACCCTGCAGTACGATGGGCCACTCCCTCCACTTTCAGTGGGAGAACAGCAGCCTCCAAATTGCCCAGCGCGCTCCACGTGCAGCCTCTCGACACTCAGAATCACCCCACCATCTTTATTCGAGAATCTCGTGACAGGCTGCAAGCCCATCGCAACTAAGAGCAGGCGTTACAGCGCTGAGGATCAGATCTTTATTCGATCTGAGGTTCAGCAGCTCCTCAGGGAAGGGATCATCCAACCTAGCTCTAGTTCATGGAGAGCGCAAGTCGTAGTGGTTAAAACTGGAGACAAACCCCGGATGGTCATAGACTATAGTCAGACCATTAATAGATACACGCAGCTGGACGCGTATCCTCTCCCGTGCATATCTGACATGGTCAACCAGATTGCGCAGTACCGGGTGTTCTCCACCATTGACTTGAAATCAGCTTACCACCAGCTCCCCATTCGCCCAGAGGACCGAGAATATACGGCCTTTGAGGCGGATGGTCGTCTCTACCACTTTTTAAGGGTCCCCTTTGGCGTCACAAATGGGGTCTCGGTCTTCCAGCGTGTGATGGACCGAATGGTGGACCAAAACGGGCTACGGGCTACCTTCCCGTACCTGGACAACATCACTATCTGCGGCCATGACCAGCAGGACCACGATGCCAATCTCCTTAAATTTTTACGCACTGCGTCTCGCCTGAATCTGACCTACAACAGGGAGAAGTGTGTATTTAGCAAGCGCCGCCCAGCAATTCTCGGATACGTGGTGGAAAACGGGGTCCTTGGCCCTGATCCAGACCGTATGCGTCCCCTCCTTGAACTTCCCCTACCCACTAGCATCAAAGCACTGAGAAGATGCTTAGTCTTCTTTTCGTATTACGCACAGTGGGTTCCCAATTATGCGGACAAAGCCCGTCCGCTCATCAAGTCTACCTCTTTTCCCCTAGCAGCAGAGGCTCGCTTAGCCTTTGAAGGGATAAAAGCTGACATCGCGAAAGCCACGATGCACGCTGTCGATGAGTCCATCCCCTTTCAGGTGGAGAGTGATGCATCTGATTTCACCCTGGCCGCCACACTTAACCAGGCGGGGAGGCCCGTCGCCTTTTTCTCTCGCACCCTCCATGGCCCTGAAATTCGGCACTCCGCGGTGGAAAAAGAGGCTTAGGCCATTGTGGAGGCCGTCCAGCATTGGCGCCATTACTTGGCGGGAAAATGATTCACCCTGCTCACGGACCAGCGGTCCGTGGTGTTCATGTTCAACAACACGTTACGGGGTAAGATCAAAAATGATAAAATCTTGAGGTGGAGAATCGAACTCTCCACCTACAACTATGATATCATGTACCGTCCAGGAAAGCTCAATGAGCCCTCAGACGCCCTGTCGCGTGGAACATGTGCCAGTGTGCAGGAGGATCAGTTACAGGCCCTCCACAATGATCTCTGCCATCCGGGGATCACTCGGCTCTTCCATTTCGTAAAGGCCCGGAATCTACCCTACTCAGTGGATGATGTCAGGTCAATAACCCGAAGCTGCCAGGTATGTGCTGAATGCAAACCGCACTTCTATCGACCTGACAGGGCACACCTCATTAAGGCCACTCGCCCTTTTGAAAGACTGAGTGTGGACTTCAAGGGCCCCCTTCCTTCGACAGATCGGAATGTGTACTTCCTCAATGTGATTGACGAGTACTCACGATTCCCTTTTACCATTCCCTGTTCAGACATGACCGCTGCCACGGTTATCAAAGCATTGCGGGATCTTTTCACCCTGTTCGGTTACCCCAGCTATATCCACAGTGATAGGGGCTCGTCGTTTATGAGTGACGACTTGAGGCAATACCTGCTCTCAAAAGGGATTGCCTCAAGTAGAACTACGAGTTACAACCCCAGGGGTAACGGGCAGGTTGAAAGAGAAAATGCTACAGTCTGGAAGGCTGTCTTACTGGCGTTGAGGTCTAAGGGTCTTCCAGTCTCCCGTTGGCAAGAGGTACTTTCTGATGCGCTCCATTCCATCCGGTCCCTCCTGTGTACGGCAACCAACGCTACTCCACATGAGCGGATGTTTTCCTTCCCTAGGAAGTCTTCCTCTGGGACCTCATTGCCGTCTTGGTTGATGGACTCAGGACCTGTCCTCCTGCGGCGGCATGTTAGGACCCGCAAGTCCAACCCTTTGGTTGAACAGGTCCATCTCCTCCACGCCAACCCTCAATATGCCTATGTGGCATATCCTGATGGGCGAGAGGACACGGTCTCTATTCGAGATCTGGCGCCTGCAGGGGACTTGGAAACCCCTGTCGCTCCCACACCCCTGGTTAGGGACCCCTTGACCTTTATCTCCCCTCCTGACACGGCACGGGCAGTATCGGGACCACCACTTAATCCTCTTACTCCCGTGTACAGCTTGCCTGAGTCCAGGAGATTGTCGTCACCTCATAGTCCACCTGTCCGTGAGGAACTGGAGGAGTCAATGGACACCGCCTTGGAGAGAGGGTCATCACGGTCACCAGAACCGGCGCTACCGCCAGTGTTGAGGAGGTCGCAGAGACGGTGCGGCCCTCCAATACGACCGAACTTGTGAATATATGGACAGTTCGTTCTGTTTTTTTTTCCCCACCGGCCTTTGTTTTAAAGGAGGAGTGAATGTGATGAACCATAGATGGTTACCACTATGGGTACTGAACCATAGATGGTTAGCACTATGGGTACTTGTACATATGTTACTGTTGTTACTGTTGGGGTGTTCTTCCTGCTGGTATTGTTCTGTGGTACACTCCAGTTGGCTCCGCCTACCTGTAGGAGTATAAAGGTCACTGCACTGCCTGGTGACCCTTTAGTCTGGGATTGTATTGTTATATAGTACGCTCCATTCTTGTTACTAATAAAAGCCTTTATTTCCCGGGTACGATCTAGCCTCCTGAGCGATTTAATCGCGCATCAATCCTCATGATGGGTGAGCTGCCTGTCAGCAATCATTAAACTCCAACAATTCACTGATCAGATTTAAATGAAGACATTGGTCAGGCAATGCAATCGTTCCTCCCCGTATTCCTGCATATTTTGGGAATGTTGGTCAATCTGGGCCGAGTACTGCTTGAAAATCAAGTAGGGTAGGCTTTCCATGGCTTATGTTGTTTTAATAAAAAATCCCTTCTTTCAGCTTAAAGGGAGCAGCAGGAAGACAATGATCACTCCTATAAGTAATATTAGGCAGAACAATAGAATTATGTTAGTGCAACAAGAATGTTAAAAAGACAGAGATAAACTGCGAGATACGCGGAGTAATCATCCCAACCAGGCCCGCTAGGAAAATATTCATGACAGACCGGATACGCCAAATCTGGAGACAAAGATTGCTGCTTTGAACAGAAGGGATGTCAGCTGCTGCATTCAAAATGCAATCTATGGGAAGCTTTCACAGTTTTAATGAAGTTGTCATTTTTTATTGATCAAAGGTGATTTAAAAAAATCTATCATATAATTTGATACTTCCGAACACTCGATATATTTCTCTGACACAGGTGTGACTAGAATGCTTTTTCATCACAGACACAGTCATTTTTACCCTTTTAAAATAGCTTAACCACACTTTCTGAGAATGCAGCAAAACACAGCTTGTCAACACTGGCAACTGAGAACTGTAGTCTCCCAGATTGTCACTCCTGATCAAATGTGATGAGACTTAAGTAGTAAATCTGCTGATATCAAACCAGTCCAGAGTTGCCTGCATGATACCAAAACAGAAGCCCATGTTCTTAAACACTCTCAATAATGTCAGACAGAGACCCAAGTTACTACTTCAAATGAATAAGCCATTAGTCTAGAGTAAAAAGCCATCAGGCTAGAATATTTATAGCAATATGATACAGTATCACTTGCCAGCAACCTCTGGAGCTGTGCGATGTTGTAAATCCTTTACCATGTGAGCAGCAGTGATACATTAGTTTATTGTGTCAACGACATGAAGTTTATTTAAACGAGTGAAGACTAAAGCTGAAACATTTGAAATTAGTGCCTGGACAATCACCATCCTTGTTTATGAGTGCCGAGGGACAATGAACCTAAAACCAGTTGCTGATGCAATTCCCCCCACCCCTCTCTTCTGTGCTAATTAAATGTGAATATAAAAGCAAACTCTCAATTCATTGCATCTAAAGCCTTTGATTAGCCGGTTCTTTGCAAGAATTCAGATTGCGTCACCATGGACATGAACAGGAATGCTTGAAGATCATTGGAATGGTTAAAAACTGCTTTGAAAAATAAACTGTTGATAGCGTATTTGCCAGAAAATTGCCAAGCTTGTCAGCTTGACCTGGGTCAGTTTTGTGGGAGGATTTGCAGCTCAGCATAACTTGCACTTCAAATTTTATTGCCCTTTTCTGCTGGTCAGGCCGAACTTAGGCGCATTGTTCTGACTAGTACAAACTCTAGGGGTGGAATTTTCCCATTCTGCCCACCACAGGAATCTTAGCGGGCGGGACAGGACCATGCAAAGGTCCATTAACCTCAGGCAGGGTTTTCCGGTCTTGAGGCGAGCGTGGCTGGAAAATTCGGCCCCGGTCCCTAAATTCAACACTGATAGCCTCAAGTGCTCGATAATATAACTTGTTCACTAAATTCAAATAAGGAACCCTCACAATATTTAAGAAGCATTTAGATGAGTACTTGAAATGCCATAGCATACCAGGCTATGGACTAAGTGCTGGAAAATGGGATTAGAATAGATAGGTGCTTGATGGTCGGTGCAGAAACAATGGGCTGAAGGGTCTCTTCCTGTGCATGACTCTATGGGGTGAATTTTCCCGTTTCACCCACCACAGGAATGACTCTTAAGTCATAAGCTGTTCCAATATTCTTCCAGTGGCTCGGTAACTGAGCAATGATAACAATTTAATCCAATATGCTTGAAATACATATCAGCTGACACCTGAAAAAATAGAATAATAGATTGCCTTGAGTAAAATAAAAGATCTGTTCTGATGGAAAGTCTCAGCTGCAATATTAAGCTGTCTTATCTCTTTTGGACCAACATCTATTTCCTGCATTTCATTTCAGAATTCAAGCATTAATGATTTTTCTATTTATCTTTGTAATCTTTTTAAATATTGGTTCAATTACCAGCACTAGATGTGGTTGGCTTGATCTAGAGGGTATCTCTTTTACAGAAAGCAGGACATTCATGAGGAAGATCTAAAAGGTATTTGTGTTTAGTTCAAAAGCAATGGCAGTTTCTGTCAGTTGATCAAGGATAGAGTCTGGCAGTTGAACTGAGGACGTGCCATTCGAAGTATGCTACTTGGAGAAACTCACATGGAAGTTATGGAGGAAAATGGGGATAAAAATAATACTTTGTTGTGGTGTTTAAAGTTCAACATGACCACTTTGTGATCAGTGCTGGGATTGATGTTAAAAATACTATGGACTGAATTTTCTAACCATTCACGCCAGCAGATTTTCCCATTTCACTGCAGTGAATGGAGATTTGGCTGGGCGCCAAATTCACTGTCTTTCCTGCAGCGGGAACATGGCGTGAACAGGAGGTAAGATCACGCCCAAGGGTTGAGAGTACTCCCTACTCCTGTTTTGTTGCTGTAATTTGGCTGCAGTGGCTGGTGGAGCCGCTGTTTATGCTTATGTTGAGATGTGAAGTGACAGTTTGTAATAAACATTGGATGTTGCTGTGGACGACTGTTGTTGATTTAAAAAAAGTTATTTTATGGGATGTGGGCATCGCTGGCTAGGCCAGCATTAATTGCCTTTGAGAAAGTGGTGGTGTGCTGCCTTCTTGAATTGCTGCGGTCCATGTGGTGTTGGTACACCCACAGTGTTGTCAGGGAGGGAGTTCCAGGATTTTGACCCAGTGGCAGTGAAGGAACGGTGATATATTTCCAAGTCAGGATGGTGAGTGACTTGGAAGGGAACTTGCAGGTGGTAGTTTTTGCATGCATCTGCTGCATTTGTCTTTCTAGGTGGTAGAGGGCTTGGGTTTGGAAGGTGTTGTCAAAGGTGCCTTGATGGGTTGCTTCAGTGAATCTTGTAGATGGTACACACTGCTGCCATTATATGCCAGTGGGGAATAATGAAGTTAGTGGAAGGCTAACTGGGCTGTTTTATCCCGGATGGTGTAGCGCTTCTTAAGCTGTACTCATCCAAGCAAGTGGAGATATTTCACCATATTCCTGACTTGTGCCTTGTAGATAGTGGACAGGCTTTGGGGAGTCAATAAATCATTATAGGGAGAGAAGTCATGTGAGCAGAGTAAACATTTTGAAATGTCTTTTATTACCACAACTATGCTGCTAAAGAGACAGTCTGGAAGGAATCTTCCACTCGAGCGATAATACCATCTCTCTCTCCCTTCTCAAGTTCAAGACCTTATCTCTGTCACAGCTTGAAATCCATCAGAGAGATAGGAACCATCAAAAGGAAGATCAGGCACAATATGATCAACTTTTGAAAAAAATGGATTGTATTTTTTAAAAAAGAGACTGCAGAAATTACTGTTTACATGGGCCTCACTCCACTGGAATTTAGACTACCATGAAAATAAATCTGCCTCAACCACAGATATCAGTGAAGGACTCATAAACAGTGAACTCTCTTTTTTTTAACCTTTTAGCATTGTGTTTTAATTTAGCTGAGAGGTAGCCTCCAACAGTAGGACCTGTAATTCTGCGTGCTTGTGCTTGTGCATGTGTGTATGCGTGTTGCAAAGGTCAGGATGTGAAATTACCTTTTTACATATGTTTATATCCTTACATTGGTGGGTTTTTAGTAAAGACTGACCATTTTGTGTTAAACTCAGGAAAGTCTGTTGGACTGAATTATTTGGAATTAGCAGATAAATAGTTAACTACTGATACTGAATTAATATCTTAATCCTTATAAATTACAAAAATCCCTTTCACGATCAATCGAATAGTGGGAAGGAAAAGTGTAGTCCTGAAACTTAATATAGAGTCCTGGTCATAACAATATAAATATATACACACTTATAAAACAAGCAAGAAAATATATATGCACCCATATCTTGGCATGGTGAACTATTTGGGGAGGTTCTATGAATATGTGGACTGATGAATATGATGAAAGCTTTCCAAGAGCTGCAACCATGCTGACACAATTTATAGTTATGAAATTCTAAGACATGATCAACAGAGGTGGTGCTTACAATTAGTTCCTCCAATTCAAGAACTGTGTAATATTAGAGAAGGATCAATGCATAGGTCCATTCATAAGCATTTACAATGCAAGCTGCAATCTTAGACGATAAAACTTGCAGTAATGGATTTCAGAGAAAAATACGCAACAAGGCTTGGCTGAGAGCCCAAATATCCATTAACTTGTTGGAACACCTGGATCCTGGGAAACCTACTTTACTGACTGTTCTGGCTCCCTGATCTATGCTGTCAATTTCACAATGTTTATTTACATGAGATAGAGGTATTAAGTTCTTGCAGTTTCAGCTATTGATACGTTAAAGGATCTGGATGATTAATATGTTTATTAGACTGTAGTAAAAGGGTATTTTTTTAATAAAGTGGCAAGTTATCAATGAATGATTGTTTTTTATTTAAAGCTGTTTTATTCCCCACTTTACCATGGGGTTCATTGCTTCTACACAGTGTATAGTGGGTAAATGAGCATGAAATGGGCATGGCTTGGCATTAGTGGCCTTGAGGGGTGGGTGGAGGGCATACCTTGGCATGGGGACACGAGGACCATAGGGGTTGCTTGGGGTGGCATATATTGACATGGGGCAAGAGGAGGCATAAGGGGTGGGTGGAGGCATACTATGGCATGGGAGTGTGCAGGGCAATGAAGGTGGTTGTGGGGTATGAGGTGGCATGAATGGGACATGGGGAGTGTGTGGGGGTTGAGGGGATGTGAGGGGTTAGGGCTGGAGGGCCTTTCTGTTTTTATTAGAATTGGACAAATCCCACAGCACTCATGCAGGCCTTTTTAAACGGCCAACCTCTGCTTCTGGCAACTCCTGTGGTTGCCTCCAAATTGTTTTCCTGGGTGAGCCTGATTGCAGTCCACACCCAAGCCCAATAATGTGCACTTTCTCCCAGGGTGGGTGGGCTGAGCCATAAATTTTCCTGATTGCCCACCCCAGGGATGAGATTTCAGCCCATTACTTAAGTTCCTAATGTAGTGTTTTAAAGTAAAACACAAGGTGCACATGGATAACATACCGGAGATAATTCTGTCTTCTGATGTCATCAGCAAGATTCTATGACTGTTGGATACTGTTGGATACTGTTGTGGGAGATGCTTTACCTGGGACAAGCTGCGACAGCCGGAACTCTGATACTGAGTCTGGTTCTACAGCGCAAAAGGATGGGATGAAGAAGAGGAGAGCAGTAGTGATAGGGGACTCAATGGTCAGAGGTACGGACAGGAGGTTCTGTGCTCAGGACAGAGACTCCCGCATGGTTTGTTGCCTCCCGGGTGCCAAGGTCAGCGATGTCTCTGATCGCGTGCACAGCATTCTAAAGTGGGAAGGTGATCAGCCAGATGTCGTGGTACACATCGGTACAAATGACGTAGGTAGGAAGAGTGAGGAGGTCCTAAAGAGTGAGTACAAAGAACTTCGAAGGAAGTTAAGAAGCAGGACCCCGAGGGTAGTAATCTCAGGATTGCTACCTGAGCCACATGCCAGTGAGGGCAGGAGTAGGATGCTTGTGTGGATGAACACGTAGCTGAGGAACTGGTGCAGGGGGCAGGGTTTCCAATTCTTGGATCATTGGGACCTCTTCTGGGGCAGGTGGGACCTGTACAAGAGAGACGGGTTACACCTAAACTACAAGGGGATCAATATACTTGCAGGGAGATTTGCTAGTGTTATTGGGGAGTGTTTAAACTAGATTTGCAGGGGGACGGGAACCAGAGTGCCAGAGCAGATAGTGGAGTAGGGGTAAAAAGACAGGTTAGTTCAAGCAAATTCACAAATGGAAGGGTAGAGTGTGGTGGAAATAATCTTTTGAGGTGTGTCTATTTCAATGCCAGGAGTATTGTGGGGAAGGCAGATGAGCTGAAGGCGTGGATAGACACATGGAAATATGACATTATAGCCATTAGTGAAACTTGGCTACAGGAGGGGCAGGACTGGCAGCTCAATGTTCCAGGATTCCAATGTTTCAGGCGGGATGGAGGCAGAGGGATAAAAGGTGGGGGGGTGGCATTGTTGGTCAGGGAAAATGTTACAGCGGTACTCAGGCAGGATAGATTAGGGAGCTTGTCTACAGAGGCCCTATGGGTGGAGCTGAGAAACAGGAAAGGTATGACCACATTAATGGGGTTGTATTATAGACCACCCAAAAGTCAGCGAGAATTGGAGGAGCAAATCAGCGGAGAGATAGCTGACAACTGCAAGAAACACAAAGTTGTGATAGTAGGGGATTTTAATTTTCCACAGATAGATTGGGACTCGCATACTGTTAAAGGTTTAGACGGGGTAGAGTTTGTAAAATGTGTTCAGGAGAATTTTCTACATCAATATATAGAGGCGCCAACTAGAGAGGATGCGATATTGGATCTCCTATTGGGAAATGAGTTCGGGCAGGTGATGGATGTGCGTGTGAGGGAACACTTTGGATCCAGTGATCATAATGCCATTAGTTTCAACCTGATCATGGATAAGGATAGATCTGGTCCTCGGGTTGAAGTTTTGAACTGGAAAAAGGCCAAATTTGATGAAATGAGAAGGGATCTGGGAAGTGTGGATTGGCACAGGCTGTTCTCTGGTAAGGATGTAAATGGAAAGTGTGAGGCCTTCAAAGGAGAAATTTTGAGAGTGCAGAGTTTGTATGTTCCTGTCAGGATTAAAGGCAAAGTAAATAGGAATAAGGAACCTTGGTTCTCGAGGGAGATTGTAACACTGATTAAGAGGAAGAGAGAGTTGTATGAAATGTACAGGCAGCAAGGAACAGATCAGATGCTCGAGGAGTATAAAAAGTGCAAGAAGCTACTTAAGAGGGAAATCAGGAGGGCTAAAAGAAGACATGAGGTTGCTGTGGCAGACAGAGTGAAGGAAAATCCAAGGAGCTTCTATAGGTATGTTAGGAGCAAAAGGATAGTGAGGGATAAAATTGGTCCTCTTGAAGACCAGAGTGGTAGACTGTGTATGGAACCAAAAGAGATGGGGGAGATACTAAATGGTTTTTTTGCATCCGTATTTACTGAGGAAATGGGCATGGAGTCTATGGAAATAGGGCAAACAGATAGGGAGGTCATGGAACCGTTACAGATTAAAGGGGAGGAGGTGCTCGCTGTCTTGAGGCAAATCAGAGTGGATAAATCCCCAGGACCGGACAGGGTATTCCCACGGACCTTGAGGGAAGCTAGTGTTGAACTTGCAGGGGCCCTGGCAGACATATTTTAAATGTCAGTATTCACGGGGGAGGTGCCGGATGATTGGAGGGTGGCTCATGTTGTTCCGTTGTTTAAAAAAGGTTCCAAAAAATCTATTAGAGTTTTTCGAGGAGGTTACCAGGAAAGTGGATGAAGGGAAGGTGGTGGATGTTGTCTACCTGGATTTCAGCAAGGCGTTTGACAAGGTCCCTCATGGGAGGTTAGTTGTATACTGATATTTTGAGCTTAGTACTTTAACTAATATTCAGACTTCAAAATCAATAGGGCATAATATGCAGCAGCAGATAACCCAGATCATGTATTTTCAGATAATGAACTCATTTATGTAGATCTAGGTCCAAATCTTTCTAATAAAAAAGCGAGTTCACAAAGCATGTTGTTATTAATACACAATTCGGCCAGGAAATTCAGACGAAGAAGAGAAATGCTGTGAGTTGTGAATCTCCATAACGTACTGGTTGATTTACGTAATTCAACCATGTGCCTTACACAAACATCGCACCCTGCTATCTTTTAAGAACTTGCTGCATTTGCATATTCAAACACTGCAAAAGCTGCTAAGATTGGCAAAAGAACTGTTGAGGGAAGAAACAGGTCAAGATGCAATTGTTTTGCCTTTAATAGTCATACCTTTAAATCACACAGCTTCACTCTGAGTCATAAAATAAAAAACAACACTCCCAGTGTCAGAGTGGACTACTGAAAGCAAGAATCTTCAAAAGGTTTTCACAACAGTTCGAGTGCTAGTTGATAAGTAAGTAAAAGATGCACTATGACTTCAGATCTGTCCTTGCCATCATTGCGATCAGGAAATATAGTGAGCAAGCATGTAATTGAGCAAAATCAACCAAAACCAAGAAGTGTTTGGTGTAAGAGTGTTGAGAAGATATCATGGGTTAGAAGAAGGGTTGAAATGGAACAAAAAAGATTGTATCAAAACATCTGAAAGTTTCAGTCAGTGAGAGAGATTGAAGAAGTAAAAGACTGGAACCTTAAACTCAAACTGAGATTAGGAAGAGTGAACTGGGGAATGGAAGTATTCAAGCAGAGTGTGAAAGCAGCCAGGTATATTAGACTGGTACAGATAAAATAGAGTAACACTCTGTTCTTTTGAGCATTGAGTTAAAAAAAACAGATGTTAGTAAAAAAAAAGCCTGTCTCTCTTGGCAGATTCACACCATAACTCCAGTTAGAGTGCAGTGGAAGCACCACAAATGATATCAGGACCCAGAGACGCAGAAACTGATGAGGTGAACTGTGATCTGCTTGCATCAGATGAGGGACATAGCCTGGACTCCATGATGAAGATATCCCAGTATAGGCAGCAGTCTCACCCCTTGTTTATATCGTTTTAATCCACCAGGGCATTTGTCTTATGACACAAAGAAGAGAAACTCGGTGAGTTGTGTGGTAATAACTTCCCATTTCCTTTCCTTACAATTTTAGCTTTGATTACAAATATATAATTTGCTTGCAACTGAAAATTCCTGTTAGAATAGGTAAGTATATTCAAATCATAATTACATTCTTGGTTGATTTGCATCTGAATACTTTGGGTTAGCTTTTGACTTTGCAAGATATTTTAAAATGGGTGAGTGTTAGTCGGAAGTTCAATCTTGTAACTTCTCTGCTTTTTCATTCTACCCCTCTGGAAATGAGCCTCGGTGAATGATATTAAAAATTGGAAAAGATGTAGATTTGCTTTCATCTGCATTACACTGTTGTGCAGTTAATATCTACCTCATTGACTCTCTGCTGTTCCTAATATAGAATTACACAGAATGTACAACACAGCAACAGGCCATTTGGTCAACTAGTTTGTGCTGTTGTTTCTACCCCACTTGAGTCCCTTCTCATTCTATCTACCTCATCGCAGCCTTTCACTGGTAATTTCTATTCCCCTTCTCTGTACTCATCTCATTTTCTTTTGAAAGCATCAACCATTTTCATCAACCACTTTTTGTGGTAGCCAGTTCCAACCACTCTCTGAGTAAAAACATTTCTCCTCATTTCTGTTTTGGATTGTTTAGTTACCATCCTAGATTTATGAACCCTTGTTTTAAATTTTCTACAATTGGAAATCTCTCAACAACTACCCTGACCAATTTATGCCCATTTATAATTTCATGGGCCTCTATTTATTTCAGAGGAATCTTAGGTGATCCTGTTATTGCAGATATATGGTGCAGACCAGACATATTGTGTAGACGACTAATCAGGTGATACCCAAAGGACACTATCCAGAGAGGAGGGAGTACAACAGCTTTGAATCAACGACATTAGAGGCCAACATTATTCAAAAAATGAAGGATTAACGTCTGTTCAGTTAGGAAATAATAGTTGTCACATTAAGTTGACACTAACCCTCAGGGCTGGAGATTAAACTGATGGACTGATGGATCATGGATTGGACTGCAGCAGGTGACAGCTTTACATTGTGTGCAGTAGTTCACTTACAAAAAGATGACAGCTAAAGTGTAACCTTGAATAGAAATTTCAGCACCTGCAGTGTTTAATTGGACTTAAACACACGGTTATTTCAAACTGGACTGCCACTAGCTGATATGCAACAGGTTTGACTTATGTTAAACGCACACCGATTAAATGGACCAAATGCCTGAATAAAAGCAGAAATATCAAACATTTTACCTGGATTGACTTCTCGATAGTTTCCTACACCGTATGCATCAACAATGTTCTGAAATCCCGCAGTAAATGTGTTTGTCTTGTTAAATGTTGGAGGAGTTTGGTTTGTTTCTATCCTGTTCAAAATAGGAGGCATGATGGAACCGTTCTGGACCTAGACCAACAGAAAAAAATGGCCCTGGTACCGTCAATAAACCTTACTAATGTCCTGAATATAAATGTAAATAAATGTGTTCTTCCTCTGTTACAATATGGATTTAACATGTGTTTTGGAGATGTTGCTAATACTTGGGTTTGAAAAAAACTTGTATATTGTTTGAAATTTGACCCACAACAATGTGGTTGGGGAAGGATACTCATCAAATATATATAACATATGTTAACAGGTGACATGCTGTGAGCATGTCGGGGGGTTGGTTGCGGGGGTTGGTTGATGGTAACATGCAGGGAAGTAAGGGCGGTGCATCTATCAGTGGCTTTAATGTAACCATGACATCTGCATCACACTTCCTATTTTCTGACCAATTGGCACAGTTTGAACATCACTTCTTGCACCATCTTACCTTGCAGATATGCAATTGCTCACTGTTAATGCACATCCTCATATCTCCACTTTTCCACTCACCATTTACACAAACCCTCATCACCTCTCCCTCTCAGCCACCCTCAGTAAGTGTCCGTTCATCCTTTCAACACATTCCATTACTCCCACTGATAGATTTCATCTTAAGAGGAGAAAAGAGCACAGAACAGGAGGAAGATTGAGACAGAGAACTGGAATTGGCCCTCCAATCATCTTGATTCTGACAGTAAGAGAGAATCAGGCACTGGAGATAAATGAATTCTGTTATGTATGTAGTCTGTTATTGGGACTAATAATAAACCATGAGGTCAGTGATGGTAAACTAACATGTCTTAATCCTAGCCCATGCAGCACAAGACTGACCAGGCAAGCTCCACCCTGGGTCCTGGGTTACCTGATTGGTTCTCTTAAAGGGGCATGCCCCTAATATACATAACAGATTCTTAGTATGGCTAGCTATGGAGATGGGATTATGGGAGCCTTCCAGCTACCTGGTGAGAGAATCCACACGGCATACAACACTCATGCCAATTTAATGTTAACAGCCAGTGAAATATCACCGTGTGTACAAACATTCTGAGCTTGACAGTTCTAATTCATGTCTTCAGTCTCCCACAGGAACCTCAAGTCCTGCACGAAGTGGTACGAAATGATGGGGACTGTTCAGAGGAGTTCACAAATTCTGATTGTTTACCATCACAGGATTCGTACAAACCACGCGCCAGCTCAGATACTCACACTTCAACTGGGGACACTAAGATAGATAGCTAGGGTCTTACCTAGTGAAAAAGAAGCAGAGGGTGGAGAGAGGGACAGCATCCGAGAGTCCATGTGAGAGGCTGCAGGATGCTTCATGTTCTCCTCAGCTGGATGCAGAGGCTGAACATTTAAGGTGCTGTTGGATGTGTGTAAAGAATGTGTGGCTTACTGGCAAGCTTTTTGCTGCTCCGTGCATGTCATAGAATCATAGAAACCCTACAGTACAGAAAGAGGCCATTCGGCCCATCGAGTCTGCACCGACCACAATCCCACCCAGGCCCTACCCTCATATCCCACCCACTAATCCCTCTCACCTACGCATCTCAGGACACTAAGGGGCAATTTTAGCATGGCCAATCAACCTAACCCGCACATCTTTGGACTGTGGGAGGAAACCGGAGCACCCGGAGGAAACCCACGCAGACACGAGGGGAATGTGCAAATTCCACACAGACAGTGACCCAAGCCGGGAATCGAACCCAGGTCCCTGGAGCTGTGAAGCAGCAGTGCTAACCACTGTGCTACTGTGCCGCCCATGTCTGCAGAGAGATCATTTTTTTATTCGTTCATGGTATGTGGGCATTGCTGGCTGGGCCAACATTTATTGTCCATCCCTGAGGGCATTTTAAATGACAACCATATTGCTGTGGATCTGGAATCACATGTAGTCCAGATCAGGTAAGGGTGGCAGATTTCCTTCCCTTAACAACACTAGTGAACTAGATGGGTTTTTATTTTTACAACAATCAACAATGGTTAATTCCAGATTTTTATTGAATTCAAATTTCTCCATATGCCATGGTGGGATTCGAACCCAGGTCCTCAGAGTTTCTGGATTACTAGCTCGAACCCAGGTCCCCTGAGTTTCTGGATTACTAGTTCAGTGACAATATGATTATGCCATTACCTCTACCTTACTGTTAGAACCAAGAGTAGCATGATGCTGCAGACCTTGGAGATGAAGCCTTTGTCCATGGAAAAAGTAGCCACCTGCATGGAGCATCAATCACACACTGTCCCCACCATACCCGCATTGTGCCAGAAATGCAAGGTGAGGGAGGACCTGCATTGTTTCTGGTCCTGTGTCAAGATAAAGACCTATTGGTTTAATGTTCTTAAAGAGCTTGAGAGATCTTTGATACAGTCACAGAGTTTGATCCCCTGTATCTGATACTGGGTCTCCCAGATTAAAAGATCAGTAAAGTGAATGGGAAAAGGCTGCATGGTATCCTAACATTTGAGGATGGAAGAATATCCTTTACTCATGGATTAACGATAAGCCTCCTTCAATTCGGAATTGGCATAAAATCATTCTGGAATGTATCCAATGGAATTTTTGATTTGTTTACTTTGAGCTAAATCGGATGCATTCTATAAAGTTTGGGACCTTTTTCTTAAAGTTCTAGATTCCACATTGTCTAGTAAACTCCTGCAAGGTTTTCAATAAGTTCTGTGGCTCTGTCGCCGTTATCCTGTGAGCTTGGTTGTGCACCGCTGAGCCAATTGTGGCTATATCCTGTTATCCCTATCTTTTGATATATACTTTCATTACTTGTATGGTGTAATCTTTGAGAGTTTATTGCATTTTTTATATCAGATAGAAAAATCTTCAATAAAAATATAATTAAAAAATAATCACACTCTGAATGCCTCCCTAAATGGGGTCAATGAAACCCTAAATCTTTATCACCCCACTGATGTGTAGCAAACTGCTCTGTAGCTCATTGCTGGAAGGAAGTTCTGAGAGGGGAGATGGGGAAAGAGATGGGGGAAGTGGATACTCTGCTGGAAGTATTTCCAGTTGTCACCTGTTGCTCTCCCCACCCTTCAGTCAGTGTCCCATAAGCTGCCTCCTATCCCAGTAGATGAGCCTGCTTTCTACAGCTGTGTGGATCAGTCTTTGGTGAGATGCTCATAGCTTCCAAAACACAAAGGAGTTTTGAAAAGAGCATCTAGTAGGAAAAGCAGGAAACTGAGGAGCCTTCCTCTGCTTCTACTGAAGTCACAAGTGCGGCACCACACATAAGTAGCTGGAAAAGGAAAAGATTTTCAGTTGCACAAAGGTATGTACCTGAGTGTGTTATACAATGTTTGATTTGTAACGGGTGGCACAGTGGTTAGCACTGCTGCCTCATAGCTCCAGGGACCTGATTTCAATTCCAGACTTGGGTGACTGGAGTTGACACATTCTCTCCATGTCTGCGTGGATTTCCTCCGGGTGCTTCGCTTTTCTCCCACACTCCAAAGATGTGCAGGTTAGGTGGATTGAATGGACGCTTTGCTCCTTCTGAAGATCCAGCCCTCACTGCTGTTCTATGTTGTTCAGAGTGCGACACATCATGATTGTTCTAGAAACCCTTGAGGATGATACGTATTGAAAGCTGCTTCTAGAATAGTTGAGGTATCTGAAGCACATCATTAACATGCTGACTGCCTGTTCAATGACACATCTCATCGTCATATGGTATTGGTTTCTTGGGCTCCTTGGCTTGGATTCCTCACAGACATCATTGGTCGAATTTTAAGGTGTTAGCCCTTGTCTCTAAGCAGCCAGTTGGTAAATCTCTTCCAAGCTGGAAAGACCTCAGAGAGGATGGACTGTCACTGGACAAAAGCATCATGGCGGCTCTGTCAATCTTGCACACAGCCGTACACACATCTTTTTGTGGTTTAACACCAGCCGTACATTAATTGAGTTGAAGCCTTCAAGGTTCACAAACATTTCCAGTTGATCAATGAATGCCTTGATTGTCACATGAGTGGCATCCTTTCAGTTTGATTGGCATCATTGGTGGTGAAATAAATATAATTTTCTTCCCAGGCAAACATGGCATTGGTCACCTTTCTGTTGAATTTCTGGACAGCCAGAATGTCTCTTCCAGATTCCTGGGAAGAGTCTGAAATAAAGATGTGGAGAGTGGTGGTCACAGCGATAATTCTGTTGGTAAAACAAGGCCACTCGGTTCACTTGGCAGTATGTCTTCTTACACCAGGCTGCAAGACTTAAAACCCTGAGTCTGCTGAGGCAATGGTGTTCAGACATATCGAGAAAGCTGATCTTCTGCCTGGACACCCTTTGTTGCGAATATTTCCACCTGTGAGCTGTACCTCTATGTAGAGCAGCAGGTCTGTGAGGAAAAGGCTGCTGTGCTTCCTGCTGCTGGGCCCCCTGCTGCTGGTCTCCTGGTTGCTTGTTCCCCTGCTGCTGGTTTTGCTGCTGCTGGTACCCCTTGCTGCTGGTACCCCTGCTGCTGGTTTCCTTGCTGCTGGTACCCCTTGCTGCTGGTACCCCTTGCTGCTGGTACCCCTGCTGCTGGTACCCCTGCTCTGGTTTCCTAGCTGCTGGTACCCCTTGCTGCTGGTACCCCTTGCTGCTGGTACCCCTTGCTGCTGGTACCCCTGCTGCTGGTTTCCTTGCTGCTGGTACCCCTGCTACTGGTTTCCTTGCTGCTGGTACCCCTTGCTGCTGATACCCTTGCTACTGGTTTCCTTACTGCTGGTACCCCTTGCTGCTGATACCCCTGCTGCTGGGTTTCCTTGCTGCTGGTACCCCTGCTTCTCATTCCCTTGCTGCTGGTTCCCTTGCTGCTGGTTCCCCTGCTGCTGGTACCCCTGCTGCTAGTTTCCTTGCTGCTGGTACCCCTGCTTCTCATTCCCTTGCTGCTGGTTCCCTTGCTGCTGGTTCCCCTGCTGCTGGTACCCCTGCTGCTGGTTCCCTTGCTACTGGTCCCCCTGCTGCTGGTTTCCTTGCTCTGCTGCTGGTGCTCTTCTGACTGCATCAGGTGCTGTTGCTGCTACTGGCCACCTTGGTCCTTATTGTAGTTCCAAAGTAAAATAGCATACCAGTCACCTTACTGAATCCCATACATTACAGATGGTAAGTGAAGATCAGGAGCAAGTGATGATCAGAAGCATGAACCTTCAAATTAGTGGAAGCCACTCTCAAAGCAGTGAATGTAAACTCTCAGAACAAGTACTTTGAGCAAAAGCCTTTCGCACAATAAAGGCAATGAGCAGATGTGAGATCTCAGCACGTAATGGAATTATTATAGAAAGTTTTTTCAACTCCTCAATTGCCGCTGTTTTCTCTTTTTGCTTTCACTGATGAAGTCCAGAGAAGCTGTGTACACACAGTTATAGTTGGAAACCCGTGTTAAAAAATTCTAATTATCAATTAACATATTTAAACTTGCAAGCTGCCTCTCCCAAGGGGGTTCATCGAATGCAACTCAATGTGTTGCATTTAAATGCGGAAGTTGGCAAGATGGAACTGGCTTCTTGATGTGCTGTCACTCTCAGCACTTTTAACACTCAGCATTGCTCTCAATCCCGCTTTTTCTGAGTAGTTATAATTCACCCCATACAGTGGACTGTAATTCTTATTATCCAATGAGTATTTCACCTTTGGAGTACCTGCAATCTAATGTATACTTCCACTGTCAGAATAATACTGGACTCAGACAAGTAGGAAATAAAAGCAATTGGTTAAAAAGTGAACAGTGTTGCAATATTGAGAGTGGGGGCAGGGGAGGATGATGTCTGTGATTTATTCACCTTATCCTCACTGCATCAGAAGGATGAACTGATACTGATGGAATGGGAAACAAAGAGGAAACCAAGCAAAGTCTGATTAAATAGAACGAGCACAATCAGATGAAGAGCATAGTAGTTAATATAGAAAAAAAATATAGAAAGAGAATCCAGAAGCAAAATGTTAAACAATACGAAATGTTAATCGATTGCAAGTTATTTATGCACATAGCAACACCAGCATGTCCTCTTAAAAGATCAATAATTCCAAAACAAAAAGGCTGATTTTGCCTTTCTCTTTTAACTGTATTGGCTATCCATTTTTCATGAGCTGCTGTTCACATATGTGACTAGAATAAACACAGGATAAGCTGACTGAATAATATTGGCTCTGAATCTCAGGCTGAGAGTTTTATTACATTTCATACAGCTCCATGCAGAACTTAGCATAACTTACTCTTTCTAATATAAAGCACTCTCCCTTTTTTAATGATTTTTTTTCCATTAAATTCATTTTCCAACTAGTGGGTGAATTGACAGTGACTGTAGATGCGGACTAAAGAATGACTATATAATTAACCTGATGTCAAATGATCAATAATTACCCAGCTCTCATTCATTGCGAATGATTGTTGACAATTATCGCCGCCTCACACAGTACAGAGTGACGATAGAGCAGCATTCTAGCTCTCATACACAGTAGGATGAATATTTATCACCATTCTGGAAGCATACATGACAGGATGATTTTAGTCCATGATCCCTCGCACCCTCTACAGTGCAGAATAACTATACCTCATTATCCTAACCCTCATACATTACAGAATGACTGTAGTCCTTAAATCAACCCTCATACATCACAGAATGACTGTAGTCATCTAAAACGACCTTCAGAAGTTACAGAATGACTGTAGTACTTTATATCAATCATCATATATTACAGAATGGTTGGTCACTTATATCAGCCATCATGCATCAAAGAATGATTGTAGTAATTTATAATAAGGTTCATACATTACAGAATGACTGTAATCCTTTACATCAACCCTCATACATTACGGAAGGACTGTAATCAGTTATATCAACCCTTATATATTTCAGAATGACTGTAGTCCTTTATATCAACCCTCAAATATTACAGAATGATTGTAGTAATTTTGTATCAACCCTCATACATTACAGAATGACTATCATCCTTTATATCAACCCTCACATAATACAGAATGTCTGTAGTCCCTTATATCAATGCGCATATATTACAGAATAACTAGTTCTTTATTTCAACCCTCACACATCACTGAATAACAATAGTGCTTTACATCAACCCACATAGAGTAGTAGAGATTTACAGCATGGAAACAGGCCCTTTGTCCCAACATGCATTACAGAATTACTGTAGTCCTTTATACCAACCATCATACATAACAGGATGACTGCAGTCATTATATTGTTCCTCATACATCACAAGATGATTGTGCTGAACCATCCAGCCTTCTGTGTTCAGAATTGTAGTTGAACACAGTCTGACATTAAAATTATTTGAATTTCTTCTTACCAAAGTTAACACCTCACACTTATTTATATTTGAAGTTCATTTTCACTTACGCATTCATTGGGGGGAATTTTACCATTTTGAGTCTAAGGGCCTGATTTTACCAAAACTTCCGGGCGCAAAATTGCGGTAAAGTTGGGGGTTGGGCCTATAACCCGATCTGCACCCGATTCTGAGCAGATCGCGGCTTTACCGACACTCGATTCGGGTGCGGTCCGGACCCGCACCTGAATCGGGTGTCGGTAAAGCCGCGATCTGGGCGGCCCGCCCAGATTGCATGCATTAATTGCATGCATTTAAATCGACTTAATGAACCGTGCGCCCAACCCTACCGCCAAATCCCACTTTACCGTCTTCTGGCCCGATCCGCGTCCGCGCTGTTAGCCTCCGAAGAGCGGGGTCAGAGACTGCAACGGCTCTCTGACCCAGGTCATCCTCTGGTCGGGGCGGGAGGGGGGTGAGAGGAAGAGAGGGGGTGGGACGTCTCATCCCCTGGGGGGGGGGGGGGGGGGGGGGGGGTGTGAGGGGGAGGAGAGGGGGTGTGACGTATCATCTCCTTGGGGGGGGAGGGGAGGGAGTGTGACATCTCATCCCCTGGGGGGGGGGGGGGGGGGGGGGGGAGGAGAGGGGGTGTGACATCTCATCCCCTGGAGGGGGGTGGGAAGGGAGGGGGTGTGACGTCTCATCCCCTGGGGGGGGAGGGGGGGGTTGGAGGGGAGGGGATGTGACGTATCATCCTCTGGTCGGGGGGGTTCCGCTGCCTGTCTGCGGCTGATCCCTCCTGGCACCATCACTGGTTCACTACCAGCCACAGATTACTCTTCCCTGCAGGTGCGAGGTAGCGGGAGAGATGGCTGTGGCTGGTAGTGAACCAGTGATGGTGCCAGGAGGAATCGGCCGCAGACAGGCAGCGGAACCCCCCCCGACCAGAGGATGAGACGCCACACACCCTCTCCTCCCCCCTCCCAGGGGATGAGACGTCACACCCCCTCTCCTCCTCCCACCCCCCTCCCGCCCTGACGAGAGGATGACCTGGGTCAGAGAGCCGTTGCAGTCTCTGACCCCGCTCTTCGGAGGCTGCAGCGGCGACTTCAGACTTTTATTTTGCAGGTCGGTAACAGCGCGGACGCGGATCGGGCCAGAAGACGGTAATGTGGGATTTGGCGGTAGGGTTGGGCGCACGGTTCATTAAGTCGATTTAAATGCATGCAAATGCATTTAAATCGCTGGACCTGTGCCCGAATCGGTGTCGGTAAAGCTGCAATCTGCTCGGAATCGGGTGCTGATCGCGGTATAAGCCCGACGCCCAACTTTACCGTGATAACGTGCCCGAAAACGGGTGCGAAGTTTTGGTAAAATCAGGCCCTGAGGGTGGAATTTTATGAGAATGATTCTAAGGGTGGAATTTTACCGGCACCTCCACCCAAGATTCTTACAATCCCACCGAAGGCTAATGGAGAATGCAGTTCTCCAAGCCTCACCCGCTCCCGGAATCGGGGCTGGCGTGTCGGTAAAATTCCGGCCTAAGTGTCCAGCTCGTGTGAAAATAAGAGAGTTCCTGATCCGTTTTTGGGTGCATTTGCACATCCAATATTACGCACTTAATCATTGGAAAATGATGTAGACTGTTTCTAGCTGCTGTGGGCAGTGGCTTGGGCTTAATTCACCAATCAGCCTGTAGGGGGAGCTACTGCGCATGTGCAGACCTCTGATGCTGCACATGTGCAATTCCAATAGCAGGGGACTGATGGACAGAGAGAGAGTGAGAGAGAGAGAGAGAGCTGTCAGGCCCCTGCTGCTGCAGGTAGTCTCAGCAAACTCCCCCACCCCCAATTATGGGGGCTCGCATCCAATCATGAGCATGGACATCTAGCCTACCCACTGTTGCCCAGACTAATTGTGTCCTCCTCCACCCGATTCGATCGCATCTCCAGTGTGCGCAGCGCCCCCCCCCCTCCCCCCGTTCTGATCACATTTGCAGAGTGATCAAGCCGTCCCCTTCAGGCCCTGTGCCCCCATAGGCCCTACACCTTGGGCAGAGCCAAGGTACCTGCTGGGCTTTGTGCAGATGCCAGGCTGGCAGTGCCAAAGTGCCAGGGTGGCACTGCAGACTGGCACTGCCCAAGGGGGTCCCCTTTGCCCGTGGCCTCCTTCGGGGGCCTCAATAGCCTCTGATTCCATTGGTTAGGCCAACATGACTGTTCCCCATTCATGGGGAACAGGTGTTTCCCTCGCTGGAGAAAACTTCTCCCGGCGAGGCCATAAAGGCAAGTGAGCCCAGACGATTGAGCGCAGGGCTCACTAAACAGATGCAAATAAGTCTTTAAATAAATTTGAATAAATTATTTAGCCTCTCACCCATTTCATAGAAACATAGAAACCCTACAATGCAGAAGGAGGCCATTCGGCCCATCGAGTCTGCACCGACCACAATCCCACCCAGGCCCTACACCCACATATTTACCCGCTAATCCCTCTAACCTACGCATCTCAGGACTCTAAGGGGCAATTTTTAACCTGGCCAATCAACCTAACCCGCACATCTTTGGACTGTGGGAGGAAACCGGAGCACCCGGAGGAAACCCACGCAAACACGAGGAGAATGTGCAAACTCCACACAGACAGTGACCCGAGCCGGGAATCGAACCCGGGACCCTGGAGCTGTGAAGCAGCAGTGCTAACCACTGTGCTACCGTGCCGCCCCAGTGAGAGGTTGACCTCGCCAGAAATCCGGCTCTCGTAAAATCGCGAGAGCCAAGAAATCGGGTGTTTCTCGGCTCTCGTGTGATTTTACCGGCTCAACCCTCCCATTGATGGGCGGGGCAAGCCAATAAAATCTCAGCCTGAGTAACTATTCCTAACCGAAATTCTGTTCTATAGCCAGCTTGCTATTCATTCTACTACTTGTCCCCTGACTCCACAGGTAGGATTTTACGGCCTCGTTTCTCCCAGAGAAATAAACAAACAAGCATCTATTTCAGTAACCACATCAAAGACAGATAATCCTTTAATAACTTCCTAAAATTGTCAGTCAAAATGTGAACTCACTCTCCTGGTGAGATAAATTGTTTTAAACTTTTGAAACTTAGTCAGGCATTCATAATGGGCTTGGATATATTTACAAACTCTAGGAAATATAAACAATTGAGCCTTTATTGAAACTGAAAATACCGTAGCCTTGTATTTCTAAGCTAAACCAGATATACTGTCAATCAAAGCTTTTAAGGAGAAGGTTTGTTTTTGCTAGGTGAAAGCTGCTGCTGTCTCCTTTCATTTTAAAATAACTATGGGCATTTAAATCACTTCAGTTAATTACACCAGAGATCACAAGCAGCTTTTTCTTCAGTTTTCAATGCATAGGAGCACATTTTCTATTAAAATGTATCTCAACCCTTTGCATAATATCAATCTAATGGTCAACCTTGCAGGACAGAGCCCTATAATCAATCTATGCAGCAAGCTTACTATGCCATATCTAACTATTGAAACTGAAAAGACATGTTTTCTTTTGTTTTCCAAAGCCTTTCAATGGAAGACTTCCAGGAGCAGCATACTTTTTATTGGTTCCCCACTGGAACCAAGATTGCCTTGTATTCACTCTTCCTCTGAGGGGATGTGAAGCACTTTTACTTACCAAAAGGGCCTAATACACCCACTAAAATTGGATGGAGGTCTAAGCTACTCACCCCTTCCATGGATCTGGCAAAGGTCAGAGTGCTGCATGATGGCTGGCTGCTGGCATCTTTATCCTGTGCCAACGAAACAGGAATGGGTTGGGAATCCCGGAAATGGATCCTGTCTGCCATTTTTAAAGGGCCTGCGAGCCATCTAAGCAAAAAACCAGGCCAATGGCTTTGGGTCGGATGGGGGGATGAAATTCTCTGGGCCCACTAGCTCCCGGCGAGTCTCACGATGGTCCAGAGAATCGGGCATTGAGCCAAAAAAATGGGTTTAGTGCTGGGCGCTAAACCCATCGTGATGCTTGCCACCTGCCCCACCCCATAGGCCTGATGTAGTGCCTTGTAAAAGATTCAACTGCTATCTCAATGGCTTTCTATCCTCCAGCCACTTGTGTTTACTTTTATTACCCTTTCTGGTTGCATGCATCTCAACCACCCCATTTTTCGTGACCACAATGTTGACAGAGTCTAAGCCTGATCACTGCACATTGAATTTAGTACAGATCAAAAGCTTCAAGTGCAATGGAGAAGGTTTCAATGATTTCAGTTTTTTAGGAAGCCTCAGCAACATCAAATCAAAGCTGTGTGCATATACTGGGGCTGAGTGCAAACTGTGCAGATTGGAGCCTCCTCCCCCAAGTGAAATTGACATCTCTTATCTGTCAGAGGACTTCAAAGGTGTCTGCTCACAACTGCAGCTTCTGACAGGGAGAAAGGAATATCTCTGCTGCAGAGTGGAATGCTGCAATGATTTAATATTCATTATTTCTGGGTGGAGGGGAGGATGCCCCTCTTTGGTGAGGGGCTGGTGGTGCTCCCTTGGTCACTGGCACGGGGGGCGGGTGGGCACTGTTGCATTTTTTGCAGGGGTAGGGCCCTGTCTCTGAACACGGAGATCACGGAAAGCCCTTTAAAAATGGTGGCCCAGTCTCTGAACAATGGGGTTGGCTGGCTCGAAATGAGCTTATTAACATCTTTCGGGTTGGAGAAAATGCTGCCAGTGCTGGCGGGGAACACTCCCGTTTTCCCACTAAGTGTGGGCACTTAGTTCGAATTCAGGAATCGCAGTTTATAAAGCCATGAACCAACATGCCTTTTTAATCACTCATTCAACCTTTCCTGCCATCTTAGATACATCCCCACTCCCATCCCACCACACCCCACCACACATCCATCATTGTGTTCAGTTTGTTGCATCTATTTTTGATTACGATAGTCTGGTAACTAATCTTTGTATACATGCATGATTGCTTAAACCTGTGGATGGAGCTAGTGAGTTAAGTGCTGATACCACAGTGGGAATGTTCTGGAAAAAGTCTGGCCTCTAAGTGGTGATCTGTGTTGAAAATCCTCCACATTCTGAGATATTTTAAAGCTCTGTAAATAAACGAATTGGATGTAGAATTAGATTCATCTCGGCAGTGCTCTGAGATAAATAAGATATCCAGAAAACCAATACCTAACACCCTCAGGTCTCCATTCTTTAACTTTGTTTCATTTATTTTATAATGCCTTACCTCATTCTTCCTATCAAGATGTATTGCTTCACATTTCTCGACATTAATTGTCATCTGCCACCTGCCTGCCTATTTCACTGGCCTGTCTCTCTTCTCTGGGACCAGATTTTCTATCCAGGGTTGGGAACCGACCTGATGAATTCCTGACTCCTTGTCTGAGCTGTGTCGTTGTGACACAGTTTAAATTTAAGTGGCCTAATTGGCCAGTGTCAAAGGTGGGGGCAGCCATGTTGGGGGTTGCTTCTGCCTTGCTGATTTTAGCAGGCAGATCCTGGCAGGAGGTCAAATGTTTAGGGCAGTGTTACTCATCTCTCAGATATCAACTCACAGCAATGACATGGTATGACGTCAGTATACCTTTAAGAAAAGTTTTTTTAAAATCATATTATCTCACAGCTTCTCCCATTGCTGCTGAGCTGTCTACCAGATGTCCTTTTATTGCTCCTAAAGTGGCTTAAATGGGGTTGTTTTTGTTTACTCTGTGATTAGTTTTACGATGTGGAGATGCTGTCTGTGTCAATATGCGCGATCTTCTTGGAGATTCTCTCCACTTGGAGCCGGCGGTTTGCGGTGTCGATGGTAGTCACGATGTGGAGATGCCGTCTACATTAGTTTTATGACCATGCATTGTTAGGAGAAAAGGTCATGGGTTCTGGATAGGTTTGTTTTCCTTCCTAGGGAGTTTAAGTTTTTTTTTCTGTTTGGCTGCAGTTTGAGTTTTAGTTTTTAGAAGGGACATCAAGATGGAAAGAAATGTTTCTCTCTTTCTCTCTCTCGCCCTGGTTTTGGAAATTCTGCAGGTTAGCTGAATGCCTTCCTGGAGTAGAAAACCTGCTGTTGGTGGCTTGACCAGAGTCTACCTCGGATTCTGGGAAGCTGTTCTGACTTCAAACTGTTCTGGATACGTCAAGAGGACTGCCAGAACTTACAAGACTGAGAGCTTTCCATTCTCCAACCAAAGGACTCAATTCTAGCATCACATGAGCATTAGGCTTTAAGCGGTTCTGTGTATGGGATTGGTTTGATTGGAACATCTTAGATATATTTGTTAAGGGTCATTCATTATCGTGGCTGTTTTGTTTTTGTTTGTAATTGATAACAGTTATTGCTAATTTTCTTTCCATACATGATAACTGTGTTCTTAAATAAACTTTGTTTGATAAAAGCTCCCTACTTGGTCATTTGAATCTTCCTGAGGTGAAACATATCATGCTTATCCAAGCCAAATTCGAGATGCAAAACTTACGATCGGGCCAGGCTCCATAAAACACTTTGGAGTTTCTGACCTGAACCATAACAACAGAAAGTTACCAGCTCCCCTGCAGGGAATCTGACAACGGTGCAATACATGGTTCAGGTCAAAATGTGAAAATTCCCAACTCTAACAGAAACACCACTTAACAAGCTCCTTAAGGGGCCATTAATTGAGAGTGAGAGCATATCCCCTTTCCTCCCCATTTCTGGCCCTTTGAAAATTCAAAACCGTTTTGGAGGTGTCGGCATTCACCAAAGTCATCCTCTACAACTTGTAAACCGACACCTTTATTGATTCCCTCTCTCCCAGTTCGGCTGAAACAATAATCCATAGTTTTATTATCTGAATACTGAAATTGTCCAAACCTCGCATAGCTCAATACTCCCCGTTTCAATCTTCCAGGAACTGCAGCTCATTCAGAATGCTGCTGCCATATCCTTAACTGCTCAAGCCTTTAACTTACATCTGCTATGCTCCATTAACTCTCCATGTCCTTTAAATCAATATGAAAGTCTTTGCCCTTAACATCAAAAGCTTCATGGCCTACCACCAAACGCTGCTTTAAAAAGAAAATGCACACTTTTTGTTCCTGAAGCATTGAATGGCTGCTTATCCTCTGCCCATTCCCCCATGTGTGGTCATTCTTTTAATCTCCACTCATTTGCACTCCAAAGCTCCCTCTGAAATTCCCTATTGACCTTTCCTTCTTTTCGAAACCTTTCTCCAATGCAGGTCTTTTGACCAGCATCCCTTCCCACCTCTGGTATACATATCCTTCTCCACTCTTTGAAGCATGTTCAGCTGTTTTCCTAAATATGAGGAACACTTATTGTTCCTTCCTTGAGCCTCATGCACTAATAATATGGCTATGATAGACAGCTTTTTAATCAGTAAGGGAGTCAAGGGTTATGGGGATAAGGCAGGAAAGTGGATTTGAGGATTATCATATCAGATCAGTCATGATCTTATTGGACGGCACAGCAGATCCAATGGGCCGAATGGCCTACTTCTTCAAGAAACAAAAACTAGAAGCAGGAGTAGGCCATTCGGCCCTTCGAGCTTGCTCCACCATTCATTACGATCATCAAATTCAATATCCTGATCCCCCTTCTACATCTTATGGTCTAACCATTGGCTCATCCAGAAAGTGTTACAAATTTAAAGCATATTGATGGATTGGGCACAGCATAATGATAGCATAAATATGAATTAACATTAGAATTTCAAGTTTACTTGTAGCTCAACTGAAAATACAGGAGGGGTTTTACAGTCACCAGCAGACATGGATTCCTTACTTTTTGGACACATTTGAGATACTTACTGATTCTTTTGTTAATGTGTAGTGGACTTTTTTAAGGTCTGTAACAGGACACCAGATTTCAGCTATTAAACACTTCTGGGTGATATCTATGTTACAAAGATTTAGCGTGTAGTAAATTGCCTTCATCTTCTTGACTTTAACATTCCATTTGTGAACATCCTTAGCAGCAGAGAGCAGCAAATCCTTACGATGCTTTTCCGTCTGGTCAAGAACCTGTTAGATACATGAAAGAAACAATCTTAGTATAATTAAAGATCAGTTTTGACGCACATGACTTTACCAGCGTAAATTTTTTTAAAAACTCACATTTACATAATGAACTCTAGATTGCGCCACACGAGACGTATCAAAGGCACTTTCTTAATGCTCAGACAAATCACAATTTAAGAGGCCAGTGCAATTATAGTGTAATGCACTGAAGAATATGTAGCAAATGGCCAAACTCTATTACAGCATGCGACCCGAGTCTCAACTGCATATGTAGTGATAATTACCAGATTTGTTTATCTTTTATGTTAAAATTAAATTAAATCACAAGTACAGAAAAACAAACAAGACTAGCAGGAGGTGCTCTTAAATATTTGATAGTCTAAAGCAAAACAGCTGCACAATATTTTCACTTTTGCCACCTTTAACATTGTTGAAAAACTGTGCGAATCAGTGGGACTTGTTGTCAAGGTGATCTTTCTTGTGTGCTTATTGAGTAGTTACACTGGTAGTTAGGATTTTCTGTCTAATAATTGATCAGTCAGCTATCAGTCTGAACTAGGGGGCATAGCCTCAAAATAAGGGGGAGCAGATTTAGGGCTGAGTTGAGGAGGAACTTCTTCACACAAAGGGTTGTGAATCTGTGGAATTCCCTGCCCAGTGAAGCAGTTGAGGCTACCTCATTGAATGTTTTTAAGGCAAGGATAGATAAATTTTTGAACAGTAAAGGAGTTAAGGGTTATGGTGAGCAGGCTGGTAAGTGGAGCTGAGTCCATGAAAAGATCAGCCATGATCTTATTGAATGGCGGAGCAGGCTCGAGGGGCCAGATGGCCTACTCCTGCTCCTAGTTCTTATGTTCTTATGTTAGGTCAGATTGAATGGTGAAACAAAATGTTACGAAAAGTTTGAGTTATTACAGAAATTATTTATTCAAATAACAAAATGCAATGGACTTCAATGGGAAATAAAAGATTTGTAATAGAGCAGTTACAAATACCTTCTCAGGGAGAAAAGACCATGGCAAATTACAAACCTTCAATTTCTTTGCTAAAACAAACTCTTGTCTAAAGAAAAAGTACAAAGCAGTGAATCATATACTCTAGAGATTTAGCTGGTTAACATGCAAGCTGATATTGTCAGAGGATATTGAATGTTTTAGGTTAAAACCTAATTGCGGAAGAGCTATACAAACTGAAACTACAGAAATAAAACAGAACATGCTGGATACTTGTGACAGGCCATTTGACATTTGAAAAGGAAACACAGTAGATCTTTATAGTGAGACCGTTATTAGAACCTTATGATGGACTCCATGTGAGACATCTTTCTCTTTTAAATCTTAATCAATCTGCTATGTATTCAGAACTTCCCTTTTCACTAACAACCACTGGGGAGCTTTTTCCTTTTTATAGCTTTATTTGCTTTTCTGCTTTTATTTTATGGTCTAACATACCAAGACTTGCTTTTTGTAACATTTATAATGGATGTTTGTTCAAAATAATACTATTTGTTTTTTGTGAGAAGGGTTTTATTTGAACTCTGTGGGATAGCACAACAGAAACTGGCACTAATCCAGAAGATACTCAATGCAGATCAGTTCTTAAACAAAACAATATATCAAAGCTACAAATTCAGCACAGGAGCGTTTATTAGCTTCTACATGGGAGTTGGGTAGATTATTGATTGAA
This sequence comes from Mustelus asterias, assembly GCF_964213995.1. Lineage (NCBI taxonomy): Eukaryota > Metazoa > Chordata > Chondrichthyes > Carcharhiniformes > Triakidae > Mustelus > Mustelus asterias. Next base: position 55,669,580 of record NC_135802.1, read on the forward strand.
TATATTAATATAGGCTAATAAATTTGGCAACAAGGGCACGGTGGCACAGTGGTTAGCTCTGCTGCCTCATAGCGCCAGGGACCTGGGTTTGATTCCCAGCTTGGGTCACTGTCTGTGTGGAGTTTGCACATTCTTCCCGTGTCTGCGTGGGTTTCCTCCAGGTGCTCCAGTTTCCTCCCACAGTCTGAAAGACATGCTGGTTAGGTGCATTGGCCATGCTAAATTCTCCCTCAATGTAACCGAACAGGCGCCGGATGGTATCTAGGGCATTTTCACAGTAACTTCATTGCGGTGTTAATGTAAGTCTACTTGTGACACTAATAAATAAACTTTAATGCAGCATAGTGTCATAGGCAGGAGTTTATTTTCAGAGCAAAATATTCATTTTAAAAAATTATAAGTATACGATTTTTGAAAATCTAGCCATTAGGAGAATTACTTTTGCTCCTGATATATTTCTCTCAGCTGCATTCAGAGATTGTCACTTGGCTGCTGTCACTAATGAGCTAAGTCTGTGATTGGCTGCTGTGAAACAAAAGGTCTCTATTTTATTCCTTTATAATTGAACCATACAAATGTAAAGCACAGGAAGAAAACATTTTGCCCATCTATAAGTGATTGGCAGGGATTTTCTGGCTCCGCCGTATTGGGTTCCCCCATGACCGATGCAGCAAGCCATTTAAATGTCCATTGACTGGAAGATTCTTTCACTGGGAGGGGCTGGAAAATTCTGACTAATCTATTAAAAGTGCAACTGCCTTCAATCAGAAATAATTTCATTGCCAGGATCATCAAACCCCAACTTGTGGTATTTCCGAATTAAAGGATAAAGTCTAAACATGTGGGAGTTCTTTAAATAGGTTGGGTACACTTTTGGAAACATCCAAGTACCTTTTTGGGATTGTTAAGAGCAGCCATGCATGTGTTTAAAAATGGAGAATGTCTGTGGAACTGTAATTATGAGAAGTCTTTTAAATCTTCTGCTCTTTAAATTTTGAATAAATACAACTTGCAGTTGAAAACATTCAATGCTTTCTGAGGGCCACCACAGTAGGATTAGTGCTGCTTAATTGCTTTCACAACTTATTGTTATCCCACCGGCGGCCTGTAAGTTCACAGTTTGATTGACAGCTACAAATGGCTATTAAAGGATTAGCTGTCTGCGATGTGGGGCTATGAATGCAAAATTTTTGTTTTTGTAAGTACACAAAGGGATTTAAATGTACTGAATATAATTGTTTAATGTAGTAAAGTCAATATTAGCGACTTCAGATTTTATTTTATTTCAGCTGAGCATAGCTCCTGAGGCCTGCCTATGATGGGAGCTGGATGTGTTGGCATGGAGGGTATAAGGGCAAAGGGTGGCTAGTGGGAGGCATGGGTTGGCATGAGTTGGCACTAAGTTGACATAGGGGTAAATTTGCTAAGGCCATGCAGGGAGGTTTAAACTGATTCGGGGGGGGGGAGGGATCCTGAGTAGTGGGGCTGAAAGTGAGGGATGCATGGATGGGGACTGCAATGCACGGCATTGCAGAGGTGGGGTGGAGCAGGGTTTGAAATGTGTATACTTCAATGCCAGGAGTATTCGCAATAAAGTGGGTGAACTTGCAGCGTGGATCAGTACCTGGGACTTCGATGTTGTGGCTATTTCAGAGACATGGATAGAGCAGGGGCAGGAATGGATGCTGCAGGTCCCGGGGTTCAAATGTTTTAGTCGAAGTAGGGAAGGAGGTAGAAGAGGGGGAGGGGTAGCATTATTGGTCAGAGATTGTATCACAGTGTCAGAGAGGAGGTTTGATGAGGACTTATCTGTTGAGGTAGTATGGGCGGAGATTAGAAATAGGAGAGGAGAGGTCACCCTGTTGGGAGTCTTTTATAGACCTCCTAAAAGTTCTAGAGAGGTTGAGGAAAGGATTGCGGAGTCAATCCTGCTTAGGAGTGAAAGTAATAGGGCAATTGTTATGGGGGATTTTAACTTGACTAATATTGACTGGAATTGCTATAGCTCTAGCTCGTTAGAGGGGTCAGTTTTTGTTCAAAGCGTGCAGGAAGGTTTTTTGACTCAGTATGTAGACAGGCCAACTAGAGGTGAGGCTATATTGGATCTGGTGCTGGGAAATGAGCCAGACCAGGTGCTAGACTTGGAAGTTGGTGTGCATTTTGGTGATAGTGACCACAATTCGGTTACGTTCACCTTAGTGATGGAAAGGGATAGGCATGAACCTCGGGCCAGTGGTTTTAGCTGGGGGAAGGGTAATTATGAGGCTATTAGGAGAGAATTAGGAAACATAGGTTGGACTAGGAGATTACAGGGACTGGGAACGTCCGACATGTGGAGTTTTTTCAAGGAGCAGCTACTGCGAGTCTGTGATAGGTATGTCCCTGTCAGGCAAGGAGGAATTGGTAGGGCTAGGGAACCGTGGTGCACCAAAAAAGTTTATTTGTTGGTTAAAAAGAAAAAGGAGGCTTATGTTCGGATGAGACGTGAGCACTCGGGTAGTGCACTAGAAAGCTTTAGATTGGCTAAGAGGGAGTTGAAGAGCGAGCTTAGAAGGGCTAAAAGGGGACATGAGGAGACTTTGGCGGATAGGGTTAAAGAGAATCCTAAGGCGTTCTATAGGTATGTCAAGAACAGAAGGTTGGTTAGGGCAAGTTTAGGGCCAGTTATAGATGGCAGAGGGAAGTTATGTGTGGAACCGGAGGAGATTGGTGAAGCATTGAACCAATATTTCTCTTCGGTGTTCACGCAAGGGGACATGAATATAGCTGAGGAGGACACTGGGTTGCAAGGGAGTAGAATAGACAGTATTACAGTTGATAAGGAGGATGTGCAGGATATTCTGGAGGGTCTGAAAATAGATAAATCCCCTGGTCCGGATGGGATTTATCCAAGGATTCTCTGGGAGGCAAGAGAAGTGATTGCAGAGCCTCTGGCTCTGATCTTCAGGTCGTCGTTGGCCTCTGGTATAGTACCAGAAGATTGGAGGTTAGCGAATGTTGTCCCATTGTTTAAGAAGGGGAACAGAGACTTCCCCGGGAATTATAGACCGGTGAGTCTCACTTCTGTTGTCGGCAAGATGTTGGAAAAAATTATAAGGGATAGGATTTATAGTTATTTGGAGAGTAATGAATTGATAGGTGATAGTCAGCATGGTTTTGTGGCAGGTAGGTCGTGCCTTACTAACCTTGTTGAGTTTTTTGAGAAAGTGACCAAGGAGGTGGATGGGGGCAGGGCAGTGGACGTGGTATATATGGATTTTAGTAAGGCGTTTGATAAGGTTCACCATGGTAGGCTTCTGCAGAAAATGCAGATGTATGGGATTGGGGGTGATCTAGGAAATTGGATCAGGAATTGGCTAGCGGATAGGAAACAGAGGGTGGTGGTTGATAGTAAATATTCATCATGGAGTGCGGTTACAAGTGGTGTACCTCAGGGATCTGTTTTGGGGCCACTGCTGTTTGTAATATTTATTAATGATCTGGATGAGGGTATAGTTGGGTGGATTAGCAAATTTGCTGATGACACCAAAGTCGGTGGTGTGGTAGACAGTGAGGAAGGGTGTCGTAGTTTGCAGGAAGACTTAGACAGGTTGCAAAGTTGGGCCGAGAGGTGGCGGATGGAGTTTAATGCGGAGAAGTGTGAGGTAATTCACTTTGGTAGGAATAACAGATGTGTTGAGTATAGGGCTAACGGGAGGACTTTGAATAGTGTGGAGGAGCAGAGGGATCTAGGTGTATGTGTGCATAGATCCCTGAAAGTTGGGAATCAAGTAGATAAGGTTGTTAAGAAGGCATATGGTGTCTTGGCGTTTATTGGTAGGGGGATTGAATTTAGGAGTCGTAGCGTTATGTTGCAACTGTACACAACTCTGGTGCGGCCGCACATTACAGGAAGGATGTGGAGGCTTTGGAGAGGGTGCAGAGGAGGTTTACCAGGATGTTGCCTGGTATGGAGGGGAGATCCTATGAGGAGAGGCTGAGGGATTTGGGATTGTTTTCGCTGGAAAGGCGGCGGCTAAGAGGGGATCTTATTGAAACATATAAGATGATTAGAGGTTTAGATAGGGTGGATAGTGATAGCCTTTTTCCTCTGATGGAGAAATCCAGCACGAGGGGGCATGGCTTTAAATTGAGGGGGGGTAGTTATAGAACCGATGTCAGGGGTAGGTTCTTTACCCAGAGGGTGGTGAGGGATTGGAATGCCCTGCCAGCATCAGTAGTAAATGCGCCTAGTTTGGGGGCGTTTAAGAGATCCGTAGATAGGTTCATGGACGAAAAGAAATTGGTTTAGGTTGGAGGGTCACAGTTTTTTATTTTTTATTTTTTTAACTGGTCGGTGCAACATCGTGGGCCGAAGGGCCTGTTCTGCGCTGTAATGTTCTATGTTCTATGTTCTATGGGTGCTAAAGGACCCTGGAGATGAGTGGGCATGGAGGGTATGAGAGGCCATGGCAAGACTTGGCATGAGATGTTTGTAGGGGCGGGGGTATTGAGAGCTAAAGGGCTGTGTTTTGCTTTAGTTTTTATTACAACTTTTTATTACAACCTGCCTCTGCACTGTTTCTGAGGGCTGGCAAGCCTGACTTCAGTTATCACCCACCCTTGGAATAAAGATTTGGCTGTTCGGGGATGTTTCTCCTGAGTTGGGATTGGGAAGTTGGGAATTTTCCTGACTGTGCACCTAACTCGGGATCGAGAATTTGGCAGTGTGTCACTCTTTGACTGACTTTATATTCTCCCCAACACTTTTCAACTTTGGTAGTCTCTTGTGTTAGGGACCCTAGTGTTTCACCCAAGTTTCCTTACAATATATTAAATTTCCTAGCTGAGTCACCACTTACCTCACAATATATATGCCTGTAGATGGCACTGTTAGAGGTGTTTTCAATATTAAATATCATGTAAGTTGCACCCATACTATACCATGCAATTTGAAGTTATCAGCATACCTGTATGCATTTCCACTCCATTGCCACTATATGGCTCTGCACCAACATTTGTGAATGTAAGATCAGTTAAAAAAAATTGCGAGCTGGTAATGTCATTTTATATTCAAATATATTGGGATAAATTCTAATTTTATTGAGCTAAAATATTGATCTGAATGCAGTATCGATTCAGCATCTGGCAATGATCTGGACACCAATCCTCTGTAGTATACTGAGTATCATTTTGGTTCCAAGTGAATACTGGTCCCATTTTTACCACTCCCACATGTCTATGCTTCTACCCCTTACCCTTTCTTACTAATTTTGTTTTCCAGACACCCCACTCTTCTAATAAGTCTGATTCCTATTTTTCCCCTGCTGAGAGACTTTGATAGCCTTGCACCCCAACTTCACTCAGCCACCGTGTTTCCCCAGTTCCATAACTGTGTTTCCCCTGATATGGAGATGCCGGCGTTGGACTGGGGTGGGCATAGTAAGAAGTCTCGCAACACCAGGTTAAAGTCCAACAGGTTTATTTGGTAGCACAAGCTTTCGGAGCGCTGCTCTTTCATCAGGTGAGTCTGATGAAGGAGCAGTGCTCTGAAAGCTCGTGATACCAAATAAACCTGTTGGACTTTAACATGGCGTTGTGAGACTTCTTTCTGTGTTTCCCCAGTTCCCCTCCTGTGTTTCCCCAGTTCCCCTCCTGTGTTTCCCCAGTTCCCCTCCTGTGTTTCCCCAGTTCCTCTCCACTAACTGTTTGCTGGGTTCACCCCCCCTCTCCTTATTTCTCTACCTCAGGCATCTCCTATTTCTTTGTATCTGCCTCCCCCTTTCTCCATCTTTTCCCTCTTTCTCTTTTCCCTCCTCTCCCTCTCTGCATCTTTCAACTCTTCTCTCTTTCTCTCCAACGTTTCCTCTCTCCTTCTGTGTTTCCTAAGGAGGAAACTTTCTCCCGAAAAGGGTTTAAAATTGATAATCAGGAAGTGTTGGATAGACTGTGGGTATTGAAGGTTGACAAGGCACCAGGATCGGATGTGATGCACCCAAGAATATTGAAGAAAGTGAGAATGGAAATTGCAGGAGCGCTGGCCATAATCTTTCAGTTTTCTTTAGTTTGAAGGCAGGTGACAGAGGACTGGAAAATTGCAGGAATTACAAGAAATTGTTCAAGAAAGATTGGAAGGATAGACACAACAATTACAAACCAGTTTAACTTCAGTGGTGGGGAAGCTTTTAGAAACAATTATTTGGGACTGAATTTGTTGTCACATAAAACACTGTGAGTTGATTAGAAAGAGCCATCATGGATTTCTAAAGGGGAAATCATGCTTAACTAATTTGCTGGAGGTTTTTGAGGAGGTAGTAGAAAGGGTCATTGAGGGTAATGCTGTTGATGTGGTGTACACGGACTTTCAGAAGGCATTCGATACAGTGCCACACAACAGACTTTTGAGAAAAGTTATAGCTCATACAATAAAACGGCCTATAGGTACATGGACACAAAATTGGCTGAGTAACAGGAAATTGAGAGTAATGGTCAATGGATATTTTTTGGGCTGGAGGAAATTTTGTGTTGGAGTTTCCCAGGGGTCAGTATTGGGACACTTGTTTTTCCTGATATATATCAATGATCTAGATCTTGGTGTGCAGGGGGAAATTTCAAAGTTTGCGGATGACACAAAACTTGGATGTATTTGTAAACTGTGAGGAGGACAGTGCAGAACTACAAAAGAACATAGACAATTTGATGGAGTGGGCAGACAGGTGGCAGATGAAGTTCAATGTGGGGAATTGTAAGGTGGCGCATTTCGATAGGAAGAACATGGAGAGACAGTATAAAATAAGGGGTAAAATTCCTAGGGGGGCGGGGGGGGCGGTGCAGAGGGACCTGGTGCATATATGTGCATTCATCATTGAAGGTGGCAGAATATGTGGAGACAGCATTTAATAAAGCATACAGGATCCTGGCCTTTATTAATAGCAGTGTAGAACAAGGGGGTTATCCTGATCTTATACAGACTAGTTAGACTTCAGCTGGATTATTGGGTACATTTCTAGGCTTCACACTATGGGAGTGATATGAATGCATTGGAGATAGTGGAGAAGAGATTGACAAGAATGGTTCCAGGGATGAGAAACTTTAGTTATGAGGATAGATTTGAGAGGTTGGGACTGTTCTCTTTGGAGAGAAGAAGGTTAAGAGGAGATTTGATAGCAGTGTGCAAAAGCAAGAGGGAGCTGGACAGAGTAGATAGGGAGAAACTGTTCCCACTCAAAAAAGATTTGAGAATGAGAGGGCACAGATTTCAAGTGATTTGTAAAAGTAGCAAATATGATATAAGAAAAGGATTTTACACGTGAGTGGTTCAGGTTTGGAATGTGCTGCCTGGAAGTGTGGTGGAGGCAGGTTCAATCGAGGCATTCACTGGGGCAATAGCTGATTATTTGAATATAAACAAGATGCAGGGGTACAGGGAAAATGCAGGAGAATGGATCAAGTCATAATGCTCATAATTTGCAGAGCTGGTACCGACACAATGGGCCAAATTGCCTCCCTCCGCACCATAACAATTCTGTGATTCTGTTATTCCTTGCAAGAAAGTATGGTTTGTATTTATATTGTGCCTTTCACCACCACAGGACATTCCAAAATGCTTCCCATTCAATGATAAACTTTTGACACAGCAGCCAATCTACATCAAATAAACTGCCACAAACAGCAATGTGATAATGATCAGATACTTTGGGGCGATTTTACCATTACGTTGCGCACATTTTCGAGCACGACACAGTGGTAAAGTCGAATGTAAAGCGCTTAGTGCGATTGGGGCTGGTCGTAAAGATGAGCGTCAGATTTCCAGCGCGGTCAGCCTCTTGCTGGAAATGGGCAAGAGGCAGGTTAATGTATGTAAATTTATCGTCATGCTGTTTTACATCTGCTTAGCGAGCCCGGCGCTTAATCGTCCGGGCACACCCTGCTTTATGACCTCGCCGGGAAAGATTCACGCCAGCAAGGAATAGACATGCTCCCCATGAACAGGGAGCAGTTGACTTGGCCGTGCCGGTTGAACTGGAGGCCATTGAGGCCCCCGGTGAGGCTGAGGGCAAGGGGGAATGCCCTTTGGGCAGTGCCAGACTGGCACCTGGGCAATGCCCACTGGGCAGCTGGGCAATGCCCACCGGGCAGTGCCATGGGATGGGGCTAATGGGGGCAGGGCCAGTGGGGACAGGGTCTATGGGGGTGGGGAAAATGGGGAGGGGCTAATGGGGGAGGGGCTAATGTGAGAGGGCCACTCTGCAGCTATCGGTGGGGGGTGGGGGAGAGGGGGGGGCCCACTGCCATTCTACAGCTGTCGGTGGGGGGGAGGGAGTGAGGGAGAGGGGACACACTGCCACTCTGCAGTGATTGGTGGGGAGGGGGTGGCTGGTCCGCGATTGGTGGGGGAGGGCGGCGGGTCTGCAATCAGTGGGGGGAGGGTGGCAGGTCCGCGATCGGTCTGGGCGGCGGAGGGGGAGTCGTCGTGGGCTACATCTCACGTCACGGGCCCCCGCGATTGAGGGGGGGGAGCTGCTTCAGGCAGCCTGAACTAGCAGGGGGGCCTGACAGCTCTCTCTTTTCAGAGGCCTGCACATGCACACTACCTCCCTCTGCAGGCTCTCAGGTACGTTAAGCCCTGCCCTTGGCCTTCTGCAGCGAGCGACAAATTTGCTCAAAATTTTGCAGAGAGCGTGTTTATGGGGGGGCCTGAAAATGTGTCCAAAAGACAGATCTGAAACACTCCCAGTTTCAAGTCTGCCCAACACTTAGAAAAAAAATGGTAAAATACCCCTCTCTGTTTTTGTGATCTTGATTCGGGAACAAATATTGGCCAGGACATCAGAGATTACTGTTCTTCTTCGAAATAGTGCCACAGGATCTTTTATACCTACCTCCCTCAGGATTCCCCTGATTGTTAGCTTAATGTTTATGCACAACTTCCAGAACGGGACATGAACCCACAGCCTCTTAACTTACAGGTGAGTGTACGAACAATTGAGTGAATGTCAAGACTACACTTACACAACATCATGAGAGATTGACTAGTAATTAAATGAGATGCTCGGAGGAGGAATGTCAAGAAAGGAGAAAGGCAGGAAATGGTGCAGTGCGAACATAAACATTTCATCTTACAGATCATTTTTGAAAGAAATATGTTCATATTGGAGATAAGTATTTTAAAACATTGTATACAGTATTATTGATCTATACCATGTGTCTTGCCAACAGTTGCCAAAATCATGAGTTAAAAAGACAGTTTATATCTAAAAATAAAGAAGTTTTTGTACTGGAAGTGTGAGACTCCTTACTGAAGAAACAATGCATTGCTTTCAGAATAGTGCTTGAAACTCAGTTACTGAATGAAAGAGATTTAAGTTCATTAAAAAATGTTTTTATTAGTGTCACAAGTAGGCTCACATTAACACTGCAATGAAGTTACTGTGAAAATCGTCACACTCTGACGCCTGTTCGCATACACTGAGGGAGAATTCAGCATGGCCAATCAAACTAACCTGCACATTTTTGGACTGTGGGAGGAAACCGGAGCACCCGGAGGAAACCCACGCAGACACGGGGAGAACGTGCAGGCTCCGCACAGACACTGACCCAAGCCCGGAATTGGACCTGTGGCCCTGACGTTGTGAGACGGCAGTACTAACCACTGTGCCACTGTGATTACTGCACAATGTTCAAGCAATCCCTTAAAATTAATTACAGTATTTTTTCTTATTCATATACAAATAGCAATATGTTTTTGTAGAACATCACACTGCTAAATTTCTTAGCTTTCCTCCTTTACTCAATGTCCCTGGTCAATTCCATAATATCATAAATACCCATTCGTTTATTTTAAGTGGAATAAATTCTCCAATCCAAGCCTTATCCAAAGCAGAAAAATATTCAAACACATATGCCAGAGCTCAGTGGAACCAAGCACCCATTGTAACCATAGCAACTTGCATCTAATAACTCTTTTTGAGCATTCCGTGGTGTCAGTATCACAAACAAGATACACTTCTTGTACAGTCAATACAACAGTCAAGGGCCCCTCACGCACACTCTTAAGACTTTCTGCAGCAATCTATCTGTAACCATGGTAACTATGATGCTACTTTACTGCACTTTATACAACATTGTATAAACGTTATGCAATATCTTCCAAAAACTTCAGTACGTTTTTCACTTTTTTTTATCCTTTTCAACCAAATGGCATGAGATGGCATGTGGTATATAGAGATAAAAGATAGGAATTTATGAATAACATGCGGTTCTGTAGTCCTCTCCGTGGCTTCATGGGTCACTTATCTCAATGCAATGCACATCGTGGAAAACAACATTCTGACTCCTGTTTCGCTACCGTTTCATTTTTAAAAAATCAGTGCAATATGAAGATTAAACTTTTGAAAAAAAGACTCCTCACAACTGTTCGAGGTCCCCCAATGGGACTTTTGTGTGGACCTCGATTAAGACAGTCACGTGATCCTATTAGGACCCTGTTTCAGTTTTGGTGTTCTACTGAGTCCTCTCCTCCCATTTCAACTGAAGATAGAGAACCCAAACTAGACATAATGGTAAGTGCCCGAGGCTGCATGGAAACCATTCAAGGTAAGCTTTTAAGTGGTTTCTGTGGGGTTTCTGCAGAGCATAACTTCCTTCTGGCATCACAAAAACTTCCTTCCTTTGTCCCCACTGCTATCACTTAACCTCCCCTCTGCCGCTGTGTGTCTGCTATCTCTGCTCTATGGAGATGGGCTAACTTCCTGGCACATACACCGCCACACCATATGGCAAGTTGCCTTCAGCACCAGCAGTTCACTGACTTTATTATAATGAGGACTGTACAAAAATATCAAGTTGATTGCCATGCCTTAGTAAAAGCACAGAAAAATATGCTGAACCCAAGGCAGTTCACAGTAAGGATAATTTTTCTATGCGATACATCTTCACTATTCCCTTGTTTTCCTCTCTCTCATGCTGTCTTGCTTGCCCTGATCTATTTCCTTAATTTTCTCTGCCAGGAATTGTAAATTTCTGTAATACTGTAGACATTGCAATATATCATAGGCCTTTATTTAATTCCTCAGCATTAAATGATAGGAATTAATATAATATCTATAAATTATATTTTGTTGTCCTCCACCATTATCCTGTGAGATGTTAAGATGAGAGCTCCTCGTACACGGGCAGTTCACTCGTGAGGGTTTCTGAATATTAACTGAGGTTTTCATCGTGACGTTCCTTAAACAATTATTCCTACTCACTTGGGTTACAATTAAATATATGGATCTTCATTTTAACACAATAGCTCACAGTATAGTCACCCATCTTGCAAACTGCATTAACTAAAGAAAAACTTCAGGTCTTCACTTAGTATGCTAATCAATCATAACTCTTAGTGTCGTTGTTTGGAAATTTCCTTGAAGTTGCTTTATCATTGTATGTTTATTGGACATGTGGTGGAAACAGCCTTTCACTTGCACCTCTGTTGAAGTCAGAGTACTGGAATGGAAACAATTCTGAGGGAAGTCCCAGCCATGGTCAACATTACAAATTTTGAATCTGCCTTGGATATTCTCACTTTTAGTCTTGATAATTCATAAAGTTTATTTATTAGTCACAAGTAGGCTTATATTCAAGCTGTAATGAAGTTATTGTGAAAATCCCCTAGTCGCCACACTCTGGCGCCTGTTTGGGTACACTCAGGGAGAATTTAGCATGGCCAATGCACCTAATCTGTACATCTTTGGACTGTGGGAGGAAACCGGAGCACCCGGAGGAAGTCCATGCAGACACAGGGAGAATGTGCAAACTCCACACAGACAGTGACTCAAGCCAGGAATCGAACCTGGGTTCCTGGCGCTGTAGGGCAGCAGTGCTGACCACTATGCCATATTCATGCTCTTATATGTAGCTTAATATTTAATTATAAGTCACATAGCCCAGGGGTATCACAATAGAATCAATTGGGGTATTTTGAAATTTTGAAACAACCTGTCTGCAATGTTTTAAAATATCAATGCTTGCTATTTCACTCTGTATGTTAACGTGGACTTGAGAGCTTTCATTTCTGGCACAATGTGATTTCACAAGCTTTCATAATGACAGTGAGTGCCTGTCTCTTCACAGCTTGAATGACAGTTCGAGGTTGTAGACTCTTTGAAGTGGGACTGTGATTTCCAGCGCTTGTTTTTGTCAGTGATGGAAGGACGTTTAATGTAGCGAGTGGGTTTTAAAAATAGTGATTTTTTTCAATAGATGTGTAAGAACTCTATTTTATCTAATTTCAGCATGAATCCTGAGGTCTGCCCATGGTGGATACTGGGTGAGTTGGCTTGGTGCATATAAGGGCAAAGGGTGGTGGGTAGAGGGCATAAATTGGCACTAAGTTGGCATTGGGGCTGCAAAGGGCCATGTTGTGACCTCACATGCACCATGCTGAAATTCTCAAGGTTGTTGTGCAGTTCATAAAACCTCTCAAGTATTCATTATGGGAGGAGTCTCTTTTCAGATGGGAGGAGTGAACGCTTCATTTTGTTGGACTGAGTGAAGGGGAATCCTATTAATTATTAGCCCATTCCATGGAGAGCCAGACTCTGCTGCGTTCTCCTCCAGAGGTTCCAATGAACCAGCCTTACTCCATGACTAATGGATTGCATTCCAGATGGAACCCATCAAGGTCTGGAGCTGCCCTGATTGTTTGCTGATCGACCTCTGCTGCTGTCAGAGGCAGAAATGAAGGGAGGAAGGGAGGTGGGTGCCTCCAAGGTCGTGAAACAGCAGCAAAGTGCCAACACCAAACCTCTATCTTCCTGGGTAACTGGTCATGGTTGACAAGGGTTTCTAAAATTATTTTATGGGATGTGGGTGCTGCTGGCTAGGCCAGCATTTATTGCCTACCTCTAACTGCCCTTGACAAGGTGATGGTGAGCTGCCTTCTTGAACCGCTGCAGTCCATGTCATGTAGGTACACCCACAGTGCTGTTTGGAATGGAGTTCCAGGATTTTGACCTAGTGACATGGAAGGAACGCTGGTAAGTCAGGATGGTGAGTAACTTGGAAGGGAACTTCCAGGTGGTGGTGCTGCTCCGTATCTGCTGCCTTTGTCCTTCTAGATGGCAATGGTCGTGGGTTTGGAAGGTGTGGATTAAGGCATTGGTGAGTTCCTGAAGGACATCTTGTAGATGGTACACACTGCTGCTACTGTTTGTCAACAGTTGAGGGGGTGAATGTTTGTGGAAGTGGTGACAATCAAGCATACTTTTTTGTATGCATCGTAGCTGTGAGGGACAGCTCGGTGGATAGGATATTGGTATGTAGATAGGCTGGAAAATTGGGTGGGGATCCTGGATTCAGGATTCAATCCTGGACCGGGGAGCGGCGCGGGCTTGGAGGGCCGAAGGGCCTGTTCCTGTGCTGTATTGTTCTTTGTTCTTTGTTCTTTGTTCTTTGTAATGGATGGTGTCAAGTTTCTTAGTGTTCTTGGAGCTGCACTCATCCAGGTAAGTGGAAAGTATTCCAATAAACTCCTGACTTGTTTATGTGATATTGTTCTATGATGCCTAGGTGATGAGCACTCCATAGAGTATTGAGGGTAATTGAGGAGAGCCGAATAGTATCTGAGGGAGGGTTCTTGCACTTATCACCCCAGTCAATGCCTCCACGCACAATCATGTATAAATGAGAGGAACACCAGGAAGGACTGGGATGGTGATTTCATGTTTCTATGGCTGCTAGGCAAAGGGCCTGGCATTGCTATAAAGACTCAGAGTAAATGCTGAAGAATAGATGGATCACTTCAATTTGTTCACAAATCCACTCGCGCATAGATGCTTCAGGCTCAAGGGAACCCTGCCTTTCTCTTGGCTTTGGTCCAGATGAGGAGAAACCAGTGCAGGTTAGCCCAGCACCAAGAGGAGCATTGGCCTGAGCAGTAAGAACATCAGGAAGATCAGGATGTCGGCGACGAGGGACCGGTGCAACGGCAAGCATTGGAACTCGGGCATATCGCAGCTGGTGCAACCACTTGCAAATGAGCAAAATGCAATGCCGGAGGTGTGTTCGGATATTCCTGAATGTAATTTCTCACATCTGCTAGCTTCTCTATAAAGACCTGCATCTGCATGAACTTAGAGACAATCCCATGCTGGTGGCATTAAAGGTAACCACTGTCTTAAACTTTTTTGGCAGTAGCTTCTTCCAGGGCTTCACTGCAACACATCTCCCAGTCAGTGACACACAAGTGCATCCAGAAGGTGAAAGATGCCCTGTTCAGGAGAACATCCCAATTTGTCAAATTCCACTTGGATCCCAAGAGTGAGAGAGTTGGGTTTTGCAACAATCACAGGATTCCTGCAAGCGCAAGGGGCTAATGAGGGTACAAGTGGCACTGAGAGCTCCCTGGCATCAGCCAGTCACAGTCATCTACAGGAAAGATTTCCACTCTTGAACATGCAGCTAATATATCACAGCAGACAAATCCTACATGTGTGTGCATGGTTCCCAGGGAGCTCTCTGGATGAACCAATCTTCGGTGCCACATGTTTCGAAGTGATTGTGGGGCTGACTTCTTGGGTACAAGAGATTACCCTTGAAAACCTGGCTGCTGACACCAGTTCACCATCTCCAGATAACCAATGAGAAGTGGTAAAATGCTGCACTTGTTTCCACAAGGGCCACCATCGAGCCTGTTAAAGATGAGGTTGAGATGTTTGGATCTCTCAGGCAGTGCACCTCAATACTCTCCACAGAGAGTGTTGCGGATCATCAGGAAAACTGTGCACAGTTTTGGTCTCCTTATTTGATAGAAGATCAATCATATATCAATTAATCAATCAAGATCAATCATGGGGCGGCACGATGGCACAGTGGTTAGCATTGCTGCTTCACAGCGCCAGGGACCCGGGTTCGATTCCCGCTTGAGTCACTGTCAGTGTGGAGTTTGCACGTTCTGCCCGTGTCTGCATGGGTTTCCTCTGGGTGCTCCGGTTTCCTCCCACAGTCTGAAAGACGTGTTGGTTAGGCGCATTGACTCGAACAGGCACCGGAATGTGGCGACTAGGGGAATTTCACAGTAACTTCATTGTAGTGTTAATGTAAGCCTTACTTGTGACTAATAAATAAACTTTAAACTTTTAACTTTTTAAAATATGATTGGGTTAGAAGCAATTCAGAGAAGGTTCACTTAATTCATTTCTGGGATCAAGGGCTTATCCCATGAAGAAAGGTGGAACTGGTTGGGTCTATAGCCATTGGAGTTTAGAAGAATGAGAGGTGACCTTGTTGCAACATGTGAGATTCTGAGGAGATTTGGTCGGGTGGAGACCGGGAGTATGTTTCAACTTGTGGGAGAGACTGGAATCAGGGGACACAGTTTAAGAAGCAGAGGCCTACCGTTCAATACGGATGAGGAGGAATTTCTCCTCTCAAATAGTTGTTAATATGTGGAACTCTCATCCCCAGAGATCACTGAAGACTGGGTTTATTCATTCAATGCAGAATTAGACGGATTTTTGTTAGACAAGGGAGTCAAGGGTTATGGGGAGCAGACAGGAGAGTGGAGTTGAGACAGGCAGGTCAGCCATGATCTTACTGAATGGTGGAGCAGGCTCAAAGGGCTGAATGACTTATTCCTGCTCCTAAGTCCCATATTTCTATGTTCCAATTTCAGTATCATCGTTGTTTGCTACACTCTGTACAACCTCACGCAACAAAGGGCAGATGTCTTTGAAGAGACAGATATGGAAGACGGAGAAGTCTTCTCTGATGATAAGGACTGGGAAGGGGATGGTAATAACGAGGCTGTCATGGAGGCATATGCTGATGCCATTGCAAGGCTCTGTTTAACTGACAGGCCTGTGATAATCTGATAGCTCACAGATTCCAGGCAAAGCAAGCTGCTGATACTTATCCTTTACTATTTGCTTTTCAATTCTCTGCTGGCTGACAGACTGTGGCTCCTTATTTGTAAAACACACATTATAGTTTGCTCTCATATACCTTGACAGCTGAACTAAATTACAGTACTTAGCGTCAGCTCTGCTGATGATGTGATCCTTTGCATGCGCTAATACACAGACCCCTTGCGCCAAATGCACCCATCAGAAAATACACACCCTCCATTCTCCCGTGACCTTGAGCATCTGTGAGTGGAAATTAATTTTCTCCATGCCCTCAGAAAGTCCATATGCATGGTACTTTGAAAGCAACATGAAATCTTACCTGGGCAGAGATGCCCTCATGTTACCCCCACATCTGCTCCCTATAGGAGCAGCCCTTGCAGAGAACTCTTTCAAGCAGAACCGCAAACATGGGTACACAAAGCATGAATAGACCATTTGGTGCCTTGAGATCACTCCTCCACGCAGCTTGCTCAGGGAAGTTCTTGTGATGCGGGTAATACTGGTACTGGTCCCCATTCACCACTTGCCCACAGTAATCTCCTATCCCTTCACATCTTTATTATCATGAAAAGTATCAAAGTAACTTTGGAATCCATTCAGTTACAGTGCCTCACCTGCTCTATGGGGTGCTGAGAACCAACCACTCACGAACCTCCAATAGCCGAGATTCTTACAAATCTCAGTCCTGGATACCTTTTCTATTATTGCAAGACTGTGTTCTGGCATCCTGGACACCCCATCCAAGTCAAATACCTTTCCTGCAAGGACACTGCAGAGCCCTGTAAGAGCTCCTGATGCTTCACATGGATAGCCTCACAGTCCTCTGCATGGTCCAGCACACAGGCCCAATCTATTCACACTCACCTTATGGGATAACACCCTGGTCCTCTGATGAAGCTCAGTGCCCTTTGACTGCAGTCCTTTTCTGTGCAATCTATTCCTAACATTGGTGAGGAGATGAGCAGGCCAAACAATTCTCCATGTAAGGTCTCACAAAGGCTGCAGTCAACCGCACACCCATCTCTTTAATCCTACATTCAATCCCTCTTGCAGTCAAGGCTAACTTGTCCATTGCCTCCTTACTTGTAGCCTTCCTCTGCATATTAGCTCAACATTACATTTGTACAAGGACAGCCAGGAATGATTGATTGGGCACACCAAGTCAATATCTTTAGGTTTTCTATTCTTCTGACCACTGTGGAGAGCTTCACTCCTTTAACCCTCAAACTGTATCTACATTGTTCATAGAATCATAGGAACCCTACATTCCAGAAGGAGGCCATTCGGCCCATCAAGTCTGCACCGACAACAATCCCACCCAGGTCTTATCCCCATAACCCCACATATTTACCTCGCTAATCCCTCTAACCTACGCATCCCAGGACACAAAAGGGCAATTTGGCATAGCCAGTCAACCTAACGAGCACATTTTTGGACTGTGGGAGCACCCGGAGGAAACCGCAGACACAGGGAGAACGTGCAAACTCCACACGGGCAGTGACCCAAGCCAGGAATCGAACCCAGGTCCCTGGAGCTGTGAGGCAGCAGTGCTAACCACTGTGTTACTGTGCTGTGTTTCTTGCCACTCACATATCCGTTTAACCACCCCATGAGGACTCTACATCCACCTCACCTCTCACATCGGGGCAGCAGGGGAAGCAATGACTTTACTGCACATTCTGTGCAGACATCATTCTCAGAGCTCTGAACCTGGTGAGCTTTAAGTAATGGATTGTATAATGCGTGCCAGGCTGCACACTCACGAATGATGGCCAGTGCTTAAGTGTCCTCATGCTGGAATATTCAGCTCCAGAATACACCAGATGGAAGCTGGCAATTTAATTGATTAATGCATGACCATTTATATCTTTGTATCAAGCCCTGAATATCTATTCTGTACACTCAGTACTTTTCATTATGGAAAACGAGTTGATCAGAGAGAGTGAAAAGCTGTACATGTGGCCAAGGAACTGTTATTCCACTGTCTGGATATCAGTTCAGGAGAACCGTTGGATGATGACTGTGTGTCTGACATATCAGCATTTGCCAATTTATTTTGCTGACCACTCCCTTTGGTGACGTTCCATGTGCACTACTCTTTTTCTCAGAAACAGGTTTTTGTAGTACTGGAATCTGAAACAGAAACAGAAAATGCTGGAAAATCTCAGCTGGCCTGACAGCATCTGTGGAGAGAGAATAGAGCCAACGTTTCTGGATGATCCTTTGTCAGAACTCGAAACATTGGCTCTAATCTATCTCCACAGATGCTGTCAGATTTGCTGAGATTTTCCATCATTTTCAGGTTTTTGTATAGAACAGGTGAGTTTTATTTTCTTGGCTAACATAGCATATTTCCAAATTAGAAAGCAATGTTATTAGCATTGTATCTGTGGCAAAGTGGCCTCTTTTTAGGGGGCAACCTTTTGCGGGCCACGTAATCGAGCGGGAACCAATGGAGAGGCCACGTGGGAAGCTGAGCTAATCGGATGGAAAGGTACGCATCCTGGGATGGGGAGGATCCTCAGTTGAAGCCAGGAAGGAGAAGAGAGAAGCCTTGTGCACTAGTTCTGCCAGACCCTTATCTTTTGTATATTTTATAAACAATTTCTTGTTGCAACGATAACGATTCGCCTTCTAATTTACTACACTGGCGTTGAGGAGATCACAGTGTGCAGTTAGAGGGTGAGGAAAATGATCATTGAAGCTAAGAAGAAACAGATACAGACATCCTTAAGATGCCTTTACTCGTGAAGATTGAGCCTTTGACACAGAGGTTGAGAGCCTGAGGCAATATATCGAAAGGCTGTGTTATTTCTTCATGGCTAATGAGATCACAGCGGATGAAAAAGGGAATGTGACACCACTCACAGTCTGTGGCCCACAAACTTACAACCTCGCAAGGAACCTATCACCTGAGGCTTCAGCACAAAGGGGGCGATCTTAACGTCCCACCCCGCAGGTCGATGGACGGGGAAGCCGATAAGATCATGACAGAGGTGAAAAATCAGGTTCGCACCCGAATTCTCACCTCTTGGCAACTTACCCCCACCAGATATCCGGTGAGATCCCGATATTTGAATTCTATGGTCAGTAAAATTTAAATATTACAAGTGTTTTAGGGTGGAATTGTCCAGGCTCATTTGCCTTAGCGGGCTTGCGGGGGGGGGGGGGGGGGGGGTGGTGCAGGGTGGGAGGGGGGGGTGCGGGGGGTGGGGGGGTGGGGCAAGGGGTACACACGGATGCTGCGCACTGTACAAGCGGCGATTGACCCGGGGGGGAATTGGCCACGAAGGCCAGTGAGAGCTGGGAAGAAGCAGTGACAGATCTCTCTGTTTTGGGCTGTTGCAGATATATAGGGGTAAGCACTTCCAGGAAACTTGCTGGTGCAGAAATTATGTATGTTTCTGCTGCAAGAGGAAGGGTCATTCGCAAGCATGGTGCAGAGCGAAGCAGGCAGGACAGAAAACACAAATAAAAACAACAACAGTTTGGTTAAAATTATTAATTATTCAGGAGCCCAACAAGAGATCCGAAACCTACACTTTAAACCAGGTCCAACTCAACCAGACGCCACCTATAGAAATAGCCCTGATGGTCAATGGAAGATCTCTTAAAATGGAGGGCAACACTGGAACTGTGGCCACAGTCATGAGTGAACATACATCCAGATATCTCCAGAAAGGTCCGCAATGCTTCAGGTTGAGTTGTTCAGAAGCCATTTTATCTAATATACAGGAGAGATGCTGAAGATAATCAGCTACGGAAATGGTAACCTACAGTGAGCCTCTTACACTGCCTGGCCTAAGCCGGGTTCCTCAATCAGGCACGGAGTGCCTCTGAATGACAGATTATCCCTGGAAGTCCACAAGCAATCCCGTATGAGTTTGCTTGTCGCGCTCCCCACATGGTGAGGGGTTAATTAACATTAACATCTCTGTGGCTCTTCTGCCGCTGAGTTAATCGGAGTGAAGGCAGAAAATGGCGGCATCCTCACCTGCCAGCCTTCTGACCAATTAAATGTCCTGCTACCAAAACTGCCAGGGTAGGGCATTAAATTCTGCCCAGAGTCAGCAAATAAATCAGACAAATTCTCTTTTAGACTGAAGGCAATCTTAGCTCCCATTATCAAGTTCTTTGAAAATGGATGTTGAACCCAGGAGAATCCTGAAATTCATTGAATTTCCTTTGATAAAACACCATTTGCTGAATTTTGTGCAAAGCTGAGAGGGAAACTCCAGAGTTACTTTGCTGCAGGTTATAACCATAGGCGATAATGCCAGGAACATAGCTACACTGATCCCTCCCAGGTTAGGATACAGAGGGCATTTAATCAGGCAGCAGGTTGGTCTGCCTTACCACCTCCATGTCAATTAAGTCCATGGCAGGAAGGCCAGCGGATGGCCTTCTTGTCCTCCTGCCAGTTGAGGCCCTTAAGTTCTCAATTAATGCCAATTTAAGGCTTGATGCCAGCACTGCTGGTATTAACCAGCGGTGGATTAGGGGCTTGCACAACATCCAGGTTCCAAGGTTGGGGTGGTGGGGGAGTGGGGGGTGGGGGGTGGGGTGGAGGAAGTGTCATTCTTGCAAAGCCACGCAATGTCTGATTGAGTAAACCTGCATTGAGAAGGGGGACACACTGTAAGCCATTTCCTACCCTTGCTGCCAAGCCCAATCTCCCCTTCACTCCCGTGACCCCTACCCTGCGACTCCCCCTCCTGCCTTCACTCAACAGGGGCCTGGGATCCAGCGGTGATCTTAGGCCTTGTAGCTGTTGTACCAGTAGTAAGCACCGTCTTCCCAGTAATGTTGCTCTTCAACAGCGCTGCTGGTCTCTGCTTGGAATCATGGGGAAGACCCACACCACTTTCCAGTTAAGGGCCTGTGGCATTAAATATGGTGAGTCTTCCTTAAAAGAAGCAATACAGGCTCTTAGCGGCTCTGCAGCTGGCAAGCAAGACCCCATCACCTTCTTAAATATGCCCCCCTGTCTTGCAGCAGCACAAATCGGCCATATGTTAGGGGGTTCTTCTTTCCCCAGGGAATAGTGAGCCTCTGCTATGTCTTTGCATCATGTCTCGACTCTCTCAAGGCTTCAAAGGCAGAGTGACAAGAGGTCGTATCATGCACAATGTATTCATAATTAGCATTAGTGGTCAGTGTGATCTCGGGACTGGTTTTGATCACTTGAGTGGGTCCGAGAGGGATTTTTCAGATCTTTCTTTTTCCTTTCTTGGATCTATTTTCATTCTATTCTGTTTGCTTCTCAGACCGGATTGCATAATTGGGAGGGAGTTAGAAAGAACCTTGTCAAGCTACCCCCGGCATCATGGGTGTGGGTCAGCCCTGAGGGGCCAACTTGTCTTTTCCTGCTCACCTTCATCTTGTTCAGGTATCTCTAATGCATACGAACATGCGTATTAGGAGCAGGAGTAGGTCACTCAGCCCTTCGAGCCTGTGCTGCCATTCAATAAGATCATGGCAGATCTGATTGTAACCTCAACCTCACATTCCTACCTGCCCCCAATAACCTTTCACCCCCTTTGCTTATCAAGAATTTACCTCAGCCTTAAAAGTAGTCAAAGATTCTGCTTCCACTGCCTTTTGAGGAAGGAAGCTCCAAAGATTTAAAATACTCTGAGAGGAAAGATTTCTCCTTTTTTTTCAATTCATCCATGGAATGTGGGCTAGGCTAGATCAGCATTCCTTGCTCATCCTTCATTGCCCTTGAGAAGGTGGTGCCGAGCGGGCATCTTGAACCACTGCAGTCCATGTGGTGTAGGTACACCCACAGTGATGTTAGGGAGGGAGTTCCAGGATTTTGACCCAGCGACAGTGAACGAATGACCATATATTTCCAAGTCAGGATGGTGAGTGGCTCAGAGAGAAACTTCCAGGTGGTGGGTGTTCCCATGTGCATGCCACCCTTGTCCTTAAATGCACAACCCCTTATTTTTAAACAGTGAACCCTAATTTCTGTATGGAGTTTCTACTGTGTGGAGTTCGTACCTTCTCCGTGGCGTTCCTCTGGGTTTTCTCCCACACTCTAAAGATATGTGGGTTAGGTTGATTGGCCACATTAAATTGTCCCTTAGTGTCAGGAAGACTAGCAGGGTAAATACATGGGTTTACGGGGATAGGGCCTGGGTGGGATTGTTGTCGGTGCAGGCTCAATGGGCTGAATGGTCTCTTTCTGCACTGTAGGGATTCTATGATTCAAATTCTAGATAGGCCCACAAGAGGAAGCATCCTTTCCCCATCCATCCTGTCAAGACCCCTCAGGATCTGATATGTTTCAATCAAGTCACCTCTTACTCTTCTAATTGCAATTGTTTTGGGGCTCCATACTTTTTTACGCGTGAAAATGCCACAATTCTTACTTTGCAACAAAGAGTTAATTGAGCTTGTCAAACATTTCAGCCAAATAGCCTTGTAAAATTTTGAAAGCAAAGCATTTGCAATTGATTTTACAGGAGCAAGATGGGAGTTCTACTGAATACTCACCAAGGTTACAGTGGAGGAGTGAGGAGAACCCACGGGAAATTGGTGACCATGATTTAGACACTGCAAGAGTTGTGGAAAATTTGAAAGAAAAACTTCTGTCCAAGTTTTAGATTAGTTTTTCCCCCCTTAAGACTGGTATTAAGGTATAATAGTTTCTCTGTTCCACTATAATATAAAGATACTGCAATATCTCCTTGTAAATGACTTGTTTGCTTGATTCACAAACACCCATTTCTCTGACCACTGATTTTAATTGCTTGTTGACCTTTGCATACAAATTTCTAATTTTTACCACCAGTTGGAACAGCTTACTCTGCCCCATGGAGTGAACAATGGAATAGGGATTGGTATCTGTTAGTGTGAAAACGCAATAAAGCTATCTCATGAACAGCACAACATAATAATAAAATACTAATGATATATGAATGATTACAAAGAAGCCAACGCAATTTGGAGTTCAGATGATTGTTCCGAACCACTTGGGATTTATCTTGCTACATGTTCTGTAATCTGAATTTCTCATAGGCATTCTTGTTTTGTAATTATTGCCAAGAACCTCCAACTTGTCGTGAAATTACTGCACAACCGCCAAGTAATTCTCTTTTCACACTTCGATGACTTCAGACTGGGAAACAGGTAGGGAAAATTTGTATTTTTTTAAAAAAGATCTGTAATTGTTGTCAAGAATGTTTTTGAAAAGGACTTTTAAAAGTTTGCACCAATTGTAAAAGGATGAATTGTAATTTCCTTGTATAAAATGAAATACTGGTCCATGTGACCGAGCAACGATTGATGTGGAAGTAGCAAAAATATAACTAAGACCAGAAACCCTAGCTTTAACTGGCAGGAACAAAGGCAAGCTGTAGACACAAAGGAGAGCTAGAGGCAGAAGGCAATCATCACACAGATGCAGACTCAAAGACGTGAAGCAACAGGACACAGTTATCAAGCACCGGGTTTAGGACTAAGACCCGTTGCGTGCAAAAAGTTACATTTTTTGTTTGACAATAAGAAGAAAAAGGAGAGTTCCTGCAGCTCTTGGGGAAGCGATTTGTGACCAAGCTAAAAAGGAGTGAATCTTAAAAGCAGCTTCGACATGCGGAACATCTGAACATTCAGGTCCCAATCTATGTCTCCTGCAGCCATGTTTCTGTAACGGCTAACAGATCATGCTTTTATATTATCATTAAATTTCTGTGATGATTGGTGTGGCATAGTGGCGCAGCAGTTAGCACTGTTGCTTCACAGCGCCAGGGACTGTGTTCAATTCTGGTCTCGGGTCACTGCCTGTGTGGAGTTTGCACATTCTCCCTGTGTCTGTGTGGGTTTCCTCCAGGTGCTCTGCTTTCCTCCCACACTCCAAAGATGTGTGGGTTAGGTAGATTAGCCATTTCCAATTGGCCATTGTTATCAGGGGGATTAGCAGGGTAAATGCGTGGGGTTACAGGGATAGGGCCTGGGTGGGACTGTGGTCGGTGCAGGCTCGATGGGCCAAATGGCCTCCTTCTGCGCTGTAGGGATTCTATGATTCTATGATTGCCTGGTCATGAGGAGCTAGTTGTTCTGATCCTGGATCATACTCTTCGTGGGCCACTTTCTTTCAGTGTTAGACACCATTGATCTCATTTGCTGCTTCAACTAGATTTTCAGATTCCAGCCCCACCCAAGAGCCTTTCCGAGATATGCAAATTACACTATCCTCTCTGAGGTTAGCACTGCTGTCTCACAGCACCAAGGACCCAGGTTCAATTCTGGCCATGGGTGACTGTGTGGAATTTGTACATCCTTCCTGTGTCTGCGAGGGTTTCCTCTGGGTGCTCCGGTTTCCTCCCATTGTCCAAAGATGTGCAGGTTAGCTGGACTGGCCATGCTAAATTGCCCCTTAGTGTCCACAAGTATGTAGGTCAGATGAATTAACCATGCTAAATACATGGGGTTCCAGGAACAGGGCAGGGGAGGGAGCCTGGGTAAGATACTCTGTCAGAGAGTTGGTGCAGACTCAATGGGCCGAATGGTCTGTTCTGCATTGTGGGGATTTTATGATTTTATGACAGGTACAGCATACTTCAGACTTCTTACACTAGCTGCATGCCAGTGGGTATCCATAGAGGAGAATTTACCTTTGTACTTTGAGATAAAATTCTTCAGAACATACCATGTATATATCTGCAATTCGCATGTTCACACCAACACTCATCTCCATTCTTTCATGCAAGGTTTCTGGGCACGGATACACCGTGGCATGGAACCTGCAAAAGAAAGACAATAGGAAGGCTTTAAACCTAATCCAAAGCCAACCATATTGGGCCTTTAGCTTTAATGTATCTGTTAACCAAGCTCGCTGGATATTTACCCATCGCATATCTTCCTCACTTTGCTTTTAAACAGTTCTCCTTGGAAGAAGATTAAAAACACTTCTTTAGTGACGAACTCATCCTGAGGATAAAGGAAAAAGAAGAATTGGAAAAGATATTTATATCAATGGTATCAACCTGTCAGGATACAAAATATTTATTAATCTGATTGATTGGGAATGGCATAGATGGTGATTGCAACCCAACTACCAGGTGGGAATGACAGGATTAATTGTCATGTGGGTTTTGTTGTCCATCCAATATTACTCTATATTGACTGTAATAAAGAGCAAAGTCAGATAGGGTGCAAAACCCGGTTACATCCAATCTCGTCAGTTTCTGGATAGATGGGCTAGATTAATTTTGCTCCCATAGTCTCGGATTAATATACTGTATATTTAGTATGATCATAATTCAGAACACTTACAAAGCCTAAGTCAACCCAATCTTTTTAAATCATACCTGGGACTTGGACATCGCTGGCTGGTCAGCATTTATTGCCCATCCCTAGTTGCCGTTGGAGGGCAGTTGAGAGTCAACCGCATAGCCACCCCATACAAGGAGTCCACCCAGTGCAAGGAAAATCAAAAAGGAACACTATACCCACACAAGCCCAACCTCCACCACACAAATTGTCTCCCTTTCTCTCCTATGCCTAGGTTCATTTGGTAAAACAGTCAATAATAGAATCATAGAATCCCTACAGTGCAGAAGGAGGCCATTTGGCCCATCAAGTCTGTACCAACAACAATCCCACCCAGGTCCTATCCACATAACCCCATGCATTTACACTAGGTGGTCCCCCTGACACTAAGGGGCAATTTTAGCACGGAGGAGCATTATGATTGAGCCTGATCCTAGTGTCTCTGTCCAGAGTTATTGAGAGTTGTGAGGGGTGAGGCTTTGGTTAAATAAAAACTGCCACTGATCAGAATGCATCATTTATAATACATGGCGCACACCGTAAACCTGAATAATGAAGTGTCTGTTAATCTGACCCCTTTAGGTGCACAATAAACTGATTAGCATCTGTGAAGGTGAAAGTTCTTTGCGCAATAATCGGGAAAACAAGCAACTTGCCTCGGGACCTTCTTGAATTGTGTGCAATTGTTTCAGTTCATTAGCATTCAACCACCTTTTTAAAAGTAGTTCTGCCAACTTTTCTCAGAATGTGTAAACCTGGGTCTCGCATTACTGCCAGTGCTTTGCACAAGTTTGTTGAGGAATTTGACAGATTTATCCGTCACAAGCTCCATGGATATGACAATCTTTGACACCAGCAAAATATCTCACATGCTCTGTTAATATGCCTTCTGTGCTCAGAGAATTTATATTGAAATGGATGGTGAAAACTGGTCCTCTTTTCCTGTTTCCATTAAGAGTGCCACAGTGGTTAGCATTGCTGCCTCACAGTGCCAGGGACCCGGGTTCATTCCCGGATTGGGTCACTGTCTGTGTGGAGTTTGCACATTCTCCCCGTGTCTACGTGGGTTTCATCCGGGTGCTCCAATTTCCTCCCATAGTCCAAAGATGTGCAGATTAGGTGGATTGGCCATGCTAAATTGCCCCATAGTGTCAGGGGGTCTAGTTAGGGTAAATGCATGGGGTTATGGGGGTAGGGCCTGAGTGGGACTGTGGTCAGTGCAGACTTGAAGGGCCGAATGGCCTCCTTCTGCACTGTAGGATTCTATGATTCTAAATACACGGTACAGAAGGAGGCCATTCAGCTGCATTCTACCTGCCCCTCTTCTTGCCTCAGCTGAAGTTGTCCATACCAATTCCTTTTCCCCACCTTGTCTCAATATCCTTTTACATTCTGTATCAAATACTTATCTAGTTCTGTTTAGAATAATGTGACAGTTTCTTCCTCGTGGTCAACAGTGGTAAAATACTCCAAAATCTAATAACTGTCTTGGTAGACTTTCAATTGACTCCACCTGAGAAAATCTACAAGGAGTTCTAACAAGAAGTGCACTTGCATCCACAAATGTTGTCAGACCTGCTGAGACTTTCCAGCGTTTTATGTTTTTTGTTTCAGATTCCAGCATCCGTGGTATTTTGCTTTTATCAGGAAGTTTCTCTTGGGAGCTCTGGTGCCCACCTGACTCAGGCAAGAGCCCCATTAATGGGGCTCCTATCTGTAATTGTATCCCAAAGCTATTTTAACATCCCATTGAGAGGAGCATTCCCGCTGGACTCGCTTTAAAACCTAGCCAAGATGCAGCGGAAACCTTCTAAGTGATGCGCTTCGCTGGGCCCCACGAGGAATGCTTGAGTCAGGGACCCTCCTTGTATCCTCTCCACTGGGGGAATCCTCCCAAATCCTCTCTGCGTGACTTACATGGCATCCACCTGAACGGGCGCTGAATCAAGAAATCACCCCAAACTAGTCAAAGGTTCAAATACAAAATATTTTTCTCACTGCCATGCGATCCTCTACTGGGATATTGATTTCTTCGTGACGTAAGACAATGTTTCCATGGCATATCCTCCAGAGTAATCTTTCAAAAGCGGGGAAGCGTTCTCGTTTGATCACTCCAGCCACAAAACTGCAGGAAAGGTATGGAGAAAACTCATGAGATTAGATCACATTTATGCATTCCATTCCATTGGCAATTCAATGCCATACATCTCCTCTGATAGCTTTGTGAATAAATGCATTACGTGGTGCAGTGCTAACCTATACAGAGCAGAAGTAATTTTCAGACCGTAAGCAGGTCAGTGACCTCAGCCAGGGCAGATGTTTAACAACTGCAAGTAATTTTAATTATTTTTGGCTATGTAAGATCATTAAAATCAGCATCTTGATGGCATCTAATGATTCTTCCTGGAAAATGTGATATTCCTTGCTGTTTAATAATCTGCGAACATTCACTTTCTAGAATCGCGCATGAGATATGTAAGAAAAAGGTCAAGGAGTAGTGAAATGCTGTTATGATAAGCAGCCTAATCTCTTATCAGGTGATGTGAAGAATGGGCATTTTTCAGAGATATCAGAAAGCTGCCAACAAGAGTCAATTCGGATCCTCTCCAGATGCGTTTTACTTGTGCTCCCTGCTTCCACGGACAGGCCTTACACTTCTTATAAAGCAAAACTTGACAATTTGCACCAACTATCTGGGAAAAGCAGACAATGGGTGAGCAGTGAACCCTTCCGTCATTGAGCTATACAATGCAAACTACCATCATACCTGTCAGATCTCTCCAAACATCATCCCGACAGATCATGGTACAATTTACAATTTGATGGATAAGGAAATAGACAAGCTATAAAAAAATGTTTTGGATTGGGGGAGAGCGCATTTTAGCAAAATTAGACAGGATCTGGCCAAGGTAGACTGGGGACAGCTACTAACGGGAAAATCTACAGAAGAGCAGTGGGGGGGTCATTAAAAAAGGAAATAGGGAGGGTGCAAGAGCAGCATGTTCCCTCCAGAATGATAGGTAGGAATAACAAGCCCAGAGAACCGTGGATGACCAGAGATATTTAGGATACAACGAGAAGGAAAAGAAAGGCTTTTAAAAAGTACAAGGGGAGCAAATCAGTGGAGGCATTAGTGAGGTATAGAAAATGCAGTGTGGAACTTAAGAAAGCAATTAGGAGTGCAAATAGGGGTATGAGAAAGTTCTGGCTGGTAAAAGTAGGGAAAATCCCAAGAAATTCTATAAGTATGTCAATGGGAAGAGGATAACCAGGGAAAGAGAAGCGCCCATTCGGGACCAAGGGGTCAATCTGTAGGTGGAGCCAGAGGACATTGGTGGAGTGTTGAATAAATACTTCACATCTGTCTTCAATTTAGAGAATGAGGACAATGGTATGGAATTCAGAGAGAGAGATTGTAAGGTTCTTGAACAAATTTACATAGGGAAGGACAAGGTATTGGAGGTGCTGGCAGCCTTAAAAGTGGATAAATCTCCAGGTCCAGAGGAATTGTGCCCTAGGCTGCTGTGGGAGGCAAGGGAGGAGTTTGCAGGGCCTCTGACCCAACTTATTAATTCCTCTCTGGCCATGGGGGAGGTCATGATGTGGAGATGCCGGCATTGGACTGGGGTAAACACAGTAAGAAGTTTAAACTTCTTATATGGGGGAGGTGCCAGACGGCTGGAGAACAGCTAATGTGGCTCCGCTATTTAAGAAGAGTTGTAGAGATAAACCAAGGAACTACAGACCAGTGAGTCTCACATCAGTGGAAGGGAAACTATTGGAGAAACTTTTAACTCCACTTGGAGAGACAAAGCTTGATCAGGGATAGTCAGCATGGCTTCGTCAGACGGAGGTCATGCCTAACAAATTTGATTGAATTTTTTACAGGTGTGTAAACAAGGTTAGTGCAGTCGATGTAGTTCATATGGATTTCAGCAAAGTATTTGACAAGATCCCACATGGGAGACTTGTAAAGAAGGTAAATGCATGGGTTACAGGGTAATTTGATAAAGTGGATTCAAAATTGGCTCAGTTGTAGGAGATAGAGGGTGATGACAGGAGGCTGCTTTAGTGACTGAAAGCCAGTGTCCAATGGCGTGCTACAGGGCTCTGTGTTGAGCCCCTTATTATTTGTCATTTGTACAAATGACATAGATGACTATGTGGGGGCAGGGGGTGAATTTGCAGATGACGCAAAGATTGGACGGGTGGTTAACAGTAAAGTGGTGTCTTGGGCTTCTTGGGCTACAAGAAGATATAGATCGAATGGTCAAATGGGCAGATAAGTGTCAGATGGAAATTAACCCTGAAAAGTGTGAGGTGATACACTTTAGAAACATTGAAACATAGAAAAACTACAGCACAAAACAGGCCCTTCGGCCCCACAAGTTGTGCCGAACTTATCCCTACCTTTTAGGCCTACCTATAACCCTCCATCCTATTAAGTCCCATGTACTCATCCAAGAGTCTCTTAAAAGACCCTATTGAGTTTGCCTCCACCATCACTGACGGCAGCCGATTCCACTCGCCCACCACCCTCTGTGTGAAAAACCTCCCCCTAACATTTCCCCTGTACCTACCCCCCAGCACCTTAAACCTGTGTCCTCTCGTAGCAGCCATTTCCACCCTGGGAAAAAGCCTCTGAGAGTCCACCTGATCTATGCCTCTCAACATCTTATATACCTCTATTAGATCTCCTCTCATCCTACATCTCTCCAAGGAGAAAAGACCGAGCTCCCTCAGCCTATCCTCGTAAGGCATGCCACTTAATCCAGGCAACATCCTTGTAAATCTCCTCTGCACCCTTTCAATCTTTTCCACATCCTTCCTGTAATGAGGTGACCAGAACTGAGCACAGTACTCCAAGTGGGGTCTGACGAGGGTCTTATACAGCTGCATCATTATCCCCGGACACAACCCAAACCTACCCAACCTCTCTTCATAACTTAAATATTCCATCCCAGGCAGCATCCTGGTGAACCTCCTCTGCATCCCCCCCTCCCCCCCACCAGTGAAATCACATCCTTCGATTGATAAAGGCCAGCACACCATACGCCTTTGGAAGGAGTAATTTGACAAGAAAGTACTCAATGAATGGTAGGACACTAGGAAGTTCTGTGGAACAAAGGGACCTTGGCGTGCTTGTCCACAGATCTCTGAAGGTGGATGGGCATGTTAGTAGGGTGGTGAAAATGGCATATGGGACACTTGCCTTTATCAATCAAGGCATAGATTACAAAAGCAGGGACGATATGTTGGCATTGTATAGAATTTTGGTGAGGCCACAGCTAAAGTACTGTGTGCAGTTCTAATCGCCACATTATAGGAAGGATGTGATTTCACTGGTGGGGGGGGAGGGGGGGATGCAGAGGAGGTTCACCAGGATGCTGCCTGGGATGGAATATTTAAGTTATGAAGAGAGGTTGGGTAGGTTTGGGTTGTTTTCGTTAGAGCAGAGAAGACTGAGGTGCGACCTAATCGGAGTATACAAGATTATGAGAGACATGGACAGAGTGGATAAGGGGCAGCTGTTCCCCTTTGTTGAAGAGTCAGTCACGAGGGGACATAGGTTCAAGGTGAGGGGAAGGAGATTTAGTGGGTGATGTGAGGAAAACCTTTTTACCCAGAGGGTGGTGATGGACTGGAATGCGCTGCCTGGGAGGGTGGTAGAAGCGGGGTGCCGCACATCCTTTAAAAAGTATCTGGATGAGTACTTGGCACATCATACCATTCAGGGCTATGGGTCAAGTGCTGGCAGATGGGATTAGGTGGTAGTTCAGGTGTTTCTAATGTGTCAGTGTGGACTTGATGGGCTGAAGGGCCTCTTCTGCGCTGTATGATTCTATGAAGTGACTCAGGTTCAAAACTGATTCATCAAGATTATTAAATAGCAATTTGAATAAAGGTAACAGCAAATAAAGTAGAAGATTTAGCTGCTTCACAACTTCCACAACTTTGTGATGAAAACCTTTTCATGGGATTGAATTAGCATGGAATGCCCGTCCAGTTCCCGGTCTGTACAGTGCAACAGCAAGATAAGAAAACACTAAAGACTGCTGAACTGATTAGTGTTTTTATTCCCTTTGAAGTCAAGCTAATAAAAAAGACAAATAAAAACGGAACTTCACAATTAATCTAAATGATCAATCAAAATGCTTCTATGAAATGAATCTCAAAAATAATGTGGGAAGCAGACCACTGATAAATCTATTGATTAAGCTTTGAAATAATGGCTGAGAATTTGTTAGGTATTTGATGTTGAACATTCACCACCATTATCCCTCTGAATCTGACAAGCAAATTCAGGATTCAGGGTAAATGTAGATTCACCCCATAGGCTGCGCTGTTGATCCTCTTAACCCTCCACCACCCACACAAAGCTGTCAGTTAACAAAATCAACGGATCTATTCATTGGGGGCAGCACGGTGGCACAGTGGTTAGCACTGCTGCCTCACAGTGCCAGGGCCCCAGGTTCAATTCCGGCCTCGGGTCACAGTCTGTGTGGAGTTTGCACATTCTTCTCGTGTCTGCGTGGGTTTCCTCCGGGTGCTCCGGATTCTTCCCAAAGTCCAAAGATGTGCGGGTTAGGTTGATTGGACATGTTAAATTGCCCCTTAGTGTCAGTGGGACTAGCAGGGTAAATGCGTGAAGTTACGGGGATAGGGCCTGGTGGGATTGTTGTGGGTGCAGGCTCGATGGGCCGAATAGCCTCCTTCTGCACTGTAGTGATTCTATTCAGGACTTGCTCTTTTCCGCTCCCATATCAAATTAAACCTTGTTCACTGAGGTGTAGCTGGATGCTGAGTGGCAAACTGAGTAATAACTACTGCTGAATAACCAGCTGATCCAGCCTTGATAAAATGTGTAGAATGTTGTTAATTGTCTCCAATATGATTAATTATGGATTTTTCTAAAAACTATGGGCGGGATTCTCCGGCCTCCCAGCTGTGTGTATCCCACCAGTGGGAGGTGGCGCGTTGTTTGCTAGCGGCAGGATTCCCGGGCTCCCCCGGCTGTCAATGAAAATTCCTATTGACGTCACCCCACACCAGCGGGAAACCTGTGGGCGGGGGTGCGCTGCCGGCGGTAGCGGAGAATGCCGCTGACGTGAACGGCCGGAGAATTCTGGACTAGGGGTGAGATTTTATGGCCTCACTCGTTCTGAAACCGTAAGATCCCAATTGAGGTCAACGGACCTTTCCATGATCCCCTCCTCGCCTGCTCCACCCCCTGTGATGGGCGGGACGGTAAAATTCCAGCCCATATCTTTAAATAGTTACATAGTTTTTAAAAAAGCCTTTGATAATATTTCAGCTTTTATCTACAACTGTGCGTCCTGATCTATATTTTGCTCTGTATAAAACTTGGATGGTGACCTATGAAAGTTCTCCAATGTGATTAGCTGCTCACATGTTTTAAATGACATTACTGTCAGCTCCACATGCACTCAGTCAAAACTCCTGCAAACTCAACTATGATGGACTGGACACTGTGTCCAGATGGATGAAAAATGTCTCCCCTGTTATCTCAACTCTCCAATGGCCAGCGTTCCAGGGGAGGACGAAGAAAATGCTTCAAGTTCTCCTTGAAATACAGCAGCATTAATGACTGGGAGGAGTTTGCTACCAGTCATTCAAAATGGCAAAAAACTTGTGCTTCAAGCCGCATCACACTTTGAGTCCAAATGCCTTAAGGGTGAGGCAGAATGGTGGCAAAGAAGGAAAGGAAAGGAAACAATTCCTGCACTATCTTGTGGGAAATCCTACCCTTTGTGCCCAAAGATCCACGGATCAAGAATCGACCTGTTCACTCACATGATCTCCCACGCCAGAAACTCATGACCACGAGTAAACGTCATCCCTGAATCGAGGGACAAGTGACAACAATGACTAACTACCAACATCTGACAGCTTGACCTGGTTGACTCATCACCAACATCTCCCTGGCATCATTTCATAAATAACTGTGTTGGAAACGCAGCCAGTGGACATAGTTTTTAAAAAAGCCTTTGATAATATTTCAGCTTTTATCTACAACTGTGCGTCCTGATCTATATTTTGCTCTGTATAAAACTTGGATGGTGACCTTTGGAGTTGAAAAGAAAGCCAAGATCATATAATGCAACCAGATATGTATTTCAGACCTTCTCCCATACACTGACAGCTCTTCCAAAAGAGATCATGGAAGCCACTTTTTATTCATAACAATACTCGCTAGCTATAAATTCCTAATAAAAAGCATATCTATAATGTAGAGATTCCTGCTATCTGAAATAGGATGAAGGGGGTCTGTCACTGTGACTATCCACAGGAGAGGAAGGGAATTGTGAATTTCATATGAACAAAGAACAAAGAACAAAGAACAAAGAAAATTACAGCACAGGAACAGGCCCGTCGGCCCTCCAAACCTGCACCGACCATGCTGCCCAACTGAACTAAAACCCCCTACCCTTCCGGGGACCATATCCCTCCATTCCCATCCCATTCATGTATTTGTCCAAATGCCCCTTAAAACTCACTATCGTATCTGCTTCCACTACCTCCCCCGGCAGCGAGGTCCAGGCACCCACCACCCTCTGTAGAAAAAACTTGCCTTGTACATCTCCTTTAAACCTGGCCCCTCGCACCTTAAACCTATGCCCCTGAGTAATTGACTCTTCTACCCTGGGAAAAAGCTTCTGACTATCCACTCTGTCCATGCCCCTCATAATCTTGCAGACTTCTATCAGGTCGCCCCTCAACCTCTGTCGTTCCAGTGAGAGCAAACCAAGTTTGTCCAACCTCTCCCCATAGCTAATGCCCTCCACACCAGGCAACATCCTGGTAAATCTTTTCTGTACCCTCTCCAAAGCCTCCACATCTTTCTGGTAGTGTGGCGACCAGAATTGAACATTATATTCCAAGTGCGGCCTAACTAAAGTTCTATAAAGCTGCAACATGACTTGCCAATTTTTAAACTCAATGCCCCGGCCGATGAAGGCAAGCATGCCGTATGCCTTCTTGACTACCTTCTCCACCTGCGTTGCCACTTTCAGTGACCTGTGTACCTGTACACCCAGATCCCTCTATCAATGCTCTTAAGGGTTCTGCCATTTACTATATATTTCCTATCTGTATTAGACCTTCCAAAATGCACTACCTCACATTTGTTCGGATTGAACTCCATCTGCCATCTGTCCGCCCAAGCCTCCAACCGATCTATATCCTGCTGTATCCTCTGATGGTCCTCATCTCTATCCGCATTCCACCAACCTTTGTGTCGTCCGCAAACTTACAAATCAAACCAGTTTCCTCCAAATCATTTATATCTACTACAAACAGCAAAGGTCCCAGCACGGATCCCCGAGGAACATCACTTGTCACAGCCCTCCATTCAGAAACACACCCTTCCACTGCTACCCTCTGTCTTCTATGACTGAGCTAGTTCTGAATCCACCTTGCTAGCTCACCTCTGATCCCATGCGACTTCACCTTCTGCTGTGCATCCTCATCTTTTGAGCTCCTTCTGTCCTGTTTTGGATCGAATTTTTACACCTACTGTGCTAATATAGCCTACATTACAACTGCATGTGGAATACAGATACTTGATTTACCCCAGTTTCAGAGGTCCTCCTCCACTAGTACTGCTGTGCCTCCTTGAGAAGCCTGTTACAGAGACGGACTCTTCAGAGGGAAGCTCAGAGCCTGACAGCTGGGATTCAGCCTGGAGAAGACAAAACCCAACACACATTAAAAGCTACAGGCTGCAAAGTGCTTTTATTTTTCAATTACCGCAGGCTGAAAGCTTGTTTTCCATGAAGGGAAAATCGTTTTTCAATTATGTAAATACAGAGCTGCCTAGATAGAAGAATTCTCATTTACAAAACCATTATGAAAGAGTCTAATTTATTTCTCTTTATGAGAACAAATTGATAAAATGTAAACAAGCTTCTAGCACGACCAAAACCCTAGTTTCCCATCCTGCCTGTCATGTGCTCAGTGGTCATCTCTGACGGTGACCTTGCTGGGGTATTTGTGAGAACCACTGCAGGCCTCATTGTTTGAATACTGCTGCTGGTGGGGACCGGGGCCAGCGGATGCACATTTTTTGGGCCCAACCATGTTGGTGAAGCTCCAAACTGTGACATAGGGCGAGTTATTTCCTCTCCCACCCACTCCACATACATTACAGAACATTGACCATCGATAAGGGGGATAAGCAACATTAACCCTAAAAGAATCTTTGGTGAAGGCAAAGGTTCAGGCTACGTCCCAGTGACAACTCAATTAGTTGGAACACTTTTTTTCACTGGATGTATCAGTAACTAATCTCACTGACTGAAAGACCAGGGCACAGCACTTTAAACACTCCCGTCTACACTTCCCGCTGCCTCGGGAAAGCAGCCAGCATAATTAAGGACCCCATGAATCCCAGACATTCTCGCTTCCACCTTCTTTCATTGGGAAAAAGATACAAAAGTCTGAGAACACGTACCAACCGACTCAAGAACAGCTTCTGCCCTGCTACCATCAGACTTTTGAATTGACCTATCTTGCATTAAGTTGACCTTTCTCGACACCCTAGCTATGACTGTAACACTATGGGCCACATTTTACCATTTTGATTCTAAGTGCTGGGTGGACTTGAAACTGGGAGTGTTTCAGATCTGACTTTTAGACCCGTTCTCAGGTGCCCCCATACGCACTCTGCCTGCAAAAATATCAGCGATTCCGAATCGTGCTGCACAAGCCTGTGGGTGGGGCTTAACGTGCCCAAAACCCTATAGCTCCGATTGGCGCCTCTAACTGTGCAGGTGCAATAAAAAATAGAATGCGGCTCCCCTGCCACATCCCTCCCGGGCTGGATAATGCCTCCCCCTGGCCCCCACAGACATTGCCCCACCCCCACAACCTTACTGACCCCCTTATCTCCCACCCACTCCGCCACCCAGACCGATCGCAGGTCCCTCCACCCTCTCCCCACCGATCTCAGGCAGAGTGGCAGCAGACCCCTCCATTCCACCAACTGATCTCAGGCAGAGTGGCAGCGGACACCCCCCACCGACCTCAAGCAGAGAGCCGTCGGATGCTCGACACTTACAGCCTCACGAACCGGAGTGCCTGAATTGGATTTTTGTGGAGCATGTCTGTTTTGCGCCGATTCTGGATGGGTGAAGCAGTGGTAAAAGGGGAAGTGCTGGTAAGGTTGGGGCGTGCAGCCCATTAAGTCAATTTAAATACATGCAAATGCATTTAAATGGCCGTCGCGCCCATTTTCGGGCCTCAGTAAAGGGGGAACTGGCACGGAGGTGGGCACGGATTGCGTTACTCCCCTCATGCCCAACTTTACCAAGTTTTCGCACCCAAATACGGGTACAACTTGATGATAAAATCGTGTCCTATATTCTGCACCCTCTCCTTTCCTTTTCCCCTATGCACTCTATGAACGGTATGCTTTGGCTGTACAGCACACAGGAAACAATACTTTTCACTGTATACTAATAGATGTGACAATAATAAATCAAATAAAATATTAAATCAAATCAAATCAAAATGTAGGGTATTGATGCCCTGATCCCTCCCTCTCTTTTGGATGCCTTTGACTTTGCAATGAGCGATCAGAGACCCTATTGTGCTCGATTCCTAATCTATAATTTGCCATTCTGAGGTACTTCCATCAAAGTTGAAACAGGAACAGAGCAAATAGGCCAAAGAGTTTCAGCATGCAATGTTTAAAGCACTGTACGCAGAATGGTAATGTCTATACTTGGTACATCAACCCACCGACAAACTGCATCTATGAAGTTGTGAGCAGTGTTAAAGTTTGGGCTTTCTTCCAGCAGAGGGTAAATTGTTATCTGTACAGTTGTATATGTCATGGAGTTAGTTTGTCATTATCCTTGAATTATGGTATATTAGACTGGACCAAAAAAATTCAAGCTCAAACTAATAGATATATTCACAAGTAAAGAAATATATCTGAGGCAGGAAGCTGAGGCTAGAAACCAATACTTAAGAATAAAGTTAGAATCAGACAACAAAAGGTTAAAACATCCTCTCTGGAGTGTATTTCTTACATAATCTGATAATCTGCAAGACATTTGGCCTGAAACTCTTTTGAAGACCTTTTCATACAATATCAGTCCAAAGATGTGCAGGTTGGGTGGATTGACCATGCTAAATTGCCTTTTAGTATCTCAAGATGTATAGGTTAGGAGGATCAGCAGGGTAAATACGTAAAGTTACAGGGATGGGGCCCGGGTAAAATGCCATGTAGGAGAGTCGGTGCAGACCTGATGGGCCAAACGGCCTCCTTCTGCACTGTAGGGACTCTATGATTCTATGATAAGCAATGTGATTCTTATGTTGAACTCATGGACTTTAACTTCATAAGCAAACTGACCTTCAATGCTGTGAAGATATTACGGGAGTGATTCTCCCAACCCATTGCGCTGCTTTTGTAGTGCAGCGAGCTGAGAGTCTCAAGCGGAGGCCATTTTGCGGGCTTCCCGGTGGACGCTACAGCCTCCGTGAGTCTCCGGCAGCTGGATTTCCGGCGCCGTCAGCTCCGCGCCAGAAATTGGCACGGAGCTGCATAATTTATTTAAACGATCATTTCCAAAATTTAAATATCATTTGCAGGCCCAGGATTGAAATCTCTGGGCCCGCAAATGATATTTGCGGGTCATCGAAGCCCTCAGAGGGTCGGGCGCTGGGGGGTGGCCCCTGGGCATTGCACCTTGGCAGTGCCAGCCTGGGCCCCCTGGCATGGCCAAAGGGCAAACTGCCAATGCCCAGGGGACATCTGCAGTGCACAGAATATGGGAGATTCATTTTGAAACTCCCACTGAAAAAAAAGCAGGATTTACTCCAGTTTTTACGTGTATTTGACACTTAGAATTTTTTTGGGTGAATCCCCCCCAATATGTTTGTACCCTCGGTGAATAAATACTGTTCATCAATCAAAATCAATACATTATCAAGTTTCTTGTCCATAGAATGACTTGATGGGCAGTGCTTGCGTGTTTTGATATACATTAATAATTTGAGCATTTAGAATTTGACTGGAATAAAGCTATTGTGTTGTGACTTGAATTTATAGATGAAGTGAACCTCCAGCCAACTGGCCACCATTTTCTCCAGTGTGAAAGTTCGTGGCTTATATCAGCCTCTAGTTGTATCATAATCGGATAGCCTAACATACAGAAATTCTTCCTATTTTCTGCAGGAGCCGCATTTATCAGTTGACAATCTGAAAAAGGGATTATTTGTTGCTGCCCCTTACAGAACTAGTCTGTTGCATGGTTCATACAAACAGCCCTTGAACAGCGTCAACAAATCTTTGCAGTTAAATTGATCTATCTGACATTGTAGACCCTTTTGACAAATGTGTTTCCCTGCAACTATCACTTATTGCACGTTCTACTTCCTGCAGTCTTGTTCACCATGGAGTAATTTGAAGAGTCTGTACTGCCAGAGGGTTGCTGATCCTAACTGCTCTGTTTGCCTTTGTGGAAGCTGGAGAAGCGTACCATGAGGATTGGTTGCTGTATCTGAAATGAACAACCTGTTGTCACGCGATGCTAGATTTTTCACTGGCATTGCCCATTATTGCAGCTGAAATTGGTTGGCAGACAGTTGAAATTGAATGGTAATAGGTTGAAATAAATGAGAGGCTCTTCAGAGGCTTTCACAACATGCCTCCATTCATTTAAGTTACACTCAAAATCAATTTTCTGCTCCATCACCAATGTTCTCCCCCCATCCTGTCCTCACTTTTATTCTTCAGGATGTGTGTTTCTTGGTCAGGCCAACATTTGTTGCCCATCCCCTTGGGAAGGTGGCGATGAGCTGCCTTCTTCAATTGCTGCAATCCTTAGTGGCCTAGGTACACCCACAGTGCTGATAGGAAGTGGATTTCAGGATTTTGCCCCAGTGACAGTGAAGGAGCAACGTTTCAAGTCAGGATGGTGGTGGACTGCATAAAATCATAGGATCATAGAATCCCTACAGTACAGAAGGAGGCCATTCGGCCCATTGAGTTGCACTGACCACAATCTCACCCTTTCCCCAGAACTCCACATATTTACCCTGCTAATCCCCCCGAAACTAGGGTCAATTTAGCATGGCCAATCAACCTAACCCGCACATCTTTAGACTGTGGGAGGAAACCCGAGCACCCGGAGGAAACCCACGTGGACACGAGGAGAACGCACAAACTCCACACAGATGGTGACCCAGGCCGGGAATCGAACCCAGGTCTCTGGCGCTGTGAGGCAACAGTGCTAACCACTGTGCCACCGTGCCGACTTGGAGGGAAATTTGCAGGTGGTGGTGTTCCCCTGCTTTCTGACTCCCAGCTTGATGGTAATAGCCATAGTCATAGCCAGGTTGTAAGAGTACTGATTGTGGAGGAATGCAGTTCTGATGCTGCAGGTAGCGAACAGCACCTCCTGGGTGCCCAGGTTTGAGTTGATTGATTGACCAATTAACAGAAGTGGCTGGGGGGTGTTGGTCCATACAATCATGTGCTGGGGTGGGAGATCCACAGAGCAACTGACACACGGACTGGAGCTGGCCCCATTTTTCAAAGGCAGCCACACTAGCACTCAGTATAAAAGTATAGTTAAACCGAATGTCCCTGTGGATGTTAGAGGAGGTAGTTGGGTGAAGTGTAAAATTGTTTAAAATGAAGTGCTGCTACCTAGCACAAGAAAGTTGTCCAGGACAGAAATGTAAAATACCGATTGTGACTGAACGTTTATTCCAGTGGAGATGCCACAGGGCGGTCAATTAGATATCCCCCCTGGTTCAGTGACACTGTCAGACCTCCTCCTGGCAGCTAGGGAATGGTGGGGGTTAATATTCCCATCAAATGACTGGAAGAGGCCATTCCAAATAACCAAGGAGGCATAGTCGCAGGTGGCAGTGGAGGTCAGCAACTCCGAGATCCAGCAGCGAGATTGAGTCCAGTGCTGGAAAAGGAATAATGACTTTCTGTGAACAGCAAGGCTGAGCCTGGGTGAATGCTGTGCAAACTGTGGCTGAAAGGTGGATGGTGATCTAGAAGCCTGGGGGCAAAAATTTCTGATTCTTTTCTCTAAGTACTGGTGAGAAACTTGGGGGGCGGGGGGGGGGGGGGGGGCAATTCTCCCATCGCGACCCGCAAATTTTCTGGAGGGTCGGGTCGAGAGACGCGCATGTCGGCC
The DNA here is from genome assembly GCF_964213995.1 of Mustelus asterias. Classification (NCBI taxonomy): domain Eukaryota; kingdom Metazoa; phylum Chordata; class Chondrichthyes; order Carcharhiniformes; family Triakidae; genus Mustelus; species Mustelus asterias. Next base: position 55,709,916 of record NC_135802.1, read on the forward strand.
ATTTTGCGGGATTCATGCATGCGTTCCAGATGCATGCGCGTCTCCCAGAGCCAGAGAACAGTTGCAGTCGGGACCGCGCTGGAAACCGGCTGGAAGAGAGGTAAGTGATTTGAATCTGTTTTAAAGGCTGGGCCTGATAGCATCTCCCACCCCGCCAGGAGTACTTCATTCCAGCGGGGTTTAGAGTAGTTCCCCACGTTCGGGGAACTAACGGGAGACTCCGCCAGAGTGAAGGGGGGCAATCGGGGCCCCCCAGGTTGTCGGGCGGTGGGGGGTGGTTACCCCTGGGCATGGGCGCCCTGGCAGTGCCAGCCTGTGCCCCTGGCACTGCCCAAGGAGCAAAGTGCCCGTGTCCAGGGGGCACCCTGGCACTGCCTGCTGGGCATCAGGCAGTGCCAAAGGGGTGGGGCATATAGTGGGTGGGATCTAGGGGCAATTGGTGGGGTTCCGCTGCCATTCTGCATGGATATTGGTCTGGGCTGGAGGGAGGCCAGCGTTTGGTGCTCTGCCGGGGGGGATGGTCTGCCTCCCATTGGGAGGGTCTGCCTCTGGAGGGGTGGTGTTAGTCTGCCAGGAGGCATCAGCGGGGGGGTGGGGCGTCTGCTGTGGTGGGAGGGTTAGGGGGATCGTCATTGCTGGGGGGAGGTAGGGGGCTCCTGGAGATTGGGGCGCTCCGGGACAGGGGTGAGTGAGGGGGTGACTGGCCCAGGAATTGTCAAGGGGACCGCGATCGGGCCGTGGTGGTGTCCCACTGTAGGGATCCTGGGCTGGCACATGTGCAGAGCTCCAGAGCTGTCAGACTCTGGTGTGAATAGGCCCCACCTCCCCGGGTTTTTAATATTCACGATTGAGACCTCTGCAGTGTACAGAGTGGGGAGATTCAGGTCTGAGGTTGCACTGAAAAAATAGTCGTGATCTAGACTAGTTTTCTTGCCAATTCAGCACTTTTGGGAGAATCACCCCCCCCCCCCCCCCCCAAAATATGCAGCTCCCTGGCTGCACAGCCAGCTTTTCTCGCTAGATACTTGGGGAAAAAAAATTCTGCGGGCGCGGTGACGCCATCAGTGTGATGGCTTCACAGAGAAAAATAACTCCCCCCTGCCCCTACCACAGATCAGGGGAATCAGCCTCCAATGAGGCTTACCCGATGACCCGCTGGCACTGCCTCCTGGGGCAGCGCCAGTATGCTAGAGGCAGTACCAGAGGGCAGTGTCAGGGTGCTGAGGGGCCATGCTGAGGTAGTGCCAGGGTGCCAGGGGCATTTTGCAAAAGCAGCGGTAAACCTCACTGATGTGGTGTAATGCTGGTGAGGGGGGATATTCTTAACTTGGTGGGAACAGATAGCAGGAAACTCTTTAATGTGATGATAATTCCTGACATTTCTGGGTGGGAACTTCATTACATCACTGGCATGGGACTGGGAAAATCAGAACGCAAGATCTTGCCACCGAGACTCTCGTTTCAGCATCCTCACGAGATTTTCCACTGGTGACGCCATTTTTGCCCGGCAGAAAATCTTGGCCTGGATCTCTATCATATTGCAATCCCTCCAGGATTGAGCTGGAGTCTTCATCAATTATAGATTAATCTCCAGGGCACCGCACTGAGCAGCCCAAGAGAACAACCCCTGTTGGGCAGGAGATGGCCTCATGGTATTATCCAAAAACTCAGCTAATATTCTGCGGACCTGGGTTCGAATCCCGCCACAGCAGCTGGTTGAATTTGAATTCAATGAAAAATATCTGGAATTAAGAATCTACTGATGACCATGAAACCATTGTCGATTGTCAGAAAAACCCATCTGGTTCATGAAATCTGCCGTCCTTACCTGGTCTGGCCTACATTTGACTCCAGAACCACAGTAATGTGGTTGACTCTCAGCTACCCTCGGGCAACTAGGGATGGGCAATAAATGGTGACCAGCCAGCGATGCCCATGTCCCGGGAATGAATAAAAAAAAATCACAGGCACATTCATTTAAAAAAAATCTTTGAATCAAAGAAAAAGGTTATTTGACTGACAGTCAAGAATCACCCAATTGGGTAATGAAACTGTTTACTTTCCAATTGGTTTGGCAAGCCAGTGAGGCACAAGTATGGTTAAGTTGGGCAGCCATTGGCAGGGGTGCGAGAGTCAGGTGGTTGGAGGAGGGAGGTCTTGTGATGACACCTACAAGGCATTGGTGAGGCCTCACCTGGAGTATTATACACAGTTTTGGTCCCCTTATTTGAGGAAAGATGTAGTGGCACTGAGGCAGTTCAGAGGAGGTTCACTGGATTGACTCCAGAGATGAGGGGTTTGTTGTATGAAGACAGATTGAACAGTTTAGGCCTATACTCTCTGGAATTTAGAAGAATGAGAGGCGATGATAAAAGATATGGATAAAGTAGACGTGGAGCGGTGCTTCCTCTTGTGGGGCATTCTCAGATGAGAGGTCATAGTCTTAGGATAAGGGATAGCAAATTTAAAACAGAGTTGAGGAGAAGCTACTTCTCCCAAAGGGTTGTGAATCTGTGGAATTCGCTACCTCAAAGTGTGGTGGATGCTGGGACAGTGAGTGAATTTAAGGAGGAGTTAGATAGATTTTTAATTGGTAATGGGTGTGGTGAACCATTGTTGGTTCCCACCAGGTAGTGCTGAGCCATGGTCTGGCCAGTACTATGAGTCTGTAGATATGTTACTGTTGGGGTTAGGGTTGGGCTGTTCTACCTGTTAATATAGTCCTTATGGTACACCCCAGTCGGCTCCGCCTCCTGGGAGAGGTATAAAGGTCACTGCTCTGCCTGGTGACCCTTTAGTCGGGGATCGTGTACTGTATATAGTAGCTCTGTTATTGTTGGCAATAAAAGCCTTTATTTCCCGAGTACATCCAGCCTCTTGTGTGTTATATCGCGCATCAATGGGTTGAAGGGTTATGGGGAGAAGGCAGGAAAATGTGGATGAGGAGCATTTGAGCCATTGAAGAAACACTGAAAATTATTCCAACCATAAATTTTGGTGTAAAGCAACAAATACCAAAAGAGTTTTATTCAACCAGCTGCAAATGCTTCAGAAAAGCTTTCAAGCACTTTTCTTGAACAATCTATCAGTTGAACTCTGGGATATCAGAGGGCAGTATATCCATCTGCAGCACTCAGTGATGGTTACTGATCACAATATACAGGAAAGGAGCAAACTGCTTTTATTAAACACGACAGCCCTGTAGCAATTAAAATTGTTTCCTCTGTCAATTATATTATTTATTTAATTATATTCAATAATTGCATGAGGGGACTGAAATTATCATGATGGTTTGGTTGGTCAATATACAGATGCACAATACCATATGAATAAATGCCAGTAAAACTGTATATACATGAATCTACTTGTCTGTGTTTGCGCATGTGTGTGAGAGTGAAGGGTATAATAAAGGGGAGAGTTGTATCTTGGACAATATCCCTTTCTAGTTCCAGAAACTTTAAATCGCACTGCCATCTTTTAAGAATTCACAAATATGAAACTCATAACAAATGTTAAAATCTAGACAGCTTAATATATTTTCCTCGACTAGAGAACACTTTAATACTTCTGCTGATGGCATTAGAAACACTTGTTATTCCATGATGGTGCAATAACATAAATGTATTCAATACAATTGTGGCAATAACTGACATACCTCTTCAAAGAAGTCTTCCGTTATCTGAAGAAGGAACTTTAGCTCTGTCAGCTCCAGGCAATTATTTTTCAAAGCTTCTTGGTTTGTGTTGATCTCTTTCAACTCTTTTTCTAGCTTTTCAAAAGCAGTCTAAATGAGAAAAAGCGGAAATTTCACTGCTTCAATTCCCCACAGTTCTGCAAAGAGCACTTATGAAGGGCAGATAAACCTAATTAAAATTGATTTGCTGAGAGGACAATAGCTTGAAATGTTAACGCATCCTTTTATAAAGGAGCCTAAAATATCAATTTTTGACTGAAATGGCAAATAAAAATACTTGTTACACTTTTGCTGTTTTCAATCAGATACAAGTCACTAGAATAACATTAACAGAAATTAATTGTGTTCATTTTTGAAAGACAAATCTTTAAGTCATTTTTCCTCTAACTTACTACTTGCGGACTGAAACTATAATCTTGTTATTTTTGCTTCAGGAATAATTTTAAGGATTAAAGTTTTACAATAGTAATTCTGTGCCATCATGACAAATGATGCAATACTTTTTCTTTGATCACAAGCCAAATGAAAATGCGTTTTACATGCTTCATTGTGAACTATACCACCCATCATTCTGATTCTGAGGTAAATATTTGGGAAGGAGAGTCAGGAAAAGCAATTTCTTTAAACTCTGTGAGAGGCTCCTCTGGTCCTCAAAGAAGAAAAACAATAAATAATACAAAAACAGACCACAGTCCATGTACTTGGCATTTCACCATCCTGGCAGTTACATGATGCAATGGTAAGTGATGGAAGGGGGCAATCATTTAATCCAGCATAATTTAATGTGGTTTTAGAATATTCATCTTTATATTTAGTCCACAGATATCATTATTCTTGAAATACCTGTCGAGTGTTGTACTAGCCCAGGATGATAATATCAGTATTGTCACAATATACTGACTGGGCATTAAATCACTGTTCTTCCACTGTGAAGTCCTAAGCTAAATGGAAACGTTCTGAAATGTTATGACAGGATTGACAGTTGGATGACGATCTAAGGAAGAATGTTATAATTGATGGATATTGGCTATGATTAATTTATTGACTTCCAATCAGAGGACTGACCGCTAACCTCTATTGCTTTGAACTGACCGAGCCTAGCTGAACAAGATTTGCCAATTCCTGACCATAGGCATTGGATAGAATGAGGAGAGGAAGGAGAGAACAGTCACATTGCCCAGAGCCTTGTAGCATGAAGAAGTGAAAGAGTTGGAAGATGTGAACAAAGAAGGTGTGTGGGGAAACATAATCGAAAAATGTAATCAAAACTGCATCTCTGATTCTTCCAGCATATGCAGTGAACACAGACAAACTCATAAATATATCAGAAGTAAGTGACAAATATTAAATAATTGAAAATGAAACTGAGAATCTTTTTGCTGAGTACAATTACCTTTACATTACAGAAGGTCTCCTGAGAGAACACCTAATCACCTTACATTTTAATTTATAGAACAATCCTCGTAAGAAGTCTCACAACACCAGGTTAAAGTCCAACAGGTTAATTTGGTAGCACGAGCTTTCGGAGCGCTGCCCCTTCATCAGGTGAGTGGAGAATTGGTTTCACAAACAGAGCATATAGAGACACAAACTCAATTACAAGATAATGGTTGGAGTGCGAGTCTTAACAGGTAATTAAGTCTTTACAGCTTCAGACAATGTGAGTGGAGAGAGAGTAAAGCACAGTTTAAAGAGGTGTGAATTGTCTAAAGCCAAGACAGTTAGTGAGATTTTGCAAGCCCAGGCAAATCGTGGGGGTTACAGGTAGTGTGACATGAACCCAAGATCCCGGTTGAGGCCATCCTCATGTGTATGGAACTTGGCTATCAGTTTTTGCTGATTCGGCGATTCTGCATTGTCATGTGACTTGGAGAATGCTTACCCAAAGATCAGAGGCTGAATGCCCTTGACTGCTGAAGTGTTCCCCAACATGAAGGGAACACTCCTGCTTGGTGATTGTCGAGTGGTGTCCATTCATCCATTGTCATAGCGTCTGCATGGTCTCGCCAATGTACCATGCCTCGGGACATCCATTCCTGCAGTGTATCAGGTAGACAATGTTGGCCGAGTTGCAAGAGTATGTACCGTGTACCTGGTGAATGGTGTTCTCACGTGATATGATGGCTTCCATGTCGATGATCCGGCACGTCTTGCAGAGGTTATGTGGTGTCGTGGTCACTGTTCCCCTGAAGGCTGGGTAGTTTGCTACGAACAATGGTCTGTTTGAGGTTGCGCGGTTTTTTGAAGGCAAGTAGTGGGGTATGGAGATGGCCGTGGCGAGATGTTCGTCTTTATCGATGACATGTTGAAGGCTCCGAAGAAGATGTCGTAGCCAACACATCCAGCCATCCCATCGTATCAGGCAATGGGACACTGTGTGAGAACCTCTCCGGCTACATCGAGGGCATCCTGAAACCCATCGTACAAAGAACCCCCAGCTCCTGTCGCAACACTACCCACTTCTTACAGAAACTCAGCACCCATGGAGCAGTTGAACCAGGAACACTCCTCGTCACAATGAATATCTCGGCACTCTACACCAGCATCCCCCATGACAACGGCATTGTTGCAACTGCCTTGCTGTGACTCGGCCACCATTGTCTACCTGATACGCTGCAGGAAAGGATGTCCCGAGGCATGGTACATTGGGGAGACCATGCAGACACTATGACAACGGATGAATGAACACCGCTCGATAATCACCAGGCAGAAGTGTTCCCTCCCTGTGGGGGAGCACTTCAGCAGTCACGGGCATTCAGCCTCTGATCTTCGAGTAAGCATTCTCCAAGGCAGCCTTCAAGACACACGACAACGCAGAATCGCCAAGCAGAAACTGATAGCCAAGTTCCGCACACATGAGGGTGGCCTCCACCAGGATCTTGGCTTCATGTCACACTACCTGTAACCCCTATGACTTGCCTGGGCTTGCAAAATCTTGCTAACTGTCCTGACTTGAGACAATTCACACTTCTTTAACCTGTGCTTAACGGTTTCTCCATTTGCATTGTCTGCAGCTGTAAAGACTTGATTACTTGTTCAGATTCACATTCCAACCATTATATTGTAATTGAGTTTGTGTCTATATATGCCCTGTTTGTGAAACCAATTCTCCACTCATCTGTTGAAGGGGCAGCGCTCCGAAAGCTTGTGCTACCAAATAAACCTGTTGGACTTTAACCTGGTGTTGTGAGACTTCTTACTGTGCCTACCCCAGTCCAATGTTGGCATTCCATATCATAGAACAATCCTGTATTCCATTCTTTAACAACATATGTACACACACGTTTTATAATTTTTCCAAAACAGACTAACCTTTTTTACAATGAATTTTATATATAATAAAAGGAAATCTATGTTGAATCACAGATTCAAGTTTTTAGATATCCAGATCACCAACAACCTCTCCTGGCCACCATCCCCCCGCCCCCCCCCCCCTCCCCGCCCCCCAATGCCGACACTATTGTTAAGAAAGCCCACCAATGTCTCTACTTTCTCAGAAGACTAAGGAAATTTGGCATGTCAGCCACGACTCTCACCAACTTTTACAGATGCACCATAGAAAGCATTCTTTCTGGTTGTATCACAGCTTGGTATGGCTCCTGCTCTGCCCAAGACTGCAAGGAACTACAAAAGGTCGTGAATGTAGCCCAATCCATCACGCAAAACAGCCTCCCATCCATTGACTCTGTCTACACTTCCCACTGCCTCGGCAAAGCAGCCAGCATAATTAAGGACACCACGCACCCTGGACATACTCTCTTCCACCTTCTTCCGTCAGGAAAAATATACAAAAGTTTGAGGTCACGTACCAACCGACTCAAGAACAGCTTCTTCCCTGCTGCTGTCAGACTTTTGAATGGACTTACCTTGCATTAAGTTGATCTTTTTCTACACCCTAGCTATGACTGTAACACTACATTCTGCATTCTCTCATTCTCTCTGAACGGTATGTTTTGTCTGTACAGCAAGCAAGAAACAATACTTTTAACTGTCTGTTAATACATGTGACAATAATAAATCCACTCAAATCAAAGAAGAAGACAGTAATTTCTTGCAGAAGTAGTGAATTGGAATAGGCAGTTGTTGCAGAAATCGATGCTTACCTCCAATTCAATTACATCCCTTGGGCAAGGGGCCTTATCATTTCCCGCACTTCTAATGATTGGAATGTTAGCTTTTGTAATTTCTTTTTCTAAAAAGCCTGCAAGAAAAGTAAAAAAATGTACTGTGAGACACAGCACTCAACTTTAAGCACTTGTCGTTTTTTAAAATAATGACAACTAATTAAGTTTTTGAAATAAATTTCATGAGGAAAATTTAAATGATCCAACTGGAATACGAAACCTACGTAGAATTCTCTCCATCTCGTCACATCTTCTGACCTCATTCACAAATTTCCTCTGGAAAGCAATGATTCCTGGATTCAACTACAAGAGCGTGGGAAGAATCAGTAAGAAGCTGTTGCTAATGTGAAAAGGATAAAGACAAGCAATAATTTCTCTGATATCAGTTGATTTTCTATTGACACTTGTAATTGCTCACTCAAAACTTATTAAATGAATCAAAAGTATATGTGACAAGCTGTCTAGTTTGTGGAGGGAACATAGCTAAGTGAGCTTTGCATCATTTTTATCATGTAAGCATCAGTTGTAGACAATGCAGAGATAAATGCTCTTGAATCCAATTTGTTGCATTGGGTCACATCTTTGTAAACAAAATAAACATAGGTCTGTTAACAAATATATTTATAAATGGCGGCACAGTGGTTAGCACTGCTGCCTCACAATGCCAGGGACCCGGGTTTGATTCCCGGCTTGGGTCACTGTCTGTGCGCGTTCTCCCCGTGTCTGTGTGGGTTTCTTCCGGGTGCTGCGGTTTCCTCTCACAGTCCGAAAGACGTGCCGGTTACGCGCATTGGCCGTGCTAAATCTCCCCCAGTGTACCCGAACAGGTGCTGGAGTGTTGCGACTAGGGGATTTTCACAGTAGCTTCATTGCAGTGTAAGCCTACTTGTGATACCAATAAATAAACTTTAAATATTTTTTAAATGTCGAAAGTACTCACATCTCTGAATTGTACAAGTCCTAGCTCTCCCAGTTCATTAACACAACAGTATGCTGTCTCGGTCTGAAAGAAAAGTTGAACCAAGCACATCTCTTCACTCCTGAAGACTGAACCCATTCTCAACTGCGATTAATCTCTTGGAAGTCAAAGTGAGGGGCTTTGCTTTGTTGTATTTGATCTCAGAGTTCTTTCCTGGAGAAAAATTAGCTGCACATATCACTTCAAATATTAATGTTTAGCCTTTTGCTTCCATTATTGATTGAAGAAGATAAAAGGCGCTTGAGTATTTTTTAACTAGTCAGCTTATAATCCTAACAACTTGTCTAATTTCTGCATCAATCAAACTCCATACAGTTAAGAAACAGAGCAAAGCTGAATAAAAGGCTTCAATTCCTTAAAACACTCCAGCCTGTTCCTCAATTAACAGGGAAGCATATCTGTTAAACAAGGTTTCATGATGTGATGAAGTATAACAATATTTATTTACATTTTGTGATAAAATCAAACGTACCTTGCAAACTGAAATCCAACACGAGGAGACAACCATCAACAAATGCGCTCTGGTGATGCACAAAAACATACTATCGATAATGTGCGTTTTGTATATTACTTTATTGGTACCAAAAGTCAATAAGTTTCCATGCCCGGCAGTTGTATTAGTAAAACTTTTCCCAGGGCTCTTCAGTCACAAATCAATATAATTAATGTGACAGAATTATCAATGTGGTCTCTCAACCTGATAAAATTCATTCTCATCTGGTGTCAAATCATGGAAGCCACATGTGTAGTAAAGCAACACAATGGGGGGGATTCTCACCAAACAATTGCAAGGTGTTGTTTGTAGGGAGATATGAGGAAAATAATTTGGTTTTCTCTCCAGATCTTACCACACTCTGCTTAAAAAAAACAAGGGGATGTGTTTCACGCCACCATGCTGGGAGCTGCACACTGGCAAATCCTGACTGTACTGAGATCAGGGTGCCACCTTTAAAGGGCGCCCCAGTCATAACAGGAATAAGCCTCCCCATCAAACCACCATGGAGGCCTTAGGGGCTCCTGTCCCGACCCCACCTCCCGATCGGAGTCAGCACTTCTCTCCCCCCTCTTCCCGCCAATCATCATTTCCCCACCTTCCCCCCGATCATCAGCCCTTTCCCTCCCCATCATCGGCCCCTTCCCCTCTGATCATCGGCCCCTTTCCCCCATGCGATCATCAACGTCTTCCCCTCTTGATCACAGCCCCTTCCCGCCCCCCAGATCATCTGCCCCTTCCCCTCCCCATCATCGGCCCCTTCCCCTCTTGATCATTGGCCCCTTCCCCCCTTGATCATCGGCCCCTTCCCCTCTTGATCACGGCCCCTTCCCCCCCAAACCGATCATCGGCCCCTTCTCCCCCCTCCGATCATCGTTCCCTTCCCCTCTTGATCTTTGGTCCCTTCTCCCCTTCCCCTCAATTATCAGCTCCTTCCCCCCGATAATCAGCCCTCTTTCCCCCCTTTCCCCCTTCCCCCCTTCTCACTCCAGTCCTTGGTCCCTTCCTTCCTTCCACCCCCCCCCCCCCCCCCCCCCCCGCCGCTCCCGTAGTAAATGGCGCTGCGTGATGTTATGCCGGCGTCTGCTGAATATCTGATGAGGGAGGAGGTCCCGGAGTCAGTGCTCACTAATGACATGCTAATGTATTCAAATGAGTTTCCTGGGTCCTGCGGCATGTCCTCACTCCGCTAGCGAGGGGTCTGGAAGATCGGAACTTGTAAACTCACCGGCATGAATCACATTATCTAGATTTTGAGTGTACGCTGCCATTCCCGCAGACAGAGAGAGCAGGCTCAAAGTCAGCCCGTATAGTGTTAGATCAGGCGGGAAAAGCTGTGTGAAACTCGCCAACTTCACAGACGCCTTCTCTCACCGATTTAACAGCATTCTGTTTAATTTCAAAGTGCTGGTGAGGATCACACAGCCAGCTGGAGGGGTGGGGCCTAAACTTGTTGGAATTGCCATGATTCTGAGATCATGGTGTCCTTTTACCAGGCATCCCAATCTCAATGTTAAATTTAAGGTTCCCCTCGCCCCTCAGGATGGACAACAGAACTCCCCCCCCGACATCTTTTAATATTATGTTACAATATTATGACATATGGAAATCATGTTCACACTGTTTTACGCTGCTCGCAAGATTTAGCAGCCATCATGGGATTTGCACTGCGGTTAACGGGGCTGATAGATCATGGCCAATGAGCTTGTTCATATTTATTCCAGCCTTCAATGATCTGATTAATTGGAATACAGAGGTAAACTGAATCCACTTGTACTCAACTCATTAAATCAACATATCTCATTTGAATGCAACTTTCACAAATTCCCAAACTAATCAAACCACTTGCATTACAATTTGGGACATTTGTAGGCAATTTGCTGCATGTAGGTCTCACTTGTGAATTCTCTGCACTCCTATTCCAGTTTGCAGTTCAAACCCTCAATTTTTCCTCCAATCTGTCGTCAAGGTTACCTGGTTACAAGATTATTTGCTGGTGTTAGGTGCAATGCTGCTGTTTCTTTTTCAAGTGGAACATCTTGTATCTATATAGTAAGAAGTCTCACAACACCAGGTTAAAGACCAACAGGGGGGTTTATTTGAAATCATGAGCTTTTGGAGCACTGCTCCTTCATCAGGTGAGTGGAGTGAAGGAGATGAAGGAGCAGCGCTCCGAAAGCTCGTGATTCCAAATAAACCTGTTGGACTTCAACCTGGTGTTGTGAGACCTCTTACTGTGCCCACCCCAGTCCAACGCCGGCATCTCCACCTCTTGTATTTATATCATTACAAATGTCCAAAATGCTTAATAAGGGGTTTCAGATTACAAAAAGGAATTAGAAACATAAAAACATAGAAAACATAGAAAAACTACAGCACAAAACAGGCCCTTCGGGGGAATTGGGGGAAGAAAGAAAGACTTGGGTTAAAGGCCTGGTCCAAGAGATATCTTTTGAGGAGATTTTTGATGATGCAATTGCATGCAACATAATAGAAGGGTTCAGGAAGGAATTGTGGACTGCAGAAGTCTGAGGGAATAGAAGTGTTGTTCCTGCTTGTGGAGAATAGGGAGGAGTATTTGCCGAGGGAGTCTTAGGCATGCTGTGATAGGAACAGACAAACTGAAAGGAAAAGTAGGTCATTTGGCCCCTCGAGCCTGCTCCGCCATTCAATAAGATCATGGCTGATCTTATTGTGGACTTAACTCCATGGGAGCGATCTTACCAGAATTGGTCAATTTGTCAGTTCTGGTGAGAAAAATGGAATGAATCCTGCCGACGGCTCCGGTGTAATTTCAGACCAAATCTTGAGGCTCATGAACCAATGTTTTTATGGCCACAAGAATTACGCTGCACTCGCAATAGACTCCCTCTGATTCTCCCGCCCAACTCAACTGTGCCATCATGGGGGATGAATGAGGGTGTTGTGGGAAAATCACCACTCGGAGTCAGACTTAAAGATCCAACATGCAGTTTGATCGGACAAAGCTTTGGGAGAAGCACTGGGCTCTCTGCAGTGTGCGCAGTCACCTTCTCAACTTTACAATGGCCGTTGAGCATCTTTATACTTTTTCAAATAATAGGCAAGTACGGACATTAGCCATTAGCACATCGCTATATGTTGAGTAGACAAATACGGACATTGGCAGTTAACACATTGTTGTACATAGAGTAGATACATTTATGCATTTATGTCCCCCATCAATGACTGATCTTGTTATCAAAACTCATTGTTTTGGTTCTGCTTTATCTCAAGCAGCTAAGGTGCTTCAAGGTCTGATCTGTTTCCTGCAGCAATTTAAACACTAACAGGTTTTAACTTGCTGTGCAATGTCTGTGCCCAAGTCAGCACATCTCAATGTCTTTCCCAGAGTCCATTTTGTGCCAGGTAACCATTTTGTGTCCTTTAATTTTGATTTTATTCCAACAAGGGAATATTGATTACTCACTTGAGACTTAGAGAATGAGCGTGTGTCTTGAGGGTTCTCAGCTTTGTCTGCTGCCTGCACTTCACCAGCAGTGCTCTCTCCTGGAATGGCGTAAGGGTTCTGAGCTCTGGCATTACTCTGGCTGGGAATGCTTGCTCACGCTTGTTGTGGTTTATTTTGTCTTGCAATGACACAGGTAGAGAAAGCGTAGGCAGGAGTGTTAACATTTAAGGTGATGATGGGTGGCATGGTGGCACAGTGGTTAGCACTGTTGCCTCACAACGTCAGGACTCTGCTTCGATTCCCGGTTTGGGTCACTGTCTGGGTGGAGTCTGTACGTTCTCCTCGTGTCTATGTGGGTTTCCTCTGCGTACTCCCTAACTTAAAACTTAGGTGTGTCCTGCATGGGTCTTGAGTGGGAATTGGAGTGTGAGGAGATTCCAATGAGTAGGGAGAGCTCAACTTAATCACGACAATCACTGGGGAGCTCCATATAAATGGCTCCCAACACTCCCTGGCACTTATTCCGTCTCTACTGCAGAGGATGGCAGCCAGGAAGCCCAGACCTTGTTTCTCAGAGGGAGCCTTCACCAGACTGCTGGATGGAGTTCAACAAAGACTCTACTCCTCTACTCCTGCTCCACAAAGCATCCTTCCACCAAGGTCATCACCCCCGCCAGGGATGCAGTGGCAGCCATTGTGAGTGCCAGTTCACTCCAAAGGGGAATTAGCAGCAGTGCCCCAAGAATATGAATGATCTACACTCAGCCAGGGTAAGTGAGCTTCATGCAGACATTTTCTGGACCCCCTCTCACAGCCCCTCCCACCTTCACATTCATCTCTCACCCAGCCACTTCGGGGTTTGCCAACACCTGTAAGGAGGCCCTACTCCCCCCTCGCCCAATCAACATGTCCCCCCTACTCTGAGCAATTGTCCGGGCTCAAATGCCTTTGTAGCCTCGTCAGGAGAGGTTCTTTTCAGTGAGGATCACGCATGGTCCCCACGATCGGGGACCAGTTGTAGTGGCCTCGTCGGTAGAACTGGAGTCTATTGAAACCTCCCTGTGAGGTCGAGGGCAAGGGTGGGGATGCCCCTTGGGCAATGTCAGCCTTGCACCCCAGTGGGCAGTGCCATGGAGCAGGGTCTAGGGAGGCGGGGCATATGGGGCCAGGCTGGGGTGAGCTGATCGGGTAGGGAGAGGGGCCCGCTGAGACTCTGCATCGCGATTGGTGGGGGGGGGAGAAGTGGTGATCGACCTGGGTGGTGGGAGGGTGAGGGTGATATTTCCAGGTGGTGTGGGGCTCGCGATTGGCCGAGGGGATAGTTGGGGTGGGGGCTGGGTCAAGGCCGGCTACAGCAGTGGGTCTCTCTCTCAGACCCTCTGTTTGCCACAGAGGTCTGCACATGCGCAATAGTGCCCTCTGCTGCTACAACAGGCTGTCTGGTGATTTAAAACCTGTCCCCTTCCCCTACAGGCAAGGAATGGTTTAGTCCATTTTTACCTACACTAAGTGCATAAAATTCTGGATTTGAACTCACCCAAAATATGGGTTGGAAACTCTACCATTTTCCCACCTGTCCTAGATTTAAAATTTATTTGGTAAAATTGCCCTCAGAGAGTCGACTAAGAATCAGAATGGGTGAGACAATGGTTGGCATGGTGGCACAGTGGTCAGCACTGCTGCCTCGCAGCTCCAGGGACTGGGTTCAATTCCAACCTTGGGTGACTGTGTGGAGTTTTCACTTTCTCCCCGTGTTTGTGTGGGTTTTCTCTGGGTGCTCCAGTTTCCCCTCGCAATCCAAAAATGTGTAGGTTAGGTGGATTGGCCATAGTAAATTGCCCTTTAGTGTCCGAGGATGTGTAGGCTAGGGGGATTAGCAGGGTAAATGCGTTGGGTTACGGGGATAGGGCCTGGGTAAGATGCTCTGTTGGAGAGTTGATGCATACTCGTTGGGCCAAGTGCCCTCCTTCTGCTCTGTCTGGATTCTATGATTCTATGAATGTAGCTAGAATTTCAGGAGAGGGGAAAAAGGGAGAAAGAGATATTCAGGAGTGAGAAAGAGAGAGAGAGAGGAAACATGAGAAGGAAAAGGAGAGAGAGAGAGAGAAAGAGAAGCTTGGAAAATTGGGACTGGAGCTAACAGGTCAAAGGGGGAGAGAGAGCAGACAGCTGAACGCTGTGCGGTAAAATCTCCCTCTGCTCGGGATCACCCTCTATCTCACCAGCCCAGAACCACTCTCTGACCCCCCCTCAAGTACACGAGACACATTCCCAAATTCGAACAAAGTGACATGCCACTTTTGGGAAAGCAGCAGGACAGTTAAAACAGCAATCAGATATCTGGACATGTTTAATTCAAGGCCTGTCAGTGAGATCTCAAGAGGTGTACTCCTTGCTGACTCCTGATGTGTCCATGATTTATGAGCAGACTGAGGCTGCCATTCAAAGTGCTGATGAGTTAGTCTGGAGGCATATCACCAGCAACTGCAGAACACTCACAGGAAACCCGCACAGACCCACATCCCGTTCAAACCGGTGAAGCAAATGGAGTTTGACCGATGGGTGCAATATATAAAAATTCTGTGTGGGTTGCGTGTGTGACATTGTTAGAATTTTAAAATGCCCTACGCCCCATCTTGAGGATATGCCGGGAGGAGTAGAGAACCCGCACAGCCAGGGATGCAGTCAGCTCAGCAAACAGCTAAGATCTCACCCCAGGCCCGGAAGCTCAGGAAGACCCTTCACCAACCACTCCCATGCCCATTGGAAAGATAGTAAGAAGTTTAACAACACCAGGTTAAAGTCCAAGAGGTTTATTTGGTAACAAAAGCCAAAAGGTGTGGCTTTTGCTCCAAATAAACCTGTTGGACTTTAACCTGGTGTTGTTAAAATTCTTACTGTGTTTACCCCAGTCCAACGCCGGCACCTCCACATCATTGGAAAGATAAACAGGGACTCCTAGATCAGAAAGAGTCTCCATCCAGAAAAACAAGCAGGAGCAAAGGTGCAAAAAGCCCCCCTGCAGCCTGAAGGACGAACACTTTGAAATCTGGGGTGTTCTCATTGTAACAAAATAGGTTACTCTGGATCTGAATGCTGGAAGTTGGGTCTAATAGAGCTTCATCAGGATAGTTCCGCAAATGGGAGTGAAACAGAGCAGGCAGGGACCCCTGCTGCAGAAGATTCCTCTTTGGAGGGCCTGGCACTACGTGTATCCGAGCTGCACAAACTCCCAGAGAGCTTCCCGGGTTTTTTTCCTTTCAGGAACAGTGTCCCTTACCTATCCCAAAATGTGAGGAAGCTGTTATACTGCTCCAGGACATAGGGGCCACTTGGTCCTTGATGTTGGAGGAGAACCCCTCCCCCGGCCCCCCTGGGGTTCTCCCTGAAGGCCAAAGCACTGATCCATGGAGTGGGAGGACGATCTGTGTTTGCACCCCGCCATCTAGAGTGTGGCCTTATTTCAGGCCCTGTCATGATAGGAATTGTCCCTGAATGAGCAACAGCAGGAGTCGACTGCCTCCTTGGAAATGATTTGGCTGGCAGCAAGGTGTTAGCCAGTGAAAGAAAAGAGGCCAACGTCAGCCAGCTGAAATCTGCAGGAGAGCAGAAAGCTGGAGGAGGACCAGAGGGCCTAAAGAGTGAAATAACCCCCATAAACCTTGAGCGAGGGCTGGTCAAATACATCAAGTCTGGCCAGTAAAGCTAAAGGAGGAAACAGCTTCACAGAATAGCTCTCAAATTAAACAGGGGCTGAGAAGTCCCCAAGCAACAAAAGAGATAGGGCCCGATTTTACCATCAAGTTGTGCCTGTTTTCGGGCGCAAAAACTTGGTAAAGTTGGGCGTGAGGCGAGTAGCACGATCCACACCCGCCTCCGCGCCCGTTCCCCCCTTACCTATCGCCGAAAATGGCCGCCATTTGGACTGCGCCCGAAGCGGGCACGACATCAATTCAAATGCATTTGCATGTATTCAACTTGACTTAATGGGCCGCACACCCAAACCTACCGACACTTCCCCCTTTACCACCGCGTTCGCCCGTCCAGATTCGGTGCGAAACAGACAGGGTCCGCAAAGGGCCGATTTGGGTACTCCAGCTTCTGAGGAGGTAAGTTCAGGAATTCCGGCGGCTCTCTGTGTCGGATCGGTGGTGGGGGATTGGGGGAAAGAGGTGGGTCAGATCGCTCTCTGGTGTGGGGGGGCTGGGGTGGGGGTGAGGGGGAAAGTGGGTCAGATGTCTCTCTGGTGGGGGGAGGGAGGCGGGTCAGACCGCTCTCTGGTGGGGGGAGGGAGGCGGGTCAGACCGCTCTCTGGTGGGGAGGGTGGCGGGGAGGGTCCGCTGCCAATCTGCGTGTGATCGGTCGGGGGAAATGGGGGTGTCCGCTGTCACTCGCGTGCAATTGGTGGGGGGGAAGGGGACAGGGGACCGCGATCGTTCTGGGCGGCGGGGGTGGGGGATAAGGGGGTCAGTTATGTTGTGGGAGTGGGGTAATGTCTGTGGGGGCCAGGGGGAGGCATTACTGGGCCCAGGAGCGATGTGGCAGGGGAGCGTTTTCTATTATTTTTGTTGTGCATGTGCAGTTGAAGGCTCCGATCGGAGCTGCAGCGTTCCGGGCGCGATAAGCCCCGCCCACAGGCTTCTGCAGAGTGATTCAGAATGGCTGAAAGTCTAAAAGTTGGATCTGAAACCCTCCCAGATTCAGCTCTTAGAATCAAAATGGTAAAGTTGAGCCCATAATGAAAAGATGCCCCAGGCGGTCGAACAGCCTGAAGGAAGGCAAGCTATTAAGCCAGGAAGTACAGAGGTTAAGGAATTGCTGGAAGTATTGCTGGCAGAAACCTGCTTAGCAATATTAAATAGGAACAAAGGAGGTTCCCAAACTGATGAGTGGGGAGGGAGTGGGGTGCCTCTCCCAGTTGAAGAGTCACAGGGGAGTATAGCTGGAGCTGCACCTTCCCTTAAGAACAGAGGTGTTCCAGGATGACATGGAACCCCCCTCCCAATCCAAAAACACTGGCTGAGAAGCCACTGATTGGTCTGGCTGCTAACTTTATGGTGAATTTAAATAAGGACCAGGAAAGTTCCCACATTTGTCCAGAAAGAATGAGGGTGATGGCTCACTAAGTTGAAAAGCCAACAGGAATTATAATGAGAGCTGACCATCCACCAGAGGGCAATATTCTTGCAAAAGACACAGGGGCCAATTCTCCCAGCTCACTCCGCTGCTCTAGCAGTACAACGGGTCAGGAGAGATTAGCGAAGGCCGTTTCGCGGGCTTCCCGCTGGGCGTCACGGCCTCCGTGAGTCTCCCAGACTACAACTTCCAGCGTAATCAGCTGGGCATCGATCTCCAGTGTGGAGTTGATTACAATATGGAAATCTCCATTTACATTTCATTAGCGGGCCCGGGACTGATCTACTCCTGCGCCCCACTAATGGGGAACCAGGCGACCAGACCCCGCTGGAGGGAAGAAAGGGTATGGAGGCCCTCCTGAGAGGCTGGGGGTAAGTGCCAGCCTGGAACCCTGATCGCACGGTGATAGTGCCACACAACACAATGGAGTGCATCCTCAATGTGAAGACAAGAACTTCACAAGAACTGTGCAGTGGTTACTCCTACCAATACTGTCATGGACAGATGCATCTGCGGCAGGCAGAATGGTGAGGATGTGGTCAGGTATGTTTTTCCCTCTTGTTGGTTCCCTCATTGCAGTGTAACAGCTATGTCCTTTAGGACCTGGGCAGCTTAATCTGTGGTGGTAATACTGAGACATTCTTAGTGGTGGACATTGAGAGTCCATCTTTCCTCTACATCTCCTCCAATGTCTTTATTCTTATCATATGTACAACATCCTGTATCTTACCCCAAAGTCTTTGACTTCACAGGATTAATCTCTCAGGTGTCTTAACAAATCTTTCTGAACTTGATCTGATCTCTTTCTGAGGTTCCATATTCTCCTTTCTGCCAGTATGAATGTTCGTCTCCTGGGTAGCTGACTTCTTCTTTCTCTGCAGGATCTGAGTGGTAAGGCCAAGTTTCTAATGGCTTTCTTTCCAAGGATATTAAGGCACTGTTGTTTCTCCTTATGCCACCCTGGATTGTCTCTGTCTTGTATGATCTTGGTTGTGGATATCTTCTGATGATTGTGCCTTCTGTCTGTTGGTTTCATGCCCATTCTCTCTCCCTGGGCTTCAACACTATTAACTTACATTCTCTGCCTGTGGTTGAAGTTACAAGCCAGGCAATATAGGAACATAGGACTTAGGAGCAAGGGTAGGCCATTCAACCCTTCAAGCCTGTTCTGCCATTCAAGGTGGTCATGGCTGATCTGGTTTTGTCTCAACTTCATTTTGCCATCTGCCCTGCATAACCTTTGACACCTTTCTCTACCAACAATCTGTCCAACTCAGCCTTGAATGAATGTAATGAATCAGCCTTCTCTGCATTCTGGGGAAGTGAATTCCACATACGAACTGCCCTTGGTGAGAAAATAATTTCTCCTCATCTCTGTCTTAAATGGTAGACCTCCTATTTTTAAACTGTGTTCCTGGAATCTCGTCTCTCCCACATCTGCAAACATCCTCCTGGTATCTACCCTATCAAATCAAATCAAGGCCTTATATGTTCTAAACTCCAGTCGGTATATGCCCAGCCTGTCATGATGATGTGACTTGTGCAGGAGTGATAAATCTGACCAATCATATACTGAACTGTTTAAAAAGGACTTTTTAAAGACAAGAAAAGACACTGACTAAAGGTGGGTGCCACAAGTCACCTGGTATTGCCAGTTCACCAGCTTCTGGAAAGTTCCGAATTGGATTTACAATTCAATTTGCAACTTGAAATGAGAAAGAGCAAACTATTTAAAAATGCAAGGCCACCTTCAAAGGTGAAGCTGAAAAAGCAAACAAGACATCCTCGATGGAATATTAAACAAGGGACATTTCAGATGAAGATCCGTCGAAAGTCGTCACTAGTTAAGGAAGAGACAGTAAAATGCAAAGTGCTGGACATTAAAACAATGGCCGCTACAGACAGACCCACCCAAAGCCCCTTGGAACTACACAATGGATGAAGTATAACAGGCCAGACTGCCAGCCACTGCAGAGAGATTGCAAATGATACAGGGAATGTCAAGAAAGTTTTCAGCAGAGGAAATGTTTATTTATTTGTTTGTTTATTTATTTATTGCCACAAATAGTCTTACATTCACACTGCAATGAAGTTACTGTGAAAATGCCCTAGTCGCCACACTCCGGCACCTGTTCAGGTACACTGAGGGAGAATTTAGCATAGCCAATGCACCAAACCAGCACGTCTTTCAGACTGTGGGAGGAAACAGGAGTACCCAGAGGAAACCCACGCAGACACGGGGAGAATGTGAAGACTCCGCACGGACAGTTACCCAAGCCAGAAATCGAACCTGGGTCTCTGGTGCTGTAGTAGGCTGAAAAACTGTGCTCCCTCCCACTCTCTCTTTTGGAGAGTGTGTGTCACCTGGGTTTGAGAAGTCAACTATCAGAAACTTCCAGCGAACAGGGATTCCATAATAATTTCAACAACTTCTACATCTGACCACATCCAAGAAACCAGCTAACTTAAATTAGCACCAATGTCTAAAATTTATGCCTCAAGAAAAATCCATGACACTTAACTGTGCATTCTTTTAACCTTTTTTCTTGGACTCTAACTTCCTTTATTTCTAATACCTGTGTGCGACATCGCACTTTTATTTTATTCTCGGGTTAGTGTTTAATAAATTTATTTTTCCTTTAACTCAAGAAAACCTTGTATGAAGAAATATTACATTTTTCAATATTTTCCAAACATCACTGTGGTACTGTGAAGCAGTAAGAAGTGTCACAACACCAGGTTAAAGTTCAACAGGTTTATGTGGAATCACGAGCTTTCGGAGCACTGCTCCTTCCTTAGATGAGTCACACAGACTTCTTATTGTGCCCACCCCAGTCCGACGCCGGCACCTCCACATTATGGCTACTTGAACCAGGCTTATGTGTGCGAGTATGGGTGCGATTAACTTAATTACGCTGAAGAGAGTAAATGCAAGGTTCAGAACATCAAATAGGGGTTAGGTGTGAAAGCATGTAGCTTGAAGTGGAGATTTACAGAGCTAAAATGGGGTACTAGTGGACAGCCTGAATAGAAATGTACATTAGGAAATTAAGGGGAGTGACTTGAAGTTAACTATGGTATTTCAAAAGGAACATGTACAATGGGCATATGTTGTAAATGGATGAAGCAAAGTAGTAAGTTTACTTTGATCCAAAAGGTAGTCGCCAGAAAATAACATGAACAACCTGTAAATTCTGAGAAAGGGCCCTTCAAAGGAATATAAAACAACAGTGTTGAAGATGAAAGAGGAAAAACCATATTTAAAGTGAGATTGTAGACATTTGTTGGAGGGTGTGGATGTGAGATCTTGAAGCAGTTTGTGCTGGAAACAGACCAATGGATAAGCAGTTGTTGCCACCCTCAAAGAAAAGTGTTAAAGACAGAAAAGCCTGTGTACGACTTCCCCTATAGCAACAGTGAATTTGTGGCAATATTATTGGAATTTAGTAGATTAAAATCAACGGGGACTATTGCTTAAAAGGGATGTTTGACTCTAAGTTAATTAAGCAGAAATCTTTAGAGAAATGTTTCTAAAAGTACTGTTAACTTTCTCTTTTAACCCAAGAGAAAATACTAGAAAATCTCTGCAGGTCTGGCAGCATCTGTAAGGAGAGAAAAGAGCTGACGTTTCGAGTTCAGATAACCCTTTGTCAAAGCAGTGTGTATGATAAAACCCTTTTTGGGTGTTAATGTTGACTAGCTTTTGGAAGTCTTCATCCAGTTCCAGCAGCTGGTATGGATGGCTGAGATCTAACCAGTGGCGGGTTAACCATTAGGCTGAGTAGGCTTAAGCCTAGGGGCCCGGAAGGGAGGGGGGCCCGAGAGCAAAAACAATCACTAACTGTTCAGGTGGGCGTTCATTTCCGGCACTGAAGAGGATCAAAATCTATTTGCGCTCAACAATGAGCGATGAGAAAGTTAGTCATCTGGCACTCATGCACATTGAATCAGACATGCTTCGATCTGTTGATTTACATGCTGTTATCGACACTTTTGTAAACCAAAAAACACGGAAGCTTTTTAAAGTACAAATGTGAAGAAAATGAAAAATAAATGAATAAAAGGGCTGTAATTGATTCATATAACTTTATGGTATTATACATGTAGTACGTTATACATAGTACAACGGTATAAGTTATCTAACGTCACTTTATT
Organism: Mustelus asterias; assembly: GCF_964213995.1. NCBI lineage: Eukaryota > Metazoa > Chordata > Chondrichthyes > Carcharhiniformes > Triakidae > Mustelus > Mustelus asterias. The sequence goes on from NC_135802.1 coordinate 55,731,927, forward strand.
CTATTCAACGAAGGGTGGGGCAGGGGGTAGGGGGCAAGGTCAGAGGGCCTTACTAAAGCTCAGCCTAGTTAATCCGCCACTGGATCTAACTTGGTGTACTTTAGGTCTCCTGCTAATTTTGCATAGAGGTCCTCGATCCTCAGATTGGGGTATCAATCTATCTGGCCTCCTGGGTTCACAGTTAACTTAAAGGACGGAACTCTACCACCTCGCCTGCCACGGAATCGGAGCGGGCGAGGGTCTGACAACGCAAATCTCCGTTGACCTTGGGTGGGAATTTCCGGCCTCGCCCGAGTGAGACTGTAAAATCCCGTCCAGTATCTCCACAGATTCTCACTGTACGATCGAGCTTCAAAACAGGGTCACCATGAGAGCAGCCCATTCAGGAAACTGAACACGTTTAATGACATCCAAGTCTTCTAATCTCTTTAACTCTATTTCCATTTAATGTTGAAATGCATAAGGTACTGCGTTGAGCTTGGAAGAATTTTGGTGCAGCACTGGCATTTAAATAAATTTTGGCTTTGGCCCAATTCCTTTTGGAAAATCTCAGAGCAACTATATTGAAACTCCTGGAAATCTCTATCCTGAAGATTCAATATCTCCAGCCAGTCCAATTATATCTATTTTATCCAGCCTCTACTCATAAGACAAGGTCTATGACCTTCAATTACTAAAGCTGGTAACTGTGCAGTCTGGTTCCTCCAGGATTTCATTAATGCAACTGATCCTACAGTCTTCAGCATCTCACCAGTATAAGTTGATAAAATAACTTGTGAATGACTCAACCTTAAAGGTTGTCGGCTTTTCTGGAGGTATCTGAGAGCTTGTTCACTTATTACTGTCGCCACAGCTCCCGTGTCGACCTCCATCTTGAGCGGTCTACCGTTGACCAACAGGGCTATCTCAATAGTCGGCACCATGTTGAGTTGAACCTGGTTAAGAAAATAAGTTCCAGATGCCTTGTTGGGATCCTCAGCCAGTTGGTTTAAGGGTGTTATCTTAACCATTGTATTTTTTGTGCATTCTATCCTGTTTGCTTTATCCTACACCAAGCCTGCAAATGGCCCTTCTTCTTTTAGCGTAAACATGTATAACTTTTACACAGGCATTTCCTGGGCATGCTCCCCCCCACACCAAAAACATGGTTTCATCCCTGCTGCTGTGCGACCCTGCTCAGGTTCTGCTCTGTCCTCATTCAGGCTGTTCCTCATGGCAGCCATTTGTGGCCACAAATGATTCACCTCGTTGGGCAGGCTTGTAATTCACTTACACCTTGCTCAGCACATTCAGTCACCTGGGCCATCTCTATAGCTTCTTCCAAAGAAATTTTAGTCTCAGCCTTTTTTATATCATGAAGTTGTTTGTCCTGCAGATCAAATAGTCTCTTATCATCTCCCTCAAAGCTGGACCGAATTCATAGCGCTCTGCTAGAGTGAGTAGTCTGGCCACAAACCCAGAGACTGTCTCCCCTGGTTCCCTCACAGCTGAATGAAACTTATACCTCAATATGACGATGGATGGTCAGGGGTTATAGTCGTCCTTGACTAGTCCCACTATTTGGTCAAATGTCTTAGTGTCTGGAGCTAGATGATAGGGGCAGCAGGGTAGCACAGCGGTTAGCACTGCTGCTTCACAGCTCCAGGGACCTGGGTTCGATTCCCGGCTTGGGTCACTGTCTGTGCGCAATTTGCACATTCTCCTCGTGTCTGTGTGGGTTTCCTCCGGGTGCTCCGGTTTTCTCCCACAGTCCAAAGATGTGTGGGTTAGGTTGATTGGCCATGATAAAATTGCCCCTTAGTGTCCTGAGATGCGTAGATTAGAGGGGTTAGCGGGTAAAATATGTAGGGATATGGGGGTAGGGCCTAGGCGGTATTGTGGTCGGTGGAGACTTGATGGGCCAAATGGCCTCTTTCTGCACTGTAGGGTTTCTATATAAAAAAAAATTAGGCTTCTCATTAGGCTGTAAGTTTGTGAGCCACAGAGTATAAGTACTATCACCTTTTGCTTTTCTTCTGCAGTGATTTCATTAGTTATGAAGAAATAGCATACCCTGTTGATATACTGGGGGCAATTTTATGAGAAATACTCTGTGTCCAGTTAGTGTGAAAACAGGAGAGTTGCAGATCCATTTTTTGGGCAAGTCTTTACTCCCAGTTAGTGAATGAAAAATGGGCTAGACTGTTTCCAGCCACAAGAGACAGTGGGAAGAGCTTAACTTGCCAACCAGCTTGATCAAGCAGCAGAGAAAGCTATTGCGCATGTGGAGACCTCTGTGGCTGCACATGCAGAATTGTAACAGCAGAGGCCTGACAGAGAGAGAGAGAGAGTGAGCTATCAAGCCTCTGCTGTTGCAGCCAGCCTCAACCCAGCCCCCCACTGCTATTGTGGGGACCTGAGGCTGATCATGAGCCCCACACTGCCCGAACATTGATGGACTGGGCGAGCCAGTAAAATTTGGGTTCCTGTCTCCAGCTCTCAAGCTCTGGGTCAAATGACTATCTGCCCATTGAAGGCATTTTAAGGACATTTGATCCTGTTTCTTCTTAACTTCAATGATCACCTTGCTCTCCTCTAACTACACACTGCAATCTCTCAATGAGTGATGCGGATTTTCCTCATTACCAGTATAATAACTAGAGGTGACTCAATGTGGCTCCAAACAACAAGGGCTTATTGACTAACAATAACAATATATGTCTAACAAGTTAAGGGTCTAGATTGGTGCATAAGCAAGGATATTATCATGTCTTTGGATGTGAAATGGGTAGGTTGACCTGGGAAGGTTCAAAATCTATCTTTTGGGGAAATCTATTCAGGGTTAAAGTTCTGAATCTTTTTCTGTTGGGGATCATAAGAGCCATTGGTTTCAGAACTCTGCCTGTTCAATATCTGATTAAGGGTCCTCTGAAGCATGTGGGGGTTTTACAGTGTGGCCAGCACTCAGCGGGTGAGTGATGGTCAAGCTACTCTGGGCTATCTGCAGGGGAATGCTGGATAGCTCTCTCTGTGAGTACCAGGTCTTTTGATCATAGCGCTGAGTGGCTCTGGTCCAGCTTTGCTCCTTCCTGGCCTTGTTAACCTGTGAGTTCAGCTATTCAAACCCAGGGACTGTGGTTAGGCTGACGATCAGGAGATGGGGGTGTTTTAAAGAGACTTGGACCTGTTTAGGAGATTCTGGTTCAGTGTCTGGCTCGGGCACTAACACAGCTGGTGTGATCCAGTTTCTGTTGCTAGGTGCTTTAGGTTGGTACAGCAACAGGAGGGTAACCTGATCCAGAACTTGGGCCAACATTTCAGACCCAGATGATAGGAAGTTTGCCTTCTGGAAGGGGTCTCTCCCGCATACATAACAGGCAGGGCAATCGTGCCAAGGCCTGGGGCATTTACGATCACTTTAAATGCCATTCAAATTTTGCATTAACGTAGGGGCATATGGGGTTGAATCTGATTGGGATTCCTCTGCTGGTTTGTTTGGGAGTAGACTCTGGTCGGGATTATTACAAAAAAATTCTAAGTCCCCAACTTGCGGGAAAATGGGAGTGAATCCCGCTATTTTATTCAGCATGATTTCCAGAATGAATCTTGCACATTCTGCATTACAGAGTGCCCTAGCGGGATTCATTCTGGTAAGTGGTGGGCAGGGCCTATTCCTGTTGGAGAGGCCGGCAGCATAGCGCTGAGCAGGCCACTGCACATGCGCCGATCTGTCTGTGCAGAGATCAGCGCATGCATAGTGGTCCACAATGCCGACCTCCAGATCGCTGGCCAGCTCAATCGCTAGCCAGCCCCACAATCCCCCATCGCTGGCCTTCTGACACCACCCCCCACTCCCTGATCCCTGGCACCCCAGACCTCTCCGGGCCAGCCCCGATGTCCCCCTAACCTGTGCAGCCCCAATCTCCCTGATCCCTCACCCGGCCAGCCCCAATCCCCAGATTCCATGCCGCCCCCCTCCACACCCCCCGGGCAGTCCTGTTCTCCTGGTCCCCCGCTGACAGTCCCGACCCCCCCTCCCGACCACCCTGGCCCCACAACCCGGATGGCCAGCCCTAATAACCTCTTCCTTCCCTCTCCCAGTTATCCCAATGCACAGTGGCAGCGAGTCCCCCCACCCCCACCAATTGCACCCCCAATAAGACCCCACCATCTCTGGCCCCACTCCCTTGGCACTGCCCAATAAAGGAAGATGGTTGTGTGATTGTGGTCAATCATCTCAGCTCCAGGACATCACTGCAGGAATTCCTCAGGGTAGTGTCCTCGGCCCAACCATTCACCTGCTTCATCAATGACCTCCCTTTCATCATAAGGTCAAAAGTGTGGACGTTCGCTGATAACTGCACAGTATTCAATATCATTCACAATTCCTCAGATACTGAAGCAATCCATGTCCAAATGCATAAGATCTGGACAATATCCAGGCTTGGGCTGACAAGTATCATTCATGCCACACAAATGGAAGGCAATGATCATCTCCAACAAAAGAGAACCTAACCACCACCCCCACTATCAACAGCCTGTGGGTTACCATTGACTGGATGCTGAACTGGACTAGCCACATAAATACTATGGCTACCAGAGCAGGTCAAAGGCTAGGAATCGTGTGGCGAGTAACTCAACTCTTGACTCCCTAAAGCTTGTCCTCCGTCTACAAAGCACAGTTCAGTAAAGTAATGGAATACTTGCCACTTGCCTGGATGAGTGTAGCTCCAACAACACTCTTGACAACATCCAGGCCAAAGCAGTCTGCTTGATTGCTACACCTTCCACAAACCTTCAATCCCTCCACAACCGATTAACAGTGACAGAAGTGTCTTTCATCTATAGGATGCACTGCAGGAACTCACCAAGGTTCCTAAGGCAGCACCTTCCAAACCAACAATCACTACCATCTAGAAGGACAAGAGCAGCAGATACCTGGGAACATCACCACCTGGAGGTTCCCCTCCAAGTCACTCACCATCCTGACTTAGAAATAAGTCATTGTTACTTAACTGTCACTGGGTTAAAATCTTGGAATTCCCTCTCTAACAGCACTGTGGGAGTACCTTACAGCAGTTCAAGATGGCAGCTCACCACCACTTTTTGAAGGGCAATTAGGAATGGGCAATAAATGCTGGTCTAGCCAGTGGCACACACATTCTATGAATAAATAACAAAAAGAGTTAACATCAGGAGCTCATGGTTCTGAAATAACGATGACATAACAACACATGGCTGAGTTTCAGAGATCTTTAACCTTGTCCAGAGGTCCCAATATGTATATAGTAATTGTAAATAAAGAATATTGATTGTAAGGAACACCAATCTCAAGCAGCTTACTTTGGGAGAATAGACAAGCTCCAAACAACCCTGCCTAAATCCCGAACACGCAATGAAACAGACGCTACCATTGAACTGCCTTCCCTGCCATCTGATTGGGAGGATATTTTGATTTGATTTGATTTATTATTGTCACATGTATTAGCATACAGTGAAAAGTATTGTTTCTTGCGCGCTATACAGTTAAAGCATACCATTCATAGAGAAGGAAACGAGACAGTGCAGAATGTAGTGTTACAGTCATAGCTAGGGTGTAGAGAAAGGTCAACTTAATGCAAGGTAGGTCTATTCAAAAGTCTTATGGCAGCAGGGAAGAAGCTGTTCTTGAGTCGGTTGGTACGTGACCTCAGACTTTTGTATCTTTTTCCCAACGGAAGTGGAAGAGAGAATGTCTGGGGTGCATGGGGTCCTTAATTATGCTGGCTATTTTGTCGAGGCAGCGGGAAGTATAGACAGAGTCAATGGATGGGAGGCTGGTTTGCGTGATGGATTAGGCTACATTCACAACCTTTTGTAGTTTCTTGTGGTCTTGGGCAGAACAGAACCATGGTGCATCTGTAAAAGTATCTGTAAATCTATAAATATTATGAAAGCAGGACTGGTGATACTTCTAGGTGGACATTCTACATTGCAATAAAACTAAGACCCTGCTTCTGCCCAGAATCTGTTACTATTATTTGCTTTTCTTTCTTGATCAGCAACCTGTGGAAAAAGCACTCCTCTTGATGTTAAGAAGACATTTTCTGCCCTGGACAACACTGGTATACTGTAAGACCGACATTCTGTCTCTACTTTGCTGATCTTCTGTGACATTTAAAGTATCTTTGGTCAATTTCCTCACTGCTGCAATTGGTCAAGTTAGACACACCTGCCCAGGATGGTGCTCACTGAAATTTGAATTCAGATCATACAGAACTTTTGGGTTGAAACTGACCCCGACAGCACTGGCAACTTTAATTACATCTGGCTGCCTGGTATAACTATCTGATTGGGATATTCTTTAATGTTGCCGTTATCAGGGTTCCTAATTGGATCATGTCTATAAACTAATTGACTAGTGTAGATTCGAAGCATCTTACCAAAATAGAGAATTAAGAGATACTCATGGTCAGCAGATTCACATGGTTAACAGCAATTATGTGCAGGAAGAAAGTGCGATGTGATAACATCTTTAAGGAATTGTACTGATCTTGTTAACTGAACTGTAGAGAGATGCATGTTTGCTAACGAGAAATTCATCTTGATAATTGATTTCTATATAAGTCATTCACTTATAAGTTGTGCTGACTAAGTGACAGGGAGTGATTGCTATGATTAGTCAACAACTCCATTATCATTGCATCAGGGGAGGAGGTGAACTAGATGGACAATTGTCTTCTTTTATCAAGCAGTTTCTATGATATGGCATTATTTCCAACACTTTTGACATAATAATATAATTGGCAGATGTACCAGGAGTCAGGCACATCTGGATTCTTTAGGGTTTAAAAAAGAGAAACTCCAGTATCTCCATGAGAATGCACCAGGAGTATGCAAAATGGGAGAGGCACAGATGAGCAACTATTGGCGTCTCAGTAGATCAGTAATCTGTGGTAGGTTTATGCCGATCTAATAAAAGTTATACAGAGAGTTTTGGTGCTGGATTGTCTCCTTGAGGACTCTTGGCCCTGAACAATGGGCTAAGCTTTTAAAAATGCGATAACACTCAAATTTCTAATCGCTTAACAGCACATTGCATTACATTCATGCAATAAGAATGAGGACTGCTTACAAAGACTGTTCACTAGGTCCGTCTCCAAATTCTTACATCGGAATGCCGTATACATTCATTTAGAGCAGCCATCTTCAGGAAATGTGTACTGTCAACCGAGTTTAAACAGATAATAGACCTTAGAAGATTTAGGAAAGGGAGAGACTGAAGGATTGCTAACCTTGTGCATAAAGAATCCTCTTATCATTGTCCCACTGTTACCTATGTTTACACTCTCACTCAATGATATAGAAGCTTGGGGTAAAATAGATTGGTGTCTTGCCCCTGTTTCCAGGTATGTTGCCCTGAAACTTTTGTAATACTTCTTTCTTGTGTCCTACAGGTTGCACTCCAGCTGAGGTAGAGCTATCTATCATCAACCAGGGACTGTGCACATCTCAGAAGTTTGCATGAGACACTTCATCTGTCAAGAAGAGTATTACTGAACCAAGCACCTTTGGCACTTCAGTGTTATTGACAAAGGCGAAACACCAAGCGACAATGCTCCTCAGCTGAACAGAGAAGGAACTGTGTTTTCTCTCAGGAAAAGAGAATGAATCAATTAAGGGCCAAAAGTACTTTCTGACATAATTTGTATAGTGCACAAAAAACAATACTTTTCATTGTACTAATACATGTGACAATAATAAATCAAATCAAATTCTACCACCTACAATGACAAGTGTGAGCATGCAGGTGGGAACAAGTCTTTCTCCAAGCTACACTAACCATCCTGACTGAAATATATTGTCATTCCTTCAACATTGCTGGGTAAAAATCCTTGAAATACCTGCCTAAGGCAAATGGGTTTACCTTCATCATGTGCACTGCAGCATTTCAAGAAAGTGGCTCATTATCATCTTCTCAAGGGCAATTTAGATGGGCAATAAATGTCAGTGATGCTCACATTATATGAAGAACAAAATGAATTCATAGTTATCTAAATATCATCTCACAAATGTTGGCTGCTTCTGTTGAAAAGGTTGCCAAAGACAGTAGGTCGACATTGACAACATTTAATCCATGGTAGATAAAATGTGTGATTTGTCATCTCTTTGTGTACAGGGTTCTGATCTCTGAGTGCTTGTTGCTTCATTGTTCTAGGCTGAAACTTGATTCCCTCCATTTCTTACTCCTCTTCTTCCTGGACCTGCTCTTTGTCCTGTTGTGTTTTGAGTTGCGAAGTTACACAGCATGCAACAGATGGTGAGTGTTTAGATAGTTTTGCTGCAGGGTTGCAGAAAAGCAGCCCACTTGAGAGAATGAAACAGTGGGATCAATGCTTGAACATGTCAATGGTGTGTCCCATGTTAATTCTGATTAAGGTATATGCCTCACTCAATTTCTATTCTGCTGCACTTCTCAAATTTTTCGATAGGATTTTTAACCTTGGCTGCAGAGGATGTCCCTGATCACCTAGTAGCCATCTGCTCTGTCTATGTAAACTGTTAATAATGCAGGTACCATGGATTACTGTATAATGAAGATATCATGGACATTTACTTGCATTCTGGTGCTTCTATAGTTAGTAAGGCCTTGAACATTAACCGAATTGAAATTCTTTCTGTTCATGCATGCTTGGTCATGTAAGACTGATTTATAAATCCTGATGTACACACGATTGCCATTCTTGGGAACCCTGTCACTAAGTGAAACTTTTGCTCAGCTAAAATTACCTTTTCACAGGGAATATGAATAAAATGATATCCCTACAAAATATAGCACCTATCACTCATGCTACACACCTGGACTGAAAGCTGGCTGATCTAGAATCATAGAATCTCTACAGTGCAGAAGGAGGCCATTCAGCCCATTGAGTCTGCACCAACTCCCCAAAAGATGATCTTAGTCCCTATCCTTGTAACCCCACATATTTACCCCGCTAATTTCTCTAACCTACATATCTTCAGACAAGAAGGGGCAAGTTAGCATGGCCAATCCACCTAACCTGCACATCTGTGGACTGTGGGAGGAAACCCACGCAGACACAGGGCGAACGTGCAAACTCCACACAAACAGTCACCCAAGGCTGGAATTGAACCAGGGTCCCTGGTGCTGTGAGGCAGCAGTGCAAACCACTGTGTCACCATGCCATCTATTATTTATGGGACGTGGGCGCCACTAACTAAACCAGCATTTATTGCCCATCCCTAGCTGCTCTTGAGAAGATAGTGGTGAGCTGCCTTCTGGAACTTCTGCAGTCCATACGGTGTGGGAATACCCACAGTGCGGTTAAGGAGAGCATTCCAGTGCTAACCACTGTGCCATAGATGTACTTTGTGGTATCTTGGAAAAATCTGACCTAAAGTTTAGTGCTGCAGTGTCCTTTGCAGCTTCATGGAGAATCTTTCAAGTTTGTGACGTTGTCTCTCAGTCAACCTAAAGCTGTTGGCATTGTTATACAACATATTTACATAGCAAAGGATTGCTTAGGTTGTGACTTGGTGAAAACTCAACACTGTATAAGTGAGAGCAGACATCTGCACTAAGTCAGAAAGAGCAGAAGGAAGAACATTTAGCCAAATTATGTGCTCAAATGGAGCTCCGTACATTGTGAAGCAGAGGTGGCAAGGACAGATTTCCTTTGACTGAGCCAATGTAGAGTGTCATAGTTTCGCTAGTCCAAATGAACACCCGCGCAATGAAGTTGCATTCTCAGAAATCGGATTTTCCAACCTATATGGTCTCACAATTTTGCTAATGTTAAGGAAGTTAATTCTGGAAAAAAAAATCAGGCATTCTCTGGTTAGCCATCAGCTTTATGTGCCCGGTAATTTTTATTTCCTCTAACTCTGAAAAACCTCAAATAGAGACCAAAGTTTAGAGGTGTTGGTTTAAGGATTGCTGCTGAAGGTTCGGCACTATGTTGTGATGAAAGATCTTGAAGCTTCGTATTTATTCTGGCTGTTGATAGACTCTTAAATTTGGCTTTGCTTCAAATTCGAAGGCATATGGCATTGAGAAGGCAGCCTTTGGTATTTCACAGTGTGCGTGGCTCCAATTGATCACATAATTTGGCTAAAAGTTCTTCCTTCTGCTCTTTCTGACTTAGTGCAGTTGTCTTCTGTCATTTGTGCAGTGTTGAGTTTTCACCAAGTCACAGCCTGAGCTATCTTTTCCTATGTAAATAGGCTGATATCAGAAATTTCTATAGGGATCTAGGGACATGGGGGAAAGTGGCGGGGAGGGGGGGATGGAATCAGGATAGTGAATTTAATGATCAGCCATGATCAAAATGAATGGCGGAACAGGCTTGAATGGCCAAATGGACTACTCCTGCTTCTAGTTTCTATGTTTCTATGTTCTTTGTAGCTTGTTAGCCTGCTACATGGCAAGTATTTGGTTCAAATGCAGTATATCTCAGTGGACCAATGATTTATTAACGATGAAGAGCACAGATGAAGTTCAGTAAAGTTTGATCAGAATGCCTGACAGTTTATTAAAATAGTCCCTGATTTTATAGAATTTTTCCTTTAAAAAGAAACCTCAACCTTTTTAATGGATTCATACTCTTGACTAATCTCATAATTTACTTAGTCTGTCAGATTAGTAGCTCGTAATGAAAGCTGCTTAATCCAATTATTTTTAAAAATGTATTATCGGGCAGGTTGATTTAATATTGTAGAATTCTGAGAAGTTTCAAAATAGAAGGCTTGGGCAATAGAAAAGAAAATCTTTCAAACGTTTCTATTCACACAGTCCAAAGTATCAGCAGAGTTGTCAAGACAACTGAAACAAGGCATTATTATAGACTCCAAAAGAGAAAATGCTGGAAAATCTCAGCAGGTCTGGCAGCATCTGTAAAGAGAGCTGATGTTTCGAGTCTAGATGACCCTTTGTATTATAGACTGCTGGATAACAATGGGCCTTTTAAAAATTCATTCATGGGATGTGGGCATCACTAGCTGGGCCTGATTGTTTTTCCACTGAGTGGCGTGCTTGGCCATTTCAGAGGACATTTAAAAGTCAATCACATTAATGTGTATCTGGAGTCACATGCAGGTCAGACCAGGTAAGGGTGGCAGATTTCTTCCCTAAAGGATGCTAATGAACCAGATGGGTTTTTACAACAATCAACAATGGTTTCGTAGTTATCATTAATTCCAGGCAACCTCACAAACTGCCGTGGTGGGATTTGAACCCAGTATCTCAGAGCTTTTCCCTGGGCCTCTGGATCACTCGTCAACTGGCAACACCCAATGTCACTGCCTCCCCTCTAATCAGCCTTCCTTATACCTGTTGTCCAGTACAACTTCGGCTGTTTCCAGGAATCATCAACCATGACTCTTGGGCATGATGTGGAGATGCCGGTGTTGGACTGGGGTGGACAAGATGAGCGGTCACACGACACCAGGATATAGTCCAACAGGTTTACTTGAAATCACAAGAGCGCTGCTCCTTCGAAGGAGAAGTAAGTTGTTCTAGGTAAGTTGTTCTTTTGGAGAGTTGGTGCAGACCCAATAGGCTGAATGGCCGCCTTCTGCACTGTAGAAATTCTACAGTTCTATGGTTCCATTCTATGGAATCAATAGCAAAAACCAAAGATTACAAAGAGTGTTATACTTCTTGGTGATATGGACTACTTGGGGAGAGTAAACAGTATACTAATACTAGTTGAGATAGGTAAGCAAGGAAGCAGAGGTGTTAAGTGCTATGGAATGGGTAGCTGTGAATTGGGATTCTGATGTATTCAGTGATTCCTCATTTCCTCCATTCTTACGTCTTCTAAGGCTGGATTTTCTGCTCCAATTAGCATTGGACAGGTTCGGTGACTGGAGTGGAAAATATTGCGAGAAGGCCAAAGTCGCACTTTACCTGTCAGTGGCAGACCAAGTTTCCCACCATTCAGCATTGAGAACAGCATTATAATACATTTCATCTCATAGTCGGATCGATACACTGGAATCATACGCGTCAAAAAATCCATTGATGATGGTGTGCTGTCAGAATGGTGTGAATCACAACTGGCTTCAAGAGGTGTGCACTAGACGAGCGCCCTTCCAAAGGGAACTGCAGTTAAGCACAGTGCTCACGGAGTGGCTCTGCGTATTATGGGGTTGATATGGGGGTACCGGCTCTGACTCGGGGTTACCAGCTCTGACTTGGGGTGACTCGAGGGGTAATTGGATTCCAGGGTACTGGAGGCTTAGTCAGGGTGGGGGAAACCAGGGAGTGGGGTGGAGGGCGTGAAGGATCTTACTGGGGAGATGGATTCCAGGGTACTGGGGTGGAAGAATTCAGGGTACCGCGGGCCTAGTTGGGGGAGATCAGGGAGAAGACCCCAAGGTAGAGGGGGAAGACTTGAGGGCTACCTCGGGGGGGAGTAGGGGATGGGGTGTTCCTGAGGATGCCATCTGCAGCTGGGCCACAAGCTTCTTGGAAGGGCCTCACAGAGGGAAGGGAAGGGAAGCCTGGGGCAGTGCAGTCGGTGGGTGAAGTCATCATGAACTGATGGGCCCACTGAAATTTGGGGGGAGGGGAAGTTTCTGGAGGTGGGATGTTGAATAGGGCAAGGCTAATGGGAGGATGTGTCAGTGATCATTACCCCATTGCAGCTGTGACCATTCAGCTGTAACTCAATTGACTTGCTTGAAGTCAAACAGGTCATGCAATTATGTCCACTCAAGCACCACTTATGTGTATGACTGCCAATGATCGCTACTCAGCATTTACCCCTTGGCACACTGACTTCCAAAATCAATGACTAAATGGTGTGACTGGACAAGCAACTACATTCCCTTTGGAAATTGACAATGGCACGCTGCCCAAGGAGAGCATTCCTAATTCTTGGCTGTGTGCTGAGGTCTATATTGACAAGTGACTCCCAAAGATCAGGTACAGCACAAGGCCTTGGAATGAAGTTTTGACCACTGCCTGCATCTGAGATGAGAGCTTAGGATGCAATAGAAAGGCCGAAGCTGTGGCCACTTGGTCATGTGATTTGGGGCAAGTGTGGTGTGGGGTGTTGCCAGAGCAGAATGTGGAGTAAGCACTGGGCATCAACATTGCGATCAGGGCATGAGTCAGTGGGGTTTGAGAAGTAGTTTCAGGCGATGAATGGACAAAGAGCGTTTCGTTTGGAGCCAAGTGCTAACCATCAAGACTTTGATACTGCAGTGTGGAGAATGTACAAAACATGGATCCTGATGATCTTGCTGTCATTCGTCTAGCTCATTGGGAGGAAAGAAGAAGACATCAATGGAGGCACCAGCTTGCCAAATGCAGGAACAGAACCGTTAAGAGGAAGGGGTGGCAGGGCTTGCTCTGCACGCAGAGGATAAACCCCAGATGGCCGTCACCCAGAGGCCCCTCACTAGCCCAGGGTCTGTAGATGGCGCCTAACATACCTGCAGATGTCCAAGAACCGGTGTCACTGAAGACTACGCATGTCCAGGGAATTGTTTGGTCACATCTGCCACTTGCTACAGGATTTGACACCACAGGGACTTGCGAGTGCATTCACTGCCAGTATTGCTGAAAGTTACAGCGGCACTCAATATTTACGCAAGTGGCTTCTTCCAGAGCTCTGCATGTGACTGCTTCAGGATTTTGCAAGCCTCTGTACAAAAGGGCATCCAATAAGATAGGGGCACAATCTCCACAAGCATAAATTCGTTCATTTCCACCGAGATCAGTCAAGTCAGGATGGAAGAGCCATGGACAGTAACTGATCTCTGACTTTCCACATGTGCAGGGTGCCATCGACTGCCCTCATGTGACACTCCGATCTCCAGGGCATCAAGAAGTGAGCTGCAAGTGCTCCACTTGCGATATGTTTAGCTGGTCTGTGACCACACCAGACTCATCTTCCAGATGTGTGCTCGATTCCCGGGGAGTGTGCATGATTCCCACATTCTCAGCCATTCCCAGGACCGTGATATGTTTCAGGATCCACAGAGGCTGCAGGTTTGGCTCTGTGGGGACAAGGGCGACCCACTGACTTGTTGATGACATCTGTGCAGATACTTGCACTTTGGTGGAGCAGACAATAGGGATGCGGAAGATGAGGCTCCAGTTCCTGGGCCAGTCTGATGGAGCCCTGCAGAAGTTGTCATACATCGTGGTTGCCTGCTGTGCCCTGCACAATCTGGCCTTGCAACACAGGGAGGTTCCTCTCCCTCGAGGACGTCCTTAGCCACATCCCCTTTGACATCCTCCTCATCGGAGGTAACGCAGTGAGGAAAGTTTTATCTCACTTGAATTTATGGCATCCTTTGTGAGCTGTAGTCTTGAGTTCCAGTGTCATCATAGGTGGAGGCAGATAGGATGGGGGGCTACCAGCCACACATCAAAGGTACAGAGAGCACACATTGACGGTGATCAGAATGAGTGGCGCTGGCCCTGTACATTGCGAGAGACATTCTCATTCCCTAAGAGATACAAGCATGACTAATGTGTTCATTCCACTGTGATGGGAATGCCACCAATATGCTGGCATCCTTGCACAAAGCAAATGAAGGAAGCCCTGGACTCAGCACATTACCTTTTTCTTGTGCAGGTATTCTTATGCACAGTGCCCCAGTGGTTAGCACTGCTGTCTCACAGCACCAGGGACCCGAGTTCAATTCCTGGCTTGGGTCACTGCCTGTGTAGAGTTTGCACATTCTCCCAGTGTCCGCGTGGGTTTCCTCCGGGTGCTCCAGTTTCCTCCCTTCGTCCAAAGATGTGCGGGTTAGGTGGATTGGCCATGCTAAATTGCCCCTTAATTTCAGGGGGGCTAGCTAGGGTAAATGGTTATGGGGATAGGGTCTGGGTGGGATAGTGGTCGGTGCAGACTCGATGGGCTGAATAGCCTCCTTCTGCATTGTAGGATTCTATGATTCTAAAATCAAGTTTTCAGGTCAGAACGACAGGGACAAAGCTCATTAGAATAAAGAGAGATAAAAATGTGCAATTAGTGGGAGTTTATTTGCAGAGGTAAACATTCTCTAAAAATGTTTAACACCCATGCCCAGTGTGCCACCAGAGCTTCTCAACCCCTCTAACCCTGCTGCAACATCTTCGTGTATCCCCAAAATCCATAGCGGAGTCCGGGGCAGCCTGCTGTCTGCGACACCCTCTTGTCTGTGATGATCTTGACAGGCATTCTCTGGCGGGCTGAGACCTGGAGGATCCTGGCCCTGTTTTCAGGGTCCTATTGTGTGGCAGTGCCACCCTCCACGGCCTGTGGATCTGGAGCTGAGGCAGTCACAGGAAGAGGGAATTTGGATAATTGGAAGAGTGGGATACTCCTGGAATCACTTGGATCGATAGCCCTGGGGTGTGCACCAGCTGGTCCGGCTTCCCTGTGAGTGCCCGGGTGCCCTTGGCTTCCTCCTTGGGACTGAGGGGCAGCAGGAGTGAGCTCAAGAAGCTCTGTCATCCTCTGGCACGGGCACTGATTGATCCCAGCAAGTGCCTGCACTATGGAGTGCAAGTGCAAGTCTTGCATCAAGGTCTCCATGGCAGCTGCCACTCTGGCTGTCTTGACTTCACTGTGTTGCAGTGTCGGAGCAATCACCTCAGACATAAGGCAGATAGACTCCTCCATGCAGCTTTACAATCTGATGAACACTTGCCTCTATTCGCTGAGGCATGGAATATCGGAGCAGGGAGGTTATGATGGAGCTGTATAGAATGCAGGTTAGGCCACAGATAGAGTAATGGTCGCCACACTATAGGAAGGGTGTGATTGCACTGGAGAAGGTGCAGAGGAGATTCACCAGGATGTTGTCTGGGATGGAGCATTGCAGCTATGAACAGAGACTGGTTAGACTGGGATTATTTTCCTCAGAGTAGAGAAGGATGAGGGGGAACATGATTGAAGTGTATACAATTATGAGTGATGTGGATAAGGTAGATAGGAAGGAACTTTCCCCTTAGTAGAGGAGTCAATAACCATGGGGAATAGATTTAATACAGTAAGAAGTTTAACAACACCAGGTTAAAGTCCAACAGGTTTATTTGGTAGCAAAAGCCACACTACCTTGCTACCAAATAAGCTACCAAATAAACCTGTTGGACTTTAACCTGGTGTTGTTAAACTTCTTACTGTGTTTACCCCAGTCCAACGCCGGCATCTCCACATCATGAATAGATTTAAGGCAGGTTTAGATGGGATTTGAGGAACAACATTTTCACCCAGAGCCTGAATCTGGAACTTACTGCCTGAAGGGGTGGTAGAGGCGAGAGCCCTGACAACATTTAAGAAGCATTTAGATGAGGACTTAAAATGCCACAGCACACCAGGCTACGGGTCAAGTGCTGGAAAACGGGATTCGAATAGATAGATGCGTGATGGTTGGTGCAGACACGATGGGCCCAATGGCCTCTTTTTGTGCTATGAAACTCTATGGGTGGAATTTTCCCCCCAAAAAACTAAGTGGGGAATTTTCCCTGCCTCCGCTTGCTGTAGCCCTGAGAGTGTGATGTGCTCACCAGATTATGACCCTGAGGCTAGGTCCCAATGAGGTGTGTGCGAGCGCTGGTAGAGGGTGTGGGTGAGTGCTGTGATTGTTCTTACACTTCTGGGTCCGTAGATCTTCCAGAGTGATGTTGTCAGGGCTGGAGTCAAGGAGCTGGCTGGTGAATCCCTGGGCTTCTTCCCAGATGTGCCTGCAAAGGAAGGAGAGACCAATAGTGCATGGCAGGGGCCTGAGAAACAAGAGACATGACTTATAGAATCCTCACTTGGTTTGTCGCCGCCAACTTCACAGGAATGATCAACGTTCTCCCCGGCCAGCTGGATGGCTCTATCTTTGAAGTTGGTGAGGACCACGAGATCTGGCATCCCTGCGCCTGTTTGGGATCTCTCCCTTCTGTTGTGTGCCAGCTTGTCCTGCATGAAAACAGACGGAGAGAGTGTACGCAGGATGCGTGCCAGGGCAAATGATAAGCATGCCTGGCATGTGTGGATGGTGAGTGGGAGCAATGAGGTGATGAGGATACGACCCACAGGGGAGATGAAGATATGTGAGTGGTGGTGTCCTTTGAGCTGGCTGTGAGTGAGATCCCTGAGAATGTGTTTTGGGTGTCTGAGTGTGTGAATTGAGAATGATGGGAAGAGTGACTTACCCTGGCAGAATGGAAGAGATCATTCCTCCTCTTCCTGCACTGGATGGCTGTCCTTTTCTGTGGGGCATTGGCACACATCACCGCTGCTACCGCCCGCCTCCCATGATGGGTTTCTGTCCTGAGTGTGGGTAGATTGTGCTGCAGTGAGACTCAGCTATATTGAGGAGTCTCTCCAGGGAGATATCTGAGAATTTTGGGGCAGATTTCTTGGCAGCCATCACTTCCTGGTGGCCTGCGAAGTGTGGCTGATGTGTGCTGGGGCAGCCTTTAAATGTGGGACTTCCGATGATTGCAGCTCTGAGGTGAGACCAGGGCAGGTGAATCAGAGGCCCCACCAGCGATACACATGTAGAACCCATGGCTGCAAACCCTTGGGGAATGAGCCCGGTCAGGTCTTCAAAGTTTTGGTAGGGGAACATGTGGCAAATAGTGACCACAATTCTGTTAGCTTTAGGATAGTGATGGAAAAGGATGAGTGGTGTCCCAAGGGTAAGGTGTTGGATTGGGGGAAGGCTAACTTTAATGGGATTAGGCAGAAATTGGCAGCTCTTGATTGGGTGAGGCTGTTTGAGGGTAAATCCACATCTGGCATGTGGGAGGCTTTTAAGAAACAGTTGTTAGGGCTACAGGACAGGCATGTGCCTGTAAAAAAGAAGGATAGGAAGGGTAGGATTCGAGAACCGTGGATAACCAGGGAAATTGAGGGACTGGTCAAAAAGAAAAGAGAGGCATATGTTAAGTCCAGGCAGCTAAAAACAGAGGGAGCTCTGGAGGAGTACAAAGAAAGTAGGAAAGAACTCAAACGGGGAATTAGAAGGGCAAAAAGGGATCACGAAATGTCCTTGGCAGACAGGATTAAGGAGAATCCCAAGGCATTTTATCCATATGTTAGGAACAAAAGGGTTGTCAGGGAAAAAATTGGACCTCTCAGGGACAAAAGTGGGGAATTATACTTGGAGCCCAAAGAAGTAGGGGAGATCCTAAATGAATACTTTGCGTCGGTATTCACAAAGGAGAGGGATGTGTTGACTGGGAGTGTCTCGGAGGGGAGTGTTGAACCGTTGGAGAAAATCTCCATTACAAGGGCGGAAGTGTTAGGTTTGTTAGAGAATATAAAGACTGACAAATCCCCAGGGCCTGATGGAATCTATCCAAGGCTGCTCAGGGAGACGAGAGATGAAATCGTTGGGCCTCTGACGCAAATCTTTGTCTCGTCACTGGACGCAGGTGAGGTCCCAGAGGATTGGAGGATAGCTAATGTGGTCCCATTATTTAAGAAGGGTAGGAAGGATAACCCGGGTAATTATAGGCCGGTGAGCTTGACGTCCATGGTGGGGAAGTTGTTGGAGAAGATTCTTAGAGATAGGATGTATGCGCATTTAGAAAGGAATAAACCTGGTGGAGTTTTTTGAAGAAGTGACCAGAATGGTTGACGAGGGAAGGGCCATGGATGTCGTCTATATGGACTTTAGTAAAGCGTTTGACAAAGTCCCTCATGGTAGGCTAGTGAAAAAGGTTGGATCTCATGGGATAAAGGGGGAGGTGGCTAGAAGGGTGGAGAACTGGCTTGGTCACAGAAGACAGAGGGTGGTAGTGGAAGGGTCTTTTTCCGGCTGGATGCCTGTGACTAGTGATGTTCCGCAGGGCTCTGTATTGGGACCTCGGCTGTTTGTGATTTATATAAATGATCTGGAAGAAGGAGTAACTGGGGTGATCAGTAAGTTTGCGGACGACACAAAATTGGCAGGACTTGCAGATAATGAGGAGCATTGTCAGAAGCTACAGAAGGATATAGATAGGCTGGAAATTTGGGCACAGAAATGGCAGATGGAGTTCAATCCTGATAAATGCGAAGTGATGCATTTTGGTAGAAATAATGTAGGGACGAGCTATACGATAAATGGCAGAACCATAAAGGGTGTAGACACGCAGAGGGACCTGGGTGTGCAAGTCCACAGATCCTTGAAGGTGACGTCACAGGTGGAGAAGGTGGTGAAGAAGGCATATGGCATGCTTGCCTTTATAGGACGGGGCATAGAGTATAAAAGTTGGGGTCTGATGTTGCAGATGTATAGAACGTTGGTTCGGCCGCATTTGGAATACTGCGTCCAGTTCTGGTCGCCACACTACCAGAAGGACGTGGAGGCTTTCGAGAGAGTACAGAGGAGGTTTACCAGGATGTTGCCTGGTATGGAGGGGCTTGGTTATGAGGAGAGATTGGGTAAACTGGGGTTGTTCTCCCTGGAAAGACGGAGGATGAGGGGAGACTTAATAGAGGTGTATAAAATTATGAAAGGCATAGATAGGGTGAACGGTGGGAAGCATTTCCCCAGGTCGGTGGTGACGTTCATGAGGGGTCATTGGTTCAAGGTGAAGTGGGGGAGGTTTAACACAGATATCAGAAGGACATATTTTACACAGAGGGTGGTGGGGGCCAGGCAAGGTGGTGGAGGCGGACACACTGGGAACGTTTAAGACTTATCTAGACAGCCATATGAACGGAGTGGGAATGGAGGGATACAAAAGAATGGTCTAGTTTGGACCAGGGAGCGGCACGGGCTTGGAGGGCCGAAGGGCCTTTTCCTGTGCTGTATTGTTCTTTGTTCTTTGTTCTAAGTGCTGCAATATATGGTGGGAAAAGTTGGCATTGCTGTTGGCAGGTTCAATGCCACTTTTCCTGCCCGTGCCATTAGCCTTTGCTGATTCTTTGGAAAATCTCACCTCTTTGCCATCTTCCCCTTGGAATCAAAGAAATAGATGGAACTTGATTGGATATTTAATCCTTTTACCCTTAAATGTAAGATGGTTTTTGTGCATATTTAAAACAAGCTGGTTCACCTATCACACTTCCAGGAAATAAGGGGATGCAAGTTAAAAATAAGACAACAAAAATGTTCTGATGGAGTAATAAGCTAATTTATTTGTCCCATGGGCATAAGGACTGAACATCCTACAGATTTTGTTCAACAATTCACTTCACAATTATTTTAATTAAAATTTTGATCCCATAGATATGATACACAAATACCTAAATTTGCATGAAATTATTAAACTCAAAAACATTATTTAACAAAAAAAATGTGTTTTGCCTATGATTTTACTTTCAATTGCTTTATGAATTAAATATGTAGTTTTTGCTATTCGATTTCTACTAACTTACTAATTCGCAACTCCTCAGTGTCCTTCTTAGGATCTAAATCTACGTCAACACCTCTTTCTCCAATGTTTGTTAACACTCTGAATATTTCAACACCAGTATCAAAGGCAACATCTGCAATATCAATCTCTACATTTTCAGTGTCTGTGTTTTCAGTGTTTGTTGAATCATTAAATATTTAATGAAAGGCCACATTAAAAGTTCTTCCTTCTTGAGCCAGTATAAAGAGATGTTTTGGTGATCCCACTCAGCTGTTACAGTTTGTGATGTGGGTCACTAAATGGTGGCAACTGCACTTTACCATTTGCACAACTCACATTTTTTTGCTCTACAATATTACATACCTCCAATCTAATGCCAATATTCTGGGTCTGAGTCATAATCACAATAAGGACCATAGATTAAAGTTTATTTAAGCAATCTTGGTCTCTTGCTGGCAGCATTCGTTTTTGTGTTCCATTGCTGTCAACCTTTTGCCTTTTCCTCTAGTTTCTTCATTTTCCCTCGCTTGCGGTTAGCACTGCTGCCTCATATCGCCAGGGACCTGGGTTCGATTTCCAGCTTGGGTCAATGTCTGCGTGGAGTCTGCACATTCTCCTGTGTCTGTGTGGGTTTCCTCCAGGTGCCCTGGTTTCCTCCCACAGTCTGAAAGATGTGCTGGTTAGATGCATTGGCCATGCTAAATTCTCCCTCAGTGTACTCGAACAGGCGCCGGAGTGTGGCGACTAGGGGATTTTGACAGTAACTTCATTGCAGTGTTAATGTAAACCTACTTACAACACTAATAATAAATAATAATAATAAAGTTCTGTGCGCCACCTGTTACTTTTCTTACCAAGCAATACATGTAGTCTCTCAGTGCATAACTTATACAAGACAAATGAAATTTAAGAAAAAAATGATAGAGAGTCAGGGATTTATGATGTAAGTTAGAAACATTCTTTCTTGGAAGTCTCGTTAAGGTTGGCTAAAGCATGTCTGAAGTACAGTGTCAACAGGGATACACTGTAGGCAGGACTGTGGAATCCGCTGTTCGGAGGTCAAAGACCCCATCATTGGGGTTGTTTAGATGTTAATATCTCTACAACTTGGCCCATGTCCAAGGTATCCCATAAAGTTTGGTTAAGGTAGGCCCAAGGACCTTGGAGGAGTTTGCCAGCAAATAAATAGACAAACAGACAGACATTTCACTTATATACATATCTATATCTATATATATAGATATAGATTTCAGAACTGCTTCCAGATGTTGCAGTGCAAAGGGTCAAAGTATTGCTGCTCTAGTGATGTCTGAGAATGATGTGTACTATAGCAACCATGGCCTTCCTTTGCAGCTTTGTCTCTGTAATGACTTGATGTGGACATCTTGGAATATGAGCTCCCTGAGTAAGGCAGTAATGGCTTGTCCAATCAGGGTGCCCTGCCAGTATTATGTGGAATGTCAGGGTTACAAGGACTCCAGGTTTATACTCTGTATGAGGAAGTAGCTGAATGCTTCACACTGTTCAGTTTTTTTAAAAAAATCCCCTTTGTACATTATTTATTAAGTGCTGGCTGGAGGCTGTAACTGCACGAAATGGAATTCAAAGGCTACACCGACCCACTGCCATTTACATGCAGCAGGGATGGCTCAAAGTGGGAGAACAGTCAATGCCCAAGAGGAATTTAAAGGGAGTGAATTTTGGGGGTGTGTCACACTGTCCCACTTCCATTAACTACCTGCCTGAAAACCACCTGAAAACCAACATTTTTCACAAGAAGAATGAATACTAATCTGTAAGATGGAATTCCTGCCCACCAAGCTGTCAATCATAGATGGCTCCAGTCCAACAAATGAATACCCATTCCCGTATTGTTAGCAGGAAGTTTGTGAACTCACCCCCACAGATCCTGAACAAAGGCAGCAAGCTTCCATAATTTAATTAAATCACAATTCTATTTATGGTCTAAGATGCTTGCCAATGAATTCAAAAATTCTCACAAACATGGCAGTTAGTGTTTATTATTCTCACTTTCCCAATTTGCATGTGTGAATAAATATAACTGATAGGTCAGGGGCTGAACTGGTGTGTTTTAAGAGATACAAAATGTGGTTTTACGTTTTATATCCTTAAATGATCATTCTAGAAAGTTGAAGAAGATCAATACAGGCACAAATCTATTTGCAGTGGAGGGGGCTGCAAGGAAGTCCCATTGAGGACATGAAGCTGACAAGGTTTGTAGATAGTATGTAGATAGTCCAACTCGGGAAGGGGCCATACTGGACTGGACTGGTATTGGGGAATGAGCCCAGCCAGGTGGTCGATGTTTCAGTCGGGGAGCAGTTCGGGAACAATGACCACAATTCAGTAAGCTTTGAGGTACTGATGGATAAAGATAAGTGTAGTCCTCAAGTTAAGGTGCTAAATTGGGGGAAGGCTAATTGCAACAATATTAGGCAGGAACTGAAGAATGTAGATTGGGGGCAGATGTTTGAGGGCAAATCAACATCTGGCATGTGGGAGGCTTTCAAGTGTAAGTTGATAGGGGTTCAGGATCGGCACATTCCTGTAAGGATAAAGGATAAACATGGCAAGTTTTGGGAACCTTGGATAACGAGAGATATTGTGAGCCTAGTCAAAGAGAAAAAGGAAGCATTTGTCAAAGCTAGGAGAACACATGAAGCAAGTGTGGAATACAAGGAAAGTAGAAAGAAACTTAAGCAAGGAGTAAGGAGGGCTAAAAGGGGTCATGAAAAAGCATTGGCCAGCAGGATTAAGGAAAATCCCAAGGCTTTTTATACATATGTAAAGAACAAGGGGTAGCCAGGGAGAGGGTTGGCCCACTCAAGGACAAGGAAGGGAATCTATGCGAGGAGCCAGAGGAAATGGGTGAGGTATTAAATGAATACTTTGTGTCAGTATTCAGCAAAGGGAAGGACTTGGTGGATGATGAGTCTCGGAAAGGGTGTGTAGATAATTTGAGTCATGTTGAGATCAAAAAGGAGGAGGTATTGGGGTTCTTGAAAAACATTAAGGTAGACAAGTCCCCAGGGCCTGATGGGATAGACCCCAGAATACTGAGAGAGGCAAGGGAGGAAATTGCTGGGGCCTTGAGAGAAATCTTTGTATCCTCACTGGCTACAGGGGAGGTCCCAGAGGACCGGAGAATAGCTAATGTTGTTCCTTTGTTTAAGAAGGGTAGCAAGAATAATCCAGGTAATTACAGGCCGGTGAGCCTTACATCAGTGGTAGGGAAATTATTGGAGAGGATTCTTCAAGACAGGATTTATTCCCACTTGGAAAGAAGTGGACATATTAGTGAGAGGCAACATGGTTTTGTGAAGGGGACGCCGTGTCTCAGGAACTTGATCGAGTTTTTTGAGGAAATGACGAAGATGATTGATGAGTGTAGGGCAGTGGATGTTGTCTACATGGACTTCAATAAGGCCTTTGACAAGGTCCCTCATGGCAGACTGGTGTAGAAGGTGAAATCGCATGGGATCAGAGGTGAGCTGGCAAGGTGGATACAAAACTGTCTCAGTCAAAGAAGACAGAGGGTTGCAGTGGAAAGGTGTGTTTCTGAATGGAGGGCTGTGACAAGTGACGTTCCTCAGGGATCAGTGCTGGGACCTTTGCTGTTTGCAATATATATAAATGATTTGGAGGAAAATGTAACTGGTTTGATTAGTAAGTTTGCGGACGACACAAATGTTGGTGGATTTGCGGATAGTGATGAGGATCATCAGAGGATACAGCAAGATATAGATCAGTTGGAGACTTGAGCGGAGAGATGGCAGGTGGAGTTTAATCCGGACAAATGTGAGGTAATGCATTTTGGAAGGTCTAATACAGATAGGAAATATACAGTAAATGGCAGAACCCTTAAGAGTATTGATAGGCAAAGGGATCTGGGTGTACAGGTTCACAGGACACTGAAAGTGGCAATGCAGGTGGAGAAGGTATTCAAGAAGGCATACAGCATGTTAGCCTTCATCAGCCGGGGTATTGAGTTTAAAAATTGGCAAGTCATGTTGCAGCTTTATAGAACCTTAGTTAGGCCGCACTTGGAATATAGTGCTCAATTCTGGACGCTACACTACCAGAAAGATATGGAGGCTTTGGAGAGGGTACAGAAAAGATTTCCCAGGATGTTGCCTGGTATGGAGGGCATTAACTATGAGGAGAGATTGGAGAAACTTGGTTTGTTCTCACGGGAATGACGGAGGTTGAGGGGCAAGCTGATCGAAGTCTACAAGATTATGAGAGGCATGGACAGAGTGGAAAGTCAGAAGCTTTTTCCCAGGGTGGAAGAGTCAATTACTAGGGGGCACAGGTTTAAGGTGCGAGGGGCAAGATTTAAAGGAGATGTACGAGGCAGATTTTTTACACAGAGAGTAGTGGGTGCCTGGAACTCGTTGCCGGGGGAGGTAGTGGAAGCGGATACGGTAGTGACTTTTAAGAGGCGTCTTGACAAATACATAAATAGGATGGGAATAGAGGGATATGCTCCCTGGAAGGGTAAGAGGGTAGGAGGATATGGTCCCTGGAAGGGTAAGAGGGTAGGAGGATATGGTCCCTGGAATGGCAGGAGGTGCAGGCTTGGAGGGCTGAAGTGCCTGTTCCTGTGCTGTAATTTTCTTTGTCCTTTGTTCTTTGTTTGTGAGGGTATTAGGGTTCAAGCTACAGAGTGTTGTGGAGGGAGAGGTTTGAGAGAGTAAGTTAGGTTAAACAGTGGGTGAGAAGGTTGCAGCAGCCATTTAAGTAGCTATTTTACTGAAATAAATCCAACAGCTGTTCAGAATAGGCATTAGAGATAGGATGGAGAGGGCAGGAGAATGAAATCAATTGTGGTGGAAAAGAGGAATTTGGCTTGCCCTTACTTACCCTCCAGGATGATCCTGGACCGTCAAGATGAAGAGTTGGGCATTGCATATGTTGAAAGCTGTGCTGTACCACTTTCACATTGGAATGTTGACTGGGTTAAAGACAGAAAATGCTGGATAAACCCTGGCAGCACCTGTGAAGAGAAACAGAGTTGACATTTGCCAGACCTGCTGAGTTTATTATTTTTTAAAATGTATTTGTTCATGGGATGTGGGCATCGCTGGCTGGGCCAGCATTTATTGACCATCCCCGAGGGCATTCGAGAGTTAACCACATTGCTGTGGATCTGGAGTCACACGTAGGCCAGATCAGGTAAGGACAACAGATTTCCTTCCCGAAAGGACATTTGTGAACCAGATCGGGTTTTTACGAAAATCGACAATGGTTTCATGGCCATCATTAGACTTTTAATTCCAGATTTTTATTGAATTCAAATTTCACCATCTGCCTTGGTAGGATTCAAACTCGGGTCCCCAGAACATTACTTTGGGTTTCTGGATTGTAAGTCCAGCGACGATACCACAACACAAACGCCTCCCCAATGTTTATCCAGCATTTTCTCTTTTTATTTCAGATTTCCATAATCCACAGTATTTTGTTCTTACTTGAATGTTCACGGGGTTTCTGATGTTACCACAACAGGAGTAATGAAATGCACAACTAATTACACATTGCTTAGCGTCCGCTATACTTGAACAATGGAAAACGAGCCAGACATGTTTGCTAATGATTGCTGGTAAAGACCTCTGTCTCAACTGATAAAGATATTTGCAGGTGATATGCTTTATATCATTTATTTTATATTATTTATTTAGATGTAACAAAAATGTTCTTACAATTTGGTGGATTAGAAATGAATAATGAACCATCATCTTTTTTCAATCCATCGTGGCCACATTTGAACAATTTAAGCTGTCATGGCTTCAAAATTGGAAAGAATCATTCTGTGAATTTTGTATCATTGTTATTCAGTCCTCCAGATATCTTAACAAAATGCACAGAATACAGATTAATTGTGAATTATTTTGATACATCTTTCAAAGTTACTTGGCTGGATCTCATCCAAGCTGAAATGTTGTTGGAAGCAGTCTTTCCTTTGAAGTGAAATCAGAATAGTGCTGTCCTTGAACACTGAATGACCTTGGCAGCCTTCACATCGCACAAGCTTTTGAGATTATTCTTTGCAAAAAAAAAAAATTCTGTAGCTCTGAATAATGCTAAATGGAGGGAGAGAATAATGCTATCAAAATTTCTGAATGCTGTAGCCATGAAGCATCTGGTTCATTCACATCTTGCAATTAAGTGAAAGCTTACCTTTTTCAAAAACCTGGCACTCAGATCTTTAAATACTCGAAATAGCTTGTATATCTCAATATAGTTAGATGGAGACCACCCGAAGTGTACCCTGGCTTTGCAGTTTAAGTTGCCACTGCAGACCTAATTTTCCCCAGTGGCAGCCTGTCCATTTGCAAGATCAGTGCTGAGAATAATGGTGCAAGTCTAACCAATGCTGCAAGCTATAGGATCTAAAAATAACAGTGAGAAAGCCACAAACCTTGAAAAAAGGTCACTTTTTTTGGTCACTTCATGACCTTGCTGAGTTGCTTCTCTCATATCTTCCAATGTAAAGGGACTGGGTCATTGCTGAATATCTACCATTTTTGGCCATTTCCTGGCCAACCTGAAGGCAAGTGATAGAGGAGTCTTTCTCAGAAGGCATGTCCGCTACAATTCTCACCAACTTTTACTGATGCACTATAGAAAGCATTCTTTCTGGTTGTATCACAGTTTGGTATGGCTCCTGCTCTGCCCAAGACCTCAAGGAACTATAAAAGGTCGTGAATGAAGCTCAGTCCATCACTCAAACCAGCCTCTGTCTACTCTTTCTGCTGTCTCGGAAAAACTTCCAGCATAATCAAGGACCCCACGCACCCCAGACATACTCTCTTCTGCCTTCTTCCGTTGGGAAAAAGATACAAAAGCTGAGATCATGAACCAACTAAGTCAAAAACAGCTCCTTCCCTGCTGCTATCAGGCTTTTGAATGGACTTACCTCGCATTAAGTTGACCCTTCTCTATACCCCAGCAATGGCTGTAACACTACATCCTGCACTCTCTCCTTTCCTTCCCAATGTACAGAATGCTTTGTCTATACTTAAATGCAAGGAGCGTAGCAGGTGAGACAGACGAACTTGGGGCCTTAATGCTCACGAGGAATTTGGATGTGGTTGCGGTGACAGAGACTTGATTGAAAGAGGGACAGGACTGGCAGCTGAATATTCCGGGGTACAAGTGTTTTAGGCGAGACAGAGGAGGGGCCAAAAGAGGTGGGGGAGTAGCAGTATTAGTTGGAGAGCATATTACAGCGGTGCAGAGGGAGGACAATTCAGAGGGGTCGTGTAACGAGTCACTCTGGGTGGAGCTTAGAAACAGGAAGGGTGCAGTCACTATGTTGGGGGTATACTACAGGCCCCCCAACAGCCCAAGGGAAGTGGAAGAACAGATATGTCAGGAGATACTGGATAGGTGCAGGAAAAATAGGGTTGTTGTCGTGGGAGAATTCAATTTCCCTGGTATAGACTGGAAATCGATGAGAGCTGGGACTCTGAATGGGGAGGAATTTGTAAAATGCATACAGGAGGGTTCTTTGGAACAATATGTAGATAGCCCGACTAGAGAGGGGGCTATACTGGACCTAGTACTGGGGAATGAGCCCGGTCAGGTCTTCAAAGTTTCGGTAGGGGAACATGTAGCAAATAGTGACCACAATTCTGTTAGCTTTAGGATAGTGATGGAAAAGGATGAGTGGTGTCCCAAGGGTAAGGTGTTGGATTGGGGGAAGGCTAACTTTAGTGGGATTAGGCAGAAATTGGCAGCTCTTGATTGGGAGAGGCTGTTTGAGGGTAAATCCACACCTGGCATGTGGGAGTCTTTTAAGGAACAGTTGTTAGGGCTGCAGGACAAGCATGTGCCTGTAAAAAAGGATAGGAAGGGTAGGATTCGAGAACCATGGATAACCAGGGAAATTGAGGGATTGGTCAAAAAGAAAAGAGAGGCGTATGTTAGGTCCAGGCAGCTAAAAACGGAGGGACCTCTGGAGGAGTACAAAGAAAGTAGGAAAGAACTCAAATGGGGAATTAGAAGGGCAAAAAAGGGTCACAAAATGTCCTTGGCAGACAGGATTAAGGAGAATCCCAAGGCATTTTATTCATACGTTAGGAACAAAAGGGTTGTCAGGGAAAGAATCGGACCTCTCAGGGACAAAAGTGGGGAATTATGCTTGGAGCCCAAAGAAGTAGGGGAGATCCTAAATGAATACTTTGCGTCGGTATTCACAAAGGAGAGGGGTGTGTTGACTGGGAGTGTCTCGGAGGGGAGTGTTGAACCGTTGGAGAAAATCTCCATTACAAGGGAGGAAGTGTTAGGTTTATTAGAGAATATAAAGACTGACAAATCCCCAGGGCCTGATGGAATCTATCCAAGGCTGCTCAGGGAGACGAGAGATGAAATCGCTGGGCCTCTGATGCAAATCTTTGTCTCGGCACTGGACGCAGGTGAGGTCCCAGAGTATTGGAGGATAGCTAATGTGGTCCCGTTATTTATGAAGGGTAGGAAGGATAACCCGGGCAATTATAGGCCGGTAAGCTTGACGTCCGTGGTGGGGAAGTTGTTGGAGAAGATTCTTAGAGATAGGATGTATGCGCATTTAGAAAGGAATAAACTCATTAACGATAGTCAGCATGGTTTTGTGAGAGGGAGGTCATGCCTCACTAACCTGGTGGAGTTTTTTGAAGAAGTGACCAGAATGGTTGACGAGGGAAGGGCCGTGGATGTCGTCTATATGGACTTTAGTAAAGCGTTTGACAAAGTCTCTCACGGTAGGCTGGTGAAAAAGGTTGGATCTCATGGGATAAAGGGGGAGGTGGCTAGATGGGTGGAGAACTGGCTTGGTCATAGAAGACAGAGGGTGGTAGTGGAAGGGTCTTTTTCCGGCTGGAGGCCTGTGAGTAGTGGTGTTCCGCAGGGCTCTGTATTGGGACCTCTGCTGTTTGTGATTTATATAAACGATCTGGAAGACGGTGTAACTGGGGTGATCAGTAAGTTTGCGGACGACACAAAATTGGCAGGACTTGCAGATAGTGAGGAGCATTGTCAGAAGCTACAGAAGGATAGAGATAGGCTGGAAATTTGGGCACAGAAATGGCAGATGGAGTTCAATCCTGATAAATGCGAAGTGATGCATTTTGGTAGAAATAATGTAGGGAGGAGCTATACGATAAATGGCAGAACCATAAAGGGTGTAGAGACGCAGAGGGACCTGGGTGTGCAAGTCCACAGATCCTTGAAGGTGACGTCACAGGTGCAGAAGGTGGTGAAGAAGGCATATGGCATGCTTGCCTTTATAGGACGGGGCATAGAGTATAAAAGTTGGAGTCTGATGTTGCAGATGTATAGAACGTTGGTTCGGCCGCATTTGGAATACTGCGTCCAGTTCTGGTCGCCACACTTCCAGAAGGATGTGGGGGCTTTGGAGAGAGTACAGAGGAGGTTTAGCAGGATGTTGCCTGGTATGGAGGGGCTTAGTTATGAGGAGAGATTGGGTATACTGGGGTTGTTCTCCCTGGAAAGACGGAGGATGAGGGGAGACTTAATAGAGGTGTATAAAATTATGAAAGGCATAGATAGGGTGAACGGTGGAAAGCTTTTCTCCAGGTCGGTGGTGACGTTCACGAGGGGTCATAGGTTCATGGTGAAGGGGGGGAGGTTTAACACAGATATCAGAAGGACATATTTTACACAGAGGGTGGTGGGAGCCTGCAATGCGCTGCCAGGCAAGGTGGTGGAGGCGGACACACTGGGAACGTTTAAGACTTATCTAGATAGCCATATGAACGGAGTGGGACTGGAGGGATGCAAAAGAATGGTCTAGTTTGGACCAGGGAGCGGCATGGGCTTGGAGGGCCGAAGGGCCTGTTCCTGTGCTGTATTGTTCTTTGTTCTTTGTATAGTGGGCAAGAAACAATACTTTTCACTCACACTGATACATGTGACAATAATAAATCAAATCAAATCAAAAACAGCTGGCTGCCAGCCAGGTGCCAGGCACTGGGATCCGTTATCCTGAAGCCGCTGGAAATGCAGAAGCAGTGCCAGGTATTGAAGGAGAGGCTATCAGCAACATTCCAGCAACTGCAAGGCTGTTTAGATGAGTCCCAAAGCCTTCAGTAGCAGGAAGTGGTGCCGGCATTAATATTCAGCCCTCAGGGACAGAAGGAGAGGGACAGGGCCCTGGGAATTAAAGAGGGAGACTGACAGAGAAATCAGTGACTCACATGTATGGCAATCTGCTACTTTCAACCCTCAACCAGCAATCTAAATTTTTCATCCGTGAAGTAGAAATTAAGTGTACTGCAAAAGTCAATGAAATAAATTGGGGAGGAAGATTAAGTTCTGGCAATGATTTCATGGGTAAGTGGACCATTTGCTTTTTTAATATTTTATTTAAAGTTTTTGGCTTGAATTTTACTGGCCCACTCGCCACAGGAATTGGAGCGGGAGAGGGATGGAGCATGGGAAGGTCCGTTGACCTTGGGCGAGATTTTATGGTTTTGGGATGACAAGGTTGTAAAATCCCGCCCTTTGTTCATGGAATGTGAATGTTGCTGGCAAGGCTAGCATTTAATGCAATTGCTCTTGAACTGAGTTGCTTGTGAGGCCACTTGAGAGGTCAGTTGATGTCAGCTATGGGTCTGGAGTCACATGTAGTTCAGACTGAGTAAAGAGGGCAATTTTTCTCCCATGAAGTACATTATTGATCCAGATGGGAAATTCAGAGGTTCAACCTGTGACCTATATTGATGATATTGAGAGTGGTGATGGGAAGGATACTTTTGTTGGTTAGTGAGGGAGGAAGAATCAACCCAGCTTCCAGTTCTTACCCTGCTCGAAAGAATGTGTGTGGCAGTAACAGACAAGAATGGGATCGATTGAGTTCTGTTATCCTTAAGGTAAATGAATCCACCAACACTGACTGCCCTTAGAGTCATTAATAACGTGTGGTCACCTGGGAAGTTACTTGAAAATTGCTGGTGAATACTTTCAACAGGAAAGGAGAAACGTTATAATATATCAGCCATTTATTTAGCCATTGACTACAACAATATTTAGGAACCATAGAATCATAGCATCATAGAAGCTTTCCTGTTTTCCATTTCTGTGGGTTAAAAGCATCTTGGACTCTCTTTTTTATTTATATTACTATCACATAATGTATTGATATTAAATTTGCAGGAACCAGCTATTTTTCCATTTCAGACTGCTAGCTTTTTACTGACTGGCGCCAATTTATGCCGCTCTCATTGCTTCTGCCAATTCAAACGCAGACAATATGTTCCCTAGAGTTCTACTAACACTCTTCAGTAAACAGTAGTCATTGTCATAGCCACTGTAATTTGACAGACAATACATAAAATTTTGCTAAAAGTCTTTGAGGTTTTGTCTGAAATTAATATTCATAAAAATGTCATAAAACTGGGCTTTAATCTCGGGCTGGTTTTTACAGCTGCAGAGTCTGACATTTTAGAACAAGCATTGTGTGATCCTCAACAAATTAAATTTTCCAGTCTTGCTCAGCACCATAATGGGTCAAATCACATCTTTCCTACTTAAGGGGACAATCCTTTCACCCATTTGGTAGGTTTTGAGGTTGAAACAAAGAACAAAGAACAAAGAAAATTACAGCACAGGAACAAATCCTTTGGCCCTCCAAGCCTGCACCGACCATGCTGCCCAACTGAACTAAAACCCCCTACCCTTCCGGGGACAATATCCCTCTTTAGAGTTGTCCAGTGAAGTGATTTCCCATTAAAAAAGTGAAAATATACATGAAAACTAAAAAAAACAATCTGGAAATGAGTGTGATATTGGACACAGTTGTAAAGTATTTCTTAGCCTGTAATTTAATAAAGGTTGTTCATCTTTTCCTTGGTGTACCTGTCAGTAGTTTTCCCTCAGCAATATCACTAAAATGGATTATCTGATCATTAATGCATTACTAATTGTGGAATCTTGTGTGCAAATTGGCTGCAGCATTTCCCAGATTAAATATTGACCGAAAAGTGGTTTGGAATTTCCTGAAAGCTGCTATCTAAATGCAAGTCTTTCTTTATTCTAAATGGTTGAAGGTCTCTAGTAAAGAAAAAGGGAGTTTCACATTGAGCAATTGTGATCTGTGTTCAGATCACAGGAGTTCATGCTGGACTATAGATGGACAGTCTGCTGCAATGGTCTCAGAAAGAATGTTCCTGATGGTGGCGGAGTCCAGAACTAGGAGTCATAGTTTGAGGATAAGGGGTAAACCTTTTAAGACTGAGGTGAGGAGAAATATTTTCACCCAGAGGGTGGTGAATGTGTGGAATTCACTACCACTGAAAGTAGTTGAGGCCAAAACATTGTCTGATTTCAAGAAGAAATTAGATATAGCCCTTGGAGGCTAAAGGGATCAAGGGATATGGTGGGGAGGGAGAAATCATAGAAATCATAGAAACCCTACAGTGCAGAAGGAGGCCATTCGGCCCATCGAGTCTGCACCGACCACAATCCCACCCAGGCCCTACCCCCACATATTTTACCCGCTACTCCCTCTAACCTACGCATCCCAGGACTCTAAGGGGCAATTTATTTTAACCTGGCCAATCCACCTAACCTGCACATCTTTGGACTGTGGGAGGAAACCGGAGCACCCGGAGGAAACCCACGCAGACACGAGGAGAATGTGCAAACTCCACACAGACAGTGACCCGAGCCGGGAATCGAACCCGGAACCCTGGAGCTGTGAAGCAGCAGTGCTAACCACTGTGCTACCGTGCCGCCCGTTTGCTACCGTGCCGCCCGTTTGCTACCGTGCCGCCCGGGAGGGATTAGGATATTGAATATGATGATCAGCCATGATTATAATGAATGGCAGAGCAGGCTCAAAGAGTCAAATAGCCTACTCCTGCTTCTAGTTTCTCTGTTTCTATGTAACTCACCATGAGGACTACTGTGGCTGCATTGGAGATGAGTTGCTCCTTCCTATCTCAGAAAATTCAGGAGTTTCAGAGTCAGGTTTTGATTGCGAGTCATGTGTTAATGGGTGGAACTAACCTTCCAGGAGAGACAGTGGGCCTGATTTTACCATTTTCATTCTAAGTGCTGAATCTGGGCGCAGTTCAGATCCGACTTGGAAATCTGCTCTCAGGCGCCCCCATAGGCACTTAGCCTGAAAATAAAATTGCGAGTCCGAATTGCGCTGTGAACGGGGCTTAGTGCCCCCAAAACGATTGGAGCTCTGAACTGCGCACACGCAGTGAGGAAACAAATTTGAAAATCGCGCCCCTGTCACATCGTTCCCGGACCGAAAAAAACAGATAAAGCGGATTGGGAGCGAAAAATGGGAGTGATGGCCCCCACAGACATCACCCCACCCCTACAACATAACTTTCCCCCTTATCCACCCACGCCGCCCCCCCCCCCCCGCTACCCAGACCGATCGCGACCCCCTTCCTCCTTTTCCCCTCCACCGATTGCCCGCAGAATGGCAGCGGACCCCCCTGCCTCCCCCCCAGTATATTTCACAGCCGAACACTTTGAAATTAAGTGCACGTGCACTATTATAGCTGTGGAATCCCTTCTCTCTGCTGCCTGTACTTGCAAAATCCACCCAGGTACATATCCAGGCCTTTATTGAAGTTGTGTTATGAAACATATATGTGTGTACAAATAACCGTTGATTGATTGAAAAACCTTTGCAATTGTGTTTAGCAACAGCCAACTTGCAATAAATTCTAAGAGCTGCATTTCCAAGTTGAGAAGATAATTTGGGAAATGGCAATAAGATAATTTCTACTTCTTCTGAACTTGCTGGTGTAGGGATAAAAAACAACATTCATGGCAAGTGAAATATAATCTAAGTAGCATTTATAACGGGAATGATCAGAATTAGAAATGTGATGGAATAGAATTAACTGCCCCTCCCCCAGAGAATGATCGGGCCTCTCCCACCTCCTCCCCAAGAGAAAGTTCGGCCTCCTCCCGCCCCCACCCCCACCACCAGACAATGATCTGGCCTCCCTCCTCCCTTTCTCCCCCCCCCCCCAACCAGAGATACATCTGACCCACCTCCCTCCTCCCTCCCCCCCACCCCCCATCTCCGATCTGAGTCAGAGAGCTGTTGGAAGCTCTGAATTTACCTCATCAGCAGCTGGAGCGCCCGAAACAGACCTTTGCCGAGCATGTCTGTTTTGTGCCCAATCTGGGGGAAATGCTGGTAAAGTTGGGCGGGCAGTTCATTAATTCAATTTAAAAGCATGCAAATGCATTTAAATCGCCATTGTGCCCACTTCGGGTGCGAATCAGATCGTGGCCATTTTCGGGCCTTGGTAAAGTGGGCATCTGCATGGACGCGGGCGCGGACCGCATTAATGGCCGCACGCCCGACTTTACTACGTTTTCACGCCCGAAAATGGGCGCAACACAATGGTAAAATCGGGCCCGGTGTGTGGGCTTTTACAGCCTCACTCGACCCGAGATTGGAAAATTCCACCTGAAGCCAATGGACATTTCCGTTGTCCACCTCTCGCCTGCTCCGATTCTGTGGCGGACAGGACGGAAGAATTCCGGCGAGTGTTTTAAAACAGTCAGTTCCAGACCACCAAAGACATGTCTCTCTCTCTCTGTCTCTCTCCAGAAATGGTCTGAGAACTCTAGGATTGGCAATCTAATTACAAACACATACCCCTGTGTTTGCTAACTAGTTTTGAAGAGGGATTTTTAATTTGTAAGAGGAACATTGTTTGAATTGGAACTCATAGCGATAGGTTAGTAGTTAAGAATGGTATTTTGTCATGTTTAAACATTGTTGAAATGTTAAATATTGAACCAATTAATTTGTTATAGTCAACATGTGTTGCTAAATAAAGTTTGTTTTGATAAAATCATCAGTAAAATCATGCCTGATGTGAAACACTATAGGGGTGACTTTCCCAAAAAAGTCAAAGTGCCGAACTCGCGTCGGAAGTGGAGTAAATCCCGCCGGCTTTTTCAGCGTGATTTTCAGAATGAATCTCCCACACTCTGAGCACTGCAGAGTGCCCTAGCAGGATTCACGTTGGAAATCTGTGGGTGGAGCCTATTTCTGCTGGAGAGACCGGCAGCATAGTGCTGAGTGGGCCACTGCACATGTGCCGATCTGTCAGAGCAGAGATTGGGCAAGCCCTAATGTCTCCCCCCTCCACCACCAGCCCTGATGTCCCCGACCTCCCCTTCCCACCCAGCAGCCCCTTACCCCTCGGCAGCCACCAGCAGCCCTGACCACTCCCCCCCCACTTGAATGGCCAACCGAGAACACCCCCTCCCCCCGTCTCCCAGCGATCCTCTGGCAGAATGGCAGCAGGACCCCCCACCTCCACCAATTGGCCCTGCCCCTTCTGGCCTTGTCCCCTTGGCACTGACTGATGTCCGTTGGGTAGTGCCAAGGTGCCTCTTGCGCATTGTCAGTTTGCCCCTTTGGCAGTGCCAGGGGGCCGGGCTGGCACTGCCCCCAGGCTGGCACTGCCCAGGGCCACCCCTCCCTTACCCCTGACCTCCATGGCCTTTTATCCCTCCAATGGGGTCAGGCTACCTGTTCCCCGTTGATGGAAGGCAGTAGTAAACTCTGCTGGAGTTAACCACTCCTGGTAGGGGTTGGGGGGGCGGGGGTGGGAGACACTAGTGGGCCTGAAGACCTCAGTCCCGGGCCCACTAATAGGATTTAAATTCAAATTTAAATATGGAAATTAGCTCCGTGCTGATTTCCAGCGCAGAGCTGATGACTCCAAAAAACTTGAAGCCGGAGACACTCGGAGGCTGTGGCGCCCAGCGAGGAGCCCGCGAAAGGATCTCCGTTGATGTCTCCCAGTCTGTTGCACTGCTAGAGCAGCTCAGCAGACTGAGAGAGTCGCCCCCTATATCCCCATACTAATGCCAAAAAAAGGGAAATAGTTGGGGTCTAGTCTAACTTCATAATATACATTGGGGTTTCTGATCACCACTCGAACAGTAGGAAGTTGGGTTTGAAGAAATAAGGTTGCCAAGATTTCACAATTTACTCTTAAATACACATAGAAATTCATGAAAGGAAAGTATAAACTGCTTTACAAGATGTAATTAGATTTTCACCACAGTGAGATGAAGGTGTTATATACATTAAACATTGTTGGGAATCATTAATGATCTAATTTTACTATTATTAATTTAAAAATAATCTATGGCCTGAATTTTTCACCCGTTGGGCGTGTGGGTGCAGTGCCCGACAGCCCACGATTGGCCCCAGAATGTGATTTCATGCGAGCCGACCAATTAATAGGCAGCCAGTGTGAAATGCATGCTGGGAAACATTCAGCACTGCCATGGAGGGCGGGAAGAGGGCGACTGCGGAAAATAGGGAGGGTGTGGGCTGGCGATTTTAATGTGCTCCCTTGGGAGCTGTCTGAGGGAAAAACGCTGCAAAGGCTGCGTAAGCAGCACATTTGGACCATTAATGGCCTAAATTACCTGCTTGATTGTCAGCCGGCATGCTTCTGGAACTTGCATGCATCCAGCAACTGAAATATCCTGCAAGGGCATGATGATGTTGGAACGTACACCCGACATCTTTTCATGCAATTTCACGTGCTGCTAGGTCAGCCACGAACCTGCCCGCCTGCCTTAGCAACATAAAATGCTGACTTATGATTTGATAAGTGAAAATCTGTAAAATAGTGTATAATAGTGAACTGCTTTACAATGGAAATGGTTTGAATTGAACCTACAGCATCATAGAAGCTTAGAGCACAGGAAGCCTTTCAGCCTGTCTTACCTGTGTTGGGTCTTTGAAAGAGCTACCCCATTTGGTCATAGGAACATTGGAATTAGGAACAGAAGTAGGCAAATTCAGCCCTTTGAGCCTGCTCCGTCATTCAATTAGATCATAGTTGATCTCTCCCTGATCTCCAATCCACCTCCCCACCTGTTCCCCATATCCCCTTAAGCCTTTTTATTGGAAATATGTTTGTCTCCCTCTTGAAACCATTCAACGATTCAGACTCCACCGCGCTCTGGAGCAGCGAGTTCTACAAATTCACCACCCTCTGCGAGGAGTAGTTCCTCCTCATCTCAGTTTTAAATCTACCACCTTGTAACCTATACCTGTGACCTCTTGTTCGAGATTGCCCTATAAGAGGAAATATTTGGTCTACATTTACTTTATCAATCCCTTTTAAAATTTCTTACACCCTAGCCCTCTCCCCGTAACCTTGCAAATTATTTCTCTTCAGATACATGACTAATTGCCTTTTAAAATAGAATCTGATTCCGTCACACTTTAGGATGGTATGTTCCAGAACATAATAGTCTTCTTTGTGGAATCATTTTTCACATTTCCTCTCTCGGTTTTTTGCCATCTATTTTAAATCTATGACTCCTGGTTGGTGACCTATTTTCCAAAGGCAATAGTTTCCACTGACTTGCTGTATCAGAACCCTCAGAATTTTGGATAACTCTATTGGGTTTCCCCTTGGCCTTTCCTGTTCCAAGAAAAATAATTCCCCAATCTCTCCATATAACTGCAGCCCTTCACTCCTGGTCTCATCCCGGTGAACTGACTCTCCAAGTCCTTTGTACCCTTCTGAAAATGTGGCGTCCAGAATTGCAGACATATTTCAGCTGGGGTCTAAACCGCGATTTGTAAAGGTTGATAACTTCCTTGTTTTGTATTTGAGCGCACCTGCCTGCCTTCAGCCTGATCTCACATCCAGGGCAGCCTGTGGGACTGATGAAGAATTAAGAGGTCAGCTTCACTTTTACTCTGTAACTCTCGAGTAGAACGAGATGGAATGTGCTGGTGGAAAGAATTGAACCCCTAATCACTTCAGAAGCCTGTATATACTGACCATCGTTTGCCAGTGATGGCTTACTGACTACCATCTTTCAATGATAAAAGCATTAAATTCCCAAAATACTGTGAATGCTGGAATCTGAAACAAAAACAGAAAATGCTGGAAAATCCCAGCAGATCTGACAGCATCTGTGGGGAGAGAATAGAAACAATGCTTCGAGTCTCGATGACTCTTCGTCAGAGCTGAGAGCAAAGAGAATCAGCAGAGATTTATACTATGAGAGTGAGGGGGTGGGGGAGGGGTTGGAATGGGACAAAGGGAATGTAAATGAGGATACAGAAGGCCACGAAGGTGCTAAAAAGTGACCATTACGTCATCAGAATGCGAGAATGGCAGAACAGAGATACAGATTGGTAAAGGACTGCCTGAGGAATTAGGTAGTTGCTATGAAAGGGAAGGGGAGCTGGAATGGAAAGTGGAAAAATGATGAAGGGGCAGCGCTCCGAAAGCTCGTGCTACCAAATAAACCTGTTTGAGACTACTTACCGATAAAAATGGATGAATAGGATGAAACAAAATGAAATAAAATAAATGGAAATGAGGTGAAGGTGGAGGGGAGAGTTCATCCTCTGAAGTTGTTGAACTCAATGTTCAGTCCAGAAAGCTGCTCAAACAGAAGATGGGGGTGCTGTTCTTCCAGTTTGCATTGGGGTTCACTAGAACATTGCAAAAGGCCAAGGACAGACATGTGGATAGGAGAGCAGGGTGGTGTGTTGAAGTGGCAAGTGACAGGAAGGTCTGGGTCCTGCCATCTGTCAATGGTCCTCTTGCATTAAATAAATCTCTTGGGACCTATTTTACCATTTTCATTCTAAGTGCTGGGCAGACTTGAAACTGGGAGTGTTTCAGATCCGAATTTTAGACCCATTCTCAGGCGCCCCCATACGCATTCTGCCTGAAAAATTATCAGCGATTCTGAATTCTGCAGAAGCCTGTGGGCGGGGCTTGTCGTGCCCGGAATGCTGCAGCTCCGATCAGAGCCTTCAACTACACATGCTCAGGAAAAAAAGATGGAAAAACGCTCCTCTTCCACATTGGTCCTGGGCCGGATAATGCCTCCCCCTGGGTCCCACAGACATTGCCCCACCCCTACAACATTACTGACCCCTTTATCCCCCCACCCCCCCGCTTCCCAGGCCAATCATGGCTCCCTGCCTCCCTTCCCCTCCACCGATCGCAAGCAGAGTGGCAGCGGAACCCCCTTCCCCCTACTGATCATACACAGAGTGGCAGCAGACCCACCCCGCCACCCCCCTGCCCACTCCCCTGTGCCCCCACCACCCCATGCCCCCTGCCCACCCCCTGACACTCCTGCCCCCCTGTACCCCCTGCCCCTCCCCGTCCCCCCACCTCCCCTCACCGATCTGAGTGGAGCCATTTGACCCACCTCTCCCCCCCCCACCCCCCCCCCTCCACCCCCACTGATCTGCGTGGAGCCATCTGACCCACCTCCCTCCCCCCCATTTCCCCACCGGTCCGATGCAGAGAGCCACCAGATGCTCAGAACTGACCTCCTCAGAAGCTGGAGCGCCCGAATCGGACCTTTGTGGACCCTGTCTGTTTCGTGCTGAAATCTGGACAGGCGAACGTGGTGGTAAAGGGGGAAGTGCCAATAAGGTTGGGCGTGCAGCCCATTAAGTCAATTTAAATGCATGCCATTTTCAGCCCTTGGTAAAGGGGGAACTGGTGTGGAGGCGGGCGCGGATCGTGCTACTTGCCTCACGCCTGATTTTACCAAGTTTCTGCGCCCGAAAACGGGCGCAACATGATAGTCAAATCGGGCCCAAGTGTCTTGCTTATCAGCAACTTAGAATGGACTGCCCATCTACCTCATATCTGCCAGAACTGGAAAAAAACAAGAGTCAAGCAGAATAAAAGTAGCCCCATGATTTTCAGGATATAAATGATCAGAAATAATTGGTCTGTTGGAGAGATTGCAGGCCCAAACCTGATCTCTCATTGCAAATTGTGGTTGGAAACTA
This sequence comes from Mustelus asterias, assembly GCF_964213995.1. NCBI lineage: Eukaryota > Metazoa > Chordata > Chondrichthyes > Carcharhiniformes > Triakidae > Mustelus > Mustelus asterias. The sequence continues at coordinate 55,772,009 of NC_135802.1, forward strand.
CTCAATCTTTCCTCTTTTAGCAGGTGAACCGCTTGATGTGATTACTGAATTGTAATCATTCGCTATATTATTAATTTCAAAGAAACGAGGGCACCTTAGATTTACTTTGAAGAAAAATACCAATGATAAATGTGTGTTCTTTTCTTGGATGTAATTAGAAGATAATACAAATAGCCACTATCTTAGTACTAAGGAATGATGTTTTTGGCTCTGCAATTTAAAAATGCCATGTCTCACATTTCTAAGGCTTAGTTCAAAAAAGATTTACTCGCTTAGGCCAAGATCTCTACCTGAAACTCAAACCCATCCTTTCTCTTTCGAGAAGCTGACAGACATGCCATGTATTTTCTGCTGTTATTTTGTGGATGTGCTGTATCACTGCTAGATTCTGCAGTTAGTTTCAAAATGCATTGATACTTGGTGAAGTTTGGACCAGTTGTGTGAATGGTTGCCAATAAAGGTTGATATTCCTGGAAAGTCACCTGTACTTGATAGTTATGGTTGGGTGGCACTGTGGTTAGCATTGCTGCCTCACAGAGCCAGGGATCCGGGTTCGATTCCAGCCTCAGGTCACCACTTGTGTCTGCGTGGGTTTTCTCTGGGTGCTTTGGTTGCCTCCCACAGTCCAAAGATGTGCAGGATAGATGGATTAGCCATGGTAAATTGTCCCTTAGTGTTCAAAGATGTGCGGGTTAGGTTGATTGGCCACGCTAAGTTGATCCTTAGTGTCAGTGGGACTAGCAGGGTAAATACATGGGGTTACGGGGATAGGGCCTGGGTGGAATTGTTGTTGGTGCAGGCTCGATGGGCCGAATGGCCTCCTTCTGCACTGTAGGGATTGTATGATTTTTGAGGGGCAGATTTTCTTGGGTCGATGTTGGTGAGGACAGCACATGGGACAATGTACCAAATATTCACCAATCCTGAGATTTGAGAATAGTGACCTGGTTTACTGTGGGGCTCATTTTAATATTGGTGAAGCTGAACTGGGAATGAGCCGAGGCTCCTGTTAGTGCAGTTGTGAAGACGCGGTGAATTCTGGTCTTGTTGTTGCAGGTTCAATGACGGCATAAATGGATTTTTGCATTTGGGCTTTTGGCGAGGAGAGAGGTTAGAGGTGAAAGTTGAGGGGACAGAGCATATGCCTGCCCAGTTAGCATTGCCAGCAGACTGAATTTTCAACTTTGTGCCAAGAAAGACTAATTAATGCTTGCATCAATCTGACTCTGCGTGCCATCATCATGTCAAACAGCAGGGCTATTCACATAACATCATCCTGCTTTGATGATGAGCTATTGAGCAACTGCTGCCAGAAGTAGTGCAGAGAAGCCCTATTTCTCCCTCACTGGACAAAAGGTAATGAAGAGCGTCTGATGTAAAGCACGGAGAAAGGTGACCAATGCCATAAACTCCAGTAGCACTGCCCACAGGATGTGGATGCAATGCCAAAATAAATTTAATAACCTCACCAGGAGGGGAAATATAAGTGTGAAACTTCATACATATTAAAAAGCTGTCTGTGAAGCCCTTGGCAACAGGCCCATTTCACAGTTAATGCTTTATTCACCATCTGAAGACAATAGTCAGCGAGGGTAACATAGAAACCCTCCTCACATGCAAGAACTAAAGCTGCAACAGTGTTCTGGTCTTTGGCGACTCTCTCTTTCCTCAGCGATGGATCAGTCTGCCACTTTGTATTCCACTGAGGAGAGAGATTCAAAACCATTGCCCATTCCCTGGGGTGAAGGCTGGAAATGGGGCAAATATGATAATAGGCTGGACCTGGACCACTGCAACTATTGACCAGCTGATATTATTAAAAAGACTGACTATTTTGGATCAGTAAGATTATGATTTTAACTTTCAAATATCAGTCAATTATGAGGACTATGTTGTTTTTCGCTGCGAGTGGCTTTGTGATCTTTCCTCTTCATATTTCCCACAGTGATGAGGTACCAGTGATTGTCATTTTCTCACAATGTAATTATAGAAGGGAAGATGAAAAACGACCAAAATTGAAGGCATTTTCAATCCATAAATGGTCATTTGGAGCTCCTACTTTCACCCAACCTACTGGAGGGAGGACAGGAGGTCGGAATTATACCCGATCCAATATGCCAGTGCCCTTTATGAAAGATTAGAGTGTTTACGGAATTGGGACTCAGCTTTATGACCATCAGATGGGAAGTAAAATGTTTGATCAACAGCTGCTTTTCATGTTGTAAGCGCCGGGGAGCAGGGTACTGCCCATGCAGCCCGTGAAATGGTAAACATGTGAAATCCCAGCTTAAAATACTGTTGGATCAAAGTAGAAAGATTAGGTTACAGCGGTAAGGTTTACAATTCAACCAAGTATAGATGAAAAATGACAATCATTTCCTGAGAGAGTTGAAAACAATCAGTTAAAGCTGTTGAGCTGATGTACAACAACAATGCAGAATTAGATCGCTCGTCCTACAATGCCGTCTCTCGCCCAAACAATGGGATCTCTGGAAGCCACCGAGCTTATTGCCAGGAGACCCAAATATTCCTGACAGTACCTGACTGCTCCATTTACACAGAGACAGAGAGCCAGCGTCCCAGAGCCCGACAATGACAATAGCTGCCATCCTCTGGCTCTGTTCCTGTCTCTCGGGCACCAGTTAGCAGCAATACCTAATGTTAGCAGTGCACGAAAGACAGACACAATAAGGAAGGATAAGCAATGTGGTGAAGAGAATTAAAGAGAATTAGTTAGACAGCGTCAGGATGGGGACATAATAATAAACAGGGTAATCCTAATCAATGGTTTGTGTGATGTGCATTCCATTCAGAGGGAACTGGGAGCTCTTGGGGTAGCTTTAATGGTTGTGGTGAGAAGTCCTGACAGTCTTTCTCCAGTCGTCTGTGGGATCTATTTTGCTCAGGAAGGGCAAGGGCAAATATCCCTGTCTCCAGAATATTGCTCCATCAGGTCTCACAAACACTCAAACTATGATTAGTTTTTTTTTGTGCTATGTTGATTGTAACAGCTTGAACTGTATGACTAAGGCAGGAATCTAGTTTGCTTGCACAGGACATGTGACAAAACTCCTGTATTTACATGCCAGCACCAGTTTCTGAAGCAGTAATGTACACCTGAGAAAATGAATGGGGACCAAAAGCTCTGGGCAACATCATGGGAGTGGAGATTCAGCATGTCCAGTTCTTGCTTTACATTTGGGCACTCCTGGATAATAGAGCCAAGAAAATAGGTCCATAATTATTGGACACATTTTCCTGTTTGGAACAAAGAGACAGGAGTGGGCCATTCAACCATAGAGTCATAGAGGTTTACAGCATGGAAACAGGCCCTTCGGCCCAATTGTCCATGCTGCCCCTTTTTTAACCCCTAAGTTAGTCCCAATTGCTCACGTTTGGCCCATATCCCTCTATACCCATCTTACCCATTTAACTGTCTAAACGCTTTTTAAAAGACAAAATTGTACCCGCCTCTACTACTAGAGGCCCGTCAAGCCTACTCCACCATTCAATATGATTATGACTAACCACTCACTTCAAAGCCTTTCACACGCACCATCCCCATAATCTTTTACATTATTGCTAATCGGAAATCAATCTCTGCTTTAAACACTCAATGACTGAGCTTCCACATCCTTCTGGGATAGAGAATTCCAAAGAGTCACAACCCTCTGTCTAAAGAAATTTCTCCTCATCTCAGCCCCGAGTGACTCCCCCCTTGTTTTGAAATTGTGCCCCCCTGGTTCTAGACTCCCCAACCAAGGGAAACATTTTACCTGCATCAACCCTGTCAATTCCTTTAAGCATTTTGTAGATTTCAATGAGATCACCTACTCTGTTTTCTGAATGTTAGTCAATCCTGAATCCACGCCAGTTGCCTCCTATTCCATGTGCTTTTATTTTGCTAAGCAACCTCCTGTGGTAGATTTTATCAAAAGCCTTCTGAAGATTCAAATATACGACGACCGTCAAAGCTCCTTTACCAATTTTGTTAGAATTTTCCTGAATCAACTCCAATTCATCAACCCATTCGTAAATCCATGCTGACCGTGCCCAATCAGATCATAATAATCCTGCATTTGGGAATATTGGCAGGTTGAGGGTGCGGAGGGCTCTGGCCCGTGGAGGGAGAGGCGTGAGGGAGGTCCATGCGGCTGGGGCTCGGCGGGTTGGGAGGCTGTTTGGGATTAATCTGATGGGGTGATTAGTCAGGGGGTGGGGTGTTCTGAGTGTGGGGGGATGTACCGTCCAGGGCTTAGTCTGGGTGTTTAAAACAGTTACAATGAAGTTAGAAGTTGTCTTATTTCTCCTAACTCTTTCAGCGTAACCAACAGGGTGAAACGATTTGAAGTTAACAATTTAAATCACTTCTGTCAGATGGTTTCCAGAGCAGCGTAATTGTCCAGAGGAAGTTAGCATTTCTGATCAATGCAGCATAAACCCTTATCTGGGAACTTCTGAGAGGGATTCCTTAGCATATCGCTGGGCTACTCCCCGAATCTGATACTCTGGAGCTAGGTAATCGTGGGCCTATGAGATTCTATTGCTGATTGAGTGTGAGTAACTCAATTCCCATTGTCTGCCACGGTCTGGGTGGTACTTCAGTCGCTATCACCTCCTTTTTCTGCTGTATTATTCAGCATTTCTGGCATACATTGCATGCAGACACCATGGCCAGGATTCTCCCAGCCCGCTGTGATGCTGGAGTAGTGCAGCAGGCTGGGGGACATCAGCGGAGGGCCTCTAAGTGGGGCTCTCAACCGGCATCCGACTGATTGTGAGTCTCCCAGGTCCCTTTATTTTGTGTAATCAGCCCCCGCCAGGAATTGACGCAGGGCTGATTACCACATGGAAATCACTGTTTCCGCCCACCGTGCCGGGAGAGGTTCCCACCAGCGAGGTTTACAACTGATCCAACCAACAGCAAACAGGCGTGCTCACCCTGTGGTGGGGACAAAGGCCATTGAGGCCCCCCTCTGGGAGGTTAGGGGTGTGGTGTGTCCCTTGGACAGTGCCAGCATGGCAATGACAGCCTGACACACTGGCACTGTCCACCGGGCACCGAGGGGGTGTGGCCAGAGGAGGCGGGGTTGATCGGTGGTGGTGGGTCGGGATCCGCTGCCATTCTGCAATGGGAGTGGTGGGGGAGGGATTGAGGGGGGTGATTGGGGCTGGCTATGGGAAGGTGGGTCGGAGCTGGCCATGGGGAGGTGGGTCAGGGCTGGCCATGGGGAGTTGGGTCAGAGCTGGCCATGGGGAGGTGGGTCGGAGCTGGCCATGGGGAGTTGGGTCAGAGCTGGCCATAGGGAGGTGGGTCAGAGCTGGCCATAGGGAGGTGGATCGGGACTGGCCATGGGCAGGTGGATCGGGACTGGCCAGCGACCGGAGAGGGGGGCAAGGGGTCGGGCAGGCTAACATTCGGAGGGGGGGAGGGGTGGCTGGGGAGGCCGGCAATCGGTGGGGGGGGTCAGGAATAACATTGGGGAGGCCAGCGATCGGGAGGCTGGCAAGGGGAGAGGCCACTACACGTGTGCCAATCTCCCCATTGACAGATTGGTGCAGTGGCCCACTCAGTACAATGCTGCCAGCCTCTCCAGCGTGATGAAGTCCCGCTCCCCCACCTACTGGCATGAATCTCACTGAGGCACTCTGTGATGTATGAAATTCATGAAATTAAGTACGCCCAAAAAACAGGCAGGAAATTCTCCCATTTTCCTCCCACTGGGCACTTAGGTTTTTTGGGAGAATCTCAGCCCCTATTTTCAATGTCTTTGTACATACTGTGCAAACTTTGGCAATTTCAGTTGTGATGCATCCTTATGCTTATGCTTCCTCTGGATTTTTAGGGTTTGGATTGCTGTGTTTAGGATGCAGTACCTAACTAATCTGTGTTTCATTCTGGAATTCATTTTCAGAATTCCCTAAATTCTAGACCAGGTTCTATGGTTTAGAAAGTAGCAAATGTAATCCTTTTATTTAAGAAAGGATAGAGAGAGGACGCAGGAATCAATAGGCAAGTTAGCCAGAAAGCAATAGTGGGGAAATCCTCATATCCATTATTAGGGATATGCTAATATGATTGGTCAGAGTCAACATGGATTTATGACAAATCTGTTAGAATTTGTTAAGCTTGTAACAAATAGGGTTGATAAGGGGGAACCAGTAGATATAACATCTTTGGATTTTCAAAGAGCATTCAATAAGATGCTATACAAGAGGTTATTACATAAAATTCAGGCTCGAGGGATGGGGGTAATCATGGGTATTGAGGATTTGTTAATGGACTGAAAATGAAGGGCATAATTTTCAGACGGTGGATTTTCCTACCCCATACCTGAAGAGCGGGTGGTGAATGCATTCCTACCAATCAAAGCAGCCTAGCAGCTATTTACCACTACAAGGAGCTGTTGATTGGCTGGCAGTTTAGCAGCAACAGGGGCATTATTGGCCAGGACTGGGACTCAAAGCTGTGCTAGATTCTCAGTCCTGGAGTCCAGGACCAGTTAAGTGCAGGGGACAGGGGAGGTGAGGCTCATGGGGGAGGGTGGGTGAGTTCTTAATGGAGATAGTAGGGGTACCGACACCCACAGAGTACAGACCTTGGGGATACTCTCAATTTGGAAAGGGGACCATTTCCCACACAAGGCTCAAGCAGGGTGACCTGCCGTACATCTCCCTGCCCCTGAACCTCTCCTGTCAGCCTCAGAATTGAGACTGAGCTTAAAGTGATGCTCAATTGGTCAATAATTGCTCACCATGTAAAATTACAGACAGATTGAGCTCTGTTGAGGGACTGTAAAACCAACAGCAACAAAGTACTTCCACTAACTCTGCAGCAGCAAGTAGATAGTCAAAAACATGTCAGCTGAAAGTTGGAGGGCGTTAACTTTAAACAATGTTGCGCTGGGAGATTCCGTGAACAATGATAGGGTGTTAATAGGAGCGGCCAGTTTGAAAATGGCAGGTTGTGCATCAAGCGAGCTTTAGATATTTACTGACATCATGATTTGCTTACTTTGCAGACTTCTATGGCATGTACCAGCTGCCTGTGCCAGGACCTGTGATTGGCATGGACAGTGTCAGGAATGGCCAGGAACAGTTCCTCCATCATTTTTATCCCGAACCAGCAGCTGCAGTATTGTAGTTACCAGCACCAATTTTCCAGTGATAAAATTCTCAAAGGGCATGATTGACCTGGCTAGAACCAGGGGTCGCAGTCACAGAATAAGGGGCCGGCCATTTAGGGAAAAGTTCTTCATTCAAAAGACTATGAAGCTTTGAAATTCTCTACTCCAGAGAGTTGTACATGCTCACTGTTTTCAGATCAGAGATTGATAGATTTTTGGATACTTAGAGAATCAAAGGATATGAGGATAATGCGAGAAGGTGTGGCTGCAGTAAAAGATCAGCCATGATCTTAATGAATGCTAGAGCAGACCAAAGGAGCTAAGTGGCTTACGTCTGTTCCTATTTCTCAAGCTCTAATATTTCAGGAAGCTGATTCTTTATGTAAAATATTTAAATAAAGGCACCCTAATTCTTGTACCAGTTGAATTAAATATATTTTTCAAAACACTCTATTGAAATAATTCAAATGATTCAATCATCCTTTTAGCTTGTCTTATTAGCCATATGATAGTGGTCATTTTGAATCTGTCATTATATCATATAGTCTGGCTGTTGGCAGGTCAACATTGTCCACAAGCAAAATGATTCACCCTCAGTGAAAGGAATGACTTTCCATCGCTAATCAAGAGTTATTTTATAAATAATGGAATTTTTTCGCCAGCACTGACAATTTAATTATTTTAACTTTTACTTCCCACTCCAATGCCATTATTACCTCTGGTGCCCCCCAAGAGTCTATCCCAGGCGTCCTCCTATTTCTCAACTATGTAATGTGATGCCATCTAGCGTCAGTTCCACATGCTGCCGACACTCAGCACGACCTCAGCACCACCACTCTCAGCCACTCCACTGCCTCTGCCGTGATAGAGTGATTGTTTGACATCTACCCCAGTGAATGAGCAAACATTTCTTCCAACTAACCATTGAGAAGACTGACGCCACACGGTTGGATTTTATGCTCTCCTGCTGGTGAGTTTGAAGGCAGGGACGACTTGTAAAATCTAGCTTGTGGCCTTCCTGGTGCCTAGCCGTCTGGTCCCTCCCTGTCTGATATCTCATAGGCTTTACTGGAGGTGTTAGGCAGCCTGCTCATCCTTGGGCATTTTGAGGCCCTTAAGTGGCCAAATAATGGCCTCATCACATCCCCACTACTATTTTACCCATGGCAGTGGGTGGCCAATGCCAAGTGAGAAACCCAGCTGCTTTAGCTGTGTGGGCTGGTGGCAGGAAAGGTGGTTGGAGTGTGGGGAACTTCCTTTGCGGGTCCCCTGTGCACATCGGAAGCACCTTCCCCTCCCCACCCTCGTTGCTGGACCTGCCAGACTGACCCTGGCAAAATCTCCCCCACTTACCTTGGCGTCCAGCTCCAACAATCTCCACTGGGGAACTCTGGTTGTCTCAGCTATGACCACCGCTCCTGCCTGCACCACACCACCATCCCTCCATGGTCTCTTTCCCCTCTGTTTCTGTAACTTCCTTCAGTTTTACAATGTTCCAACATCTCTATATCCTTCCAATTCTGGCTTCCTGCACATTGTGGATTTTAACCAGGTCACCATTGCTGGCCATGCTTTCAGCTGCCCAGGCACTAATATCTGGAATTACCTTATTAAATCTTTTCACCTCTCTACCTCTTTCTCCTTCTTTAAGAACAGTCCTTAAAACCTACCTCTTTGACTAACTGTTGGCCACTTTGTCCTAATAAATGCTTGATGTCAGGATTTCTTTAATAAAGATCCTGTGAAAGGCTGTGGGGCATTTTGCGATGGTAAAAGGCGCAATGTAAATGCAAGTTGTTGTTTTGGTGGTACAGCTAAATGAATTGTTAATGTTTAAATTTATTTTAATAGATCTGCCAATCTGTCTCCATTCCATGTTTAGATCTCTTCTCACTAATGAATTAAACAATTTATGCTGAAGACCCATCTGGTGTTCATTTCCTTTGATAATCTAGTAGTTACTCGAAGGCTCCCTTACGCTTCCTCTAATGTCACCAACCTCCACACCAACATTTTAAAGCAGACTAGGGTTTGTCATAATAAAAACAGGAAGTGCAGGTCCACCAGTAACGGTGGAGAGAGATGGTGAAATTTGAATTCAATAAAAATGTGAAATTACAAAAAGTCTACTGATGACCATGGAACCATTGTTGATTGTCCTAACAACCCATCTGTTTCACTCATGTCCTTTAAGAAATCTCACAACACCAGGTTAAAGTCCAACAGATTTATTTGATAGTACAAGCTTTCGAAGTGCTGCCCCTTCATCAGGTGACACACACCTGATTACCCCAGTCCAACGCTGGCATCTCCACATCATGTCCTTTTGGGAAGGAAATCTGCTGTCCTGACCTGGTCTGGCCTACATGTGACTCCAAATCCACAACAGTGGTTGACTCTCAAATCCCCTCTGAAATGGAGGGCAGTTAGGGATGGGCAATAAATGCTGGCCCAGCCAGCGATGTCCATGTCCCGTAAAAGTGAATAAATAAAAAGAATGTAGGAGCAGGAGTAGGCCATTCAGCCCACTGTATCTGCTTTGACATTAATGAGATCGTAACTGATCTGATGTGACCATCTTCAAATCCATTTTCCCATCTTATCCCCATAACCCTTGATTCCTTTACTGATTAAAAATCTGTCTATCTCAGCTTTGAACATACTTAATGCCCCAGCCTCTCCAGCTCCAGTAAAGAATTCCAAAGATTCACTCCTTCCCCCTCATCCCTGTCTTAAATGGGTGACACCTTGCTCTGAGATTATGCTATCTGGTCCCAGACTCTCCCACAAGGGGAGCCAACCTCTCAGCATCAGGTTTGTGCTTGCACATGTGATGTAGGCACACCCTTCCTTTCAGATGGGTTCACATGAGTTTTGGGTCCCATGATTCCAAAGACATATCGGCCTTAAGCCAAAAAAGAAAACGCTGGAAAATCTCAGCAGACCTGGCAGCATCTGTAAGGAGAGAAAAGAGCTGACGTTTTGCGTGCAGATGACCCTTTGTCAAAGCTGCCTTATCGGCCTTATCCTTGCCTTCTTATCACTCCTCAGTTCTCTTGTGCTCTGTGAAAAATCCAGATCCACATCTTCATTAACTCTACCTTGCTCTCAGTGGGCTGGTGGGGTTGAGAAAGGACGATAATACTTGAGTTGGTGAGTTGAAGTGACCCTGAGTTGTTGGGACAGAGCAACATGGGGCAAAAGTTTTCTGGAGGAACTTGAATCCAAACATAACTCTTTCATATTTCTCTTTATTGTTGTCAAAGAAGCATTATCTATATGCTTCCAACATCATCATCTTCCATATCAGGAGCAGAACTCCTTCCTAGAAATACAATGCTGTTGTAGAGTGTGAGACATTTTATATTGGGGATTCCTACACTTGTGGCCTTCTCTTGTAGATATAGCGAGCCAACTTTCTCCTGTACAGGATTGAATAAATTCAGTGAAGGCTAGGAGTTGAGTGTATGTCAAGCATACCTGAATTAAGGGATGCGGTGGTATCACATTGTTAAAATTACAGAACAGGTTTTCGAGATTTGCATGTGAGTAACTGTTGTTAAGGGAGCTTGGTAGCTATTCTGTATGATCCTCCACTGACTCTCTCTTATTAGATGTATTGGGAAAGGTTAATTGAATAGATTTGCTTTTGTAAGACAAAATGTGCTGATATCCAGTGTTCCAGTAGGGAAGAAAACACAATGGCCAGTGTGATAACTTGCCTGCCCAGATCAGGTGATTGAGCTTTTTGTGAGAATGTTTTGAAGTCCTGGGAGTGGCAAGTACCAATTTCACCTCCTTCTGCAAGGCTTGAACAACATTTTTGTTAGGTTTCGTGTTATGGGCACCCAGCAGTCTGAGCTCACTTTCATCCAGGAGGGTTTGCAGGTCAGACTCAGTGAAATTGTGACATCTTCTTCTCTTTCCTTTGATTTAAGTCTCGTCCCCTTTTTTTTTGTTGGCGATGCTAGCTGCTCCTGTGTTCTTGAAAAGTGACTCAAAAACAATGCAACTAAAGTAGCTGACAGTCAATTTCCTCAGACAAACACTAGTCCTTACTTCCGAGCTCAGATTTTGGAGTCAGCGCTGATATATTGACACTCATTGCTGACCTCAAGAGATACGTCCAACAAAGATCTTCCAATCCCTGTGGCATGAATTCTCCCTTCCCCTTCAATGTGCTGCCACAACAAGAAGATTTCCAGGCATCTAGCAAGAGTGATGTTAGCAAACAGGATAAACAGCCAAGCAGACTGAAGTGTTCTCACAGACAGCAAACCAGGAAGTTAAAGGAACTTTATCCTCCACTTTTAATTTCAAATTTCAGATAGCAAATAAAAGATTATCATTGGGTTAATTTAGAAGCTAAAATATCAATATAAACAAACTTAAAAATATTATTTTGAAATATATGGAGAAGCCTCTGATGAAGGGTCATCCAGACTCAAAATTTGGTTCTATTCTCTCTCCACAGATGTTGTCAGACCTGCTGAGGTTTTCCAGCATTTCCTGTTTTTGTTACAGATTCCAGCATCTGCAGTATTTTGCCTTTATCTGTAGGATATAAGTTCAATATTCCAATCCACATGTTCCCTCTTTGCAACCTCTGTGCACCAGTTATATGCAGCTATCACCTCGGTGTAGGTTTGTGTCCCAGAAAACCCTTACCTTATCTATTCTGGAAAGCAGTTGCTTTCCATGAATCACATAAAGGTTTAACACTTTTATATATATCTTTTTCACATGTACGTTCTTTGCCCTAGATTATTTGCTAACTTTCATGCATGCAAACATCAAGCAGAGAGAAAATGCCAGCTGGAGATTTTTGTCACCCATAACTAATGTGTTTGGGATCTCAACATGATGATTTACAGGGAAACCATAGATGCTCTGATAATACTAGAAACAGTTGCTGACCCGCCAAGTGTTTTTGACATATATGTAACTTAGACCTTGAATTGTGATTACTACAGTCTTAAAATATGATCAATAAATTTAAATTTTTAGTGTGCTGAAGACATTACTCTTGCCAACTCTACTAGACAAGTAAAAGCGGAAAATATAATTAATTCAATGACTGGGAAACATTGCAAAGCAGGCAAAGTGTTGAAAATGTGATAGAGGAACTAATTTAGACATCAGCTATATTGATTTCATCCTGATTTCCCAGGAGGGCTGACTGAAGGTTGGCTCGCTTTGCATTGTCAATAATATGTAGCTTAATCTAAGAGAAAAGGATTATGACAGAGAAATTCTACTCTATACTGCAGACGTCTTTAACACCTTGATTATTTCTATTTGATAGTCATGTTCAGACATTGTCACATATTCGAGAAGTGTACTTTACAGCATGCTTCACTCCTAAGGACAATAATTGCTTTTCATGTTGTATTAGAAATAATTTATTCCCCTAAGCTTCGGATGATTGTGGGAAATTAAATAGTTTTAAACCATTGGGTTGAAAACTAATATAACTGAGGGGATCTAAATACAATAGCTGCCCTCAGGTCTTGGCAGCATATTTGTCAAAATGAAAATAGACATTGTGATTTGGTGGTGTAAGTTTTAACCGCATTTTCATATGAAAACAGATGGATCGCCTCATGAATATATTTTTTGCTGCAGTTGCTGAAAGTTGTTCACATGATTGTGTTATTAGGTGACAAGTTATTTTGATAATGGAAAACTAAATAATCAATGCAAACATGCTGTTTATCACATGACTGAGAAAGCTTGGCTAGGGTTAGAGATTACTGCTGGGGATATTGATGGCTGAATCAAGTGTGCATTCACGTGACACTCCCTGCTCTGTGATGTTAGCAGAAGCATTAACTAAATGATTGAACACCTCTGCTGAAATAATATCATTGGTGCTTAAGCATTTGACATGAATATCAACAGTAATCTTGAGGCTCAATTTTTTTTTAGCAAGAATATCATTTAGATCAAACACAACAAGGAAACAATTAGGAAAGAACAAGTGACAATTTGAATCTCATGAATTTATAGTTTCCTGGAACCGCATATTAAAATGGCACATTAAGGCTTGTGAAGTGGAACAAATCAGTTGTATTTCTTATTTCAGTTCTGTTGAGATTGTGTCTTATAAAAAAAAGAGGAAGGAGGAAAGAGCAGGAAAAGAATGAAGACAAGAACTTGTTTTAAATATAGTTCTTCACATTCTTAGGATGTACAAATCTCTCCATGGTCAGCAGATTGCTTTTCATAGAATCCCTACAGTGCAGAAAGAGGCCATTCGGCCCATCGAGTCTGCACCGACCACAATCCCATCCAGGCCCTAACCCCATAACCCATGCATTTACCCTGCTAGTACCCCTGACACTAAGGGGAAATTAAGCTTGGCCAATCCACCTAACCTGTACATCTTTGGACTGTGGGAGGAAACCAGAGCATCCGAAGGAAACCCATGCAGACACAGGGAGAATGTGTAAATTCCACACAGATAGTGACCCAAGCCAAAATCGAACCCAGGTCCCTGATGCTGTGAGGCAACAATGCTAATCACTGTGCCACCCAAAATAGTTTCATCATCACCATTACTGAGATTAGTTTTCAATTCCAGATTTATTGATCAAATTTAAATTTCACCAGCTGGAGAGAGGAGATGAATAGATATGAAGAGCATGGGAAGCTGCTGGGGAAAGGCAGATGGAAGTTAGGGTACTGAGTGTTGAAAGTGGAATGGTCCCTTGAGAAAGCAGAGAGGGGAATTGCAAGAGAAAATACATTTGCTGATGGGATATGGAACTTGCAGAAATGATCTGGCAAATGTGAATAGTGGTGGGGTGGAAGGAGGACACCAAAGGGGATTGTCACAGTTGTGAGAGGAGCAGAAATGCAGAAACCTAAATGTTCTCTGCCACTCTGACTCTGGTCTTCCCTGCATCCACAATTTCCTTTAGTGGCGACATAGGAGCAGGGGTAGGCCATTCAGCCCTTCAAGCCGCTTCGCCATTTAACTAGATCGTGGCTGATCTTCTACCTCAATGCCACCTTCCTGCACGATCTCCATATCCTTTGATGTAATTGGTATCTAGAAAACTACCAACCTGTGCTTTGAACATGCTCAATGGGCGGCTAGTAGCTTAAGTTCTTGGGAAGACATTAGGCACCAAAGCCTTGCCAGTTAGAATTTTTCATTCTATGAGGAGGCAAACGGATCGCCCACTTGTTTCCAATGAGAGGTTGCTAAGTATGTATAAATAAATGAAGGTCCTACATCCCACAACAGGTGAGCTATTGTGCCTACCTGCGGGAGGCCAGAAACAAAAAAAGGGTTGAGCTCCCTGATGCTGGCTTCAGGTGGGCTGTGTGACCGCTTTGCCCATTGCAGGCCCATTACAGGCAGAAGCATAAAATTGCTTCCATTTGGTGTACAAAAAGTAATGTTACAAAATACTACAGAGGAAAGTAAACTGGATTATTACTGCATTTCAGAGAGGTAGACTTTGAAAATAGTTACCCCATTAACCTTTTAAAATAGGTGTTTGTTATCCCAGTCCTTTGTGCGAATGCCAGTTAATGGGGTGAGACTATAGACCATTAAACAGACAAATTGGTCGCCCTGTAGATGATTTGGAGTTGGGGACCAAGTGTAGTGTGTCAAAATTCGCAGATGACACTAAGATGGGTGGCAGAGCAAAGTGTGCAGAGGATGCTAAAAGTCTGCAAAGGGATATAGATAGTCTAAGTGAGTGGGCGAGGGTCTGGCAGATGGAGTATAATGTTGGTAAATGTGAGGTCATCCATTTTGGTAGGAATAACAGCAAAATAAACTATTATTTAAATGGTAAAAAATTGCAGCATGTTGCTGTGCAGAGGGACCTGGGTGTCCTTATGCAGGAATCTCAAAGAGTTGGTTTGCAGGTGTAGCAGGTAATTAAGAAGGCAAATGTTATTTTGTCCTTTATTGCTAGAAGGATGGAGTTTAAAAATCGTGAGGTTATGTTGCAGCTGTATAAGGTGCTAGTGAGGCCACACCTGGAGTACTGTGTACAGTTTTGGTCTCCTTACTTGAGAAAGGATATACTGGCAATGGAGGGGGTGCAGAAGGGATTCACGAGGTTGATTCCGGAGTTGAGAGGGTTGGCTTATGAGGAGAGACTGAGTAGACTGGGGCTATACTCATTGGAATTCAGAAGAATGAGGGGAGATCTTATAGAAACATATAAGATTATGAAGGGAAAAGATAAGATAGAAGCAGGGAAGTTGTTTCCACTGGCGGGTGAAACTGGAACTCGGGGGCATAGCCTCAAAATAAGGGGAAGCAGATTTAGGACTGAGTTGAGGAGGAACTTCTCCACAGAAAGGGTTGTGGACCTGTGGACTTTTCTGCCCAGTGAAGCAGTTGAGGCTACCTCATTGAATGTTTTTAAGGCAAGGATAGATAAATTTTTGAACAGTAAAGGAATTAAGTGGGCGGGTAAGTGGAGCTGAGTCCACAAAAAGATCAGAACATAAGAAATAAGAAATAGGAGCAGGTGTAGGCCATCTAGCCCCTCGAGCCTGCCCCGCCATTCAACAAGATCATGGCTGATCTGAAGTGAATCAGTTCCACTTACCCACCTGCTCCCCATAACTCTTAATTCCCTTACCGATCAGAAATCCATCTATCCGTGACTTAAACATATTCAACGAGGTAGCCTCCACCACTTCAGTGGGCAGAGAATTCCAGAGATTCACCACCCTCTGAGAGAAGAAGTTCCTCCTCAACTCTGTCCTAAACTGACTCCTCTTTATTTTGAGGCTGTGCCCTCTAGTTCTGGTTTCCTTTCTATGTGTAAAGAATCTCTCCACTTCTACCCTATCCAGCCCCTTCATTATCTTATATGCCTCTATAAGATCACCCCTTAGCCTTCTAAACTCCAACGAGTACAAACCTAATCTGCTCAATCTCTCCTCATAATCTACACCCCTCATCTCCGGTATCAACCTGGTGAACCTTCTCTGCACTCCCTCCAAGGCCAATATATCCTTTCGCAAGTAAGGGGACCAAAACTGCACACAGTATTCCAGCTGCGGCCTCACCAATGCCTTGTACAGATGCAGCAAGACTTCTCTGCTTTTATATTCTATCCCCCTCGCGATAAATGCCAACATCCCATTTGCCTTCTTGATCACCTGTTGTACTTGCAGACTGAGTCTTTGCGACTCATGCACAAGGACCCCCAGGTCCCTTTGCACAGTAGCATGTTGTAATTTTTTTCCATTTAAACAATAATCCAATTTGCTATTATTTCTTCCAAAGTGAATAACCTCGCATTTGCCAGTGTTATACTCCATCTGCCAGATCCTCGCCCACTCACTCAGCCTGTCCAAATCTCTCTGCAGACTTTCCGCTTCCTCCACACAATTCACTTTCCCACTTATCTTCGTGTCGTCAGCAAACTTTGTTACCTTACACTCAGTCCCCTCCTCCAGATCATCTATGTAAATAGTAAACAGTTGAGGCCCCAGTACCGATCCCTGCGGCACGCCACTAGTCACCATCTGCCAACCAGAAAAGCACCCATTTATTCCAACTCTCTGCTTCCTGTTGGATAGCCAATCCCCAATCCACGCTAACACCCTACCCCCAACTCCGTGTGCCCCAATCTTCTTCAGCAACCTTTTGTGAGGCACCTTATCAAACGCCTTTTGGAAATCCAAAAACACCACACCTACCAGTTCCCCTCCGTCAACCGCATGAGTCACATCTTCATAAAAATCCAGTAAGTTCGTCAAACACGACTTGACTTTCAGTCAAGATCTTATTGAATAGCAGAGCAGGCTCGACGGGCCAGATGGCCTACTCCTGCTCCTAGTTCTTATGTTCTTATGTTCTTATTGTTGCCGAAGGTAGTATGTCACCTTATTGTTGCAAGAGGAAAGTGCACTAATGAGTGTGAGCAAGTTAAAATAAACTTGCATTTATATTGTACCTTTCATGATGGCCCAAAGCATGTTACATGTAAAGTGCTTTTAAAGTGTCATCACAGTTGTAATGTTGGAGATATAGTCATCGGTTTGTGCACACAAACAACAGTGTGATAATGACCAGATAATCTTTTGTTGTGATGTTGATTGTGGAGTATATTTTGGCTAGGAGGGTGAGGAAAGCCCCCCTCTCCCTTCTTCTGAATGGTGTCAGAGGATTTTTATGTTCACTTGAGGGGGCAGGACCTCAGTTTAATGTTTCAGTCAAGAGGCAGCGCCTCCAACACTCCCTCAGTAGGACTCCCAGGGAGAAATGCTGCCAACTGAGCCACAACTGACACATCAGCTGATAAATTCAGCAGTAACAATGTACACAACTCTAATATAATTGTAGGATTGGTAGGTTTACCTTCAGGTTAAGGTACATAATCAAAGAGGGTCCTAGTTTTCACATGGCTGATGGTTTCTAATCAGGGCTATTCTTGAGTTATCAGCTGATTTGAAAGTGAAAGGTTATCTTTCACTGCCAGACAGTAAACTGGACTTTACAGATTGGCTGCTCCCTGATGGAATTTATTTTTCTGTGCCTTCAATTGGATGGAAGATTAGTCACAATGTACAACGGGGAGCAAATTGGCTACTGCCAATTTTCCACCTAGCTTTACCCTGTGCTAGCTTTACCCTGTACCGAGCTTTACCCTGTGCTAGCTTTACCCTGTGCTAGCTTTACCCTGTGCTAGCTTTACCCTGTGCCTAGCTTTCTTCGAACTGTCAGTCAGATTTTGCTAGCTTTTCAGATGGTCATCAATGCATTTTTAACTCGCTTAGCTAATAGAAACGAGGATCCCAATGTTATTTTGTTCCTTGTCTCATGAAAACTATTCAACACAGCCCTATTCTGCCAGCCTCATTTTGCTCTCTTTATTTGCTGTTTTTGGTATACATATGGTCATGTTTTCAGATCACATTCCGAACTGAATCCCGGTGAGCCAGTGAAATCAGGACCCCTATAACCTTAGTGGCTTGCTGCAGGAACCAGAACTGGCCTTCAGAAGTGAAACAGATATTAAAGATATATATTTAGAATTAACTATTATTTCAGCAGCTTGCGCCCCAGCTTCAGGAGGTGCGGAAGGCTGTGCAAAAGAAGTAACCTTACCTTTTGTTCAATTTGGAGAAGGAGGAAAACCATATAAAAACAAAGAATTAGAGGCTAACATACTGTTAATAAAAAGGCATAAAACAAAATAGAGCCTATTGTAATAGTTAGAGTACAGGAGCATTCAATGATAACCCTTTCTGAAGAGAATGGAGATGGAAATAGGGAGATTTTGGTTTAGTTGCGATGTGAATTGAAGGCAAGGCGAGTGACAGCTGGTATCTGTCAGAGAAACAGCTTTTTGATCAAAGAACCTAAGCTGGCAACTTAACTATTGAAAAACTTGCATTCAAAATACAGCCATATGGATGGCAAACTGAAATTTTTATTCCACCGGATCAGATTCCCTCATTTACTGTATAAGTGATGAATATTTTGATTGGTCCTTTGAAATTAGGTAAGTTCTTAAAGCCGTAAGAGTTATTTCAGCCTCGAAAAAATGTTGGATTTTCTAGCCCAGAATGAACAGGTTGAATGCTCTTAAGGTGAGCTCTGAATAAAGTGTAAATATTCCATTTATACAATGCAAGGTTAGGAGAAGTGGCTCTGATAGCGTTTGCAACTGACATGGTGCCTAAGATCAGGATAACAAATCGTCCTCAAATTGACCACATTATGGCATTTTATATGTATATTTGTTTGATCAGCTTCCCTGTTAGATTTTAAAAAACATAGGGGCCGATTTTACCAAATCGGGACTAAGTGCCGGGTCCGGTCGTCAAACGGATCCGCGCCCGGCAGCCGTGCTCCAGCGTGCCCATACGCCTTTTTTCGGCGCCGGTCTATTGGGTGGGGCTTAGCGCTGTTGGAGCGGCCGGAGCTCCAACTGCGCATGCGCAGTTCGGAACAGACCGCAGGCAGCGCGCCCGGGCGTGAAAGGCAAAGCAGTTCAGACAGCAGAGAGGATGAAAGGAATTCTCTTTGGAGGATAATGTCCACGTTATAATCACAGGAACTAAAAACCTGACAGTCCAAAATCTGGGATAATATTACAGTAAGAAGTCTCACAACACCAGGTTAAAGTCCAACAGGTTTATTTGGTAGCAAATACCATAAGCTTTTGGAGCACTGCTCCTTCGTCAGATGGAGTGGAAATGTGCTCTCAAACAGTGCAAACAGACACAAAATCAAGTTGCAGAATACTGATTAGAATGCGAATCCTACAGCCAGCCAGGTCTTAAAGGTACAGACAATGTGGGTGGAAGGAACATTAAACACAGGTTAAAGAGATGTGTATTGTCTCCAGACAGAACAGCTAGTGAGATTCTGCAAGTCCAGCAGGCAAGCTGTGGGGGTTACTGATAATGTGACATAAATCCAACATCCCGGTTGAGGCCGTCCTCATGTGTGCGGAACTTGGCTATCAGTTTCTGCTCAGCGACTCTGTGCTGTCGTGTGTCGTGAAGGCCACCTTGGAGAACGCTTACCTGAAGATCCAAGGCTGAATGCCCGTGACTGCTGAAGTGCTCCCCCACGGGAAGAGAACAGTCTTGCCTGGTGATTGTCGAGCGGTGTTCATTTATCTGTTGTCATAGCGTCTGCATGGTTTCCCCAATGTACCATGCCTCGGGACAATGTACCATGCCTCGGGACCTAGACACACGACAGCGCAACTTTCCTTTGTCTTGAAGTAGAAATTATACGAGAATTAGTTGAGAAGTTGGGAGACTGACTGTGAAAAATTAAAAATTAACTCAAAAATAGCTCATTATAACTTTTTGGTTATCTGTGTTTTGGGTACAAACTGTCTGGCTGCATAAACAATTGGCATCTGTGACCGCGAAACACTGTTGTTTACTGATGCGCGATTAATTCACTCGGGAGGCTGGATCGTACCCGGGAAATAAAGGCTTTTATTAGCAACAAGAATGGAGCTTACTGCTTAACAATACAATCCCAGACTAAAGGGTCACGAGGAAGTGCAGTGACCTTTATACTCCGATAGGAAGGCGGAGCCAACCGGAGTGTACCACAGAACAATACCAACAGGTGGAACACCCCAACCCTAACCCCAACAGTAACAAGAGTAACATATGTACAAGTACCCATAGTGGTAACCATCTATGGTTTACCACATTCACCCCTCC
This sequence comes from Mustelus asterias, assembly GCF_964213995.1. NCBI lineage: Eukaryota > Metazoa > Chordata > Chondrichthyes > Carcharhiniformes > Triakidae > Mustelus > Mustelus asterias. The sequence goes on from NC_135802.1 coordinate 55,792,318, forward strand.
TTTAAAAACAAAGGCCGGTGGGGCAAAAAAACAGTACGAACTGTCCATATATTCACAAGTTCAGTCGTATTGGAGGGCCGCACCGTCTCTGCGACCTCCTCAACACTGGCGGTAGCGCCGGTTCTGGTGACCGTGATGACCCTCTCTCCAAGGCGGTGTCCAGTAACTCCTCCAGTTCCTCACGGATGGGTGGACCTCGAGGTGACAACAATCTCCTGGACTCAGGCAAGCCCCGAGGTGGCGACAATCTCCTGGACTCAGGCAAGCTGTACACGGGAGTAAGAGGATTAAGTGGTGGTCCCGATACTGCCCGCGCCGTGTCAGGAGGGGAGATAAAGGGCAAGGGATCCCTAACCAGGGGTGTGGGAGCGATGGGGGTTTCCAGGTCCCCTGCAGGCGCCAGATCTCGGATAGAGACCGTGTCCTCTCGCCCGTCAGGATATGCTACATAGGCATATTGAGGGTTGGCGTGGAGGAGATGGACCTGTTCAACCAAAGGGTCGGACTTGCGGGTCCTAACATGCCGTCGCAGGAGGACAGGTCCTGAGTACATCAACCAAGACGGCAGTGAGGTCCCAGAGGAAGACTTCCTAGGGAAGGTAAACATCCGCTCATGTGGGGTAGCTTTGGTTGCCGTACACAGGAGGGACCGGATTGAATGGAGCGCATCAGAAAGTACCTCTTGCCAATGGGAGACTGGAAGACCCCTAGACCTCAACGCCAGTAAGACAGCCTTCCAGACTGTAGCGTTTTCTCTTTCGACCTGCCCGTTACCCCTGGGGTTGTAACTCGTAGTCCTACTTGAGGCAATCCCTTTAGAGAGCAGGTATTGCCTCAAGTCGTCGCTCATAAACAACGAACCCCTATCACTGTGGATATAACTGGGGTAACCGAACAGGGTGAAAAGATCCCGCAAGGCTTTGATAACCGTGGCAGCGGACATGTCTGAATAGGGAATGGCAAAAGGGAATCGGGAGTACTCGTCAACCACGTTGAGGAAGTACACATTCCGATCTGTCGAAGGAAGGGGGCCCTTGAAATCAACATTCAGTCGTTCAAAAGGGCGAGTGGCCTTAATGAGGTGTGCCCTGTCAGGTCGGTAGAAGTGCGGCTTGCATTCAGCACATACCTGGCAGCTTCGAGTTATCGACCTGACATCCTCTACGGAGTAGGGCAGATTCCGGGCCTTTACAAAATGGAAGAGCCGAGTGATCCCCGGATGGCAGAGATCATTGTGGAGGGCCTGTAGCCGGTCCTCCTGCACACTAGCACATGTTCCATGCGACAGGGCATCTGAGGGCTCATTGAGCTTCCCCGGACGGTACATGATATCATAGTTGTAGGTGGAGAGTTCGATTTTCCACCTCAAGATTTTATCATTTTTGATCTTACCCCGTAACGTGTTGTTGAACATGAATGCCACGGACCGCTGGTCCGTGAGCAGGGTAAATCGTTTTCCAGCCAAGTAATGGCGCCAATACCGAACGGCCTCCACAATGGCCTGAGCCTCTTTTTCCACAGCGGAGTGCCGAATTTCAGGGCCTTGGAGGGTGCGAGAGAAAAAGGCGACGGGCCTGCCCGCCTGGTTAAATGTGGCAGCCAGGGCGAAATCAGATGCATCACTCTCCACCTGGAAGGGGATGGACTCATCAACAGCGTGCATCGTGGCTTTCGCGATGTCAGCTTTTATCCCTTCAAAGGCTAAGCGAGCCTCTGCTGCCAGGGGAAAAGAGGTAGACTTTATGAGCGGACGGGCTTTGTCCGCATAATTGGGAACCCACTGTGCGTAATATGAAAAGAAGCCTAAGCATCTTCTCAGTGCTTTGACGCTAGTGGGTCGGGGAAGTTCAAGGAGCGGACGCATACGGTCTGGATCAGGGCCGAGGACCCCGTTTTCCACCACGTATCCGAGAATAGCTGGGCAGCGCTTGCTGAATACACACTTCTCCCTGTTACAGGTCAGATTCAGGCGAGACGCAGTGCGTAAAAACTTTAGGAGGTTGGCATCGTGGTCCTGCTGGTCATGGCCACAGAAAGTGACGTTGTCCAGGTACGGGAAGGTAGCCCGTAGCCCGTTTTGGTCCACCATTCGGTCCATTGCACGCTGGAAGACCGAGACCCCATTAGTGACGCCAAAGGGGACCCTTAAAAAGTGGTAGAGACAACCATCCGCCTCAAAGGCCGTATATTTTCGGTCCTCTGGGCGAATGGGGAGCTGGTGATAGGCTGACTTCAAGTCGATGGTGGAGAACACCCGGTACTGCGCAATCTGATTGACCATGTCAGATATGCGCGGGAGAAGGTACGCGTCCAGCTGCGTGTACCTATTAATGGTCTGACTATAGTCTATGACCATCCGGGGCTTGTCTCCAGTCTTAACCACCACGACTTGTGCTCTCCATGGGCTAGTGCTAGGTTGAATGATCCCTTCCCTGAGGAGCCGCTGAACCTCAGATCGAATAAAGATCCGATCCTCAGCGCTGTAACGCCTGCTCTTAGTTGCGATGGGCTTGCAGCCTGGCATGAGATTTTCAAATAAAGACGGCGGGGTGATTCTGAGTGTCGAGAGACTGCACGTGGAGCGCGCTGGGCAATTTAGAGGCTGCTGTTCTCCCACTGAAAGTGGAGGGAGTGGCCCATCGTACTGCAGGGTCACACTCCTCAGGTGGACCATAAAGTCTAGTCCCAGGAGTACCAGAGCGCAAAGGTGCGGGTAACACGAGGAGCCTGAAGTTCTCATAAACTGTGCCCCGCACCATCAGGTTTACCACGCAGCTCCCAAGAACGGTAACAGATCGGGACCTCGACGCCATAGAAATTGTCTGTCTGACAGTCTGTACTCAGAGACCGCACCGTTTCATGGTGTCAGGATGAATGAAACTCTCCGTGCTCCTGCTGTCAAACAGACAATGTATCAGGCGTCCGTTTACCTCTATGTCCATCATGGACTTGTCGAGTCTGTGAGGCTTGGCCTGGTCCAGGATGATTGATGCCACCGTTGAATCTTGAGTGCAACTGCAGGCTGCTGAGATGGTCGATGATGATGACCCCTGCTGGTCGTCTGCGGTCGGTGTCGACCAAAATCGCTGCGCCCATGGATCGCACGTGGTCGACGGCGTTGAAAGTGGCGGCACTCGCAGGTCGCACGTGTCTTGCGTCGTCATCCTCAGGAATGGCGGCGCTCGTGAATCGCACGTCGTTGAAGACATCGACGAAGCCAGAGATGAGGAGACAGATCCTGGAGAGTCACACGCAGCACTGCTTGGCTTCGAAGGTGGTTTCGCTCAGCACACTTTAGCATAGTGCCTTTTCTTCCCACACGCGGAGCAAAATACCGTTCTGGCCTGACATCGCTGACGAGGGTGCTTCGCCAATCCACAGAAATAGCACCGTGGGCCACCTGGAGCTGCCGCCGCCGTCAGGTCTGAGGTTGAAAGCACGATCGTGCAGTTCCTAGGAGCCGCTGGGTAGAGTTGAGTCGGTGGCTGTACTTGCCACGATGTTCCCACGTGGTCGGTGGGGTAAGTTTCAAGACTTCTGGAGCCAATTCCACCGTCTTAGCTAGGTCCAAGTTACCTTGCTCTAGCAGCCGCAGGCGAATATAGGATGAGCCGATTCCTGCCACGAACGCATCTGGGATCAGATCGTTAGTATATTGCGTAGCTGACACTGGCTTGCAATTGCAGGCTCTGGCTAGCTGCTGAAGTTCGCGCAGGTACTGTCCCGTCATTTCGCTGGGCTGCCACCGTCGAGTGGCTAGTAGGTGCCGAGCATGAATCTCGTTTGGCGGTTTATTGTACAGCTTCTTAAGTAGTTCAATGGCCCCTTTGTAGTCTTGGGAATCATGGATTGTTGCATACACAGTGTCGCTTACCCTTGCGTGGAGGACCCGCAATCTGTCGGCATCGTTTTGGACTGCTGTTGAGGCGTCGATATAATCCTGGAAACACTTCAACCAATGGTCCAGCGGCACGCGGATCTAAGGTAAGCCGATCGGGCTTTAACATTTGCTCCATGGTTTTTTTTTCTCTTCAACCAAAATTTGTTGTTAATAAAATTGATGCGCGATTAATTCACTCGGGAGGCTGGATCGTACCCGGGAAATAAAGGCTTTTATTAGCAACAAGAATGGAGCTTACTGCTTAACAATACAATCCCAGACTAAAGGGTCACTAGGAAGTGCAGTGACCTTTATACTCCTATAGGAAGGCGGAGCCAACCGGAGTGTACCACAGAACAATACCAACAGGTGGAACACCCCAACCCTAACCCCAACAGTAACAAGAGTAACATATGTACAAGTGCCCATAGTGCTAACCATCTATGGTTCAGTACCCATAGTGGCAACCATCTATGGTTCAGTACCCATAGTGGTAACCATCTATGGTTCACCACATTCACCTCATGAAAAAAACTGTCTATAGAAGGATCATTTCTGCTTAAACATCACACTTTCAAATGTAGTCAAACAAATGATGAAATTAGATATAATGTAAGAATACATATAAAACTCAGAGCTGTATGGCATGTGATCTTAATGTGGAATGTGATGTCTTTGGATAGAATTAGCCAGCTGTAGCCAGTGCAAAGTGTTGTTTGATTCGCACTAAGCCAACTGAAGGGTCTGTTTATTTCTTCAGAATAAACTCAACTGATCTGAAGTAAATATGCCTTTCTTTAAGCATTGTTTTCGAAATAACGGTTATTTTAGAGAAAGAAGGGGAGAGAGAGAGAGCAGCCAAAAACCAGCGCTGAGATCAAACTAACTAAACATCGATCTGTTTCTACAGTATAACTAAATTAGATATTATTACAAGTTGCATACAAGCAGCCTCCAGCTGCATCAACAACTTGCTTCTGTGGCCATGAGAAAGTTTTGTTTAGCTTACATTGTACTTTCAGAGAATGCAGCTAAGTTTCTAGGTTGGACTCAGAATTCCAAGCTGATGTGGCCAAATTAGCTTAAGTTAGCTTAAAGCATAGCACAATTAATTACATTGGGCAAAAATACTTTAAATGAAGTCTTTGCACTGGCTAAAGCCATACAGACATTGGCAAAGGTATATGGAAATATTGAAACATATATGCTGGAATTAATTGGAAAAATATGTGATATACTCCAATTGCAGATATAAACAAACAATGACGGACCTCCAAGCAAGCTGAACGGGTTCGTGGGAAGTTGCGCGCGGGTGATATAGCCTTTGGACCATTGTATAACAGTCGCGTGGGATATTAATAAGTGATAAGATGCTTCTCATGCTGATACTCACGACCCTGGCCCTGTTAGCCATAGCGGGAAAGTATAAATGGAATTATGAGGAGTTAGGGATGAAGCACAGTGATCATCTCTGTAACGATGACTCTGTCTATTGTATGAACACCTTTCAAAGAAATCATAGAAACCCTACAGTACAGAAAGAGGCCATTCGGCCCATCGAGTCTGCACCGACCACAATCCCACCCAGGCACTACCCCCATATCTACCCACTAATCCCTCCAACCTACGCATCTCAGGACACTAAGGGCAATTTTTTTTAGCATGGCCAATCAACCTAACCCGCACATCTTTGGACAGTGGGAGGAAACCGGAGCACCCGGAGGAAACCCACGCAGACACGAGGAGAATGTGCAAACTCCACACAGACAGTGACCCAAGCCGGGAATCGCTGTGAAGCAGCAGTGCTAACCACTGTGCTACCGTGCCGCCCTTTGTGTATATGTCTTATCTGTATGCATCACAATCGAATCTGAGTAAGTGCTGGGTCTGTTCACACATTCCCACGGAGGAAAGGGAGGAATTCCTTTATTCCCTATCCCTTTATCAGCTCTAAAAATTATAGAATGGGTTTTAAGTCAGAATGGAAGGGACAAAGAAACTGACATTTAAAACCCCATCGGGTACTACTTTGCAGGGTATCAGCAACAGTGATGTTGTTTCAAGGCTAGGGGGCGGATGGTGCATTTTATCGACCTTTAAGAAACATTACCAACCCAACTATGACAGATCAGATTCCCCACCCTACTTCATTGTGAAAAATCAACAAAGGGGAACTATCTGCCTGACAAGAAATGGAACCATACCTGTTGGCCGTAGCTACTGTATGCAGCAGATTGATATCACTGATGACGCTGGAGCCATGATACAGGTCACAAGCCAGTGCCCCATAGCCACCGTCCCGGTTAGCCTCTCCTCCGCTTATATAAGCGCGATGACTGCATATAATGGTACCTATTTAGTCTGTGGAAACAATGCCTATCCGTGGCTTCCCTGGAATTGGACAGGATCATGTTATTTGGCATATGTGGTGCCTTATATTCACCATTACACTGACTTACGGGACCACCCCGAGATACACTTGCTTAGGTCTAAGCGAGCCATTAGTGAGACAGAACGGTTCTTTATGATAGCCTACCCATTTTTTGGGATGGCAAAGGCAGCACAGGAACTTATATGGATGGCCTCAACCCTAGAGAGAATTGCAAATGAGACTAAAAATGGGTTCGAAGGGGTGAGCACGGCCGTCTCTGAAATATCAGCAGAGGTCGTAGCTATTCGGACTGTGGCGTTTCAGAACCGATTGGCACTCGATTATGTGCTGGCCTCCCAAGGGGGATCATGTGCCATAGTTGGCTCTGAATGCTGTACATATATTCCCGATGCTTCGGAGAATATAACTCGCTTGGCAGATCATATTAAACACGTGGTGAAAACAATACAAGATGAGGGGGACCAATATCACAATTATAACTTTCTGGGCTGGCTGGGGCAATGGTTCGGGTCGTGGGGTGCAGACCTGATGCATGGCTTGATTGCATTAATTGTAATTGTAATTACTTGCTGTGTTTGGATGGCATTATTGAACGCCTGTTGCAAAACAGTAACAGCGTGGATTATGCCGGGCGCAAGTGTACAGGTGGAGGGGGCAGACATCCCAACAAAGGAGCTAGGCCCATTCACCGATTACATTTGGTTCTGAGTTGGTCATAGGTGCCATGTTTGGACCTGGCACCCGACCAAAAGGGGGGAAAATGAAGATGGGAATGGGTTAATGAACCTTGTAACACTTAAGCATTGAGACTCACCTCTGTAATACTTAAGAGATTCGTGAGAAGTAATGTAAAATTCATTGTTTTTGTTAGAATTCATTGTTTTCGTGCATCCAGACCAGATAAGAGACACAGCCAATTGTGCTCAGGAATGTGGCTAACTGAGCTAGCAAACAGACTCCATTTTCATGTGCCTTTGTTTAACATAGTGGAGCTTATATGCATGCCTTCTATGATCATATACTAATAGATTTATATATATATTCATTATATTCCATTCATTCTCATTGATATAGAGTGTTCTGTAGGCCCTGTACCCTTGTATGCCAGTTAATTTGTTTGTGTAAGCTTGTGACCTTGTGTGTTGGCTGGGCGGGCCGCAGATGTGCGTCACGCAGGGTGGTAGAACGGAGACAGTCGTGGCCTTGGAGATTGCCACGATTACACGGACTACACAAAGGAAGAAACTGCCGGTGCAGCAAGGATCCCACAATGGATAACGAACAGTGACAGACATCCTGGAGAATTGGGGATGTAATTAGCGGCGGGAACCGGGATGTATAAATGTTTGATCTTAACTCGTATTCAGGGAGAGGCCTGAGACCATGTTAGGAATCGGACCTCTCCCACAGTTGTGAAACTAAACACTGCATTTTGACCTACGACTAGTCTCAGAGGTATTTTTACCTACAACATTAAGTATGTTCAAGGCTGAGTGAGATAGGCAGATGTTTAATCAGTAAGGGAATCAAGATTTGGGGATAAGGTGAGAAAGTGAAGTTAAGGATTATCGTATCAGATCAACCATGGTCTTACTTGAAGATGATTACTACTAAATAACACTTGCCACTTCATGCTTCTAACACCTACTTGGTGGGGACCGGAACAACTTGCAGTTTTTCCAATGAAAAATCTGTTGTGACCCTACTGACGTCATAAAACCCGGATTTAAATGATAGTTTAATGAGATTCTGTCTGCTTCAGGTGAATACCTGGGCTGCCACAGTGAAGACCCCAAACAAAACAGCAGTCGAGAGCTGCATCATGAAAACAGGTGTTAAGTACAGCCCTGTTCCTGCCTGTTGAGGTAATGTTAGTACCAGTGTGCCAATGGATTGATGTCATGATATAGAATAAATTCAGTGATGCAAGTCTGCTGATTCATAGAATAGGCTTTGGTCAATTTCCTGGTCTCCTCCTTAATTTTCTTTCCCCCTTTCAAGGCCTGCTGGGACCAATTCATGGCAGGAAGGAAGATAATTTGGAGAAGAAGAGAAATCTTAATAATCGGAAGTTTATGTGGGGTAGAAATTAGTGAGGTTCTGATTTCAGGTCCAGACCCATTGCTGTGTAAGCAACAGCCATCCAAACAGAGCGACCATGTCAATATAAAGGTTTCATCCGCATAGTTGGGTGTCAGCTGCCAATCATAGAATCATAGAATCCCTACAGTGTAGAAGAAGGCCATTCAGCCCATTGAGCCCACACTGACAACAATCCCACCCAGGCCTTATCCCCGTAACCCCACATATTTACCCTGCTAATAAATCCCCCTGACACTAAGAGGCAATTTAGCATGGTCAATCAACCTAACCCATTCATCTTTGGACTGTGGGAGGAAACCAGAGCACCCGGAGGAAACCCACACAGACACAGGGAGAACATGCAAACTCCACACAGACTGTAACCCAAGGCCGGAATCAAACCTAGGTCCCTGGTGCTAAGAAGCAGCAGTGCTAACCACTGTGCCATGGTGCTGTCCCAATGTCTGCTCTGCCTCCACAGGTAGCTTGTCCACAAACAAATTCAACTTCAATTTTGGGCTGTTGGTGGCGATGGTCAAGATTATGGGGTCCCACCTGAATCCATAAAAGTATTTTAGTTGCTGGCCCCTGGGGGAGGGGCAATGAAGAATCCTAAACTGATAGGGTACACTCCTGTTAAACTGATATACTTTGGCCAAAGTCTTCCGTCCTCGTTCGCAGCCGGGATTTGCCAGCACCGCTGGAAGTAAATGGAGTTTTGGCTGGAACACCACATTTTCCATTCTTGCTCACAACGGGTCCTGCCACGGATGAGACTGGAGAATCCCGCCCTCTGTGCCTTTTTTACGCCTGAAAGTGGGTGCAATGAAATTTGATTTCATTCTGTGTTTCTTTTTCGCCAAATTGATCACAAAAGGAGAGTAGTGGGAAAGGATGGTGTAAATGCAGGCAAGTGGCATATGGTTCAGCATCATTATCCCAAAGTACAGATCATATTTGTCTCCCATTTACAATATTTTTCCTCCACCGACCCCTTACACAGAAGCATGTTGGTTCATCTCTATGTTTCTGTGGTCTACAATTGAAGCATTCGTGCTTCAGTATGTTTTGCACCGATATAGATCTGCCCTCCTGCAACAAATCACCAACCACTGGATCCATTCTAATGAATTTTTCCTGCTCTTTGTGATTTCCAGAAGCACTCTTCTTATATTCAGTCCATTGTGGATAACAACACATTGCAAACAATAAAAGATAATGTTAAGAAACAAGCAGCTATTGACTGCATGAACTACATAGGGTGAGATTAAGCTATTCATCATTCCTAGCACATCTGGTGTAGTTGGATTTGTTGTGTATAACTAGATGTTATTCGGCAACTTATCAAATCCAATGATGCTTTGAAGAAGAACAAGGAATTGTAATAAAAAAGCCAGTTTTAGTTTTCAGTATTGAATTGCTGGGTCCGCTATGCAAATCCATCCAATTTCTGACTGATGTACTCAACAAATTTAAATTTTGTATTAGCATTTAAAAAGCATGTCCTCAAAACTGGTAGAAACCAAAAATAAAAGCAAAAGCAGGGGCAGTACGGTGGCACAGGTTAGCACTGCTGCCTCATAGCACCAGGAACGTAGGTTCGATTCCCGGCTTGGGTCACTGTGTGGAGTTTGCATTCTCCCCGTGTCTGTGTGGGTTTCCAGGTGCTCCGGTTTCCTCCCATAGTCCGAATGATGTGCTGTTTAGGTGCATTTACCATGCTAAATTCTCCCTCAGTGTACCCGAACAGGCACCGGAGTGTGGCGACTAGGGGATTTTCACGGTAACGTCAGTGCAGCGTTAATGTAAGCTTACTTGTGAAACTAATTTAAATATCTACTGCGGATGCTGGAATCCGAAACAAAAACAGAAAATGCTGGAAAATCTCAGCAGGTCTGACAGCATCCGTGGAGAGAGAACAGCTCTGATGAGGAGTCATCCAAATTAAAACATTGGGCGTGATTTTCCACTGTGCCCGCCCCAAAATCAGAAAACCCCATCCAAGGTCAATGGACCTTTCCGTGGTCCGCCCCTTCCCCGCTACGATTCCCGTGGTGGACAGAACAGGAAAGTTTGTTGCATTGGCTCTCTCTCCACAGATGCTGTCAGACCTGCTGAGATTTTCCAGCATTTTCTGCTTTGTTAAAGATTTATGCCAAGTGTTCTGTAATTTATTTCCCCTTGGTGAGATAATGCAATTGGTGTCGGTTAATTGGTTTGCCCTGGTGAAAATGAAATAGTTCCATTTATTGGATCATCTCTGTCAAGGAAAACCCATCAAGACTGATTGTAAATACACTGGAAATCAATCATGTTAGCAGGCAAAGGAATCTCCTCATTAACCATGTCCTCAGCTCTGAGCTGCTTTCGTTTAATATTACATTGTTTTCCCTTCCGCAATTTTGAGAAGCAGGACACATGAGGAACCGTTTTTAATTTTCATGCTTCAGGGTGGATTAACACAATGATTGAACTGCTCATGTCAGAAGTAGATTGGTACTAAACTGAAGTGATAAATGCAGAAAGTGCTGGAAACACTCAGCAGATCAGGTAGCATCGGTGAAGAGGGAAACAGAGTTAAAGATCACCATTTTAATTTGACAATACCCTGGGAGTGTGGGAGTGCGTGTGTGTCTGGCAGAACATAGGAAAAAAGGAGGTAGGTGAAAAGCCTCATCGCTGACTCTTTAACTTAATCACCTCATTATAATTTTACTCCTGGGTTTCACGTCCAATCAGTAACAGCAGGCATGATGTGGATCTGCATGATGCCATCTCCAGTATTTAAAGGGACAATTCAGAGATGCAATTTGAAGTAATTTAGAGTTGGGAGCCAAAGTGATGGAAATGCCAGAATAGAGTCCAGATTGGCAAAGGCTGTGCCTTATTTCAGTGATGTCTCTATTTCATTCAGATAAATGTTCATTTGTTTTCCCCAGTTTTCTGTTTTGTCTGTTCTCAGGTGCTGGGTGGTGGTCTTTTAACTTGATTCATGATGAATGTGAGCCCATGAATTCATTGGAACCAATGGGGGGGATATTGAAGAGGAGGTTAGTTGGTTGAAAAACTTCTTTGTGTCAGTGGCACTGGGGAGAGAGGGGGAGAAGAGTGGCTATTTTATGTCCCCATGAAGTTGATCACTAAACGAACCTTGCATAAATAAGGATGCCCTTGGCAACCTGGGCAACAATGTGAGTAGCTGGGGTTGCATTATTCTTGTCACCCTCTTCCTCATTTAATTCCTCCATTCCCTCTGAATTGTCCAAGGAAGAGCTGAACTCTCCTGGTGATCTTGCTGCAGGCAACTATACAATGTTGTGTAGAACACAGAGAACCACAACCATTCTGTAAATCCTTCCCTGGTGCATACTGAAGGATGCCTCCAGATCTGTTAAGACATCTGAATGACATTTTCAGCACACTGATGACTTGTTGAATTACACTTCTGGTGTTGATGAGGCATTCATTGTAACTTTGTTATATTTCAGTGCTGGGGTTTCTCTGATGGGTGTCTGAAGCCAAGTTTGCAGAAGGTATCTCGTCACTTATGAGCTATCCCCCTACGCCTGCTTCCAGGTGTAGAGAGATCAGGAAACTTGGACTGTTGCAAGAAAAAAAGCAATATAGCTGCTGAGCAATCTTGTGCACAATGTGGGCTGAAGTTTGATGGGGCAGCACTGGCCCAAATGACAGCCCAGAAAGCCAGGAACAATCAAACCTTGCCTCTTACAAGGACCCCCAACAATACTCTGTGGCAATCAGGCAGATAATTAGTTGCTGTCAGATCTTTTGTCTCTCCAAGGGATGGTGACTAGCCTCCTAGAGCTGCCAGCCAAACAGAAGACCAGCAGCTCCAGTCCGAGTCACGCCTTTAGGAGTGATGGCCACTGCTGGAACTGTATCCAGTCGAGGGTGGCAGTATAGATATTGCCCTTGCAAGAAGGTAAGTGGGGTTTGGGTTACTGAGGCCGAGTCAGGCAGACCCCAGTGAAAGGGTAGGAAGGAGGGTGGGGCCAGGGGACACATTTCTGCAGGGGCTGCTGAAGGGGATTCCTCAGTGGGTCACAGATTTTCCAATCAGGGAGGTCAGCAGGTTTTGCCAGCAATCTCCCCACGTTGCAGTGGGTCCTCCACCACTCGTAAAATACCTGTGATGGGGGGACAGAAGTCCTTGATTGTTCCTTATTGACTGATTAAGGGCCTCAATTGGCCTTTGCATGGGAAAGTCATCTTCCACCTTCTCCTCCACTACTTTGTCAATAAAGCGATGGGCTCTCAAATCCCTGGCTTCCCACCCAGTTCATCAGCCTCTCCTGACTTCCATTCCCAATCCTGAAAACTCCATTAAGTTTCCCCGTGTGTGTGAGCCATTGCACAATTGGCAGCACTCACCTCTGAATCACAAGGTTCAGGGTTCAAATCACACTCCAGGACTTGAGCTCAAAAGTCAAGGCTGACACCCCAGTGCAGGAGCAGAGGGGCTGTCTTTCAGATGAAAGAACCCAAGGCCCAAACTGCCCTCTGAAGTATACACAAATATCCCACGGCATTAGTTCAAAGAAGAGCAGGAGGAGAAGTAGCCCTGATGTTAAAGAATGGCAATAATGACAGTAATAAGAAGGAATCTTTGCTCAGATGATGAAGAAGTAGAATCAGTATGGACGGAGATTAGGAAGAGTAAGGGTCAGAAAAAGCGGGTGGGAGTGCATTATCGGCCTCTGAATAGTAGTTACATTGTTGGACAGAGAACATTATGCAAGAAATAATTGGAGCTTGTAAGAACAGCAATATAATAATTAATCTTCATATAGACTGGACCAATCAAATTGGCAAAGGAGGTCTGGAAGATAAGTTTGTAGAATTCTTTTCTGACAGAATCCTGGAATAATACCTTGTGGAACCAACTAGGGATGGAGCAATTTTAGATCTACTTTTGTGCAAGGATAATGAGTAAGCTCATAATAAAACAAGTGAACATAATATACTTATTGTATTATGTAATAATATATATTATAAATTTAGAATATATATTTATTATGTGTGGACCCTTCTCTTTTTCTGCCCAACGATCTTACCATTCCAATGTCAGGTACAATCAGCTGACCTGCTATTGATTCTGCCCCAACGTCAAAAGTATTGAACTTTCAAGCTGGGAAGTGCACTCCAATGTTTCTTTTCCTTTTTTTGATCAAAAATAATTTAATCCGCTCCTCATTGCCAGTATTCTTTTTATCCAGTTATATACTGTACTCGTTGGGTAAAATAATGAAAAGTGATAACACATGGGTTTGGGTGCAAAGAACGAGATGTTTATTCAATAGCTGTTAACTCTACAAAGGCTTGACCGAGACTGCGACAAAACCCACGAAGCAGCCTGTGGTGGACCTCAGTTGTGCCTTTGTCCTATATGGACCACCGTTGTGTGTGTTTGTCATACCTGGACACATCCCCTTCCAGTTTGGTTCCTCCCCTCAGCACCTAGTATAAAGGTGGCTGTCTCCTCCCCCTTGTTCAGTCCAGGTCGGTTATTTGTTGGGATCTGCTCCTGATTCTGTTGTGAATAAAAGCCTACACTTATATTGGCATATCGGTAGTCTTTCGCCTTATTGATAGCGCATCACAGCCGATGACATTGTGAATTATACATGTGACTAGACTCTTAAAGTGACAGCGCAAAACGACAACAATCCCAAATATATAACAGATATCATTATGCGAAAGGAATCATTTGACTTTTTAAAGTAATCATGAATTTATTTAACAACAATTTTAGAAATTATGTTTGCAGCAACTGATCTTAGGAAACATGAAGAGGAACACAGTTTGGTATCTAAAATATGTCTGATTCAATTGCCTGTTTTATTTATTCATTGCGCTCAGTTTTGGATTTTAATATTCCAGCACAGAAATGATTTGGAACATTTTCTAAATTTGCTCTCAGAGTCTGTGATAATGGAGGACAGTTTTAGAAAGCATTTTCCACACACCGTGCGGTCTCGACACACAGCCATTATTCACACTACTGTAGGTGAATGCAGATCATTAGATTTATCAACTGCATGTGTGAATTGACAACTTCCAACCATTCATTTTACAATTTGTTCCCCTCGAGACTGCATTCTAACCTTCTTCTCCCTTATTTTTCCCCTGGAGGCGAATTGAAAGAAGAGTTGTGTGCTGCAGTTGAGTAGATACAGCAAGTTGTCTGTGTGCTGGTTGTCACAAATCAGTAATTATTACTGGCCTGAACTAGCTTGATTCACAGGTGCATTGGGTATTATAAGCGTGTAAATAGCATTCTGCAAAAGCCTGTTTCATTTTACCTGCATGTCTAAGGATCAGTTTTTAATTGTGGTGCAAAAGGTCTTAGAACAAGGAAGGGGGTGTCTTTACAGTTGCTCTTATCCTTTGTGTGTTTTGTATATTTCCCCCAACGCTATCCTTTATCTCACGCCAGATGTTTGTGGGATACAAATGAGAGCTTCAACAAAAACAAATCGCAAATTATTTGTTCAGATATAAATGGAATGCTATTCATGAGAAAGTATTCATGTGAAAATTCCTCAGTCAAGTGAGGTGATCATTTTTTCATACGATTGTCACGATAAATTGTTTTAAAGAACTCAATAATCATATGAAGCCAATAAATATTATCGCCGTTATACCGCGCGAAAAACAGCATTTCTCACTCACTTCTTGATAACAACTTGATTTCAAAATGTTTTTTTCACCATTTGTATAAATAGTATTAACATATGCTGAAAAATGAAAAATTCTGCATGCAAGTACAAACATGATGACATTTCCTGCAATATTACTACTGTGGTAAAATCATTTTTCCAGTGAAAATAACCTGAAGAAAGACCAGCAGAAATTGTGACATAGATGGATGGAGGAGTGGCGAGGATGGATAGCACATGATTTGGAAGTTACTTAATTATTATACTGTTTTGGGGACAAATCAGGTGAAGCTCTTGTAACTTGAACACTTCCCCTTGTGAATAAACAGGGGGAAATAGTGGGTGTCACGTACCTTTTCCACATCATCTATCTGCTCTTCAGATTGGCAGCGCTGGACCCTGGATTCTTACTTTGTATGTCACTTATCGGCAAATCTTCAATTGGCATCAGGAATCTAGTCATTCACTCAGTATACACAGCACATTGAAACTGATCATTACATTTGTATTGTATCAAATATCAACAGTGGCAATTTGGTGCACATTAAGATGAATGTCGGGAAGGGAACACAGCACAAGGTTCTGTACTGTCTGTATTGACAGTTTTCTTTGAGATCAAGCAGACCACCTGAAGACTTTTACATTGGCTTCAATAAACACCATTTATGGTGTAGTCAAGATCTTAAAACAAATATAGAGCGAGATACTCTGGCCTCCCTCGGCATTTTTCTCAGTGATGAGCCATTCGCTGCCAATGGGAATTCCTATTGAAGCCACGTCCACACCATCAGGAAACCCATGGCAGGGGGTGCCCCACTGTGGGTCCAGACAGTCTGGCCCTAAATGTTCTTGTTGCTATGATGTACTGCGGAAATTTTAATTATAGCAGAGTTTAAATGTCAAGGGAAGTGGACTGCGACTGGATCCTGAACTTCCTAACTCACAGACCACAATCAGTATTGATAGGCAATAACATCTCCTCCATGATCATCCTCAAGACCAGTACCACAAGGCTGTGTTCTCAGCCCCCTACTATACTCCTTATACAACTATGACTGTGTGGCCAAATTCCCCTCCAATTTGATTTTCAAGTTTGTTGATGACACCATTGTAGTGGGTTGGAGCTCAAACAATGATGAGACAGAATACAGGAATGAGATAGAGAATCTGGTGAACTGGTGCGGCAACAATAATCTCTCCCTCAATGTCAACAAAATGAAGGGGATTGTCATCAACTTCAGGAAGCGTAAAGGAGAACATGCCCCTGTCTACATCAATGGGGATGAAGTAGAAAGGGTCGAGAGCTTCAAGTTTTTAGGTGTCCAGATCACCAACAACCTGTCCTGGTCCCCCCATACCAACACTACAGTTAAGAAAGCCCACCAATGCCTCTACTTTCTCAGAAGACTAAGGAAATTTGGCATGTCAGCTTCAACTCTCACCAACCTTTACAGATGCACCATAGAAAGCATTTTTTCTGGTTGTATCACAGCTTGGTATGGCTCCTGCTCTGCCCAAGACCGCAAGGAACTACAAAAGGTCGTGAATGTAGCCCAATCCTTCATGCAAACCAGCCTCCCATCCATTGATTCTGTCTACACTTCCCACTGCCTAGGCAAAGCAGCCAGCATAATTAAGGACCCCACGCACTCCGGACATTCTCTCTTCCACCTTCTTCCTTCAGGAAAAAGATACAAAAGTCTGAGGTCACGTACTAACCAACTCAAGAACAGCTCCTTCCCTGCTGCTGTCAGACTTTTGAATGGACTTACCTTGCATAAAGTTGATCTTTCTCTACACCCTAGCTATGACTGTAACACTACATTCTGCACTCTCTCATTTCTTTCTCTATGAATAGTATGCTGTGTCTGTGTAGCGTGCAAGAAACAATACTTTTCGCTGTATGTTAATACATGTGGCAATAATAAATCAAATCAAAGTGTGCGACCTAAAAGCAAAATACTGTGGATGCTGGAAAGCTGAAACCAACACAGAAAATGCTGGATAAACTCAGGCAACATCCGGTGGAAAGAGAAACAGATTTTACTTTGAGTCCAATGATCATTTTACAGAACTGAAAAGGGATAGAAATGTGAAGAAATATATACTTGGAGAGAGGGTTGGGGCAGTCTGGAAAAATCAGGGATGGGTTGGAGTGAAGAAGAGATTGACAAAGAAAACACAGACATGAGGCAAAGGGGTTGTTACAGATACCATTAGGGACTGAAGAGTGGCAAAGATAAAATGACTGAATGTGTTATTAGGAGACCAGAGGTCAGTGCTCAAAACTGAACAACAAGAGACAGTGGTGTGATGACTTCAGCCAGACTAATGAGGTTGGCTTGCTAGAGTATGAACTGCCTGATGAGTCCTAATTGATGGTTAAATCAGGGCGCCTCATGCTCCCTATTTAAAGCAGGTGTGTCAGACTCCCAATCTGCATTCAGCAGGGAGCAACTGGTGTGCTGGCTGTGTAGAGATGCATGGTGTAAATAAAGTAACTTGGTGACGGGACTTTTGCCTTCATGGAGTTATTACAAGTGGCCATGTGAGGAAGCCAGGAGAACTGAATAATAGAAAGCAAAAGGGGGAGTCAAGATGGAGAGGAAAGTTCACAGACCAAAGATATCTGCTGGAATTCTCCAGCTGCTCATGTCCGCCGCCGCTACAGGCACGGACAGAGAATCTGGCGCTCAGCCAAATTTCCATTCACTGTATTGGCAACAGAATATCCTGCTGGCATGAACGGCTGGAGAATTCCCACCATCGAACTCAATGTTGAGTCCAGAAGGCTGTAATGTGCCTGATTGGAGGGTGAGGTTTTGTCTTCCTGTTTGCGTTGGGCTTCACTGCAGCAGGCCAAGGAAGGACATGTGGGCACCAGAGCAAGATGGTGAGTTGCAATGGCAAGCAACCAGAAGGTTGAAGTCCTGCTTATGGACGGAGTGAAGGTGTTCCCCAAAGCAGTCACCCAATCTATGTTTAGTCGCCCCAGTGTAGAGGAGACTGCAGTAGGACCAGTGAATGCAGTAGACCAAACTGGAGGAGGTGCAGGTGAAACACTGCTTAACCTGAAAGGAATGCATGGATCCTTGGACAATGGGAAGGGAGGAGGTAAAGGGGCAGGTGTTGCACCTTCTGTGATTGCAAGGAAAGGGTTGGGGGTGATAGAGGAATGAACCAACATGTCATGGAGGGATGCTCCCTGCAGAATGCTGATAGCGGGGTGAGGGGAAGATGTGTTTAATGGCGGCATCATGCTCGAGTTGACAGGAAATGGTGGAGGATGATCCTTTGAATGCGGAGGCTGGTGGGATGAAGCTGGCATGTCATTTAACTATTTAGTGTAAACCGTGATCAATCTTTCAATTCTACTTAATTGCATTTACTCCAATGGCTTTGAAGAAGAATCATACAGATTCCAAACATTAACTCTGTTTCTCTCTCCACAGATGCTGCCAGACCTGCTGAGTTTTATCAGCATTTTCTGTTTTATTTCAGATTTCAAGCATCCACAATATTTTGCTTTTATTTTACTCTAATGGCTAAAAGGGTTTGATACTCCAGTGGTTATTTAATTACACTAACAATAAGCCTTTGACTAAAAATGCAGTGAATGTGTTCTAGTCCTCCCGAAAACAGCTTGATCATTTAAATTCAATTGGAAAAAGACTCTGGAAAATTAAAAGCTGCTATCAGTAAACTTGACACAAAGCTATGAGAATGTTATATAAACTCAATTGGCCTAATATCCTTTCAGGAAAGTAACCTGGATCCTGGCCTGGTCCGTATGTGATTCCATTCCCACACGAGCATCTTGAGAAACATAGAAACTAAAAACAGGAGTCGGCCATTCGGCCCTTTCAAGCCTGCTTCACATTCATCTTGATCATGGCTGATTATCAAAATCAATATCCTGATCCCCTCTTCCCCCCATATCCCTTGATCCTTTAACCCCAAGAGCTATATCTAATTCCTTCTTGAAATCACAAAACGTTTTGGCCTCAACTATTTTCTGTAGCAGTGAATTCCACACATTCACCACTCTGTGGGTGAAGAAATTTCTTCTCACCTCAGTCCTAAAGAATCCTCATAGAAACCATGACTCCTAGTTCTGGACTCCCTCACCATTGGAACATTCTTTCTGAATCTACCCTGTCTAATCTTGCTCAAATTTTATAAGTTTCAATGAGATCTCCTCTCACCCTTCTGAGCTCCAATAAATACGATCCTATCCGATTTAGTCTCTTCTCATATTACAAACCTGCCATCCCAAACTTTGCTACACTCCCTCTATAGCAAGGACATCCTTCCTCAGATAAGGACACCAAAACCTAACACAATATTTCAGGCATGGCCACACCAATGCCCTGCACAATTGCAGTAGAACATCTCTATTCCTATTCACAAATCCTCTCACTATGAAGGCCAATATGGTAGCCTGATGATATGAACAACAAGTGTTTACCATTGCATTATTGACCCCCAGTGTCTGAATCTCCATTGGTCTTATGTTTAAAGGCAGAATAGGAGAGCACAAGTATACAAGATTTCTTGAGTAAACTGGTTGGAAATGGTGGAAATTGAAATATCACGAAGAAGCTCTGATAAGTGCTATATTCATCAAATAATCCTGGATTGCTATTGTCCACTTGTTCAAATGCATAATGCTAATGCAGTACTGAAATGGATGAATGTGCTTATTAATTCATAATGCACCAACCTCACGCATAATCTAGTTGATCACCAGATATGCCTAAAGAGCATTGAATACTTAAGCACCATCCATTATCTCCTCCTCATACGATTGCACCAGAATAAGTGAACATATTGAAGGAGATGTTAGTACTAGTGAAGACACAAAGGATAAGGTTCAAGCACTGGTAGAAAATGGTCAGCTGATTTTGAAGGTCAGAAAGGTTTGCACCTGCACCTCATGGACCCATTAAATGTACCCAACAGAATCATGTGCATTGTACATACACAGTTGTAAAATTAAGTACATTTTTATATTGGTTAGATGTTTAAACTACACAATCTGTTCATTGTTCCAGCACAGAGTTCTGTCACAAATTGTGTTATATGTGTCTCTTACTGTCAGTCACAAAGATAATTAGTTCTATATTTGGGTAACTATGGAAACAAAAAGACTTCCAGTTAAATCAAGTAAAATCTGCATATATTTTGTTTTTTTTTAAACATGCATTCGCTGTGACCAAGAATATCAGAAGCAGTTCCTAACTTGAGACTTATCTGATTGCTATTCTATTTAAATATTGTTTCCTCATATGACAACATGTCACAGTATTCGAGCAAGGTACTGAGGCCAACTTTGCAGTGGTGTGACAATATCCAGTTTAAATAACTAAATATTGATCATACTCCCCCTAACAATAAATTCTAGATTTGATAGAATGATGCTGGTTATATTTTGTCAATAGAATTGAGGTTGGTTAGCTTAGAAGGCTAGAGTGTGGTGCAGAATGAAGCCAATCGTGCAGGTTCAATCCCCACATTGACTGTGTAGTTCATGGAGGTCTGCTTCCTTAACTTGCCCCATGTTTGATGTGGAGTGCTATCCCTCAAGCTGTTCAAACCCATCTCAAGGGCAATTAGGGATGGGCAATAAATGCTGGCCGAGCCAGCAGTGCCCACATCCTGTAAAAATTATTTTAAATTAGCAATTTTGAAAAACCTGAGGGTCGATAAGTCCCCTGGGCCAGATAGGATATATCCTAGAATTCTTTGGGAGGCAAGGGATGAGATTGCAGAGCCTTTGGCTTTGATCTTTGGGTCCTCACTGTCCACGGGGATAGTGCCAGAGGACTGGAGAGTGGCGAATGTTGTTCCTCTGTTCAAGAAAGGAAATAGGAATGACCCTGGTAATTATAGGCCGGTTAGTCTTACTTCGGTGGTCGGTTAGTTAATGGAAAAGGTCCTGGGGGATAGGATTTATGACCATTTGGAAAGATGCAGCTTAATCCGGGATAGTCAACACGGATTCGTGAAGGGTAAGTCTTGCCTCACAAATTTGATTGAATTCTTTGAGGAGGTAACTAAGTGTGTAAATGAAGGTAGAGCAGTTGATGTCGTATACATGGATTTTAGTAAGGCGTTTGATAAGGTTCCCCATGGTCGGCTCATGAAGAAAGCAAGGAGGTGTGGGATAGAGGGAAATTTGGCCAATTGGATAAGTAACTGGCTATCTCATAGAAGACAGAGGGTGGTGGTGGATGGAAAATTTTCAGACTGGAGACCAATTACCAGCGGTGTACCACAGGGATCAGTGCTGGGTCCTCTGCTATTTGTGATTTTTATCAATGACTTGGAGGAGGGGGCTGAAGGGTGGATCAGTAAATTTGCTGATGACACCAAGATTGGTGGAGTAGTGGATGAGGTGGAGGGCTGTTGTAGGCTGCAAAGAGACATTGATAGGATGCAGAGCTGGGCCGAAAAATGGCAGATGGAGTTTAACCCTGATAAGTGCGAGGTGATTCATTTTGGTAGGACAAATTTGAATGCGGTTTACAGGGTCAATGGCAGGGTTCTGAGGAATGTGGAGGAACAGAGAGATCTTGGGGTTCATATCCACAGATCTCTGAATGTTGCCACTCAAGTGGATAGAGCCGTGAAGAAGGCCTATAGTGTGTTAGCGTTTATTAACAGAGGGTTTGAGTTTAAGAGCCGTGGGGTTATGCTGCAATTGTACAGGACCTTGGTGAGACCACATTTGGAATATTGTGTGCAATTCTGATCACCTCACTATAAGGAGGATGTGGAAGCGCTGGAGAGAGTGCAGAGGAGATTTACCAGGATGCTGCCTGGTTTGGAGGGTAGGTCTTATGAGGAAAGGTTGAGGGAGCTCGTCTTTTCTCTTTAGAGCGGAGGAGGTTGAGAGGCGACTTAATAGAGGTTTATAAAATGATGAGGGGGATAGATAGAGTGGACGTTCAGAGACTATTTCCTCGGGTGGATGTAGTTGTTACTAGGGGGCATAACTATAAGGTTCATGGTGGGAGATATAGGAGGGATGTCCGAGGTAGGTTCTTTACTCAGAGAGTGGTTGAGGTGTGGAATGGACTGCCTGCTACGATAGTGGAGTCAGACACTTTAGGAACTTTCAAGCGGTTATTGGATAGGCACATGGAGCACACCAGAATGATAGGGAGTGGGATAGCTTGATCTTGGTTTCGGGCAAGGCTCGGCACAACATCGAGGGCTGAAGGGCCTGTTCTGTGCTGTACTGTTCTATGTTAAAAGATCGTCTCTCCCTAATGCAGAGCGATACTCATAGAACCATTGAATGATACAGCACAGAAGGAAAAGTTAAAGTTTATTTAATATTCATAAGTAGGCTTACATTCACACTGCAGTGAAGTTAATGTGAAAATCCCCTAGTTGCCACACTCCGGCGCCTTTTCGGGTAAACTGAGGGAGAATTTAGCATGGCGAATTCAGCTAACCTGCACATCTTTGGACTGTGGGAGGAAACCGGAGTACCCGGAGGAAACCCATGCAGACACAGGGAGAATGTGCAAACTCCACATAGACAGTGACCCAAGCTGGGAACCAAACCTGGTCCCTGGCGCTGTGAGACAGCAGTGCTAACCACTGCGCCACCGTGCTGAAGTCATTCAGCTCATTATGTCTGTGTGGGCATTTAGAAACAACTTTCCAATTCGTCCTGCTTCCTTGCTTCTATCCCCCCTATCCCTGCATGTTTTTCCTAGTCAAGTATTTATTCACTTCCCTTCTGTAAGTTATTACTGAATCTGCTTCTGACATCCTTCAGACAGTGTATTCCAGATCATAACAATTTGCTACATAAAATAAATTCTCCTCATCTCAACACTGGTACTTTTGTCAATTAAGTCTGCGTCCTCTGTCTGCTGCCATATATCTCATAATGCAAGGCCAGTCCATTAACATAGGATTTTGGTATTGTGTACACCCAGAATAAATCTTAGTGGGTTTCTTGACTGGTCTTGCATCCAGTACCATTTGCATTTGTTTATTTTTTTCCACTTGTTACAGCTGCAATATTATGCATTTTAATGATTCGACACATAAATTATTTCAATTAAACTAAATGCAGCATTAACATAAATGTTTCTATCTGCCTCATATTCATTTTGTTACATTTAGATTTATGCAATTAGTGTGCCTGTCACTATATTCTTTGTTAAGCCAATATTTGGACATTACCATGCTCGTTCAAAATACTTCAAATTAATACCTAGAAACTAAAATAAATGCAGTCTCTTCAATATTTCTTCTTTCATGGGTAAACTGAAGAAAAAGATAGCTTAATGAAACTTTGTTGTGCAAACAGAGGGCAAAATAAATTAAATTCCTGGAATCATAGGATCTCTACAGTGCAGAAGGAGGCCATTCAGCCTATCGAGTCTACACTGACCACAACCCCACCCAGGCCCTATCCCCGTAACCCCATGCATTTACCCTGCTAATCCTCCTGACACTCGTGTCAATTTAGCATGGCCAATCAACTTAACCCACACATCTTTGACCTGGCCAATCAACTTAACCGGCACATCTTTGGAGCAATTTGGAGCACTCAGAGGAAACCCACACAAACATGGGGAGAACGTGCAAACTCCACACAGATAGTGACCCGAGGCCAGAATTGAACCCTGGCGCTGTGAGGCAGCAGTGCTAACCACTGTGCCACCATGCCGCCCACTGAAGTTCCCTTGTTCCGACCTCAGGGTATCTCAAATTTCACAACAAATACATTTTAGAAGTGTAGTGAATACAGGTGTGTAGGTAAATGCAGCAGCAAATTATGTACGTCAAGGTCCCATAATCAGCAAATGAAATGGATGGCCAATCTGTTTCTGCGTGGTTGATTTGGTGATGTGAGGTTTATTGACCAGGCCCCAGGAAACTTTCCCTCCTTTTCCCCAAACACTACGAGGGCACCTCTCCAGAACAGGCAGGCAGGGCCCAGGTTTAATATTTCATCCAAAAGGCAAAGAAAGATAAGAAATATACAACACAAAGTTTAGATTGCATCAGAACAGGGAGGGCTTTGCTGAAAAGGTAACAGTGTGTGAATGGCTTTTTAATGAGCAAGCCCAGCCAGCAGCTTACAGGAGGCCCTGTGAACTGGGAATTGTCACAGGTTGCTGGCTGTTTTGTGCTGATCTGCCCTTTGCTTCAGGGAAGCTCTATCTTTCCCTAACCTCCCTGTGACTTTCATGAAGTTATTTTTACTTACACACTAATTGTCCAATGCATTTACACGAAAGTTTTGGTCTTGCAATTAACCATGTCAGTTACCCTTTTTTAATCCATTCGTGGGACGTGGGCGTCACTGGCTGGCCAGCATTTATTGTAAGAAGTTTAACAACACCAGGTTAAAGTCCAACAGGTTTATTTGGTAGCAAAAGCCACACAAGCTTTTGTTGGACTTTAACCTGGTGTTGTTAAACTTCTTACTGTGTTTACCCCAGTCCAACGCCGGCATCTCCACATCAGCATTTATTGCCCATTCCTAGTTGCCCTTGAGAAAGTGGTGGTGAGCTGCCTTCTTGAATTGCTGCAGTCCACATGCTGTGGGTTGAACCACAATTCTGTTAGGGAGGGAATTCCAGGACTTTGACCCAGCAACTGCGAAGGAACGGCGATATATTCCCAAGTCAGGAAGATGAGTGGCTTGGATGGGAACTTGCTGTTCCCATGTATCTGCTGCTAATGATGTGGTAAGTGTTAATGACCCCCAGATCTAGAGTCATTGAGCCACAGAGTTATTACTGAACAGAAGGAAGCCTTCTGATTCACTGGGAGTGATTTTGTGCCCTCACTTGCCATCAGCGAGGACTGCGAAGTGGAAAATACTGTGAGAGCTGGGAAACAAGATTTTTGATGGCGAGATCTCATTTTCTGATTTTCCACACTCCCTCACCAGTGACATAATGAGTTTCCCGCCTCCCCCGTGGTGCTGCTAGCCTCTGGTTAGCTAGCAATTCTTGGTGGATGGAGTTTCTGCTCCCAGGGCCCTTGTTTCTGGTGAAGGCTCACAGCTGTCCAGTTATGTGCCTGTGCGGCACTAAATTTGGTGAGCCAGTGGAGGCGACGCAGGGTTCCTGTGGCTCTCCAGCTGGCAGGCAGGATCCACTTTGCCTCCATTAAATCCAGCCCACAATTTCCTGTTGCTCACCCAGTGGCAAATGCCCTGTTTCTCTTGCTACACAATGGTCAGCTTACATTTCAGCAACCTTGTGAGCAAAAAATGATCAAATCTAATCAGGCATGAACAAGGCACCCCGTGAAATTCTCCATTATGAAAAATTGAGCCCTTTGTGCCCAGTGATATCCTGACAAAAAAAAAATCTATCAGCCTCCCAGCTATTCCTTTGAAATTATGAGTTGGAAATATATTGCTGTTCCTTCACTGTTGCTGGGTCAAAATCCTGGAATTCCCTTCCTAACTGCAGCAGTTCAGGAAGGCAGCTCACCAAAACCTTCTCAAGGACAACTAGGGATAGGCAATAAATCCTGGCTTAGCCAGCAAAACCCACATCCTGTAAGGTTAAAAAAAACCACTCAAATATGTTTGCTCTGGATCACAATGCTATCCAGGAGCTCCCATACACATCTGTCTTGACAAATCACCTGTCCCACCATCCTTAATGTGTTTTAATTCATTACTTAATTATATTATTCACTTATTAATGTTGCTTAACTTTATTTTTATATTTTCTTAACTTTACCACCACTTTGTATACAATTTTAAACCCGAGGAATAGAATAGAACTTAACCATTTACCAGATACTCACCAAACAGCTTGCTCTTTTCCCTGGAGTAGAGTAAGAACCAATCCCCACAGCGAGAGAAAGGTAGGAAAAGCAAAAGGAAATAAGCAACTCTTCCTTCCACTTGACCAAACTCCCCCACTCACCAAACTCTCAGTTCGCATTCAGTTTCCTCAGCTGCAGTCAAGAACCCTGTATTTATAATGAACAGACCTGGGACTGGAGAAACTAGATTCAACCAGTTAGCTAATTAACTACTCAGCTCTCGCAGCAGACTGTGTTTACCTTGTTTAAGCTTCAAACAAGAAGAAACTTCATCCATTTTCACAGTTCTTTCCAGTTGCTGCTATTTACAGACCAGATCAGATTTTAAGAACAACATTTAAGAACAAAATTAACACTTTGATGCGCGATAAATCACACGGGAGGCTGGATGTACCCGGGAAATAAAGGCTTTTATTACCAACAATAACGGAGCTACTATATACAATATACAATCCCAGACTAAAGGGTCACCAGGCAGAGCAGTGACCTTTATACCTCTCCCGGAAGGTGGAGCCAACTGGAGTGTACCATAGGACTATATTACCAGGTAGAACAGCCCAACCCTAACCCCAACAGTAACGTATCTACAGACTCATAGTGCTGGCCAAACCATGGCTCAGCACTCCTGGTGGTAACCAACAATGGTTCACCACATTCACCCCTCCTTTAAAAAACAAAGGCCGGCGGGGCACAAAAACAGAACAACTGTTCATCTGTCTATAAGTTCAATCGTTTTGGGGGACCGCACCGTCTCTGTGACCTCCTCAACACTGGCGATGACGCCGGTTCAGGCAATCGCGGTGACCTTCTCTCCAAGGCGGTGTCCAGTAGCTCCTCCAATTCCTCACGGGCCGGTAGACCATGAGGTGGTGACAATCCGCTGGACTCGAGCACGCCTCGAGGTGGCGACAATCTCCTGGACTCAGGCAAGCTGTACACGGGAGTAAGAGGGTTAAGTGGTGGTCCCGATACTGCCCGCGCCGTGTCAGGAGAAGAGATAATGGTCGGGGCGTCCCTAACTGGGGGTGTGGGAGCGACTGGGGTTTCCAAGCCCCCTGCAGGCGCCAGATCTCGAATCGAGACTGTGTCCTCTCGCCCGTCAGGATATGCCACATAGGCATATTGAGGGTTGGCGTGGAGGAGACGGACCTGTTCAACCAAAGGGCCGGACTTGCGGGTCCTAACATGCCGCCGCAGGAGGACAGGTCCTGAGTACGTCAACAAAGACGGTAATGAGGTCCCAGAGGAAGACTTCCTAGGGAATGAAAACATTCTCTCATGAGGAGTAGCGTTGGTTGCCGTACACAGGAGTGAGCGGAAGGAATGGAGTGCATCAGGGAGTACCTCTTGCCAACGGGAGACTGGAAGACCTTTAGACCTCAACGCCAGTAAGACAGCCTTCCAGACTGTAGCATTCTCTCGTTCAGCCTGCCCGTTACCCCTAGGATTGTAGCTCGTGGTTCTACTAGAGGCAATCCCATTTAAGAGCAGGTATTGCCTCAAGTCATCGCTCATGAACGACGAGCCCCTATCACTGTGGATATAACAGGCGTAACCGAACAGAGTGAAAAGATCCCGTAATGCTTTGATAACCGTGGCAGCGGTCATATCAGAACAGGGAATGACAAAAGGGAATCATGAGTACTTGTCAATCACATTGAGGAAGTACACGTTCCGATCTGTCAAGGGAAGGGGGCCCTTGAAGTCCACACTCAGTCTTTCAAAAGGACGAGTGGCCTTAATGAGGTGTGCCCTGTCAGGTCGGTAGAAGTGCGGTTTGCATTCAGCACATACCTGGCAGCTTCGAGTTATGGACCTGACATCCTCCACCAAGTAGGGTAGATTCTGGGCCTTTATAAAATGGAAGAGCCGAGTGTCCCCGGATGGCAGAGGTCATTGTGGAGAGCCTGTAATCGATTCTCCTGCACATTAGTGCATGTTCCACGCGACAGGGTGTCCGAGGGCTTGTTGAGCTTCCCTGGACGGTACATGATATCATAATTGTCGGTGGAGAGTTCGATTCTCCACCTCAAGACTTTATCATTTTTGATCTTACCCCGTAACGTGTTGTTGAACATGAACGCCACGGACCGCTGGTCCGTGAGCAGAGTGAACCGTTTTCCTGCCAAGTAATGGCGCCAATGCCGAACGGCCTCCACAATGGCCTGGGCCTCTTTTTCCACCGCAGAATGCCGAATTTCAGGGCCTTGGAGGGTGCGAGAGAAAAAGGCGACGGGCCTGCCCGCCTGGTTAAGTGTGGCGGCCAGGGCGAAATCAGATGCATCACTCTCCACCTGGAAGGGGATGGATTCATCAATAGCGTGCATCGTGGCTTTCGCGATGTCGGCTTTTATTCCTGCAAAGGCTAAGCGAGCCTCTGTTGTTAGGGGAAAGGAGGTAGACTTGATAAGTGGACAGGCTTTGTCCGCGTAATTGGGAACCCACTGTGCATAGTATGAGAAGAAGCCTAAGCATCTTCTCAGTGCTTTGATGCTAGTGGGCAGGGGAAGTTCAAGGAGGGGACACATACAGTCTGGATCAGGGCCGAGGACCCCGTTTTCCACCACGTATCCGAGGATAGCTAGGCGGCGCTTGCGAAACACACACTTCTCCCTGTTGTAGGTCAGATTCAGGCGAGATGCAGTGTGTAAGAATCTAAGAAGGTTGGCATCGTGGTCCTGCTGGTCGTGGCCGCAGATGGTGACATTATCCAGGTACGGGAAGGTAGCCTGCAGCCCGTTCTGGTCCACCATTCGGTCCATAGCACGCTGGAAGACCGAGACCCCATTCGTGACACCAAAGGGAATCCTTAAAAAATGGTACAAACGACCATCCGCCTCAAAGGCCATGTATTTTCGGTCCTCTGGGCGAATGGGGAGCTGGTGGTAAGCAGACTTCAAGTCAATGGTGGAGAACACCCGGTACTGCGCAATCTGATTGACCATGTCAGATATGCGCGGGAGGGGATACGCATCCAGCTGCGTGTATCTGTTAATGGTCTGACTATAGTCTATGACCATCCGGGGTTTGTTCCCATTCTTAACCACCACTACTTGCGCTCTCCATGGACTAGCACTAGGTTGGATGATCCCCTCCTTGAGGAGCCGCTGAACTTCAGATCGAATGAAGATCCGATCCTCAGCGCTGTAACGCCTGCTCTTTGTTGTGATGGGCTTGCAGCCTGGCACGAGATTCTGGAATAGGGAGGGTGGGGTAATCCTGAGCGTCGAGAGGCTACATGTGGAGCGCTTTGGGCAATTTAGAGGCTGCCGTGCTCCCACTGAAAGCGGAGGGAGTGGCCCATCATACTGCAGGGTTACACTCTTCAGGTGGGTCATAAAACCTAGTCCTAGGAGTATCGGCATGCAAAGGTGCGGTAACACAAGGAGCCTGAAGCTCTCGTAAACCGTGCCCTGCACCGTCAGGTTGACCACGCAGCTCCCTAGCACGGTGACAGACCGGGACCTTGACGCCATCGAAATTGTCTGCTTGACAGTCCGAATCTGGAGACCGCACCGCTTCACGGTGTCAGGGTGAATGAAGCTCTCCGTACTCCCACTGTCAAACAAACAATTATTCTGGCGTCCGTTTACCTGTATGTCCATCATGGACTTGTCGAGTCTGTGAGGCTTGGCCTGGTCCAGGATGATTGACGCCACCGTTGGATCGTGGGTGCAACTGCAGGCAGCTGAGCTGGTTGATGATGGCCCCTGCTGGTCATTTGCGGTCGGTGCCGACCAAAATGGCTGCCCCCATAGGTCGCACGTGGTCGATGGCGCCAAAAACGGCGGCCCCTGCAGGTCGCACGTGTCTTGCGACTCCGTCGTTAGGAATGGCGTTGCTCTGGAATCGCATGTGGTGGAAGACCTCGAAGATGCTGAAGACAGGGAGACCGGCTCCGGGGAATCACACGCCGCACTGCTATGTTTGGAGGGTGGTTTGGTCCTGCAGACTTTGGAATAATGCCCCTTCTTGCCACAGGCGGAGCACAATACCGCTTTAGCTGGACATCGCTGCCGAGGGTGTTTCACCCCCCCACAGAAGTAACACCGCGGGCCTCCTGGAGCTGCTGCCGTCGTCAGGTCCGAGGCTGGAAACGCAATTGCGCAGTTTTTCGATCCCGCTGAATAAAGTGGAGTCTGCAGCTATACCTGCCACAATGTCCCCACGTGACCGTCGGGGTACATCTCCAGACTTTTGGAGGCCGTTTCTAGAGCGTCAGCTAATTCTACGGTTTTAGTGAGGTCGAGGTTACCTTGCTCTAGCAGCCGAAGGCGGATGTACGATGAGCCGATTCCCACCACGAACGCATCTCGGACTAGGTCGCTCATATACTGGGCTGCCGACACTGGCTTGCAGTTGCAGGCTCTGGCTAGCTGCTGAAGTTCACACAGGTACTGTTCTGTCGTTTCGCCGGGCTACCGCCGTCGAGTGGCTAGAAGGTGTCGAGCATGGATCTCATTCGGCGGTTTGTTGTATCGCTTTTTGAGAAGGTCGATGGCCCCTTTGTAGTCGGGGGCCTCACGGATCGTTAAGTATACAGTGTATAAACTGAGTTCATCGAGCCTCAGCTCCAGCTCCCTTACACGATCCTTCAGGAGATGCAGTTCCACACATCTGGCACAGATATGGACTTCCGGGAGGCAAGTTGTCTCCAGGAACTCCCACATCCCACACCGAATGCAGTATACTGGCCTCCCACTCATACCAGCCATGTCCTTTTTAGTTTTGGGGATAAAACAAAAAGGGGGTGTAACCGAAGAAAAACAAACAAACAACCTTCCTCGCCTTCGCCGAAGCCCTGTGAGCCAAAGCCCTTTTAGCTCTCACTCTGTCCCCTGCTCACTCCACTGCCCGCTAACGACGCTGCCCGCTCAAGGGTGCGGCCTACTTTTAAACCCTCCAAAACCTTCCCAGGCTGCTGCTGGGCCTATTTCCTGTTTAGAAAAAAAAATCTCCGATCTTTTTCACTAATTTAACTGAAAAATAATTAAATAAATTAGTGCACACACAAGCTCCCTTACTCTCAGCCTGCTCCTGTGGAACAATGAGGCTGAAACCTCCAAGTTAAGCACTTTTAAACCCTCCAAAACCTTCCCAGGCTGCTGCTGGGCCTATTTCCTGTTTAGAAAAAAAAAATCTCCGATTTTTTCCACTAATTTAACTGAAAAACTGAGAACTGGCTTGGCCATAGGAGACAGAGGGTAGTGGTCGAAGGGTCTTTTTCCGGCTGGAGGTCTGTGACCAGTGGTGTTCCGCAGGGCTCTGTACTGGGACCTCTGCTATTTGTGATATATATAAATGATTTGGAAGAAGGTGTAACTGGTGTAATCAGCAAGTTTGCGGATGACACGAAGATGGCTGGAATTGCGGATAGCGAAGAGCATTGTCGGGCAATACAGCAGGATATAGATAGGCTGGAAAATTGGGCGGAGAGGTGGCAGATGGAATTTAATCCGGATAAATGCGAAGTGATGCATTTTGGAAGAAATAATGTAGGGAGGAGTTATACAATAAATGGCAGAGTCATCAGGAGTATAGAAACACAGAGGGACCTAGGTGTGCAAGTCCACAAATCCTTGAAGGTGGCAACACAGGTGGAGAAGGTGGTGAAGAAGGCATATGGTATGCTTGCCTTTATAGGACGGGGTATAGAGTATAAAAGCTGGAGTCTGATGATGCAGCTGTATAGAACGCTGGTTAGGCCACATTTGGAGTACTGCGTCCAGTTCTGGTCGCCGCACTACCAGAAGGACGTGGAGGCATTGGAGAGAGTGCAGAGAAGGTTTACCAGGATGTTGCCTGGTATGGAGGGTCTTAGCTATGAGGAGAGATTGGGTAGACTGGGGTTGTTCTCCTTGGAGAGACGGAGAATGAGGGGAGATCTAATAGAGGTATACAAGATTATGAAGGGTATAGATAGGGTGAACAGTGGGAAGCTTTTTCCCAGGTCGGAGGTGACGATCACGAGGGGTCACGGGCTCAAGCTGAGAGGGGTGAAGTATAACTCAGACATCAGAGGGACGTTTTTTACACAGAGGGTGGTGGGGGCCTGGAATGCGCTGCCAAGTAGGGTGGTGGAGGCAGGCACGCTGACATCGTTTAAGACTTACCTGGATTGTCACATGAGCAGCCTGGGAATGGAGGGATACAAACGATTGGTCTAGTTGGACCAAGGTGCGGCACAGGCTTGGAGGGCCGAAGGGCCTGTTTCCTGTGCTGTACTGTTCTTTGTTCTTTGTCGCTTACCCTTGCGTGGAGGACCCGCAGTCTGTCGGCGTCGTTTTTAACCGCTGTGGATGCGTCGAGGTAATCTTGGAGACACTTCAACCAATGGTTGAAAGTGTTCGACGCTCCCGCCGCACGTGGATCCAACGTAAGCCGCTTGGGTTTCAGCATTTGCTCCATGGTTTTCTTTTGTTTTTGTCAAAAAAAATTTTGTTGGTAATAAAATTGATGCGCGATAAATCACACGGGAGGCTGGATGTACCCGGGAAATAAAGGCTTTTATTACCAACAATAACGGAGCTACTATATACAATATACAATCCCTGACTAAAGGGTCACCAGGCAGAGCAGTGACCTTTATACCTCTCCCGGAAGTCGGAGCCAACTGGGGTGTACCATAGGACTATATTATCAGGTAGAACAGCCCAACCCGAACCCCAACAGTAACATATCTACAGACTCATAGTGCTGGCCAAACCATGGCTCAGCACTCCTGGTGGTAACCAACAATGGTTCACCACACACTTTAAACTCCTCCACTTACCTAACTCATAGCTTTGTACTGAGTTTCCTCAGCCGCATTCCGTACTCGTCACACAACATCTGCGGTGAAGGAAAAGATCAATATTTCCAGTAAATTCCAAATTTATTCCAAACTATAAGTTTTGCCTGCCCAATAGATAACAGAAGGAAAAAAAAACCCTTTTTATTTTTTCTTGTAACCTCTTCGTTCCTAAATCTGCTGTGATATTGGTTCTGTGCTCTATTATTTTTTAATAGTCAGTTGCTAGAGGGTTCGTTCCTTAGTCTACTTGAGTTAAACATGCACCCTGGGAAACCCCGCAGAGCGGTGTCAAAGGGGTTTCTGCTGAAACTATAGTGGTTAATCTGGAAAATCACCCCCCCCTCCCCGCCAAAGTTAACTTCCTTCTACACCACAGGAAATTCCTGGTGGCGTTTTGCATTACCTGTGATAAGTGGGCCTTTAGTATAAGGAGACTCTTAGAAGTCACCCTTTCTACTTCATTTCAAAAAATCTTTCTGCAAAGGACAAAACAGAAGCAGCAGATCAGAGGATCAGAGGACTGACAAGAAAAGTCAAAATACCCAACCTTGCTACCTTCTGAGTGCTGAATATAGTTCCAAGTCAGGGTGGCGTGTAGCTTGGAGAGAAACAGTAGATGGAGTTGTTCTCTTGCATCTGCTGCCTTCTAGTTGTAGACATCGTAGGTTTAGAATGAAATGTCTCTCTTTTGCCAATACTCCCCTCCACATCCCCCCCCCCCCCCACAACACCCCCCCCTCCCCCGCCTCGCCCCCGCCACACCACATTGGGATGTACACTATATTATGGATCATCCGTGGATGAACAGTGCCCCGGCTTTCAGTTAGATGCATTAACAGTCCACTAGCTCCTCCACCTATCTACAGTAATGCACTGCACAATACAGTAGTTTTTGGAATTATCAGCATCAGTGTGCAAAGTGAGCCCAGGCGCCTGTGAGGATAACTGATTCCTATCTCCCATTGTAGCCAACACTCCCAATAATATTATTAACAAAGCAAATTTTTGGAAGCTTGTTAATGGAGTTTATAGAAGCAGGAACTGCAAACTGACAGGGGAAAAGGTAACAGTTTTCATATATTTTTTGCAGTTTTTAATGCTTATTTTTAAACGTGAATGAACAATTATATAAATTTGAAAAAAAAACACAATGTGTAATATAGTTGTAATAGCAATAACTAAAATGCACTGAGGAAACACAGCCATCCAATTTACCATTCACCGCTGTACAAATCAGGTTTACAACAATGGTTCCTCTGTGAGAGAAACAGAAAACGTAATTTTCACACTCCATGGGTAATCTGTAATCATAAAAAAAATGGAAGCAAGTTACTGACAAAAATGACTGAATAAATAAACTACGGTCATCACCTTAAAAACTGCAATCACACCCCAGGGAAAGTCATGAATTTCAAACAGCAGTGACATGTTTTTTTCCCAACTCTCAAAGGACTCCTATTGTTAGCTCCCCATCCTCTTGAATCCAGATAGGTTCATTGTTGCTCACCTTTCTGGAGGATTTTAATTTAACTATTCCATTTTATTAAATACAAGCTTGAATACTCTAGCTGGACAGTAATGAGCCACAAGCGACATGTATAACTGGAGGTGGCAGGGTTGGGGATCACTGTGCCATGTGTAGTTTTGCTGATAACTACAAGATATGAAACTGAAAATTACACTTTTACACAACAAACAGCAAGGACAAGAAGAGATGTGAGGGGTTTTGCGGGGGGGGGGGAAGATTTGTAATTATCAATCATTGTTCCTGGGTGACAATACAGCATCATTATTGATTCACAGACATGTTACTAAAGGCTAAAGAACTTTGTCTTGCCATGTGGAGATACACCAGTGCTTATTACCCTGAGCTCAAATCGTTTCGATATTTGTAATTAAAGGAGCTGTTTTAACTGCTAAGATACATTATATTTTATTTTTTAAAGTGTAAATTTTAAATTAATTCCAACACCATTTTTGCTGCGGAATGAAAAATTTCAACTAATATCTCTCTTTTAAAAATTATTTGCTTTCAGTCGATAGGTTTCTTTTTGACAGAGTCCTGGGAAATTACTGATAATTTCAATTCTCTAACCTCTGTTACAGCACACTCCTCTTATCAGTAATGACAGCTCTGTGGCCACAAGGTGCTTAAGCTAGGTTCTGATTAAGCAAGTGAACAAAGAACAAAGAACAAAGAACAATACAGCACAGGAACAGGCCCTTCGGCCCTCCAAGCCCGCGCCGCTCCCCGGTCCAGGATTGAATCCTGAATCCAGGATCCCCACCCAATTTTCCAGCCTATCTACATACCAATATCCTATCCACCGAGCTGTCCCTCACAGCTACGATGCTTTGTTCATTACAACCTATTAACTTACCCCCACCCCCCCATTCCAGACCATGTGATCTCCAGGGAGAGGCGAAAACCCAGAGTGAAAAACCCCAGGGCCAATATGGGGAAAAAAAAATCTGGGAAATTCCTCTCCGACCCCCTGAGGCGATCGAAACGAGTCCAGGAGATCACAATGGCCCCGATCGGAAAATGCTTCCCAACCCTAGTCATTTCCACTTCCACGAACACCATATGAATCCCCTGCCCCCGAGACAGATTCCCAACTATCCGCAGTCTCACTCTGTACTGGCACCAGCAAGATGATCGTAGAATGAAGCCTTGAAACGAGAAACCAGGAACAATTAGCCCGCGCCGCTCCCTGGTCCAAACTAGATCACTCTTTTGTATCCCTCCATTCCCACTCCGTTCATATAGCTGTCTAGATAAGTCTTAAACGTTCCCAGTGTGTCCGCCTCACACATGTCTGTGAATCAAGTGGGCCAGCATTAATACAGTTACGTAACACCAGCCTTTTGATCGTCTCAAAGTATATTTCCTAATGTTTCAACTTAAAATATTTATATTTGATATCTTATTAAACATAATATTTAGGACTGATTTGCTTTTAATTTTAATTTAATTTGTAGAAACATGTACATGCGTTTGCAGCTTTGTTAAACTCTGACACCCTGAAGAGAAAGTATATGCAAAGGATCTTTGGAAGATTTGTCTCTGGGCAAAGCCCGTTGGCAGCAGGTTTGATAATGAAGTCTGAGTTGGATTTCAAGAGAACAGAGTTCAGCAAGTTCAGAGGGCGACAAGTTGGAGTGGCTGAGAGGAATTAAGATGGCTGGTGTCACTTCAACTTTTGTTGTCTGGCTTCCCAACCTTTACCTTGCAGAGGTTGAGCCCAACTCTCAGATACTTCTTCCCACTAGCCCCTGGACCATGACCTCATCATTGAACATCAAGCAGTTGTTTCCAGGACTGTCATTGACCTCCTCCCCTCTGAGATCATCCCTTCACAGCTTCTAAACGCATAGGCTTCCAACCCCGCATGGCCCGCTCCTACCTCCTTCCCAAAATCCACAAACAGGACTGTCCTAATAAACTCATCATTTCAGCCTGTTCCTGTCCCATTGAACTCATTACTTCCTATCTTGACTTCATTCTCTATTTGATTGTCCAATCTCTTCTCACCTACATTTGTGATTCCTCTGATGCCTGACTTCATTTTAACAATTTACAGTCTCCTGGCCCTAATCGCCTCCTCTTCACTATAGACGTCCAATCCCTCTACACCCCTATCCCCCATCAGGAGGGTCAGAGGGCTCTCTGCTTTTCTTTGAACAGAGGCCCGAACAATCCTCGTCCACAACCACCCTCCTCTGCCGAGCAGTGGCTTTCCCGCTGGCCGGAATGGCAGGATCCCACACTAGATTCTGCCCTTGGATCCTCATTAATTATACACAGGGGAATTCCCCTCCAATTCCGCTGGCAGCTGATTTGTCCACCGGCCCTCAGCTGATGGGTTCACAGGTCCTGACGCCATACTTAAACACCAGTCCAGCACACTCATATAACTCTCTCCAGCCCACCTGTCATCACCAGACCGTTCAAAATGTCAGAAACCCAGAGGGAAAAGGCTAGCAGCGAGAAGTCTATTTGTCAATTCAACTATCCTTACCCCTGAGCCAATCACCTGCAAGGCACCCATGCCCTATCTGGACCTCTCGCCACTCTCTCTGAAGTTTTCATTCACCCCCTACCAGCAAACAATGTGATATCCTTTTAGGCCCCTTGTTTGTGAACTTTTAATGCAACCTCGTCTAGCCTCCCTCCCCTTCCATTGTTTGTCTTCTTCATCTACCTGCTTGTGCTTTTGCCTAACACTGTGAGCCCTTTCCCTTCCCCACCCCACCTTCCCCCACCTTGTGCAACCCTCCCTCCACATCACACCTGTTGTTTTAGTCAGGCCACACTACGCTGCCTCCTGGTTTACCTTGCACTCCACCTCCGGTCAGGTTTTGGACCTTTGTTGTGTTGACTGCATGAGTCCACAGTGCTGTCCACAGTGCTGTCCAGATAGACACTGGTGACCCTCCTTGTCATTATCTCAGATCAATAGTGCACCTGGGGTCGATAATGACAAGGAGGGTCCATGGGTCTGGCGGCACGGTGCTGTTGATGAAGACCAGTTTGGCATGAAGATGGGCGGCAGGAAGCGGTCTGCCCGGCAGAGTGGTGAACAGCACATCAGGAAGTACGCAGCACGATGGCAAAAAGTTGTTGCACTCACCTCAAAGTCTCTTGTGAACTGAGGACCGCCTTGTGCATGTCACTCTTTAGCAATCAGGTTTGACGCTGATGTGATTTCTTGATGATGTGATGCAGGATTGGAAGGCCAAATGGGACACCGGCAGTTATTTTAATGGACGTTTATAAGATGCAAATCGCATTTGCCAGCGGGATGACCAACTTGCCAATAACCTGCCACCGGGAGGTTTGCTACATGACTTTATCTCGGCTGGTTTCCGACTCCATGGCTCTCATCAGATTCTCCATGCTTCTCACTACCAAACACATCGCAGGAGGGTTGGGAGAATTCCACCCAGGGTGACCACAGGCCAAGGGAAGCAATAACCTAACCGACCATTACAGACCCATGCTAGTTCTGTAGAGCAAGATCAATTTCTGGCAATTTCAATTGCTTCAGTGTAACTGAATAGGATACTTAGGGAAGATGTCAGGCAGTGAGTTCCAGGTTCCTACCAGCCTCTATGTGAAAAGGTTTTTCTACAGATTCCCACTAAATCTCCTGCCTCCAATCTTAAATCTATGCCCCCGATTATTGACCTTTCTTCTTGGGGATAAAGTTTCTTCCTATCTACGTCCCTCATAATTTTGTACACCTCAATCATGTCCCTCTTCCGCCTTCTCTGCTCTCAGGAAAACAACCCTAATCTAACCTGCCTCTCTTCAGAGCTGAAACGTTCCAGCCCAGGCGACATCCTGGTGAATCTCCTCTGCACCCTTTCTAGCGCAATCACATCCTTTCTATAGTGTGGTGACCAGAACTGCACATGATACTTCAGCTAAGCAGCATTTTATATAGCTCTTATGTTTTATGCCTCGGCTAATAAAGGCAAGTGTAGCATAAGCCTTCTTAACTATTTTCTTAGAATCTTAGAATCCCCACAGCACAGAAAGAGGCCATTCGGCCCATCGAGTCTGCACCGACCACAATCCCACCCAGGCCCCAACCCCCATATCCCTAGATATTTACCCACTAATCCCTCTAACCTACGCATCCCAGGACACTAAGGGCAATTTTTTAGCATGGCCAATCAACCTAACCTGCACATCTTTGGACTGTGGGAGGAAACCGGAGCACCCGGAGGAAACCCACGCAGACACGATGAGAATGTGCAAACTCCACACATACAGTGACCCAAGCCGGGAATCGAACCCAGGTCCCTGGAGCTGTGAAGCAGCAGTGCTAACCACTGTGCTACCATGCTGCCTTCTCTTCATTTTATCTACCTTTCTTGCTGCCTTTAGGAATTTTTAGACATGCACCCAAGGTCCCTCTGACCCTCTGTACTTCCTGGTATCTTATCGTTCATTGTGTATTCCCTTGCATTGTACATCCTCCCAAAATGCACCACCTCGCTTTTCAGGGTTAAACTCCATTTGCCAATGTTCGACCCATCCCATCAGCCCATCCATATTATCCTGCAATCTAAGGCTTTCCTCCTCGCTATTTACCACACCACCAATTTTCATGTCATCTGAGAATTTACTGATCATACCCCCCACATTCATGTCTAGGTTATTCATGTACACTACAAACAGCAAGGGACCCAGCACCAAAAACCTGCATTCTTCCAGTCACAAAACAACCTTTGACCATCACCCTCTGCATCCTGCCACAAAGCTAATTTTGGATTCAATTTGTCAAATTGCCCTGGATTCCAAAGGCTCTTACCTTCTTGTCCAGTCTCCCATCCAGAATTTTGCTAAATAGATTGGTAAGGAGCAGGTCAAGTAAGCTTTTCCCTCTGCTTGTTTCTCCCACCATCTGCAGCAGTTCAAATACGTTGTAGAAAATGTGATAAAACTTATAAAAAATGAAACGGTTGGCTTCCCACAGAGACAATCTCTACAATTTGAAACTAGTAAGTCTATGCCATGTATTTAAATGGGGATAACATGGACCTGTGAACTTCACAAAGTATTGCTTGATATCTGACCATAAGATTACTCAAGCATTCCATAATCTATGTTACATATTTTGTTTATGCTATAAGAGTGGATCTTTTTATTTCATAGGTGGCTCATTTGGATGAATGCAGTGCTGAGGTTAACAATGCAGGGGAGACAATAGTTAGACACAGACTGCAACCCAGGTTTGTAAGTGGGATGTGTGGAGACCTAGAGGGACAGAATGTGCCCATGAAGCTGTTGTGAGGCTTGGGCCAAAAATAATTCTCAGTCCTCATGACCACCTTGCAGGATGGTACTATTGCCCATGATGATGAGGATGATAAGGGGCAGAAGCGGAATTTCACACAGTAAGGGTGCCAAGGGAACAATCCCTGACATTAAGATAATTGGTGAAGAGGGAGCCCAGATGGCCAGAGGAAAGGGAGGGAAGTCCAAGGCATGGCAAGTCTTTCCAAGGCTTGGAGGAGCACTGCTGCCTTTCTCAGCCCAGAGCTGAACCTTCCAGATAACACACACATATTGCTAATCCAGTGAACTTTCAACCTTTAAAAAAAATTGACTTATCAGCACTGAACCAAGTCATCTCACCTAAAACTTTAATTATTAATGAAGCTGGCAGCTGGCCACAACCCTACCAAAAACACAGCAGACGAATCGGCGACAGACACAAATGTTTTTTTAAAATCCAAATGTGGTGAGAAGGGCCCAATTGCTTTTATTTAGCCACTTGTTGGAGTTAAGTGGGCAGGGTTAAATTTGGGTCAGCAATTTGTAACCAAACTACAGGCAGCATTGAGTCATGCAAACCCCTTTGTCCTGATGCTTTGCTGGGTCAAAAGTTGTCATACATATTCAATGGTTATGTAATCAATAGATCATGGCCTATTTTACTGGCATGAGTGATTGTACATTGGCGGAATACATAAACATTAATAACACCATCACATTGTC